>NC_090296.1:1212500-1812500 GCF_039906515.1 Pseudorca crassidens | reverse complement strand
AATCGCTGTATTTAAATTCTATCAGTCTTCATTGAGGTGTGACCTTGGGTTTCCCTGTCATCGTGAGGTTGAGCATCTTTTCCTGTGCTGGTACTATGTGTAAGTTGTCTTCTGTGCATTGCACATTCACTTTGCAGTCACTTTAAAGCACACATCGAAGACCAGCCGTGGGTCTGGGACAGCAACCCTTCCCTTGGAGAATACACATGGGGTTTCTGCTACTGTTGAGTTCCCCGATTCAACCAAAGGGAGCCTGCTCAGGAAATTCAGTGCCCCCCCCAACTTGGACCAGAGTTGAAATCCCATCCAATCGTTATCCAGTGGACTAATTTGAACACATCTGGGGGTCTTACACTTTAAGGGTTAGGCCAAAACAAAAGAGACCATGACAATTGAGAGGCAGGTGGCCCAAAGGGAGAACTGCAGAATAAATTGGAAAGATTATTAAATATCTACCATTTTTTAAGAGATCTTTATTGGACTATAATTGCTTCACAATACTGTGTTAGTTTCTGTTGTACACCAGAGTGAATCAGCCATATGCATACATATATCCCCACATCCCCTCCCTCTTGAGCCTCCCTCCCATCCTCCCTATCCCACCCCTCTAGGTCATCGCAGAGCACCAAGCCCATCTCCCTGTGCTGTGCTGCTGCTTCCCACCAGCCAACTATTTTCATTCGGTAGCCTATATATGTCAATGCTACTCTCACCTCGCCCCAGCTTCGCCCCCACCCCGTGTCCTCAAGTCCCTTCTCTATGTCTACCTCTTTATCCCTGCCCTGCAGCTAGGTTCATCAGTACCTTTTTTTTTTTTAGATTCCATATATATGCATTAGCATATGGTATTTGTTTTTCTCTTTCTGACTTACTTCGCTCTGTATGACGGACTCTATGTCCATCCACCTCACTACAAATACCTCAATTTTGTTTCTTTTTATGGCTGAGTAATATTCCATTGTATATATGTGCCACATCTTCTTTATCCATTCATCTGTCGATGGACATTTAGGTTGGTTCCATGTCCTGGCTATTGTAAATAGTGCTGCAATGAGCATTGTGGTACATGACTCTTTTTGAATTATGGTTTTCTCAGGGTATATGCCCAGTAGTGGGACTGTTGGGTCATATGGTAGTTCTATTTTTAGTTTTTTAAGGAACCTCCATACTGTTCTCCACAGTGGCTGTATCAACTTACATTCCCACCAACAGTGCAAGAGGGTTCCCTTTTCACTACACCCTTTCCAGCATTTATTGTTTCTAGCTTTTTTGATAATGACCATTCTGACTGGCGTGAGGTGATACCTCATTGTAGTTCTCTAATAATTAGTGATGTTGAGCATCTTTTCATGTGCCTCTTGGCCATCTGTATGCCTTTCTTGGTGAAATGTCTATTTAGGTCTTCCATCCATTTTTTAACTGGATTGTTTGTTTTTTTGATATTGAGCTCCATGGGCTGTTTGTATATTTTGGAGATTAATGTTTTGTCTGTTGTCTCATTTGCAAATATTTTCTCCCATTCTTAGAGTTGCCTTTTTGTCTTGTTTATGGTTTCCTTTGCTGTGCAAAAACTTTTAAGTTTATTTAAGTCCCATTTGTTTATTTTTGTTTTTATTTCTGTTACTCTAGAAGGTAGGTCAAAAAAGATCTTGCTGTGGTTTATGTCAAAGAGTGTTTTTCCTATGTTTTCCACTAAAAGTTTTATACTGGCCGGTCTTACATTTAAACCTTTAATCCATTTGGAGTTTATTTTTCTGTATGGTGTTAGGCAGTGTTCTAATTTCATTCTTTTACGTGTAGCTGTCCAGTTTTCCCAGCACCACTTATTGAAGAGGCTGTCTTTTCTCCATTGTATGTTCTTGCCTCCTTTGTCGTAAATTAGGTGCCCAAATGTGCATGGGTTTAGCTCTGGGCTTTCTATCCTGTACCATTTACCTATATTTCTGTTTCTGTGCCAGTACCATACTGTCTTGATTACTGTAGCTTTGTGGTATAGTTTGAAGTTGGGGCGCCTGATTCCTCCAACTCTGTTTTTCTTTCTCAAGATTGCTTTGGCTATTTGGCGTCTTCCATATTTCCATATGAATTGTAAGATTTTTTGTTCTAATTCTGTGAAGAATGCCATTGGTAGTTTGATAGGGATTGCATTGAATCTGTAGATTGCTTTGGGTAGTATAATCATTTTCACAATATTGATTCTTCCAGTCCGAGATCATGGTATATTTCTCCATCTGTTTATGTCATCTTTGATTTCTTTCATCAGTGTCTTATAGTTTTCTGAGTACAGGTCTTTTGCCTCCTTAGGCAGCTTTATTCCTAGGTATTTTATTCTTTTTGTTGCGATGGTAAATGGGAGTGTCTCCTTAATTTCTCTTTCTGATTTTTAATTGTTGGTGTATAGGAATGCCAGAGATTTCTGTGCATTAACTTTGTATCCTGCAACCTTACCAAATTCATTGATGAGCTCTAGTAGTTTTCTGGTGGCATCTTTAGGATTTTCTATGTATAGTATCGTGTCATCTGTAAAGAGTGACAGTTTTACTTCTTCTTTTCCAATTTGTATTTCTTTTCTTCTCTGATTGCCATGGCTAGGACTTCCAAAACTATGTTGAATAATAGTGGTGATGGGCTTCCCTGGTGGCGCAGTGGTTGAGAGTCCGCCTGCCGATGCAGGGGACACGGGTTCATGCCCCGGTCCGGGAAGATCCCACATGCCGCGGAGCGGCTAGGCCCACGAGCCACGGCTGCTGGGCCTGTGTGTCCGGAGCCTTGCTCCACAACGGGAGAGGCCACAACAGTGAGAGGCCCACGTACCACAAAAAAAAAAAAAAAAACAGTGGTGAGAGTGGACATCCTTGTCTTGTTCCTGATCTTAGAGGAAATGCTTTCAGTTTTTCACCATTGAGAATGATGTTTGCTGTGGGTTTGTCATATATGGCCTTTATTATGTTGAGGTAGGTTCCCTCTATGCCCAGTTTCTGGAGAGTTTTTATCATAAATGGATGTTGAATTTTGTCAAAAGCTTTCTCTGCATCTATTGAGATGATCATATGGTTCTTATTCTTCAATTTGTTAATATGGTGTATCACATTGATTGATTTGCATATATTGAAGGATCCTTTCATCCCTGGGATAAATCCCACTTGATCGTGGTGTGTGATCCTTTGAAGTGCTATTGGATTCTGTTTGCTAGTATTTTGTTCAAGATTTTTGCATCTATGTTCATCAGTGATATTGGTCTATAATTTTCTTTTTCTGTGATATCTTTTTCTGGTTTTGGTATCAGGGTGATGGTGGCTTCCTAGAATGAATTTGGGAGTGTTTCTCCCTCTGCAATTTTTTGGAAGAGCTTGAGAAAGATCAGTGTTAGCCCTTCTCTAAATGTTTGATAGAATTCACCTGTGAAGCCATCTGGTCCTGGACTTTTGTTTGTTGGAAGATTTTTAAATACGGTTTCAATTTCATCACTTGTGATAAGTTTGTTTATATTTTCTAATTCTTCCTGGTTCAGTCTTGGAAAATTGTAGCTTTCCAAGAATTTGTCCATTTCTTCATGGTGGTCCATTTTATTGGCATATAGTTGTTTGTAGTAGTCTCTTATAATCCTTTGTATTCCTGCAGTGTCAGTTGTGATTTCTCCTTTTTCATTTCTAATTTTATTGATTTGCATCCTCTCCCTGTTTTTCTTGATGAGGCTGGCTAAGGGTTTATCAGTTTTGTTTACCTTCTCAAAGAACCAGCTTTTTTTTTTTTTTTTTTTTTCGGTACGTGGGCCTCTCACTGTTGTGACCTCTCCCATTGCAGAGCACAGGCTCCAGATGCGCAGGCTCAGCGGCCATGGTTCATGGGTCTAGCCACTCCGCGGCATGTGGGATCTTCCCAGACCGGGGCACGAACCCGTGTCCCCTGCATCAGCAGGCGGACTCTCAACCACTGCGCCACCAG
Source organism: Pseudorca crassidens (assembly GCF_039906515.1). NCBI lineage: Eukaryota > Metazoa > Chordata > Mammalia > Artiodactyla > Delphinidae > Pseudorca > Pseudorca crassidens. The sequence continues at coordinate 1,808,555 of NC_090296.1, read as the reverse complement.
AGAAGCCCAAAACCAGTTTTTAGTCTTATCGATCTTTGCTATTGTTTTTTTCATTTCTATTTCATTTATTTCTGCTCTGATCTTTATGATTTCTTTCCTTCTACTGACTTTGGGTTTTCTTTGTTCTTCTTTCTCTAGTTGTTTTAAGTGTAGGGTTAGATTGTTTATTTGAGTTTTTTCTTGTTTCTTGAGGTGAGATTGAATTGCTATAAACTTCCCTCTTAGAACTGCTTTTGCTGTGTCCCATAAGTTTTGGGTCGTCGTGTTTTCAGTGTTATTTGTTTCTATGTATGTTTTTATTTCTTCTTTGATTTCTTCAATGATCTCTTGGTTATTTAGAAGTGCACTGTTTAGCCCCAATGTATTTGTGTTTTGTACAGTTTTCCTTCCCCATGTTAGGGAACTTTTCAACTATAATCTCTTCAAATATTTTCTCAGACCCTTTCTTTTTCTCTTCTCCTTCTGGGACCCCTATGATTTGAATGTTGGTGTGTTTAGTGTTGTCCCAGAGGTCTCTGAGACTGTCTTCTATTCTTTTCGTTCTTTTCTCTTTATTCTGCTCCTTGGCAGTTCTTTCCACCATTTTGTCTTCAGCTCACTTACTCATTCTTCTGCCTCCATTATTCTGTTATTGATTCCTTCTAGTGTCTTTTTCATTTCAGTTATTGTGTTGTTCATCTCTGCTTGTTCTTTAGTTCTTCTAGATCTTTGTTAAACATTCCTTGTATTTTCTCAATCTGTGCCTCCATTCTATTTCTGAGATTCTGGATCATCTTTATTATCATTACTGCGAATTCTTTTTCAGGTAGACTGCCTATTTCCTCTTCATTTATTTGGTCTTGTAGGTTGTTACCTTGCTCCTTCATCTGTGACAAATTTTTTGCCCTCTCATTTTTTTTTTTTTTTTTAGTGGGATTGTGTTCCTGTCTTACTGGTTGTTTGTCCTGAGGCTTCCAACACTGGAATTTGTAGGCTATTGGATAGAGCTGGGTCTTGGTGCTGAGATGAGGAACTCCGTGAGACCTCACTCCGATGAATATTCCCTGGGGTCAGAGGTTCTCTGTTAGCCCGGTGGTTCGGACTTGGAGCTCCCACCACAGGAGCTTCCGCCTGACCCCAGGTTCCCGAATCAAGATCCCGCAAGCCGTGTGGAGTGGCAAAGAGAGAAAGAGAGAGAGAACAATAACAAAGTAAAAAGTAAAATTAGACTAGGAAAGTAACAGATATGTTAGAAAGAATGTAAAAAGAAAAATATAGATGATTCAACAACTGGAAGGTACATCAGTACCACAATAGTAAACAAGAGGAGGAGGGAAAAGACAAAAAAAAAAAAGAGCTGGGGGGGAAGGCCTTGGCTGTGGAGGGCGGGGCCTAAGCAGGGGCGAGGTTTGGGCAGTGGGCGGGGCCAATGCTCAGGACCCACGGGGCTGGAAAACGCCCTGGGGGCTGTGGGAGGTGGGGCTTAGGCTCAAGGAACAGAAGGGGCCCAGGTGTGCTCCCCACCCCTGGTCTCAGAGGGCAGGGACCTCGCCTGGGAGCCCAGCAGGCTTCCTGGGCCCGAGTGGGCGGGGCAATCGCCCTCCTCTCCTGTCCTGCTCCTCCTGGAGGGCCCCTCCCGCCTGCCTCTCCTGATCCCCCGGCCTCCCTCCTATGCCCCCAGGACCCACGCGGCCTGGAAGGGGCTGTGGAGGGCAGGGGAGCTCACCTGGGAGCTCAGCAGGCTCCCCGGCCGAGTGGGCCAGGCGATCGCCCTCCACTCCTCTCCCGTCTTCCTCTTCCCGGAGAGCCCCTCCCGCCTGCCTCTCCTGATCTCCCCCACCTCAGGGGCGCAGAGCCTGTCTGGCCTCCACTTCTCCTCCCTCCTCGGTCCCCCTACGTCCGTCCTACCAGTTCACTCTGGGGTTCCTCCCGTCTCCTTGGGGGTCAGAGTCCCCCAGCAGCTGCCGGCAGGCGCCCTAGCGGTGGGGAGACGCTAACTCTGCGTCTGCCCACACAGCCATCCTGACTCCGCCCCCCCTAAATAGCTACCGTTTTAAAAGGCACAAGACACCAGCAGTTTTAGAGGTGAGTTCTACTTACCCGTCAAAAGTCATGGAAGTCCCTTGTCCTTAAAATAATTTCAATCTATAGAAAATCTGGAAAACTCCAAAATTCATGTTGTAAAAGTCAGCATCACACTAATGCTAAAATCCTATTAGAATAGTGAAGGAAAGAAAGTAACAAGGAATTTCATTTACAAATATTGATGTAAAATTTTTCAAAGAAAATATTGGTGTATTGAATACAACCCAATGTATTAAGAAAACAAGAAAATGTGAACAAGCAGAATTTATTAAAAATGTAAGAACAGCTTAGCTTTAGGAAATTTATCAATAGTTTATTACACCAACAAATAAAGGAGAAAACCACAAAGTTTTTTGTCAAGAGATACCTAAAAGTCAGTCACACAATTAAATATCCATTCTTTTTTTTTAAGTCTATGTAAAACAAGAAGAAATGTACCTGAATATGATTTTTTAAAACTGCCTATAAACATTGAAACTCTCACCCACTCAAATCAGAAACAAGATGGGAATTCTCATTGTCACAACTATTGTGGTGATTTGTTTGGCAATTCTACCTAAGGAAACAAGTCAAGAGAATAAAATAAGCAGTATATCTATGGAAACAAAGAGGCAAAATTATATTTATTGGAGGATAATATGATTATATACCCAGAACACTCAAGATACTCTATTTTAAAAATTACTAGAATTTACAAGAGAATTTTGTAAGATAATTGCACACAAGATAAACATACAAAATTCAGTAGCTGTTCTCTAAACTAGCATCTTAGGTCAGTTCCCTGGGAAACAGACTCTGAGACTCTGAAGTCTACATGCAGCAACGCATGGCGTGAAGAAGCAAGGGAGCAGAACTGGGCGAAGGGGGACGTCGGCCTGTGATGCAGCTGTCACGGAGGCTCAGCCTATCCCACAGGAAGCTCTGAGCGCTGGCAGACGTGTCCCGAGCTGAGCCGTGGAGACCGAGTCAAGGGATGCGGCCCTGGCAGGGATGAACTGTCTTGGGTGAGGCAGCTTCCCATGGCAGAGAGCAATTTCTAGAGAGTCACAGTTGTGGTCCATTAGCAGGTCCGTCTGTCCTGAAGCGGGTGTGAGCCCCTGACCACGGCATTCACTGCAGTCGACACCCTGAGCAGCCCAGCCCTATGTGTTATGCGTAGATCCCGAACTTCTCTAAAGCTCTGCTCACCTGAAGCTTTCCCCTCACCTCTCCTTCAGGGCCAGACTCAGAGGCGGAGCTATAGTTTGTCCCACAAACCTCCCTCTTGTGAGTTCCCAGGTAGTTGGGAACAGAGTCCCGCCGGTGCCTCTCACCTGTGACTTTCACCGTGATGCTCCTGGTTGAAATATACCCGTTTCCACGTTCCGGTGGACCGCCGCTGGGTGGGCGTGACCTTGTGATATAGTGGGTCAGACAGAATCCAGCTCATGCTAGTCAGTCCTGGCTGTGTGGTAGCTGACGCCCCACGGTTAGGCCCTCTGTCTCCACCAGGGCCAGTGGCAAGTCAGGAGGTGTTGCATAAATGGTGTTCAGTTCTCCCGTGTGGACGGCGGGCCCTCGCTCCAGAGCCTTAGGGTCTACACTGATGAGCCTACCGGGGCTTATAAACTCCACATAGCATCCTTTCCCCCCATAAATACCGCTAAGGCCGCAGGCACGAGACCTGCCCATTTGTGCAGCCCAAGCACAGGGGCCACTTGTGTCCAGCTTAGAGTTTCTACAGGGTCTCTCCTGCTCCGGGACCCAATCAAAGGTGGTGGTCTTCCACGTGACTCAGTAACTGAGTCAGAGCAGGGCCCCAAGTGTGGGATACGTGAGCTTCAGACCCAGAGAGGCCGCTGAGCCTTGTCCCTCCTCCTCCGTGGTGGCGGTGCCGGAGGCGGTGCTCTGTCCTGCGCTTCACAGGGGGTGCTCCAGCTTGCAGGAGGCACTGGAACCCTAGAAGGATACGGATGCGGCGGGCGCCTGAGTCCTGCGCAGCTCGGGCGTCCTCCCGAGGCCCCCGGCACACGTGCCGCTGCCTGCTCCTTCCCACGGAGAGGCCTCGCGAGAGTGTGCAGTTCGCCCAGGCGGCTCAGGCCCTTCGGCTACGTGATGACAGAAGACAAGAGTTAACGCAGCCCCGGGCAAGACTGTGATGAACACCGCTGCTCCTCCCACGTGACTGCAAACCGTCTCTGGTGGGAATGGAAAGGAATATATTCACCGGATCAGTGGCCGGATGCCCCGTACCGGGGGGCACCTTACCCTGCTCTGGCAGAGACGCCACATCCAGACGGGGCTGTGGTTCAGATTTCCACGTGGTTTCATTTGTGGAAGTTCGCTGTCATCCTCCAGAGCCCATCGGCTTATTCAGGGGGGTTTCTATGGGGAAGCTGGGGACCCCAGCCCGCATCCTTCAGGTCTTCAAGGTGGTTCTCATCTCTGTTGTCCCTCCCAGGATCTGAGATTTGTCTTGGGGGGAGTGGGGGTCACTTCCAGAGGCTCTCAATTACCTCTCCCTCCAAGGGACCAAAGAGTATATTCTCCCAACAATGTTTATCCATTTCCAACCTTTTACACATTTGAGATCTCATTGTGAGCCCCAAACACCACTTGTTAGCTGGGTCTCTGCTCTAACAAGAAGGCCAAGACGAATGTGTCTCCCCAACCCTGCAGATTAATCTCAGCTCAGACCCTGTCCCGGAGATGTAGGGCTGCCTCCCTCACCACTGAGGTTACCTGAATAACTGGCTGAGACCCCCCCGGGAAGGGTGGGGCAGCACATCAAACGTGAGTCTCGGCGTGGTCGGTCCTCCCCTCTGCCCCCTGCCCATCCTCCAGCTGGGGCTGCTGGCGCTGAAACCCAGCTCAGGTCTGGAAACCAGGCGGGGGGTCATGGCATCTCATGTTCGGAGGGACTGCTCTCAGGAACGTCCCCTATTCACCCTTTACGATGGTCTGGAGTGTAGAGTTACGACATAGTCGGCCCCCGCGGACGTTGAGGGGCGCATCCGCCTCCCTTGCTCTCGGCCGTCGGGATGCCCGGCTCCCACCGTGACTTTGCTGCCGGTTATGTACCTGAGCCAACCTTGCCTCTGACAAGCGGGTGCTGCCACCTGGTCTGTCTTACCTGGGGACCCTGTCAGCCCCACTGCCATCCCGGGCCTACAGCAGAGGCCCCCCTGAGCTTCTCAGCAATTCTGGGGCCCCTTCCCAGCCTGGCCCTGCTGCTCTGGTAACTGGAGGGTCCAGTGCAGCCGAGCCCTTAGAACACGGGCCTCTGGCAGGCGTTGCAGCCTCAGGGAGCGTTTCCACTCAAGCCTTTCCTTGCCTTTCTGGGGTTCTGGAGGCTCCCCACAGCCCTTGGTCCACAGCCTCCCAGCTCCGTCCTCAAAGCCAGCAAAGGCAGTCAAGTCCTTCCCACACTGCCGTCTCTCTGGTGCTCTGCGGGGCCACCTGGATAACCCGGGATCATGTCCCCATCTCCAGGTCCTTCCATGGAAGGGCGCCCGTTCACAGGATGCAGGGACTGGGCACAGACACCTTCGAGGAACAAGTTAGCACCCTGCCAAGGGCCCTGCCCAGAGCTAAATCCTGTTTTCCGGGCGTGTCCTCCCTTTTCTACAAACTCCTCCGTACCCAGCGTCACACTCTGCTCCCCCCGCCTCGCCCAGCACCTGGCACAGCCCCGCACATGCTGCCTGCCTTGTGCAGAGGCACGTTCTTAGGTCCTGCGGGTCCCCTGGGGCAGGCTCGCTTCCCCCAGCAGCAGCTAACACTGTGACTTAACATGTCATTGTCCCATGGGCAGCGCGGGGGGTGGGGGAGGGGGAAAGGCAGACCCCTCCAGGGTTCTCTGGCAAGGCAGACACGGCTGCATCATCAAGCAACGTGCTGGAGATTGAGCCGCAGAAAGATATGTCAGGGTCCTAACCCTCCCCCGGGGCCTCGGAATGTGACCTTACTTAGAGATGGGACCTTTACAGAGGTGGTCAAGTTCAAATGAGGTCACCAGGGTGGCCCTCACCCACTATGACTGTGTCCTTATTAAAAGGGGACATTTGGAGCCAGACACGCACACAGGGAGAGACCTGTGAAGACAGAGGCCGAGGTCAGAGTGACGCTTCTACGAGCCCAAAAGGCCAGCGACAGCAGCAACCCCAGGCCTAGGAGAGAGACATGGAGTGAATTCTCCCGCACAGCCTGAGAAGGGCCAGCCCTGCCCGCGCCTTGACCTCGGACTCGCAGCCTGCAGAACTGCGGGAGAATAAACGTCTGATGTCCAAGCCGCCCGGGCTGTAGGCAGGAGGCCGTGGGGGACCGGGGAGGGGCCTCCTGGGAAAACACCTGTGAGTGACCAAGCGCAGCAGGACTGGGCCTGGAGAAGCTGCTCGGCGACGCAGACGCAACAGAGAACTAGCCAGCCCCACGGCGGTGGCCCGCCAGACGTGGCCCAAATCAGGGCCAGGGGCTGGGCCTTTGGACGCCCAAATCGGCCAGTCACTGGACATGGGCCCCTCCCAGGAGGCGTTGAAACCTCAGAGGAGGTGGCCTCCGTCTTCAATTTCCCTCAGACTGGCCGAGGGGGCGGCAGCTGGTGGGGAGCAGGCACCCCGGTCCTGCGGGGCCTCCATGTGGCTCATCCCAGCATCCCGGGAACCAGTGACCAGCTGACACCAGCTGCGAAAGCCCTGACCTAGAGAAGACTGGACCAGAGGGGCACGTGGTCTAGAGGAAGGGCCATCCACGGCACTAAAGGACAGAAAACAAGGCTGGAGGCTCGGAGGGAAACACCAAGCTTCTGGACGAGCTGTCTTTCCGCAGCTGAAGGCCAGTCCTTCCCAGACAAGCCTGCAGAGATATCGTCACTCCCACCCAACTCCTATTTTTCACTTTGAAGTTTATTATAAAGAATGAATGTGCAGTGATTGCCAGAACTTTCTGCAGAAGTTAGGGTTCGCATGAGGCTGTGCTAGCCTATAGACAAACAGGTGCTGTGTAGGACATAACCAGGGAAACGGACAAGAGGGACCAGAAACCAACTCAAGTACATGGGAACCTGGTAGAGGAAAAAGTGGCCTCTGTCCCTTTGGGGTTGGGAGAGGGGAGGGCTCACTTCACAATAACGTTGTCACAGCCGACCAGACACAGGAAGGAGAACGCACTTAACCCTTCCCTCACACCTACGAAAACAAACGCAGAATGCTTTAAAGGACCAAAACGCAAAACAAAGAAGAAACATCTAGTAGGAAAACAAATAGGGGACTTCCCTGGTGGTCCGGTGGTTAAGACTCCCTGCTTCCAATGCAGGGAGCGTGGGCTCAATCCCTGGTGGGGAAACTAAGATCCCAATGCCATAGCGCATGGCCAAAAAAAAAAAGAAAGAAAGGAAAAAAAAATGTAAGACTCTATTTGCATAATTTCAGGTGAGGGTGACACTTCCAAGCAAGACAGGTACGTCCAACAACAAGAAAAGAGAAGACAGAAAGATTCAACCATATAAAAATTTTAAATCCTCTATGGCAAAATAAAACATATTAGTATTTTTTAAATATTTTTCTACTTAATATTTAATATTTCTATTTCATATTTTTAATATTTTTCTATTTTCTATACATATTAAATAGAAAAATATTACATTCGTATATTTTAAATATATAGTATTGAGTCAAAAGACAAACGCCAGGACCTGTAGCTTTCAGAGCTGTCTTTCCGATTGCAACAGAAAACACGTGCAGCCCATGTAAACAGGCGGTTTGATTCCGCACCTGTTCCAAGACCTCCCACAAACCGAAGAGATGAGGCATAAGCAGAGGGTTCACAGAAGTGGAAACGTAAGCGTGGATACAAAAAGATGCCCGCGCTCTCTAATAGTGAGGAGATGCAAATCAAAACAAAAATCAAACACCACTCTCTTGGGCTTCCCTGGTGGCGCAGTGGTTGAGAGTCCGCCTGCCGATGCAGGGGACACGGGTTCGTGCCCCGGTCCGGGAAGATCCCACATGCCACGGAGCGGCTGCGCCCGTGAGCCATGGCCGCTGAGCCTGCGCGTCCGGAGCCTGTGCTCCGCAACGGGAGAGGCCACAACAGTGAGAGGCCCGCGTACCGCAAAAAAAAAAAAAAGAAATTTATGCCAAGGGCAGAAAATGAGAAAATGTAGTTTTTCCTTAAAAATAAAGACTTTGCTTAAAGTGAAAAAAACAATCAAATACCAAAGCAGTAAAAGGTCAGTCGTGTTGGTTTGCCGGGGGGGGGGGGGGGGGGGGGGCGGGGGGGGCTGGGGGGGGCGGTGCGGGATGCTGGCGTGTCCGAGCCTGGAAGCGGATGCTGGTCTCCGGGGGCAAAGCTGAGAAGCCACCCTCTGAGCGGTCTTCTCACCACCCCGCCCCAGCCCCCGGCTCTTCCTCTTATGAGGACATATGTACATGAATGTTTATTACAACGCTCTGTGCCGGCCCGACACGGAAACAAGCAGAATGTTTGCAAACCAGGGAGAGGCAGGACACATTTCAGGGCCTCCTTGTGATGGGAAACGACACACCATGAGGCAGAAGGAGTCAGGGCTGTGGGCTTCGGCTTGAAGGATTAACTGTCACAGAGTTACTTTTTTTTTTAATTGCCCAAAAAAAGCCAATTACAGGGGGCTTCCCTGGTGGCACAGTGGTTAAGAGTCCGCCTGCCAATGCAGGGGACATGGGTTCAAGCCCTGGTCTGGGAAGATCTCACATGCCGCAGAGCAACAAAGCCCGTGCACCACAACTACTGAGCCTGTGCTCTAGAGCCCATGAGCCACAACTGCCGAAGCCCACGTGCCACAACTGCCGAAGCCTGCGCACCTAGAGCCCGTGCTCCACAACAAGAGAAGCCACCGCAATGAGAAGTCCGTGCACCGCAACGAAGGGTAGCCCCCACTCGCCGCAGCTAGAGAAAGCCTGCGTGCAGCAACAAAGACCCAACGCAGCCAAAAATAAAATTTTTTTAAATAATAAATTTTTTAAAAAAACAAAACAAAAAGCCAGTTGCAAAGTAATGTGTACAGTGTTATGCATTTTTGTACCTAAGAAGTCTGGCTATGTGTTGGACACATGTGTGAGATGTGTGCACCCAGAGGGAGAGGCTGCAGGCCAGCCCACTGTCCCTCAGGGAGGACACAGACCGCCGGCTGCCCACGTTCACATCTGTCTGTCCCGCTTTGGCCCACAGGTATCTCATGCTACTGGCGACTGAAGGAACACTGCGGGAGTTCAAGGCAGTCACCCCGGAGTTAAATGCAGTGGCTTCGTTCAGGACCTGACAACAGGGGCCAGCTCCCACCAGCGTCCTCAGGGCAGAGCCTGTTCACTGCCTCTGGTCAGGAGAGTGGCGTGGAGAAGGCAAGCCCAGCCTCCCTCCAGCCTCATCCCGGGCCTGCAGCCTTTGCATCTTCATCTGCAAACTGGGGCAATATCTCCCCACCCCAGGCCAGGAGTGTACAGGGGCAGGGCCACTACCCAGAGCTATTCTCAGGATGATATTGACTTAGGGGTCCCTCCCTCCCCCTACATGGACCATTCCTGGGCACCTGCTCCATTATGGCCCTGAGCCAAGCACTGATCCCCCCTTCAGGGCCCCCAGAGGATGGGGGGACAGACTTCTAACTTAATGAGGTGTAGGTACTATAGGTGCCCAAGCCACAGGCCATGCTGGGCCAGAGGAAGCCGTTGATCCGACTGGAGTCCAGAAAGATCCAGGAGAGCTGGGTGGGGCCCGGGTGGGAGAGTCAAGAAATTCATACAGGGTCAAGGCACACCTGAGAGCTCTTTAAAGTGGGAGAATTGTAAATGGAAGGCTCTGGAAGGCACACCCCCATCAGACACCACCACCACACCTGGAGGACACAGAGCTGGAGGGGCAAGATCTTCCACCAGGATGCTGGGTTTATAAACCCCTTGTTGCTTTGCCTGTGTTTCATCACGTTGCAGTTGATGGCGCTCATGTGTTCTTCATGAGCTCTTCTATTTGCCCGTTAGAAATACCCTCCTCAGCCCCTTTTACATACTTTGCCCTGCATTTTATTTGTATGATGAAAGTATTGCTAGGATTACTTACCTTTTCTTGGCACTTTTGATAGTCTTTTTTTCAGCCTTTTTTATTTGTTTCTATTCCATCTGAGAGTCTCTATCTTTTAACATGCTTGTTTAACCCATTGACATTTATTGTGATTTGTGGTAAAATGAAATCTTACTTTATATTTTCTATTTTATTTGTTTTTCCCCTGTCTTACCTTATTTTAGAGAAAAATCTTCTCTTATTCCATGTTTCCCTCAACTGACTTTGAAATGTTTACGTTCTATTTCCAATCCTCTCTTGATGGCCTATAGATTTTGGCTTACATTTTTCTGGCAGTGGTCCAAGCCTAGATACCTCAAACCAAGACAAGGCCCATAGCATAATTTTACTTCTCTCCACGCCTCACATCACCCCCAACCTTCCCTGTTGACCCCACATGGACTTTTAGTTTCAGATAGCTAACGTGTTTCATACAGTCAATACCTATTTGAAGTTCACAGCGTGCTAGCATTTTTGCACCTCCATCCTCCCCTGTGAAATGTGAATAGCAGCACCTGACCCATAGCATTGCTGTGAGGACTAAATTAGGTAATCCGCGTGCAGCACTTAGCAGAGAGCTAACAATAACAATAACCATCGCCAGCAGCACCTGGGTCCCCTTTCTTCTTGCTAAAACACATCTTCTAGCAATTCCTTCAGAGAGTGGTGGACTGTGGGAGCTAGATGTGGTTTTTCTGGCCTTATCACGCAGCACGCGGGATCTTGGTTCCTCGACAGGGATTGAACCCGTACCCCCTGCATTGGAAGCGTGGCGTTGTAAGCACTGGACGGCCAGGGAAGTCCCTAAATGTCTTTTGTTTTGTTTTCTTTTGTTTGTTTTTTGCGGTACGCGGGCCTCTCACTGCTGTGGCCTCTCCCGTTGCGGAGCACAGGCTCCGGACGCGCAGGCCCAGCAGCCATGGCTCACAGGCCCAGCCGCTCCACGGCATGTGGGATCTTCCCGGACCGGGGCACGAACCCATGTCCCCCGCATCGGCAGGCGGACTCTCAACCACTGCGCCACCAGGGAAGCCCTAAATGTCTTTTTTATTCACACATAAATAATGAATTATCCAGGGGGTTGCCTCAGAACTGGGAAGATTTTGCTGTCTTGTTTCCAGCAGTGAGAAGACAGGTGTCAATCTGGTCCCTGTTCTTTTTCAGTAAAGTCCCCTACCTCCTCCTCCACACACACCCCCAACCTGGAAGCCTTCAGGATTTTCACTCTGTCTCATCAACGATCTGCATTGCACTTTGATGTGTCCAGAAGCCAGTTTGGGGGTTTCTGTTTGTATCTGTCCTGCTTAGCACCTGGTGGTCTCTTTTGGTGAGGTCAGTTTACCTCTGGAAAAGTGCCCACCCCCACCTTCCCCTGACTGTCTCCTGGAATCCTTGCAGATGGCTACAGGGGCTTCCAGACCTGCCCTCCACGTCTCAGCTTATCCCGTGCGTCCCGATTCTGTCCTGACTCTGTCCCTTTGCCCCCATTCTAGCAGAACCCTCGGCCCCACTCCCAGCCCACTGCCTCTGCCACGGCACCTCCAGTCTCCACTCAGCTCATCCGCAGACACATCTTTGGTTTGTTCCTAACGACTTTATTTAATTATTTATTTATTGGCTGCCCTGGGTCTTCGCTGCTGCGCGCAGGCTTTCTCTAGTTGCAGTGAGCAGGGGCTACTCTTTGTTGCAGTGTGTGGGCTTCTCATTGTGGTGGCTTCTCTTTCTGCAGAGCACAGGCTCTAGGTGCGTAGGCTTCAGTAGTTGTGGCACGTGGGCTCAGTAGCTGTGGCTCACGGGCACTAGAACACAGGCTCGGTAGTTGTGGCTTGCGGGCTTAGTTGCTCCGTGGCATGTGGGATCTTCCTGGACCAGGGCTCGAACCTGTGCCCCCTGCATTGGCAGGCGGATTCTTAACCACGGCACCACCAGGGGCGTCCTCCTAACGGCGTTTTAAACCCCAGGCCTCTCGCGCTCCCTGAAGTACCTGCCTGTCTCATTTCTCAGGATCCCAATCCTACTTGCTTCAGGTCTGCCCTGCTGGCTCCATTAACTCTGCTGCCCTTTGTCCTCGTGGAGGTTCACATCTCTCAGAAACTGTGTGATGCCCGATGGTGAGCTCACCTTAGCAGTGGTGCCTCCCCATGATGCATCTGCTGCACCATTTGCCACAACCCTTGGGGGTGACAAGGGCCCCTCGTGACCAAACTTCAGTCTCCTCTGAACCCTCTTTGCAAATAAGCCTCGTCCTTGGCCTACTGAGTCCAGTTGATCAAGAACCCCTCACCACTGGGACTTCCCTGGTGGCACAGTGGTTAAGAATCCACCTGCCAATGCAGGGGACACAGGTTGGATCCCTGGTCCGGGAAGAGCACACATACCGCGGAGCAACTAAGCCCGTGCGCCACAACTACTGAGCCTGCGCTCTAGAGGCCGCGAGCCACAACAACTGAAGCCCGCGTGCCTAGAGCCCATGCTCTGCAACAAGAGAAGCCACCGCAATGAGAAGCCCGCACACCACGGTGAAGAGTAGCCCCTGCTCGCCACAGCTAGAGAAAGCCCCCGCACAGCAACGAAAACCCAACACAGCCAAAAATAAAAATAAATAAATAAATTTATTTAAAAAAAAAAAAAGAATCCCCCATCCCTGATACCCAGCCAATCCCCTCTTGCCCCACCCTTGATACCTCCTGCATCCCTCTTGGTAATTCTCCATCCATTCCCTCACCCTGCCCACCTGTCCCTGTGTATTCAGAATTGAGCCCGGCTTCTCTCTCCTGTTGCAACAGTCTTGAATAAAGTCTCCCTTGCGATTTTTTAAGTGTCCAGTGCAGTTTTTTTTCTTCTACAAAGAGAAGGCTGAAGCTTGGTGAGACTTAACTTCAGTCTCCAGTAAGAGTGGGGCGGGCGGGCCACGTCTGATTGGGGTTACTGGGTGCAGACCGGGTACGGGTGCGCCACGGCCCTCCCAGGGTCACTGGACCCCAGGACGTGCCCTGTCTCTTTGAACCAAGATCCCACAGCCATTGACCCTGGTTTAGGCAGACCCTTGGTCACTGAGCCTGACCCAAGGTGGGGAGACGGGGCTGCGAGTGTGGCCAGTCACTGCCCAGGCGAGAAGGCTGCATTTCCACACAGGCAGCGATTTTTTTAAGAGGTCTAGAGAACGGTTTGTACAGGGTGGAGGGAAGCCTTCAGGGAACAGAGGGGCCTTTCCGTGCACGGAGCAGACCGTGTTTGATTCCTGGGGTGGGGTGGGTCTCCCACCCACGGGCCAGATGTCCCCACTCACTATTGTTACAAGTCTGTGGCCACAGACAGAATGTGGAAACAGTCTCCAGTTGGAGAAAAACTGGCTGGGGCGGGGCAGTGCGGGGAAAGGGGGGGAGGGGCCAGTGCAGGGGGAAGGGGGGAAGGGGCCAGTGCAGGGGGAAGGGGGGAAGGGGCCAGTGCGGGGGGGAAGGGGGGAGGGGCCAGTGCGGGGGGGAAGGGGGGAAGGGGCCAGTGCAGGGGGAAGGGGGGAGGGGCCAGTGCAGGGGGGAGGGGCCAGTGCAGGGGGAAGGGGGAGGGGCCAGTGCAGGGGGAAGGGGAGAGGGGCCAGTGCAGGGGTGGAGGGGCCAGTGCAGGGGGAAGGGGGGGAGGGGCCAGTGCAGGGGGAAGGGGGGAGGGGCCAGTGCAGGGGGAAGGGGGGAGGGGCCAGTGCAGGGGTGGAGGGGCCAGTGCAGGGGGAAGGGGAAAGGGGCCAGTGCAGGGGAAAGTGGGGAGGGGCCAGTGCAGGGGGAAGGGGGAAGGGGCCAGTGCAGGGGGAAGGGGGGAGGGGTCAGTGCAGGGGGAAGGGGGGAAGGGGCCAGTGCAGGGGGAAGGGGGGAAGGGGCAGTGCAGGGGAAAGGGGGGGCGGGGCAGTGCAGGGGGAAGGGGGGAGGGGCAGTGCAGGGGGAAGGGGGGAGGGGCAGTGCAGGGGTAAGGGGGGAGGGGCCAGTGCAGGGGTAAGGGGGGAGGGGCCAGTGCAGGGCAAGGGGGGAGGGGCCAGTGCAGGGGGAAGGGGGGGCGGGGCAGTGCAGGGGGAAGGGGGAGGGGCCAGTGCAGGGGGAAGGGGGGAGGGGCCAGTGCGGGGAAAGGGGGTAAAGGGACGAGTGCAGGGAAGGCAAGTTTGGAGAACTTCCGCCCTTAATTTGGCACTTGCTTTTTTAAAAGAAAATGTTTGCAGCACAGGAAACCAAGAGAAGAACCAAAAATAAAGACTGCTGTGCCCTACTGTCGAAGGCCAACGGCGACGCACTGAATTTGCGCCCAGAGGCAGAGACATTGTTCCTGAAAGAAGTGCAAATTGCTACTTCGCTGCATGTAAATGAACCACTAATTGCTCTTTGCAAACAGTATCTGAGCAAATGGTGCCCCACTCTGTGCAGCTGCGCCTCTAATGCACTCACGTCTCCGTTTGTCACCACCCACCCCTCCTCTCATGGAGCTGCAGGACCCCCACCACACACCCTCCTGCTCTCTTCCTCTGCGGTCCTGGGGCCCCTCTCTGCCGCCTCCTCCCCCCTCTCCCCACAGCGCCTCTGCCCCAGGCTCCCCATCCCTGAATCCTGCCTTCCACACGTACAGGTCCTGCTCTCAGATCTCCTGTCCCCAAGTGAACATAAAGGCCTAACGGCTCACCCTGCACTCAGAGCTGACAACATCGCTCCACCAGCAAAAGTAACAGAAAATCTAGGAACCTGGGAAAATTTTTTGCAAGACATGTCACAATTTTCCTAACACGTAAAGACTTTCTAAAAATCAATAAGAGAAGGGCCCACAAGTCAATAGAAAGAAATTTTCAAGCAAGAGGAATCATTACAGAAAATAAAATCAACTGAGTCTTAAACACGTGACAGGGATCTGTAAATCATTCTCATAAAGAAATGTACACTAGGGCTTCCCTGGTGGCACAGTGGTCAGGAACCTGCCTGCCAACGCAGGGGACATGGGTTTGAGCCCTGGTCTGGGAAGATCCCACATGCTGCGGAGCAACTAAGCCCATGCACCACAACTACTGAGCCTGCATTCTAGAGCCCACGAGCCACAACTACTGAGCCCACATGCCGCAACTACTGAAGCCCGCACGCCTAGAGCCCGCGCTCTGCCACAAGAGAAGCCACCACAATGAGAAGCCTGCACACCACAACAAAGAGTAGCCCCCGCTCGCCACAACTAGAGAAAGCCCGCCCACAGCAACGAAGACCCAACGCAGCCAAAAATTGATAAATAAATTTAAAAAAAGAAAAGAAAAGAAATGTACACTAAAGCTACCCGAAGAGCACTTGGGGCAACCAAGGAGCACAGATGCTGCCTGGGTCTGCATTACCCTGTAGAGCCTCCAGACTCAGTGCAGAGCAAGAACAAATAAATCGACACGGAAGCCGCGCCCTCCGCGTAACCAGAAGATAGGGATGCCCGACGCCAGAACTGTAAGTGCAAAAAGAAAAGAAGAAAGAACCAGAGATGCCAGCAGGCAGTTTCCCACCCTTTGCAGTGAGTGAGGGCCCCCCAGGATGACTGGGGGGTGAGATGAAGGTGAGGGCTGGTCCCGCAGTCTGCACAGGTGGCCCCACGTGTGCACACACTGAGCACGCTTCCGATACGCCAGAGCACTGACTGCAGAGACGGGACTTAAAAGCACATCTGTTTAAAGGAAGTCTTTGAAAGGCAAGGTGTCAGGAGAAGCGAAAAGCAAAGCAGAAGCGAGACATGCCCTTTAGGCGTCACGTGGCAAAAACAGACAGGAGTAAAAGGAGACTTCGGATCCCGTTAGAAAGACCGAACAAAACCTTGGAGGAAACGCAACTTGTCCCACTCCCACCACCACCAAATACAAATCCATTAAGGAACCTGGACTTTGCTCTTTGCTGCACGGATGCAAGAGGGGCCATTGAACCAGGAATCTTGTCAACCACCAAAATCCACAAAATGAACAGATGAAAATTACCTCTATTCTAAGTTACTACAAAAATCAGAACATGAACATGGACACATTTAAGCTGATTAAAAAAAAAAAAAAACACTTCCCGGGAAAAAACAAATGAAGCATTAAAATACTGTGAGGCAACACTCCCAACTGAATTAAATATACTTGCAAAAGCATTTGGGGATAAGGAAACTCACCTTGAGTCAGAAATTCAAACTCTAAGAACACAAATGGACAAAAGCGAGAAGAAATGAAAAGGTTGGTGGAAATCAGAAAAGAAAAGGAAGGAACAGGCAAAATCATCCACGAAGTAAAGACTAAATTCAAGATGCCCGAGAAAGAATAGGTTTGAATTTACAAAGGCATCAGAGGAAAAGAAGAAGGCGACCAGCAGCCTGAAAATGAGATAATGAAAGCAGTGCAAAGGGGCCGGGGAGAAAGAGGTGAATGAGGAAAAGAAGCAAAGAAGGAATTCTAATGCATAATTGCTGCCCCTAAGGAGGAAAACGAGACAGTGGGCGGGGATAATATTTACAACCGCAGCCCAAGAAAATGGTCCAGAAACAGAAGACTGGAATCCTCACCGTGAAAGCCCACCCCCGTGGAGATCTGGGATAACTAACCTGAAATGATCAACTCAGGGACATTTCCTAGAGGAACTATTACGCGTCTAAGAAAAAGCAAAAATAACTCACAGGAGCGAAAGAACTGTCTTGGCTTCAGAACTAACAGCGAAGCAAAGCAGCAATGGGCCACCCTTCCCAAAATATCAACGAAAGTCTGAACCAAGGAGTTCGTATCTGTGAGAAAATATTTTTGCATTTCCACAATGCTGTGGCCTTCTGAGCCGGAAGTACTGGTAACTTGGGTTAAAGGGGGCCTGGAAGGCAGACCAGCCTTGAAGTTTCCGATGGTGACATACCCAGGAGAGAGGATCCCAGCTCTCCCTTTGCTGTGTCTTCAGATTTCAAAGTGGGATACAACGGAGAGCCATTCCATTACATCCCCGAGGGTGGTGAACGAGGGACCTTCCCTTCTGTTCTCTGCGTTAGAAAGAGAAGAGTCATTTCTCTGGCTCCTAGAAGGTGGGTGCTGGGCTGAGGAGGGGGTGATCTGTAGAGCAGTTCCTATACAAGCTGCCAGATTCATAATTTTGGGTCCCTCTCCAGTGGGAAAAACTAGCTTTTGCACAAGCAGCGTCCATCCTGCTCTCACCTGCTGCCTGGAGTGGGGACCGTTCACAGGGAACCGAAGCAGAGATATTCCGTAAGCAAATCCTTGATCTTCCTCCGACCCAGAGATCTCGTGCTTACCTACGTTCAGGATGAAATAAATGAGTTTAGATACAAAACTATCGATATCCAGCCAAGGTGTTCTTCGAGTATCAAGGCCATAGGAAACAGTTTCAAACATACAAGAACTTGTGAAGTTCTGAACCAGGAGCCCTTCTTGAGGAATCTTCTAGATGATTAACTTCATCCAACCCAAAGGATGACTCAGAAAACTTCAGCAAAAGGACTAATGTTCGGGGTGTGAGGAGGATGGAAAACTAATTCACTAATATCGTGTGTCGTGTCACAATAGGAATAACGCCCCTCTGCAAAGTAGGAGGAGAGAGAGAAAAAGAGAAGAGAATGCACGCATCAGCGTTGCACGGACAGTAAGGGGGAGTGAGCTACCATCAAAAACTGACAAACCGGGCTTCCCTGGTGGCGCAGTGGTTGGGGGTCCGCCTGCCGATGCAGGGGACGCAGGTCCGGGAAGATCCCACGTGCCGCGGAGCGGCTGGGCCCGTGAGCCATGGCCGCTGAGCCTGCGCGTCCGCAGCCTGTGCTCCGCAAAGGGAGAGGCCACAGCAGTGAGAGGCCCGCGTACGGCAAAAAAAAAAACAAAAAAAAAACCTGACAAACCAACAGCAAGAGTGTAAATAAGAAAACAGGAAACTACTAGAGAATGGACTTGAGGATATGGGGAGGGGGAAGGGTAAGCTGTGACAAAGCGAGAGAGAGGCATGGACATATATACACTACCAAGCGTAAAACAGACAGCTAGTGGGAAGCAGCCGCATAGCGCAGGGAGATCAGCTCGGTGCTTTGTGTCCACCTAGAGGGGTGGGATAGGGAGGGTGGGAGGGAGGGAGACGCAAGAGGGAGGGGATATGGGGATATATGTATATGTATAGCTGATTCACTTTGTTATAAAGCAGAAACTAACACACCACTGTAAAGCAATTATACTCCAATAAAGATGTAAAAAAAAAAAGAAAACAGGAAACTTAAAGGGCACTTAAAAAGTACAAGTACAGAGGTAATCATGAGAAAAAGATACAAACCCTTACAAAAACAACAAAAAGAGCAAAGAACACACATCACATAGCAAACATTATAACGCACATATAATTATAAAAGATAACAGCTGACGCCAAACCTGCGAGTCACAGTAATAAACGTTAATGGACACGCTATTAAAAGAAAAATATTCAATCTAGCTCACAAGCTACAGCCTACTATACACCCTACAGGAGGGACACACCTGAAGAGGTGCGGTAGGCACGCAGAAGCTGTAAGGAAATAGGTGGACAAAGTGGACGTCAGGACAGAAAGCATTCAACATGACAAAGAAGGACTTTTAATGCAAAAAGACACAATTCCCAACAAAATCAGAACAAGTATGCAGCAAATAACAGCAGCCACCTGTGTGAAGGAAAAGCTCAGGAATTCAAGGAGTCGTAGAGACACAAGAGCTGGGGGTTCACCACGTCCCCTCAGGATAAGACAGACCCGGGGGACAGGGAAAGAAGGAGGGATGTCAGCGTGGGTCCTCCAGGAAGCAGGCGGGAGGGGAGGCAGGAACGCAGGAGGCTTGTCAAAGGGTAGCGTTTGTAAAGGATGAAGGGGGTGGTCCACAGGGTGGGACAGGAAGAGGCTCAGACTGGAGACACACCGGGGAGATGCCACCAATCCCTCAGCCACTGGGAAGCCAAGCCTGCACGTTAGTGGAGCCCACGTGGGGCAGCGCTGGCAGATCCCAGGGCCCCACTTGGCACTGCTGTTGTCGGGACACCCAGGGGGTCGGGGCAGGAAGTGGCTGTGGGAACTTAGTGGCTGTCCACCTATTTCTGGCGGGAATGCCTGAGGGACACACCTCCATGCGGCCACAGGTTACAGATGGCCCCATAGATCTTACATTCACACACACACACACACACACACACACAGAGTAAGCCTGTGGAGAACCCCAAACGCACCTTCTCGGGGACTCATGGCACAGTCACAAAATTGGTGATAGATGAGGTCACAAAAAATCAGTAAGTTTCATAAAGTAGAAATATTGCAATGAACAATCAACTCACAGGGCTTCCCTGGTGGTGCAGTGGTGAAAGAAACCACCTGCCAATGCAGGGGACACAGGTTTGAGCCCTGGTCCAGGAAGATCCCACATGCTGTGGAGCAACTAAGCCTATGTGCCACAACTACTGAGCCTGTGCTCTAAAGCCTACAAGCACAACTACTGAGCCTGCGAGCCACAACTACTGAAGCCCGCACATCTAGAGCCCATGCTCCACAATAACAGAAGCCTGACTGAAAAGTGAGGGGATGGAAAAAGATATTCCATGCAAATGGAAATCAAAAGAAAGCTGGAGTAGCAATTCTCATGTCAGACAAAATAGACTTTAAAATAAAGACTATTACAAGACACAAAGAAGGACACTACATAATGATCAAGGGATCGATCCAAGAAGAAGATATAACAATTGTAAATATTTATGCACCCAACATAGGAGCACCTCAATACATAAGGCAAATACTAACAGTCATAAAAAGGGAAATCGACAGTAACACATTCATAGTAGGAGACTTTAACACCCCACTTTCACCAATGGACAGATCATCCAAAATGAAAATAAATAAGGAAACACAAGCTTTAAATGATACATTAAACAAGATGGACTTAATTGATATTTATAGGACATTCCATCCAAAAACAACAGAATACACATTTTTCTCAAGTGCTCATGGAACATTCTCCAGGAAAGATCATATCTTGGGTCACAAATCAAGCCCTGGTAAATTTAAGAAAACTGAAATTGTATCAAGTATCTTTTCCGACCACAACGCTATGAGACTAGATATCAATTACAGGAAAAGATCTGTAAAAAATACAAACACATGGAAGCTAAACAATACACTACTTAATAACGAAGTGATCACTGAAGAAATCAAAGAGGAAATCAAAAAATACCTAGAAACAAATGACAATGGAGACATGACGACTCAAAACCTATGGGATGCAGCAAAAGCAGTTCTAAGAGGGAAGTTTATAGCAATACAATCCTACCTTAAGAAACAGGAAACATCTCGAATAAGTAACCTAAACTTGCACCTAAAGCAATTAGAGAAAGAAGAACAAAAAACCCCCAAAGTTAGCAGAAGGAAAGAAATCATAAAGATCAGATCAGAAATAAATGAAAAAGAAATGAAGGAAACAATAGCAAAGATCAGTAAACCTAAAAGCTGGTTCTTTGAGAAGATAAACAAAATTGATAAACCATTAGCCAGACTCATCAAGAAAAAAAGGGAGAAGACTCAAATCAATAGAATTAGAAATGATAAAGGAGAAGTAACAACTGACACTGCAGAAATACAGAAGATCATGAGAGATTACTACAAGCAACTCTATGCCGATAAAGTGGACAACCTGGAAGAAATGAACAAATTCTTAGAAATGCACAACCAGCCAAGACTGAATCAGGAAGAAATAGAAAATATGAACAGACCAATCACAAGCACTGAAATTGAAACTGTGATTAAAAATCTTCCAACAAACAAAAGCCCAGGACCAGATGGCTTCACAGGCGAATTCTATCAAACATTTAGAGAAGAGCTAACACCTATCCTTCTCAAACTCTTCCAAAATATAGCAGGGAGAGGAACACTCCCAAACTCATTCTACGAGGCCACCATCACCCTGATACCAAAACCAGACAAAGATGTCACAAAGAAAGAAAACTACAGGCCAATATCACTGATGAACATAGATGCAAAAATCCTCAACAAAATACTAGCAAACAGAATCCAACAGCACATTAAAAGGATCATACACCATGATCAAGTGGGGTTTATTCCAGGAATGCAAGGATTCTTCAATATACGCAAATCAATCAACGTGATACACCATATTAACAAATTGAAGGAGAAAAACCATATGATCATCTCAATAGATGCAGAGAAAGCTTTTGACAAAATTCAACACCAATTTATGATAAAAACCCTGCAGAAAATAGGCATAGAGGGAACTTTCCTCAACATAATAAAGGCCATATATGACAAACCCACAGCCAACATCATCCTCAATGGTGAAAAACTGAAACCATTTCCACTAAGATCAGGAAAAAGACAAGGTTGCCCACTCTCACCACTCTTATTCAACATAGTTTTGGAAGTTTTAGCCACAGCAATCAGAGAAGAAAAGGAAATAAAAGGAATCCAAATTGGAAAAGAAGAAGTAAAGCTGTCACTGTTTGCAGATTACATGATACTATACACAGAGAATCCTAAAGATGCTACCAGAAAACTACTAGAGCTAATCAATGAATTTGGTAAAGTAGCAGGATACACAATTAATGCACAGAAATCTCTGGCATTCCTATACACTAAGGATGAAAAATCTGAAAGTGAAATCAAGAAAACACTCCCATTTACCACTGCAACAAAAAGAATAAAATATCTAGGAATAAACCTACCTAAGGGGCTTCCCTGGTGGCACAGTGGTTGGGAGTCTGCCTGCCAATGCAGGGACACGGGTTCGTGCCCCGGTCCGGGAGGATCCCACATGTCACAGAGCGGCTGGGCCCGTGAGCCATGGCCGCTGAGCCTGCGCATCTGGAGCCTGTGCTCCGCAACAGCAGAGGCCACAACAGTGAGAGGCCTGCATATTGCAAGAAAAAAAAAAAAACCTACCTAAGGAGACAAAAGACCTGTATGCAGAAAATTATAAGACACTGATGAAAGAAATTAAAGATGATACAAATAGATGGAGAAATATACCATGTTCTTGCATTGGAAGAATCAACATTGTGAAAATGACTCTACTACCCAAAGCAATCTACAGATTCAATGCAATCCCTATCAAACTACCACTGGCATTTTTCACAGAACTAGAACAAAAAATTTCACAATTTGTATGGAAACACAAAAGACCCCGAATAGCAAAAGCAATCTTGAGAGCGAAAAACGGAGCTGGAGGAATCAGGCTCCCTGACTTCATACTATACTACAAAGCTACAGTAATCAAGACAGTATGGTACTGGCACAGAAACAGAAAGATAGATCAATGGAACAGGATAGAAAGCCCAGAGATAAACCCACGCACATATGGTCACCTTATCTTTGATAAAGGAGGCAGGAATGTACAGTGGAGAAAGGACAGCCTCTTCAATAAGTGGTGCTGGGAAAACTGGACAGGTACATGTAAAAGTATGAGATTAGATCACTCCCTAACACCATACACAAAAATAAGCTCAAAATGCATTAAAGACCTAAATGTGAGGCCAGAAACTATCAAACTCTTAGAGGATAACATAGGCAGAACACTCTATGACATAAATCACAGCAAGATCCTTTTTGACCCACCTCCTATGGAAATGGAAATAAAAAAAAAATAAACAAATGGGACCTAATGAGACTTCAAAGCTTTTGCACAGCAAAGGAAACCATAAACAAGACCAAAAGACAACACTCAGAATGGGAGAAAATATTTGCAAATGAAGCAACTGACAAAGGATTAATCTCCAAAATTTACAAGCAGCTCATGCAGCTCAATAACAAAAAAACAAACAATCCAATCCAAAAATGGGCAGAAGACCTAAATAGACATTTCTCCAAAGAAGATATACAGATTGCCAACAAACACATGAAAGAATGCTCAACATCATTAATCATTAGAGAAATGAAAATCAAAACTACAATGAGATATCATCTCACACCGGTCAGAATGGCCATCATCAAAAACCTAGAAACAGGGCTTTCCTGGTGGCGCAGTGGTTGAGAGTCCGCCTGCCGATGCAGGGGACACGGGTTCGTGCCCCGGTCCGGGAGGATCCCACATGCCGTGGAGCAACTAAGCCCGTGCGCCACAACTACTGAGCCTGTGCTCTAGAGCCTGCGAGCCACAACTACTGAGCCTGCGTGCCACAACTACCGAAGCCCACGCACCTAGATCCCATGCTCTGCAACAAGAGAAGCTATTGCAATGAGAAGCCCGTGCATCACAACAAAGAGTAGCCCCTGCTCGCCACAACTAGAGAAAGCCCACGCGCAGCAACGAACAGCCAAAAATAAAATAAACTTTTTTTTAAAAAAAGTTCTTAAATATGAAAGGGGGAAGGAAAAACAAAAACCCACTAGACACAAATGGAGAAAAAACATGAACAGAAAATTCCCCTGTAAGATGTAAAAATGGCCCTTAAACCTATGAAACGATATTCAACCTCACACATAACTAAAGAATGCAAATTAAGACCCCCAGGCCTCAAAAATGAATGAAATTCTGACACAGGCTGCAACATGGGTGAACCTTGAGGATGTCCTACTGAGTGAGATGAACCAGTCACCAAAGGACAAATCTGTATGATTCCACTCATAGGAGGTCCCTAGATAGTCAGATTCAGGGACAGAAAGTAGGATGGTGGGTGCCAGGGGCTGGGGGAAGGGATGGAGAGGGAGTGTTTAATGGGGACAGAGTTTCCGTCTGGGGAGTTGAAAAGTTCTGGAGATGATGGTGGGGATGGTTGCACAACAGTGTGAATGTAGTCAACGCCACAGAACTGTACGCTTAAAAGTGGTCACAATTGTAAATGTTTATTTTACCACAATAAGAAAAAACCTACACTGGGATACAATTTCACACTGATGAAACCAGAAAGGATGACAAGTCATTCTGCCAGTGAGGCTGTGGAGAAAGAGGCCCCCGATACATGCTGATGAGAGTGCAAACTGGAACGAACGTTTTGGAGAGGATTAGGCAGTGTCTTACAGAACGATACATGCTCTTACCTTGGGACGCAGCCGTCCACTTTCCGGGATGCACCTGCAAATCAAGGGCACAAGGTTACCTGCTGCAGCCTTGTGTGTGGCTGCAAAGTGTCAGAAGCAGCCTCGACACCCACCTGCAGGCACAGAAGAGCCGCTGGCTAAACCATGGTGCACTCACACGGTGAAGGGCAGTTTCCAAAGGAACGGCGCTCACGGCCGCGACGTCCTCCAGTCAGGGGACACAGGGCAAGAGCATCAAAGGGAAGGGGCGCACGGGGTGGCGTCTGAGGAGGCCAGGCTCCCAAGAGTCCGCTCCCAGTGGAGTCACACAGGACGCACTTAATTCTCACAGCAACTAATCGTGACGTGTATGAAATGACTGCCGGGGAAGCTCGTCAGAGCCCCGGGGCCTGGGGTTTCATTGGGAGCTGCTCATGTGGGCAGCCTCTACCCACCCGTGGTTCAGCATAAACCATACTGTTTGCACAACCAAAAGTGGCAGGAACTCTCCCGAAATCCAAGTTCCCAGAGGTCAGCCAAGGGTCATCCTTGCAAGCAGGACTTTCTAAGGAGAGCAGTCTCAGCCCCTCTGTGCGAACCCTTTTCTGCACAGATAGTGGCTGAGAAGTTTCCAGAATTGATAAAAGATGGATTCTCAGATCCATGACTCAAAAGTTCTAGGCAGAATTTTTTAATTAATTATACACCTAATTATATCACAGTATAACTGCAGAACATCATGATAAAGAAAATATATTAAAAGCAAACAGAGAGGAAAGGAGATGTATTATAGTTTGCTAGGGCTGTCATAAAAAACATATCACAAACTAGGTGGCTTAAAAAAACAGAAACTTAGAGGGGTGGGATAGGGAGGGTGGGAGGGAGATGCAAGAGGGAGGAGATATGGGGATATATGTATATGTATAGCTAATTCACTTTGTTATAAAGCAGAAACAAACACACCATTGTAAAGCAATTATGCTCCAATAAAGATGTTTAAAAAAGCAGAAATTTATTTTCTCACAATCCTGGAGGCTGGAAGTCCCAGAACAAGGTGTCCCAGGTATGGTTTTTCCTGAGGCCTCTCTCCTTGGCTTGAAGGTGACTGCCTTCTTGCTGTGTCCCCACATGTGCACACACACACATGCCTGGTATCTCTTCCTTTTCTTTTAAGGATGCCAGTCATGTTGGATTAGAGCCCCACCCTAATGGGCTCATTTTAACTTTGTCACCTCTTTAAAGACCTTATCTCCAAATACAGTTACAATCTGAGGTCCTGAGGATTGGGGCTTCAATACATGAATGGTGGTGGGGGGGCGGTGGGGGTGGACATAACTCAGTTCCTAACAACAGATAACCTACAACAAAGCCATAATTAAACGGACAACATTATTTCTCAACAGCAGCCAGAAGAAAGCCAGAAAATGTCTTGACGATGCTGAAAGAAGATATCTGTCAACTTGGAATTTTATACCCAGCTAGATTACCAGTCAGGATTGGGAACCATATAGATAAACCTTTCAGCAAACAAAAATTTAACATTTGCATTCCCTCACTGAAAAAACTACTAAACGATACTCTTCAAAGAGAAAAAAAATAATAAAACCAAAAGAAGGAGTGAGATTTAAGAAACAATGATGGGGGGAAAAGATAAAATATGCAAATAAATCCAAACAAGATTAATTATTATTAAATAATAACAACGGAAGATTTTCTGATATAAAAATAAGATGAAACTAAACTAGTTCAGAATAACATGTAAAACAGAATCATATAATAGGAACTGAAACATCCTCAGGTCCCTTTAATGTTCCAGTGGATTGTAGAGATTTGGATTGAATTTAACTTTGTTAAGCCAAGTGTACATGTTTTTATAAATAGAATCGAAATAGAATCTAAAAAGTCCACACCATGTCAGGGAAGAAAAAATAATAAAGAAAAATTAATCCAGTAGAAAGCAGAAAAAGAGAGGGAAAGGAAAAAGAAAAATCACAGATAAATGGAAATCACAAAATAAAATTATAGAAATAAATCCAAATACGACAATAAATATAAATGAACTGAATTTGCAAGTTAAAATGGAGATGTGACAAAAATCAAGTCCAGCTCAATACTGTCGTAAGAGAAACGCATAAAATATAAGAACACAGAAAGTTTTCACTGCAAAAAGGAAGAAACAAATAAATTTAGCAAATACTACTTTATGTCCTTAAAGTTTATAGAGTTACATTAATATCAGACAAAACAGATTTTAAGGAAAAAATCATCAGTAATGATTTTAAAAATTACTATAGAATGGTGAACATAGACTCAAATATGTATAAATCGAACATGTACAGTAGTACAATGGAAAATTGACAATTAGAGTAGGAGATTTTAATATGACTCCTCAGTAACTAAAAATAATAAAAACGAGTAAGAATAGGAAAGAAGTGACAAGCACAATTAAGCAGCATAATCTAATGAGGTGCAGCCAAAGCAGTAATTAAGGGAAAATTTGTAACCTAAGATTGCAAATATTATTATAGAATAAATAACACAAATCCATGAGTTAAGAATCCAATTCAAGAGGTAGAAAAATGATAGAATAAACTGAAGAAAGTAGACGAAAGGAAACCACAAAAGCAGGAACAGAAATCAATAGAACAGAGAACAAAGAATCAATAAAGAGAAACAACAAACTAAACACTGGATTTACCCAAAGATGCACAAAACAGATGGCCTCTCCCCCACTTTGCCCCACAAGTTTTGATAAGTAATTACCGTTGAGATCTAAACATGTTCCCATTTCCCTTATGAGCTCCTCTTTGAAGCCGGGTTATTTAGAAGTGTTTTTTCATTTCGAAACTGCGGGTTTTGCTAATCCCCTTTGCTATTGATTTCTAAGTTCACTACTGTTTGAGCAGAGAATGTGGCCGGCAGGCCCCACTTGTCGGTATTTTTGAAATGTGGCCAGTTTTTGTAAGTCTTCCACCCTTAAGAAGGATGACGTCTTATTAGTGCAGTTGCCCGCGTGCGCTCATGCGATGACACTACGGAATTGTGTTTTTACATCTTTCCTATCCTTATGCGTTTTTATAATTATCAGTTCGTGCGACTATTGAGCCTTTGAAATATCACCAACGGGTCTGAGAAACTGAATTTTAGATTTTATTTAATGACAATTAGTTTAAATGTAAATAGTACGTGCGGCACTGGGCTACCTCACGGTAGTGTTGGCACAAAGGTAGGCTTGCTTCACAAATGGCACGGGGGGGCTTCCCTGGCCGTCCAGTGGTTAGGGGTCTGCGCTTCCATTGCAGGGGGCACGGGTTCGATCCCTAGTCGGGGAGCTAAGATCCCCCATGCCGTGTGGCACAGCCAAAAAATAAAAATAAAACAAATGGCACCAGGAACATTGACTTTCCACACAGAAAGGATACAACTCAGTGTCTGTCTTACACTATGTACACACTGAATTCCAGGGGGATTAAAATCCGACCGAGATGTGAAAAGGCAAACCATAAAACTTTTAGAGGAAAACAGAGAGAGTACGCTTAGGATACTGGTGAAGCAAATGATTTCTTAAACAAGGCAGAACATGAACAGACAATAAAGAACATAATAATAAGTTTGTCCAGCTTGAATGTGAAACTCTGAATGCCAAAAGCATTCCACAGAGTGGAAAGCAAAGACAGACTTGGAGAAAACTGCTGCCATGCATGTGAGTAATGAATTACTAGACCCCAGAAGATATAAACAACTCCTATAAACACTGACTTGAAAAGGAAAAAGACGTATAACCCAGTTGAAAAAGGGAGCCGAGGATATGGTCAAGGGGGGCACTGGGTCTCTGGCTACTTCTATTCCTGCACATGGCCTCCTGCTTGGGCAGCGGACACCGACTTTACTGGAACCCCAGCCTTGGCTGTCACCCTGTCAGCGTGGCCAGCCGTGCACCTGCTGTCACTCTCCCATCACTGAAGTCCTCCACCTGGTTTGTAACAAATTCAGCCCAATCCATTTTCCCTCCCAGCGGCATTGATCAAACACCTGTATCAGAGAACACCCATCGCCGTCTGATGAGAAATCACTGCTGTTGGTTGTCCCGTTGGGCTCTGGGGGCGGCAGGGTGGCTGCAGACCCAGCCGTCCGACTGCTGGCCAAGACCCCAAGCCCCAGGCCGCCCGCAGCCCGAGGTCTCCACAGCAGGCCAGGCGGTGGAGACAGGTGAGCAGGGCCAGCTAAGAGACCACGCAGCGAGGACCGGGGCCACGTCCACCCAGGGCCACGTGGATGCGAGCAGCTGGGCCCTGCAGGCGGCAGAACCCTCCCTTCATCTCTGTCCCACACAATCCCGCCGGCCCCGGTCAGGACCCTGGGTTCTCTCGAGCCCCACCCAGACCTTGACTGAGCCGCTGACCGTGGACCAAGGCGGCATCAGTGGGCCAAGGCAGCATCCTTAGGACCTCACTTAACCTTAATTATTTTGTCTCCAAATACAGCCACCCTGGGGACTTCCCTGGTGGCGCAGTGGGTAAGACTCTGCGCTCCCCATGCGGGGGGCTTGGAGTCGATCCCTGGTCAGGGAACTAGATCCCACATGCCGCAACTAAGACCCGGCACAGCCAAAATAAATAAATATTTTTTAAAAATACAGCCACACTGGGGGTTCGGCTTCCAATAGGAACTTGGGGGGACACAGTTCAGTCCCAGCAGCCTGTCTCCCAGTGCCTCTGTGGCGCCAGCCTGGCCCTGGAGGAGGTGCCCGGCCACCCAGCACCCGCTGGCCGGGAAGCAGGACAAGGCACTTCCCGCCAGGTGAGCAGACCCACCCGGGCCAGCTTGCTCCCACGGGAGCCCGGCACACCGTCTGCAGCAGCCCGGGACTCTAGCCCGAAGTCAGCGGGGAGGGCAAGCGGGAGTAGCACAGGGATGGAGAGGAGGGGTGCCGGACGCGTGTGGGCGGGGCTTCTCCCCCAGGGGCACCGACGGCCGAGGCAGCAGGTCCCAGGTCCAGATGGGCTGGGTGGGAGGAGAGCGGAACCCACGCCCGACACTCATGCCCTTGGGGAGGCCCTGCCCCAGTGTCTCCCCCGCCCACCCGACGGCTTAGACGCAGATATTTCACACGGTGCTTTGAATTTAATGCTTCACACGGGCTCCTCTCTGAGCTACTGCCTTTAATTTACGACCAAATTAACACGATCTACACACGAGCGCGTTTCACATGCCCGCGAGGAGCGGGAAAGCGCCCGTCCTTCGGAGCAACGCATCTGCAGCCGCTTCCATTCGTCTTTCCCGCTGACCTTTATTCCCAGCCCGGCTGCCGGCCTCAAGCTCCCGGAAGATCGCCGGCCGCCGGTGGTTTTATGGCCCACTAATCTGCTCGTGTCTGGGATAAATTGGGCTTCGTAACTTTTATATGCAAATCAATAAAAAGCCTTTGCTATCTCATTTAAATCAGTGAATAATGAACCAGGCTGGCCCCAACCCTGATTTTCAGCAAACCCTGGAGGGAGGGAGTGGCGCTAGGGGTCAGCTCTGGCCAGAAGAACCCCCCGAGAGCAACCAGTGGGCAGCGTCACCCACGGCTAGCCGTGTGGCCTGTCCTCACGCCCACCCCGGCAATGGGCAGCAGCTCTGCTGGGCCCGGGGGCCTGGGAACTGACCAGTCTAGTGGTCCAGGGGATTCCGCCTCCTTGCGCGCACAGCCAGCTGCCACGTAGGACTACCCTTGTTTGGGATGTGGTCTGAACAGTGACCTTAGCTGCGCTGTTACGACCCCTGACCTTGACCCCGAAACGCCCCTCCCTCTCTCTCAGAGAATCAGCACCGGAGAGGGTCCACGGGCGACAGGCTCCTGAGAAGAGAGGAGGCAGTGGCAGAGGGGCTGTCCAGAGAGGCAAGGACACCGAGAGGCCCAGTGGAGTGCCGCCACCCTCCCCCTCCCTCCCTCCTCCCGCCCCTCCCCCACCCCTCGCTCCCCCGTTCCCGTTCCGGTACCCAGCTGCCCCTGACGCCCACCATGTGCTGGGCCCCTGGCAGAGCACAGGGACACCCAGGCAGCCCCAGACACCGGTGGTCCAGCTCAGGGCGGCCAGGCGCTCTGCACGCCTGTGCTTCCACCAGGCACTTCCCGCCGTCCTGCTGGTGGGGCTCAGGGCCCCGGGTGCCAGGCCTGCGATGCACAGGGGTCCCTCACCGTCCCGGACCCAACAAGGACTCACAGGAGGGGCAGCTTTTCCAGGACTGTCCACGTTCCCTCCCCTCCCAGCCTGGGCACAGGCTCTAGTCTTCCCCTGCTTTGCAGGTGAGACTTGACAACTCTGCAGGTAGAAAGCTGATGGCAGCCTGCGGGAGGCTCCCGGGCCTCAGAGCCCAGAGCCCACACTGCACACAGCCTAGGAAGGAGGGGGCCGGGTGACGGCTGTGCGCCGCGGGAGAGCGGGGCCCCCAGTAGGGGGGGAGGGCTGTGCCCTGGGGGAGACCAGGGTCCCCAGGCTGGGGGGTGAGGGCTGTGTCCCGGGGGAGACCAGGGTCCCCAGGCTGGGGGGTGAGGGCTGTGTCCTGGGGGAGACTGGGGTCCCCAGGCTGGGGTTGAGGGCTGTGTCCTAGGGGAGAACAGGGTCCCCAGGTGGGGGGGTGAGGGCTGTGATCTAAGGGAGACTAGGGTCCCCCTGCTAGGGGGTGAGGGCTGTGCCCTAGGGGAGACCGGGGCCCCCAGGCTGGGGGGTGAGGGCTGTGCCCTGGGGGAGACCGGGGTCCCCAGGCTGGGGGGTGAGGGCTGTGCCCTGGGGGAGAACGGGGTCCCCAGGCTGGGGGGTGAGGGCTGTGTCCTGGGGGAGACCGGGGTCCCCAGGCTGGGGGGTGAGGGCTGTGCCCTAGGGGAGAACAGGGTCCCCAGGTGGGGGGGTGAGGGCTGTGATCTAAGGGAGACTAGGGTCCCCCTGCTAGGGGGTGAGGGCTGTGCCCTAGGGGAGACCGGGGCCCCCAGGCTGGGGGGTGAGGGCTGTGCCCTGGGGGAGACCGGGGTCCCCAGGCTGGGGGGTGAGGGCTGTGTCCCGGGGGAGACCAGGGTCCCCAGGCTGGGGGGTGAGGGCTGTGCCCTGGGGGAGAACGGGGTCCCCAGGCTGGGGGGTGAGGGCTGTGCCCTGGGAGAAACTGGGGCCCCAGTCAGAGGAACAGCAGATGCAGCAGCAGAGGTGTGGGGGTTCATGGCCTGTCCTCCATGTGACAGAGGTGACTGTTCCCTGGAGGCCAATCCAACGTGGTGAGGGGGTGGGTGGAGAGAGGAGGACGGAGGGGCACCGGGAACCAGATGCAGGGAAATGTCTTAGCTCAGGTGGCCACAGCAAGACACCAGACAGGGCTAAATGCCTCCAGGACATCTGTGCCCCCTGGTCCTGGAGGCTGGATGTCCAAGGTCAAGGTGCGGGTGCGTCTCTGTGTCCTAGTCTAAAAGGGCACCAGCCCCTTTGTGAGGGCCCCACCCTCATGACCTCATCTCACCCTAATCACCTCCCAGAGGTCCCACCTCCTAACAGCATCACACTGGGGGTTAGGGCCTCACATCTGAACTGGGGGGCACAAACATCAACCCATAACAGGCCCTGAGCCGCAGTCTAAGGGACCATCCCATTCCCTCCCCATGACAGCCAGCTCAACACAGCAGAGACCGGCCCCATCTCCCCTTCAGAAACTCCCCCCCAGAAGAGACAAGAGATGCAGCGGGCCCTGGTCAAGCCCCTCAGACCGCTGGGCGGGTGGCCCTGTAGGACACTGCCCAGGCTGGGCTTCCTGCCGCCTCGGCCGGGTCATCCCGCAGGCCTGCCTGCGTGCTCACACACGTGACCTCAGGCGAGGCCCCTGGCCCTGTGCCACTCCCAGCTCGGCCACACTCTCCTCCCCATGGGAACTGTGGGGTGTGGCCAGTTGGTCAGGAGTGGGGTGGCCCAGAGGCTGCTCACAGGGCGGTGTTGCTGGGGACGCCCCTTCACCATGTGGCCTGTGCCACCTGCAGGGGTCCGTGCAGAACCGAGCTCAGTGCCCGGGCCAGGGAAGGGTGGGCGGGTCAGGACACAGGACAGCCAGCGTCCCCAGCGAGGGGCTTCCCAACCTGGCAGGGGCAGCAGTGTGATGCGGCCACGGTGGCCGGCATGGCCTGGTGGTCTGTGAACAAAGCACGGAAGGGCCATTTGGGGAAGGAGCGTGAGTCCTGGCCACTGTCTGACCGCCTTCCCCGATGGGTTCTGGAAAGATCACAGAAGCACCGGCGTCAAACCTCCAGGCGCTGTCAGCAGCTGGAAGGAAAGCCCGCAGGACGGGGTGCATCTCCTCAGGAGCGCAGTGTGGCCCACCCTCCCGAAGGACCGGGGACCGTTCCGTGCGGAAAACAAGGACCCGATCACTCAGTGGAAAGTGATCCAGGGGGGCCGCTCCTGAGCACGAGGACGTCCGGGGCCACCTGAACCCACCCCGTCACTCTTATTCTCTTCTTACGTATGCATGGGCGAGAGCTACGATAAACCCCACGATCAGGGATGTCCAAAAGAGTGCCTGGATGAATATAAATAGAGCTTCTCCACGACAGCACTGGTTTCCGGTTTTACAGGCGACATTTTTTCTTTCCTAGAGGTCCATAAAATAATGGTGTTCCTCGTGATCGATGCCATTCCACAAGGTGTGCTGAAAAATAACACCAATCCAGAGTCTGGACGGCTCGCCCTTAGATGAACTGTCTCCTGAAAGGACCAAAGGACAAAAAAGACACAGGAATTAACTTGACAGACACAGAAAAGGTCTGTACAAAGTTCAACACCTATTCATAATTTCTAAAAACTCCCGGAAGGCTTCAAATACAAGAGGACATCCTTAACTTGATAAAACCTATCTTCCAAAAATCCCTCAGGAGATATCAGACTTAAAAGAGAAATCGAAGACATAATCTCTTCAAGATCAGAAGTAAATCAAGAAGGTCCCTTGTCACCACTCTTTTGAACATAATCTTGAAAGTCCCAGGAAACGTGCAGGACAAAAAAATGAAGCCAGAGGTGTGAAGATTGGAAAGGAAGAGATAAGACCCTTGTGACTCGTGGATAATGTTACTGTCTTTGTAGAAAGTGTAACCAAGTCAACACAAGAACCCCTGGAACTAACGGGTCACAAGATAAACCTACAGAAATCGTAGTAAGACTCCACACCAGCAATAAGCAGAAAATAAGACACCACTCACAACGGCAGCCGAAGCCAGGAATTAAGTACCAAAGAGCAGACGCGCAAGTGAGCTTCTTGGGACTCCACAGAAGGACACGGATGAGTGACAGAACGGAGAAAGCGCCTCTGCCAGGACAGCACAGCTGACAACTGTCTCCAAGTTAGTGTCTAGACCAATGGCGTGCAAATCCAAACCCAGCAGGCTTTTTTCAGGAAACCCCTCCTAAATCTGCCTGCGGAGGAATAAAGGCCCAGAAATGGGGACGTGAACTGGAAAAGAGCAAAGAGAAAGCACTCACTCCCCCAGAATGGAGACAACCCCAAAGCCACGGTCACTACGATAACATAAGTGACAGGCCAGCTCTGCCAACAAAGGAGCAAGGTCACCCTGAACAGGCCTGGGGACACGTAGGCTCCAAAGGGGACCAGTGACCCACGACCAGGTGACATGTGCTGGGGACATACATGGCTCATCACGGGGGGGAGAAGGTTGGTCTTTATAAAAAGCTGGCTCCAGATGGATCGCAGGCGTGGACCCAAAGGCGAGGGCCCATGGGCACCGGCCCACGTGGGGAACAACGGCCCACGGGCGGCCCACGGGGAGCCCCAGGGTGCTCTGGGCATCAGAGCAACGTGCTTGGTGGGGCTGCATTGCTGGGGGTCCCCTGCATCGCCATTTCAGACAGCCAGCCGCGCAGAAAGGCAGACAGGAGGGTCCCCACCCCTGAGGGTTACAAAAGGCAGGGAGTTGCAGGGCGCCACCACAGTAAGTGGAGTCTGGGGTCTGCCCCTGGAGCCGCACGCAGAGAGCCGTGCAGATGGCATTTGTGAGTAAACCCACACCCCCGCCCTCCCACCCTGGCCTTTGTACACGGTCCCAACTTATTCAAGGGTTCTCGGAGTGTGAGCTCTGAGAGTGCGAGCTCTGAGTGGGGGCTGGGCAGGGGCTGTGGGGATGAGGCATGTGGTGTGGACAGGCTGACAGAGCAGGGGACTGAGGTCCACCAGGAGCCAGACCTCCACATCAACACGCAAAACCCACCGAGGAGGAGACCCTGCCACCGCCCCCTGGAGCCCGCAGGGACAGCTCCAGGGCATCGCCAGCCTGGGCCCGAAGGGCGGCCCGCTTACCCTCTTCTGCTAGACCCTCACCCACCCCCTCCGCCAAATAAACCTCATGAGATGCCCACGACCGGTCTCGCAGGTAGATCGCTCAGGACACGGACCTGGCAGCGGGCACGGGAGCCCTGACCACGGGGGCCCTGCAGGTGTCAGCGGCGACCCCTCGGCGGGGCTTGGCGTGGGGAGGGGGCACAGGCCAGCTGCTGGCTGGGGCCCAGGCACAGAGGGGAGTCGCTCCACGGCCAGACCCCATCCCCGCTCCCGCCCCTCCCTGGAGAGCCCACTTCCCCCGGCCACCAGCAGCCCCAGCTTCAAACAGGTTCTTTGAGGGGGAGGAGAAACCATCTCCTTCATATAAATGTTTAATTGGGAATTAATATTTATGAGGCGCTTGAATGACGGGGCTGCGGGTTGAATAAATATTAACAAGGGATGCGTCCCTCCCCCACCCCGAGCCGCGCAGTAACCTCTGTTTGTGCAACATCCATTATTCACCGCGAACCTCAACTCTGCCCCAGGGAAGCGGGTGGGACCTGCCCCCCACTTCCTGAGGCTCCTGGCGGAGGGGCTTTCTCGCGGGAGGGGGAGGGGGCCGTGGCCGTGGCCTCCGGGGCTGACGAGTCCACGAGATGGATACCTCTCCACGGGTGGGGTGAACTCTGACCACAAGGCTGCCCACGGGCCGTCTCTCCTAAGCACCGTACCACCCGCGGCCCGCGGAAATCCACATCCCCACGCGGGCTGCTGCCAGAGGTGCCGCCTCCCTCAGGAAGCCCTCCGGGCCTGCTCGGAGGAAGCAGCGCCCGGCCTCCTCCCTCCTTCCCATCCTCATCCGCTGGCTGGGGGTGCCAGGCCCTACGACCTGGCCCAGCCCAACGATCCCCCGCCATCGGCCCGGCGACCCCCGCCCCGCCCGGTGTGGGTGGGCTGCTCCCAGCCCCAGCTGACCTGGGCGCCCGGTAAAGGACCGGGTTTTCCTATTGGAAGCCGAGTGAGTAGGGGTCCCGGAGGCCGCACCCACTGCCCACCTCCCTCCGGCGCGGGGACCGTGGGTGGAGCTCGGGCGCCCTCGCGCGGCCAGTGCCGGCACGACCTCCAACGAGGACGCGATGGAGACGAGGGACTCGCGGCCTAGGGAGAGTCGACCGCACGCCCACTAGGGTCGACCCCACCAGCGGCCGGGAGCCCGCGACCCGGCCCTGACCGCGCGACCTGAGGCAGCCGCCCCTGCCCGGGCTTCTCTGCGACCCGGGTCAAGCTGCCTGCTGACTGTCCTGCAGGACCTGGGGGAGGAGCCCAGAAGCTCTGCCCCCCATTCCTACTGAGGCAGCCCCGCCCCACCCTGGGAGCCTGGCAGTCCTGGCCCTCCCTCCTCCCACCCAGAAACACCTCTGGGGTCACTGTGCCTGGGGGACCCGCTTCCATCTATGGGATGCCAGGCCCTTCTAAGCGACTCTTACCAAGGGTGGGGTCCCTGTGGCCTGGTCTTTGCACCCTGCCGCCCTCCTCTCCCCCAGGAAAGGGGGGGATCCGTGGATTTCCAGGGGAGGGCAGGACGAGCCCCACGCCCCACCCGCCCTGGCTCCTGTGCTCACCCCATCCCTCCACCTGCTGCCCTTCCCCTGGGCCCCACCAGTGCCTGGGAGGAGGAGAAGGCTGGGGAAGCAGCCCCTGCGGAGGTTTCTGAGCTGGGGCGCCAGCAGAGCCCACCCGCGCAGCCCCCCCTCTCAGGTGGGGCTGGAGACCAGCTGTCCCCGGGGCCCAGCACCACGGCCTGCCTCTGCGCAGCACTGGCTCTCCCCGCCCGGCCTGGCTCCCACTTCCACGTGACTGCCCCCACCCCCAGCATCCGCTCTCCCCCGGATGCTCCCTGTTCCACACCTGCCCCCTCCTGCTACACAGGCAGCCAGAGGGATCTTCCTAAATGTCAATTTGTCCCCGGCACCACCCTGCCTAAAAGCCATCTTCTTGCCCACCCTGCCCTGCCTGGCCTGGCCCCCACTGGCCTCTCCACATCCCCGGGCAGCTCCTCAGTGCAAGCTGTTCTCAGGCCTCAGAGCATCCTGACTTGCTGTTCCCCACCTGGAACAGTCTTCCCTTCCTTTTCCCTAGGTTTCACTTGCTTGGATTTTAGGGCTGAGTCACTTCCTCCAACAAGACCTCCCCAAAGTCCCAGGTGAGGCCGGAGCCCTCTGTCCTCCCCGACATGTTCACTGGCTGAGTCAGTGAGACCCGGATATTTGGCTGAAGGAGGCCATGGGCTGGCGAGAGCCAAGCGCAGGTGAGCAAGGTCACACCTCAGGTCCAAAGGCTCCCGTGCTGTACAAACGGTGACCCCACAGCCAACACAGTGAGTATCTGGCAAGGATCTCGGCTCTGGGGAGACAGAAGACCCCCCTAATGACCACACTCGTTACCCGCCGGGTGTACTGTTAGTTACATTCTGACCAATCTAGTCCTTTACTTACAAATATAAACATAAAACTAGGAACCCCCAGATAACTGAGGAAAAGCAACAAAGTGCAAGAGAAGCACTAAAATTGTAAACAGATCTCCATCCACAGAGGAACGGATAAAGAAGATGTGGTACATATATACTATGGAAAATTACTCAGCCATAAAAAAGAAGGAAATACTGCCATTTGCAGCAACATGGATGGACCTAGAGGTTCACGTACTGAGTTAAGTAAGTCAGACAGAGAAAGACAAATTTATTTATTCCACTTATGTGGAATCTAAAAAAAGGATACAAATGAACTTATCTACAAAACAGAAACAGAGTCACAGATGTAGAAAACAAACTTATGGTTACCAGGGGTAAGGGATGTGGGAGGGATAAATTGGGAGATTGGGACGGACACATACACACTACTATGTATAACATAGATAACTAACAAGGACCTACCGCATAGCACAGGGAGCTCTACTCAGTACTCTGTAATGGCCTATGTGGGAAAAGAATCTAAAAAAGAGTGGATATATGTATATGTATAACTGATTCACTTTTCCGTATGGCAGAAACAGTGTTGTTACAGAAACAACACTGTAAATCAACTATACTCCAATAAAAAATTTTTGAATTAAAATTTAAAAAAAATTATAAACAGATCAGGACTTCCCAGTTGTCCAGTGGGTAAGACTCCGCGCTCCCAATGCAGGGGGCCAGGGTTCGATCCCTGGTCAGGGAACTCAATTCACATGCCGCAACTAAGAGGCCCTATGCCGCAACTAAATGTCCCGCAAGCAGCAGCTAAGACCTGGCACAGCCAAAATAAATAAATAAAATAATAAATAAATAATTTTTTTAAAGAATTGTAAACAGATCAACTCACAAGGAGATAGAGATAATGCAGGAAACAGAAGGAAAGTTCAAAGAGTTCATAAGACTCCACAGAACCAAACGGGCTGCCGGGGAAGAGCATCGGAGAGCTCCCGGGGTTAGAGGTGAAGTTCCACGGAAAGACCGGCAGCTCAGATGAGACTGAGCACCGAGTGAGGAATCGGGGAAATGCGGTCACAGAAGTCTGTCTGGACACGAGACAGTGAACGACAAGGGGCATCTATTGTACCTGACAGTCACTAGCTCTTGCCCCTTTGCCCGACTCCCACCCTGTGGTCTAAAAAAGTCAACATTTCATTTTCCCAGTCTCCTTTGAAACGAGTGTTGTCACATGACGTGCAGTTGGGGATCTGCTGAGGGGTTTCTGGGAACGATTTCTCTCTTACGAAAGAAGAAAGGCTTGTGTGGAAACTCACACCACACTGGCGTCCCCTGCTTCCTGCTGTTAAACACAGTGTGAAGCCGTCATCAAGAGGCAACAAGTCTACATGCTGAAGACGGCAGAGAGGGAGGAGGATACAAAAGCCTCAGACCTGGCAGAGTGACTCAGTTCGACATACACATGTATCTATTCTTTTTCAAATTCTTTTCCCATTTAGATGATTGCAGAGTATTGAACGGAGTTCCCTGTGCTATACAGCAGATCCTCGTTGGTTATCTATTTTAAATATAGCAGTACGTACATGTCAATCCCAAACTCCCAATCTATCCCTGCCCCCCACCCTTCCCCCGTGGTAACCATAAGTTTCTTTCTCTGTGAGTCTGTTTCTGTTTTGTAAATAAGGTCATTTGTATCATTTCTTTTAGATTCCAGTATAAGCTATATCATATGATATTTGTCTTTCTCTGCCTGACTTATGGAATTACTTTTTTCTTTAAAGGAAACACACCCAGGGGCTTCCCTGGTAGCGCAGCAGTTAAGAATGCGCCTGCCAAGGCAGGGGACACGGGTTC
Source organism: Pseudorca crassidens (assembly GCF_039906515.1). NCBI lineage: Eukaryota > Metazoa > Chordata > Mammalia > Artiodactyla > Delphinidae > Pseudorca > Pseudorca crassidens. The sequence continues at coordinate 1,769,830 of NC_090296.1, read as the reverse complement.
GAGCCCTTGTCCGGGAGGATCCCACATGCCACGGAGCAACTAAGCCCGTGTGCGCCACAATTACTGAGCCTGCGCTCCAGAGCCCGGGAGCCACAACTACTGAAGCCCGCGTGCCTAGAGCCCGAGCTCCGCAACGAGAGAAGCCACCCCAATGAGAAGCCCGAGCACCAAAACGAAGAGTAGCCCCCGCTCACCGCAACTAGAGAAAGCCCGCGCACAGCAACGAAGACCCAACGCAGCCAAACATTAATTAATTTTATAAATAAATAAATAAAAATAAAGGAAATACACACCGGTGAAAATTCGGAACTCCAGGGATGAAAAAGAAAAGCTGTCGATGTGAATAAACAGACTACCTGGTGAGCAACGCACACCAGGTGGGCAGAGGACGGCTCCTTTGCAACCCCAAAGGCCAATAGATAGTGAAGCACCGTCTTCCAAAGGAAAACATCTATCAGAGGAAAATATTTGTTTCCTAGACCTCAACACCCCGGCCAATTATGATTCAAATATTGGGGGGTGAGGAACGATATTCTCAGATATGCAAAGACTAGTAAATTACTCAACCCCTCTCTGGAAGCGCAGAAGCACGCGTGTACCTGCACCTGCAAAACAAAAAGTAAATTCAAGAAAGAGGGAAAAATCTAAATCAAGAAATGAGGATGAGCAAAGAAGCCCTAAAACGTAGAATTATTCTTGATCATTATCAGCAATGCAGTCGTAACGTTTAACGTGATTATTAAAAAGAGGATTCCTAAAAATAGTAGATATTTAAGGTAAAAGGCATTAATAACAGCTAGAAGCTAAAATTCTGCAAGACATCCACCAAACAAGAGATGAGGGTGAAAAAGAAAGGACTAAGTGTGTGTCAAACATCGTGTCCTGTTCCAAGGGAGGAAATAGACATGACTAAAATGCAATGTGAGTGGAAAACACGCTTCGATGCTTTTATTTTAAAAATTTAAGGGAATTCCCTGGCGGTCCAGTGGTTAGGACTTCGCACTTCCACTGCTGAGGGCCTGTGTTCGATCCCTGGTCAGAGGAATAAGATCCTTCGTGCTGCGCAGTTCGGCAAAAAAGAATTTAAGGCTGACGACTAATAAAATGCAAATGAAATGTAAAACTTCCAGCAGGCCTGGTGTCTATTCCAACCCCTCTGCTCCACGCTCTGCGGCCTTGGGGACTTAACTTCACTCCTCTGAGCCTGGGAGGAATAAGCTTCAGCTAAAAGACGGCTACGAGGATTGAGGCCCCCGGGGGCGCTCTCCGACGTGTCCTGTAGTGAGAGGGCAGGACACACCACGAGCACAGAGCAAGACAGCAGGACCCCGAGGCCAGACGTACACTCAGCCAATAAACGTAAACGTGGCAAACGCTCCTGACGAGACACAGCCTCTCAAATCCAGTGGTTTTCAATCCAGCTGTGTTGTTTCCAGGGGACGCACCAAAAACAAAATGCCGCAGTTTGACTATGTAAGGATGGACGAAGAGATAACAGGGAGTTTAAAAAAAAAAAAAAAAGAAGAAGAAAGATAGAAAACAAACTTATGGTTAGCAGGATGTAAGGGGGGAGGAATAAATTGGGAGATTGGTACTGACATATACACACTGCTATATATAAAAGAGGTAACTCATAAGGACCTATTGTAGAGCACGGGGAACTCTACTCAGTACTCTGTAATGGCCTACATGGGAATAGAATCTGAAAAAGAGTGGATATATGTACATGTATAACTGATTCACTTTGCTGTACGCCTGAAACTAACACAGCATTGTATATCAGCTCTACTCCAACAAAAGTTAAAGAAAAAAAAAGAATGCAGAATTTGTGACAATGTCAGTGTCCAACTAAGTTGACTTCGAGGTAAAAGTACTAAATGGAATAAAGAATGTTTTCTATTTAGACCCCGTTGGCGAGCCCTGGAGGACGGGCTGGCCTCCAAGGAGAGGGTAAGCCCCTGCGGCCCTTGCAGAGGCACAGATGCTGCACCCACCCATAGCACCCATAGCACCCATAGCACCGCCCGGCCAGCCCCAACAGCCACGTATTTCCTCCGTGCCTCCCAGGGGGCAGGGTCTGCTTAGGAAACCAGTCCAAGCATCTCAGAACATGAGGACAAACTGAGGGGTCCAGCAGTCTAGAATATAAGTAGTACATTAGTCAGGGTTCTCCAGGGAAGCAGACCGAACAACCAATAGGGTGTGTGTGTCTATGTCTATATCTGTATCTGTATCTATATCTACATCTGTGTCTACGTCTATATGTATATGGAGAGAGGGAGAGAGAGGTTTATTATAAGAAACTGGCTTGTGCAATTACAAAGGCTGACAAGTCCCCAGCTCTGCAGCCCGCAGTCTGGAGACCCAGGGCAACCAATCATGTAAGTTCCAGTCTGAGTCCAAAGGCAGGAGACTGATGTCACAGCTGGGAGACAGTCAGGCTGGAGAAGTTCCCTCTTACTCGGCCTTTCATGCTAGCCGGCCCTTCAACTGTTTGGGCGAGGCCCACCCCCACTGCAGAGTTCAATCTGATTCATACGTTAATCACATCCAGAAATGCCCTCATAGACACACTCAAAATACTGTTAGACCACAGAGCTGGGCCCCCTGTGGCCCAGTCAAGGTGACACGTAAAATGAGCCCTCACAGGCAGCCCGCCCACCGTCCATCCCTGGACACTGTGTGGGCTCTGAGTTGCGGGTACCTTGATCCTATGCCTGTGACCACGAGGGGGAGGCAGAGCTGCCCATCACAGCCGTGGCTGATTTCCGCCCCTGTCATGATGTCAGCACCTCCAACGGCAAACACGGCCCCATCTGTGAGGCTCCCAAGCCCCGCCCACAGCGGGCCTCCCGGGGACACTCCACAGCCGCCTGGGCAGTCCCAGTGGGGACACACACTACCTGAGCTTGGCAGCAGTGAGCAATGAAGTCGTCAAATCAAAAGTCCCAGCTTCCAGGGGATCTGGGAACCGAGGCCAAGAAGAAGTCCCAGCCACTTATTTATGAGACCTGAGCCTTCTCTCTACCAGACAAGCAGCTCCCAGGCAGGACCAGAAGAAAGAAGGTCTCGGAGCAAGAGAACCTCCCCGCAAATCCAGCTCAAGCGCCACTCTGTGCTCTATTGCTTCCCGGGCTTCAAATCTATTTTAACTGGTATAAGAAGCTGGGACGGTTGTTTTGTTTTCTAAAATCCTTAAGGAGCAAAATCCTACACAGTCTTGTAGGAAATTAAATTTAGAAATTGGATGCTAGGTTGGCAGAGAGCATGGTGGAGCCCCCAGCTGGGCCAGACTGACACATCCACTGAGACCACATCACAGTTATTAACCTTTTGCTCCAAAACATATGGAGAAAAGCTGTTAGAAACCCGGGGAGAATTTGCCTAAATGACAGTCACAGTGGGAGATCAACACACCTCGAGCAGCAAGATCAAAAAAAATGAGTAAAGGAGAAGAGAGAATATTAATAGAACAATTAACCACCACAAACTAGACATACAGGACTTTACAGTCCACAGTGAAAGAAAGCGCGTTCCTTCCAAATACCAAACAAACGAAGAAACAAAAGAGCATGTGTGAGAATCCCAGAAAATCTCAGTAGATTCCTAAGATCGGAACTCATGCAGGCAGTGCCCCCTGAACACATGCAGTAAAACACAGAACTAACATCAGATGACGTTTTTAAAGTTATGACCTCTTGTCAGCTTGGCAAAGCAGAGTACGCCCAACCTGTTCTGCCACTTACAGGCTAGATGATTCTGCTTCTTCATCTGCAGAAGGAGGGCCTCTCTGTCACCTGCACTTTTCTGTGTTCCAAAGATTGAACATGATGAAGCACTTGGTAAACGTGGCACACAGAGGGCACTAGGTAAATGTCGGCTGCCGTCACTAATGTAAGATGAGATGCACACAGTCTTCTGAATTAAAGAAAAAATGAAACGCCCCATTACAGACTCTCGATAAATTTGATAATGAGGACACTACCTGTCAAAAAATGTGAGTGCAGCCAAAGCAGCTCCCTAAGGACAATGGGTAGCCTTAAGGAATTCCGATAGAAGGCAAGAAAGAATGAAACTGTGCTTTCCTCTAAGAAGTTCTTGTGCGTAAGACTTCCTTTACTCAGCATGCTTTTGAGATTCACCCATGATGTTGCACATATAGGTGCACTGACATTTTGAAAATAAGTGTTGGATCGGTCTTTTAAATATATCCAACAAAATCTAAATATGGTGATTTAAAACCCACCATCATCGATGATTTTAAAAAAGGCAATTGTTTAATAGGCATAAATATTTTTCTAATTTACCTGCAGTTTCATTCCACTTTTCCCTCTGAATTTTATCCTAATGTAATGTATTTTGTGTTCATCTTTGTTAAAAATAAGGAAGGGGGGCTTCCCTGGTGGCACAGTGGTTAAGAATCCACCTGTCAATGCAGAGGACATGGGTTCGAGCCGTGGTCGAGGAAGATCCCACATACCGTGGAGCAGCTAAGCCCGTGTGCCACAGCTACTGAAGCCCACGTGCTTAGAGCACATGCTCTGCAACAAGAGAAGCCTCTGCAATGAGAAGCCCGCGCACCACAATGAAGAGTAGCCCCCGCTCACTGCAACTAGAGAAAGCCCGCGCGCAGCAACGAAGACCCAACGCAGCCAAAAATAAAATAAATAATAAAAATAAAATAAATTAAAAACAAAAAAGATGTTAGCACTAAGCAACTTTTTTCCCATGAGTAGGTATACAGGAACAAAAATTTTGTTACAGCAATTCCAAAAATTACCTAGAGATACATTATCAAAAGTGACTTTCACGGTCAGCTGCTTGCAGAGTCATCTGCCGCCCGGCGCTGGTGTCACTCACGTGGACCAACCCGGACTTGGAGACCACCCCCCGCCGCCTCCCCCCATTTGGAAACTCCTTTCAGCGAAGACAAGAAATGTGACGCTCGTCTTGCCACCAGAGGGCGCGCCGGGCCCCAAACGGACCAGGACGGGTAGCAGAGGGCTCGAGTATGCCTGCATGGGGAGGGGTCTGGTGGCAGCTTTGGGTGGTCCTTGCAGTTGCCTGGGGTGAGGGAGGGGCGAGGCTTCAGCAGCAGGGAGCGCCATGTACCTGCCCTCCGTGTGCCTGCCCCGGGTGGAGTGGGCTGGAAGCCCTGAGCGCCGGTCCTGGCTCGGCCCCAGGCGCCCTGGTCTTCCCGTCTCCTGGCTGAGGGCTTGGCTGGAGCCCTGGCCAGCCCCCTCCTCTCACTGGCCGCACCCTGGGGCAGAGCAGCTGGGTCCAGTGGGACTGGTGACGTCACAGTGCCCTGGAGCTGTGGCTGGGTGTGGGGGTCCCCCGAGCAGGGTGGATCACCTCCCCCAGAAAGACCCCCAGGACCTCCTGCTGGAACAGGGACCATCTGAGGTGCTGGGAGGGGCAGGGGGCACGCAGCCCTCTCTGCAAAGCACCTGCCCCTGAGCTCCAGGGAGCGGGTCCTGTGCCGCTTCAGGGAATGACAGGGCTTCCCGGAGTGGGGGAGGGGGGCAGTCGCCTGGACGGAGCCCTGGCGTGGTCAGCTAGGAGCCGGGTGACCCCCCCCACGGTCGTGGCCTAGCCCCTGACCCGCCGTCTCAGGTCTGCATGTGGTAACAGCGGCTCAGTGTAGGGCGGAGTGCGCCCCCAGGCCTCCGCCGGGGCGTGTCCCCTCTGCCCCGCCCACCCGAGGCTGGCAGACGAGGCCTCCGCCAGGAAGCCCCGAAAGCGGAGGCCCGGCTAGGATCCTGAACCCCACGGGCCCCTCAGTTCAGGGCAGGGCGCCCCCGCCCCGAGGGCCCAAGGACCGGCCTGGCCCACGGACCGGCCTGGCCCACGGCCCTCACCCCCCCACCTTCTCCATCACAACCCAGCGCTGCCTGGGCCACGTCACCTCCCAGGCCTCAGTTTCCCCCTCTGCAGAGCAGGGGGTCGATGGCTTCTGCCTGGGGGGCAAACAGGTCGTGCGCTGAAGCGCCCTCTGCCGCCAGCATGTAGCAGGTGCTCGGGACATGGCTTTTCTCCTGCCTCCCCTCTTCCGGCCTGGGCCCAGCCAGGGGGGCGGTCAGCCCTGGGAGCACGGGGCCTCGCTTGGGGGCCTGGGGGGGGGGGCTCACCCTGGGACTTCCCCCAGGCCCTGAGCCTTTCTGTGCAAAGTGGGCGCAGGGTCCCTCCTTCCTGGCCGGTCGGGGGACTGGCCGGTTGAGAAGGGCTTCTGTCAGGGCTGCAGCCACTCCTTAGAAGGGAACCGGGTGGAAACCGGGCCTGACAGCTGACATGGGGTCAGGGGGTCTCTGGGCATTCCCAGGTGGGCAGGGCTGGTGTTAGCCTGAGGCCCAGGGACCAACCTGGGGCCTGGGATGGGTGACGAGGGCAGAGGTCACTCGGCCAGGAGGGATACGGACAGCATGCGGTCAGGAGAGATGAGCTCCCGCTCTGGGCATGTGGCAGAGCTGGGCAGACAGAGGGGCCACAGAGGGACGCTGCTGGGAGGGTCCTGCCCAGAGCCCCCAAGACCCGTTCCAGCCAGAGAGAAGCCTCCTTGCCCCAGCAGTTCCCAGGGCCCTGACTGTCGGCGTCCCTTGGGACTGGCGTCCAGTGGGGCCCTTGAGCACGCGTCCCTCCCGGGAGTCCCGGGGCCTGTCTGGGAGGTGGGTCCCCGCAGCCCCACGCCCGCCCTGCCCAGTGCGCTGGAAGCAGCTGGGGAACTCGGGACCCTGGAAGGGGCCAGCCCAGGCCTCGGGACTGGCAGGGGCTAGGGTCCCCCTCCCCGCTTCAGCGAGGAAAGTCCCAGAGGCCCGAGGGGAAGGGCCCGGCCGGCCAGGGCCAGGTCTGGGGGAGCAGATGATCGCCGCGCGGGCGGGTCCTCACTGAGTCCCCTCGGGTGAGCAGGGGCCCCCGTGGGCAGCCGAAGCCTGGCTTCCCGGCCGCCCCCTCCCAGCCTTGTCCTCCTGTCGGAAGACGGAGAAGAACGCAGGCTCGCAGGCTCGGGGAAGCTGGAGGCCGGCCTTACAGCGTCAGAGGTTCCAACACACTGACCCGCGTCACGTGTGGCTTCACACACATACACACGCCCCCACGTGTCCCCATGTTCTACCCACACGTCCGAGCGGGCTCGGGGCCCTGGTGAACGGTTTAGCCTCCCTGAAGTGGTGGAAGCCGCTGCTCGGCCCTGGAGCATGGAGAACGGGGCGGGGAGGGGGGCGGGGGGCGCGGGGGGGGTGGATACCGTGGTCCTGGGAGCTGAGCTCACAAGGGTGTCCATGCAGGCCTGGGGCAGCCAGGCTCCGCCGGGTCCCTCCTCTCAGGCCGCCTTGCTAGACGGCTCACCCTCCACTCCACATCCTGGGCCCCCATGGAGTGGCTCACCCTTGAGGGGGTCTGACCCCATGGGGCTGGCTCAGGTGACCTGGGGACCCAGGAGGAGGAGGGGCTGCCGGAAGCTCTCCACCTCCCCCGACAGAGGAGACCAGGGTGCTGGCCCGTCCTGTGTTGTGTTGTGTTGTCCTGTGTTGCCCTGTGTTGCGTTGCCCTGTGCTGTCCTGTCCCGTGTTGTGCCGTGTTGCCCCGTGTTGCCCTGTGTTGCGTTGCCCTGTGCTGTCCTGTCCCGTATTGTGCCGTGTTGCCCCGTGTTGCCCTGTGCTGTCCCGTGTTGCCCTGTGCTGTCCCGTGTTGCCCTGTGCTGTCCTGTCCCGTGTTGTGCCGTGTTGCCCCGTGTTGCCCCGTGTTGCCCTGTGTTGCGTTGCCCTGTGCTGTCCTGTCCCGTGTTGTGCCGTGTTGCCCCGTGTTGCTCCATGTTGCGTTGCCCTGTGCTGTCCTGTCCCGTGTTGTGCCGTGTTGCCCCGTGTTGCGTTGCCCTGTGCTGTCCTGTCCCGTGTTGTGCCGTGTTGCCCCGTGTTGCCCTGTGCTGTCCTGTCCCGTGTTGTGCCGTGTTGCCCCGCGTTGCCCTGTGCTGTCCTGTCCCGTGTTGTGCCGTGTTGCCCCGTGTTGCCCTGTGTTGCGTTGCCCTGTGCTGTCCTGTCCCGTGTTGTGCCGTGTTGCCCCGTGTTGCCCTGTGTTGCGTTGCCCTGTGCTGTCCTGTCCCGTGTTGTGCCGTGTTGCCCTGTGTTGCCCTGTGTTGTGTTGCCCTGCGCTGTCCTGTCCCGTGCCCATGTTGTCTCACGGTGCGCACAGGCGTCTGCGAAGGCCTCTGGTCTGTCCTCACAGCCCGTGGCTCTGCGGGTCCCTGCAGCTGAGGCAGGGCCTCTGCCCACACAGACCGCGGCTCCTTCGCCCGGATGGGCGTTTTCCAGGATTTCCTTAGTTCCTTAGATATTTTAAGGCCTTAGAGCCCCAGATCCTCCAAGTGGAAACTACCACATGGGCGATTTGCAGACACATGTGTCCTACAGACAGGAGACCCTGACAGCCCAGGGTCCTGGCACAGGCGTGGGCGTCCCATGACCTCAGACTGGGGCGCCCCTGGCAGGACATTCTGGCCTTTCACTGGGGGAGGGTGACCTGGAGGTGGACAGAGAGAGGGACAGTCAGTGCCCGGCCAGCTGAGACCGCAGAGCCGTCAGGGACAGCGGCTTGGGAGCCAGAGTCGGGGAGGGGAGCCGGGGACAAAGGACAGACGCCCAGGGGCTCGTGGCCTCTCGTCTGGTGCCCCCACCCCAGGTCCTGCTGATTGAGCTCAATTATCCTGGGAATATATAAAGGTCGCAGGCCCCAAACGTGTGGCTGGCGTGCGAGAAGGAGGTGGGCGGGGCACAGGGGCCCCGCCCCTCACGCCGGGCAGGGCCAGGGCGGCAGCTGCGTGGCCGCCTCTCTGCGGTGCGGCTGCACCTTGCAAGCATCTGTTGCTCGTATTTTCGGGTCTGGAGTCGGCCCTTCCTTCCTCCAAGAGGCCCTGGCTGCTCCAGTGGGAAAGGGTCTTTTAGGGCCACAGTCTGGGCACAGGGCTGCTCGCAGCCTCAGGTCAGCACTTCTCGGCCTGTGGACATCTGACAGCAAGAGAAGTAACTCTTCCCCACACGCGCAGAAGACTTCCGTCCCCGGAGGGCCGCCCAGCCACCTTGATATTCCTGATCCTCTTATAAACGTGTCTGTTCTGTCTGTCCTTCCACCTGGCATCTGCCTGCTACTTCATTAGGAGCTAAGGGCGCGCTTCACCGGGTGCCGGGTTGTTTGTTGCTAAAGGCTGCTGAGGCGCCCCTGATACCTTTGCAAAACTCCTGCGCTACGTGGCGCAAACAATTCGAGGGGTTCGGAGCAAGTGCTCACCTTGACATCTGCGTGAGGCTCGCAACCTTCCTCGTCTTTGGAAATCATCACTGATCACGTATAACGTATTTCTCGTCACTACTCCAGGCTCAGTCCCACCGGTAAACAGCTATCTGTGTCCGTTGTTGTTGTCTGACGTGTCTCTCAGTGGATTCTAACGAAGAGGCGGTGGGGACAGTATCCCTAAACTCTAGTGTGCTGATGGCAGTCTCTCAGCAGCCACTGTATGTGCAAGTTATTCGGCCAGACGCGAAAGCCCAGCTCCCTTGTGCCCCCTTTAGTGCATTGCTTTTGAAAAGTCGCAGACAATCTGATTTTCTTCCCCTGACAGACGACAGGCATTTTGTCTGGCTGTCCACAGGATTTTTTTCTTTAATATCCAATAATTTTACAAAAATGTGTCTCAGGGTTGGTCATTCTGGGTCAATCTCCCTCAGTATGGAATGTGTCCTTTCAATATATAAGTTTCAGATTTTTTCTTTTCTTTTCTTTTTTTTTTTGCGGCACGCGGGCCTCTCACTGCTGTGGCCTCTCCCGTTGCGGAGCACAGGCTCCGGACGTGCAGGCTCAGCAGCCATGGCTCACGGGCCCAGCCGCTCCGCGGCACGTGGGATCTTCCCGGACCGGGGCACGAACCCGCGTCCCCTGCATCGGCAGGCGGACTCCCAACCACTGCGCCACCAGGGAAGCCCAGTTTCAGATCTTTTTATGCTAGATGAATCATGCTTGATTTTAATTTTTAGTATCTGCTCTCTTCCAATGCTTTTGATTTTTGGTTTTGTTTTTCCAGGAATTCCTTGTACATGTACGCTGGCTCCTGTTCTTTCTTTTCTAAACACCTTGACTGAGATATAATTTACGTCATGAAATCCACCCATTTAAAATGTACAGTTCAGTGGTTTTTAGTCCATTTGCAAAGTTGTGCAACCAAACCATCACCATCATCTAATCTTAGGACATTTTTATCACCCAAAAAAGAAACGACATGCCTCGCAGCAGTCCCAGCCTCTGGAAAAATACTTTCTGTGTCTGTAGATCTCCCTTTGCTGACATTTTGTATAAACGAAATTATACAACCTGTGGCCTTCCGTGACTGGCCTCTTTCGTGCAGAATGGTTTTTAAGGTTCATCACGTTGTAGCAGCTGTCAGTACGTCATTCCTTCTTACAGCATGATAATATTCCTTTATATAAATGTACCATATTTCGTTTATCAATTGATGAGCATTTGGGCTGTTTCCACTTTGGGGCTACTATGAATAATGCTACTATGAACATTCACATACCAGTTTTTGTGTGGACATAGATTCCAGTCCTCTTTGGTGGATATCGAAGAGTAGAAACGCCGATCATAGGGAAACGCTAACATTCCAAGGACCCGCTGAGCTGTTTGCCCCGGGGGCTGCCCCCTTTCACATCCACACCAGCGACGGTGCGCGAGGGCTCCACCTTCCCCACATCCTCGCCGACACTTGCTGCTGCCTTTCTTGTCATCTTAACCGTCCTATTGGGTATGACGCAGTACCTCACTGCAGTTTTGACTTGCATTTCGCTATTGTTGAGCATGTTTTCATGTGCTTGATGGGGAAATTCATACAGTCTTTGTTGGAGAAATTTCTATTGGACCTTCTTTGCCTGTTTTCTGTATTTTCCATTTTCTTATGAATGCTTTTCATGGCTTTCTTCATTTCTTTTTACCTTTCTCAAAGTGTTTTCTTTTACGTTTGTCCACTCTTTTGTTCCCGCTGGTGTAATCTTAGTTTCCCAGAATAGTTTTCTTTTTATTGCTTATTCTTTTCTAAGTTTTTCTAATACTGATTTCTACTTTTTTCATATATTGTATCATTTTCTTACCATCTTTAAGTTTGTTTTGCAGTATTAGGTTTTTTCGTCCAAGATGGCTCGTTAATCCTCGGATCCCAGCATCCTTGCTCAGTGGAGTCCCTGCCCACGTTAAAATGAGGTGGACTCGTGTGATCAGTAACACCGGCGGACGTTACAGTGTTGACTCCTGGTCACAGGTACAAAGGGACTGCAGCCTCCCCCCGCTTGGTTTCTTGGTGCGCTCGTCCTGGGGGAGGCCAGCCGCCTTGCTGTGAGGACACTCGACCATGATGTGGAGGGGTCCGCGCAGTGAACCTGACTTGCCCCCAGTGAGCCAGTTGCCTTGGAAGGAGGTCTCGAGCCCCAGTCCAGCCTTCAGATGATGGCGACCCAGGCAAACATTGACCACACGGGGGACCCCAAGCCTGAGCTTCCCAAATGAGCCCCTAAGGGCCAGCCCACAGCAAGCATGACAGACGGTGGCTGGGTGTGTTGTCATGACCACCGTGTGGTGGGTGGTTCCTGTTGCAGCAAAGGAAACCCATGCAGTCGGCTGCGCGGGCGTCCTTCTCGTGTCTGTCCTTGTCTGCGGGGCTGCTGTGCTACGCCTGGCCCTCTCTGTTCCTGGAGTGTCTCTGTGCAGGTTTCTCGTGTCTGTTCTTGTCTGCGGGGCTGCTGTGCTACGCCTGGCCCTCTCTTTTCCTGGAGTGTCTCTGTGCAGGGTCGGGAGCTGACGACACGCCATTTCTGTTGCTCACTTTTATGTTAACCGGGTTCCCTGTGCTTTGGAGCGGGATGTGGTTCAGACGTATTTCCAGCTCACGACCCTCGAGCTCCCCCTGGTGCTGATGTTGGGAAGTGCTCCACCCGCGGCGGCAGCTCCGACGTTCCTGCCCTTCCTCGGCCTGGACTTCTTCCTACTTCCCTGTGCTTCCCAGTTTGGGTCTATTCCCAGCACTCTCTCCTCTGAGAGCTCATGGGCCGGCCCGACTCTGCTGGTCCCCTAACGAACGCACCCCACTGCTGTGTCAACCCCTCCCGGCATTCGGTGCTGCTTCCACGGTGGCTCCTGAGCATTTGAGGAAGTTCTCGCTGGGACTTTGGCTTCTCAGGCCCGCCGCATGCCCAGCTGCTTCCCCCGGCTTCCTCCTGCTCCAAGGCCACAGGTCTCCACTCTGCTGGCAGGGGTTTCCTGCCACCAACAGAGGGATGCCCTGACACCTGGCTTTTTGCAGATGGTGTCCGAGCACTTTGGTTTTGCTGTCCTGGTGGATTTGTGGGTTTGTGGGGTTTGGGGAGAGCTAAATCCTACGCCACTTCTAACACATCCTTCCCCAAGTCCAGGACGTTAGAATGTTTCAATGCCTTAGAGCAACAAGCATCACCTATGAGCCAGGAATCCAGGCTATAGTGGTAATGGACTGTTGTCTTGGAAAAAAAAAAAAATTAAGGAAATAAAATGCTTGTAAACCACATTGACGTCTTCTTTTTTTGGCTGCATTGGGTCCGTTGCTCCACGTGGGCTTTCCCTAGTTGCGGCGAGCGGGGGCTACTCTTCGTTGCGGTGTGTGGGATTCCCATTGCGGTGGCTTCTCTTGTTGCATGGGCTCTAGGCACGCGGGCTTCAGTAGTTGTGGCACGCGGGCTCAGTTGTGGTTCACGGTAGGCTCAGTAGTTGTGGCGCATGGGCTTAGTTGCTCCGCGGCACATGGGATCTTCCCGGAACAGGGCTCAAACCCGTGTCCCCTGCATTGGCAGGCGGATTCTTAACCACTGCACCACCAGAGAAATCCTTGACTTCTTATACTATGTGTATGTATAAAGTTGGTAGAAGTTAGAACTTTAAAAAAACAGCTGACTCTTGGATCTATGTAGGTGTGTAAATTTGATAAAAATGAAAACTTTAAAAAAATTAAAGAGAACTGCAAACATAAGCAAGGTACACGAGACTACCAAAAATTATCAGACAGATAATTCTCCCGGACCGGGGCACGAACCCGCGTCCCCTGCATCGGCAGGCGGACTCCCAACCACTGCGCCACCAGGGAAGCCCCGGGAAGCCCCTAGACAGGTTTTTTAAAAGACTCTTATAGACTTTCAACTTAGGCATCGCCACTGAAATCTGAAACTTGGTTGATCGGTTTAACAGCAGGTCTGATGTAGATGCAGAAGGAATGGTGAACCGGTGGGCAGTCCGAGAGGCCCCCAGGATCCAGCAGAGAGAGGAGGGGTCACAGAAGGGAGAACGCGAAGGCGCGGCGCTTCTGACTGCTTCTCCGAAAGGCAAACACATGCATGATGGGGAGAAGCAACAGGCAAGGGGCCGTGGCTGGGGACTTTCCAGAGCTGATGAACTATTGGAACCCAATAATCCTGAGCAGGATGAAGGTGCACTAACTCGATCCCTCATGACGAACCTGCAGGAGCCCCATTAGAAGGAGGGGCCGCGGACCAGGGTGGTGGCGGGAGCCGTGGTTGCGACGGAGATCTAGGGAGCAGACAAGCCCCTCCGCGTGTGAGGGTCAGGAGCGAGGCCTGGTTTGGAGCTCCCCCAAAGTGTTGGGGTGATTTATTGGGATGGAAAAGCCTGCAGGGGGAAGGGGACGGGGCGGAGAGAGGGTCACGGGCTCTCTTCTGGCCTCGGCAAGCTGTGCTTCCCCTCGGGCTTATACGGGGAGAGCGGAGGGAGGGTGGAGGCCTGGCAGAGCTCAGGAGAGGGACCCAGGGTGGAGGGACCCCTGGGGTCAGCAGCAGGCAGGCAGTCTTCACAGACGGGCAGGATGCAGCCACCCACATGTAAAGGGACAGAGAAAAGAGAAGCGGCCCAGGACCACGGCCCGGGCACTCGGGTCTTTGGAGGCGGGACAGGGACTGAGATGCTGCAGCCAGGGAATAAGAGGATGTTCTGGATGGAACTGTGTCCCCCCAAATCCACATGTTGGAGCCCTAGCCTCTAGTGTGACTCTATTTGGAGACAGTGTCTTTGGGAGGCCATAAAGGTTAAATGAGGTCGCGGGAGTTGGGCCCTAATCCAACAGGACAGTGACCTCACAAGAAGGGGAAGACACCAGGGGCACAGGTGCAGAGGCAAGACCTTGTGAGGACACTGAGGGAAGCAGAGGGGAGAAACCAAGCTGCCGGCACCTTGACCTTGGGCTTCCGGGCCTGCAAGGCGTTCATTTCTGCTGTGTGAGCCCCAGCCTCCGGGCCTGCAAGGCGTTCATTTCTGCTGTGTGAGCCCCAGCCTCCCGGCCTGTAAGGCGTTCATTTCTGCTGTGTGAACCCCAGCCTCCGGTATTCTGTTGTGGCCGCCCGAGCTGGGGACAGAGGGGAACCATGACCGTGTGGGCCAGCATCCACAAAGGCGGAAGAGGAACCGGTCTACAGCCTGCAGAAAACCCCCGAACGACTCCTCAAGGAATGGCCGGGGCAGGGAGGTGCAGCCTCAAATCCATATTTAGGAAAGAAGCATCTTCCTGGCTCACTCAGGAGCTGCTGAGAGGCGGACGTGCCGGGACAGCCTCCATCCCCACGGGGCAGGCTGCGTTCCCCAAAAGTGGCCGCACAGTGTCTCCCGCCCCATATGTCCTCCTAGCACCTGGTCCGGAAGGAGAGTCCCCTCCCCTTGAATCTGGGCAGGCCTTGGCAACAGCAGAAGTGATGCTGCGTGACGTGGAAGCCCCTCCCCGTGCTCCGCAGGGAAGGCCGCTCTTGGACCGGCAGACCCTTGCTCACGTGTGAGTGGACCACCAGAAGTGGATCCTCTAGCTGCCAGTAGAGCCACCCTGGCCGTTGCCATGTGGACAGAGATGAGGCGACCCTGCTCACTGCAGATCTGTGAATCAGAGAAGCGGTCACCGTTGTTTAAGTTTGAGGACAGTTTGTTCCGCAGTAACAGATGCACTTTGCCTGTGGGCGGGCAGCCCGCGGCAGGACTGGTTACTCTGCAGAGACCCAGGCACCCCTGGGTCCTGGTGCTGGCATCGGGATGCCCCGTTTCTCTGTCAACAGTATCCTGGTTCGGGGCTTCCCTGGTGGCGCACTGGTTGGGAGCCTGTCTGCCGATGCAGGGGACACGGGTTCGTGCCCCGATCCGGGAAGATCCCACATGCCGCGGAGCGGCTGGGCCCGTGAGCCATGGCCGCTGAGCCTGCGCGTCCGGAGCCTGTGCTCCGCAACGGGAGAGGCCACAACAGTGAGAGGCCCGCGTACCGCAAAAACAAACAAACAAAAAAAGTCTCTCAGCAAATTAGGAATAGAGGCAAAGGAAACATTCTCAACTTGGTAAGTTCACTGAAAACCCAGCACAGGGCATGTCTTAGGGCCTATTCTGTGCAGCACTGAATGGTGGATACAGGGCACTATGATTTGCACCATCCATAGAACTTTCCAGCAGGAGAGCAAACCTTAGTGTATGCAAATTTAAAGTCATTTAAGAGGTCTGGTGCCCTGGGATGGGATGCAGACAGTGACAAGAGAATTTAACCATTATTACAAATGTATGAAACAACCTCTTGGAAGCCCATGGAAGAGAAAGATGCTAACCTAAGTAACTTGGGGAATGAGCGGAAACCGGAAAACTAAAGCCTGTGAAACTTAAAGAAGTACATGAGCCGGTTGTTTCCCACGGGGGTACAATTCTGAAACCACTCGCCACGGACACTGGAGTGTAATGATGAAGTAAGTGGGAGGTGGGTGGGGCCAGTGTCTCACTGGTGGGTGGGAACTTTCAGGAGAGCAAGGGGAGGAGTTCAGAGCGACGGTGGATTTGAGGTGGAGACGCCTGTAGGAACTCACGTGTAGCTCAATAGGGATGCAGGTGGGCGCACATGGACACACGTGCAGACATGCGTTTATGTACACGGGTTAGTACACACACGTATTCCCTGGCTCTGTCAGCCGAGAGGGCCAAGCAGCAGCAACACCCCAGGAGCAACCAGCATGCCCAGGGCCCAGACCTTGCTTTCTAACAGGATTCTCCAGTAAGAGGAACCAGGGCTCCCTGGAGCAATGGCTGATCCTAGGGCTGGGCCAGAGAAAATTCCAGAGAACCTGCAGCTTCTTGTCGTGCCAGAAAGTGAGAAAGTATCAACAAATAAGCATGTCAAAGACACAGGAGCCACACAAAGGGCTCAGTGGCCAAGACCGGAACAATTTGAACAATAAAATAAATAGCACTGGCTCTAGGAGCACGGGCTTCAGTAGTTGTGGCACACAGGCTCAGTAGCTGTGGCTCGCGGGCTCTAGAGCGCAGGCTCAGTAGTTGTGGCGCATGGGCTTAGTTGCTCCGCAGCATGTGGGATCTTCCTGGACCAGGGCTCAAACCCGTGTCCCCTGCACTGGCAGGAGGATTCTTAACCACTGAGCCACCAAGGAAGCCCCTCTGCCTGCTTCTTGTTTGTAGAAAAACTTTAGCCTCCTGGGCCTTCCCCAAGTTCCAAAGAACAAATTTAATCAAAGAAATGAGAAAATACAGAAAAAAAAAGGAAACAAGACAAAATAATAATAGTTTAGCCATTAAGCAAAGTCAAGGACCTTTAGTTCCTCCTCAAGGGCAATAGGTACTATTCTGAGCCACGTCCTGTGAGCTGTTTTGCAGATACTGAAACCCCCACCAGGTGGAAGAAGTTAACTGTATGCTGCCCAAAAGCACGTAGACCCCTGGAACCAGAAGGACCAGGGGACCAGAGATTTAAGGCTCGGATAACGTTCCAATCACAACTGAGATGTGACAGCTGCTTAAAGCCACATAATGGAGACAAGCATCTCTAAAAATAGAAGATCACCCCCTCCCCAGCACGTAGCCCCTTCCTCTTTTCCCTGTATAATCTCCAAGCAAAACCCGGGGGCGGGGGGACTTGGTTCTTTGGGACGTGAGTCGACCTTCTCCCCAGGATTGCCAGCTTCCTCAGTAAATCTGCCTTTCCTTTTACCCAACACTTGTCTCTCAGTTTTGGATTCCTGAGCGACGAGCCGCTGACCCTGAGTTGGCTAACACCTGCAGAAGAATTCCAAATAGTTTATGCAGATGCTCAGGGAAGTGGAGGGTAACTCCCCAGCCCTCAGGTGTGGGCTGCAGGGTGACCTCCTTCCAGAGGACAGTGTGCTAAGTGGGGAAAGAGTCACTCAGCAGAGGAGACACCTGGCAAGCACACCTCAGCCAGGTGGTCAGGATCAATGTCCAGCATGACACGTCACGGTAACACCGAGTCCTCTTGGAAAGAAGTGATGGAAACAGCACATCCCCTCTGTGCTCTTCTTCCCCCAACCTGTGACGCCAGTGTAACCACGAGGAGAACATCAGACAAACCCCAGTCGAGGGACGTTCTACAGATACCTGCCCAGTTCTCCTCGAAACCACCCACAGCAAGGGCAAGTGTAAGAACCGTCTCCACGCAAAGAACCCTAAGACCACACGATGACCAGTGGAACGTGGGGTCTGCACGGGGTCCTGGATGGAAGAACACATTCGTATAAACTAAGGAAATCTGAATAAAGCAGACTTTAGTTGACAGTAACCCGTCGAGGACTTCCCTGGTGGCGCAGTGCTTAAGAATCCGCCTGCCAATGCAGGGGACACAGGATCGAGCCCTGGTCGGGGAAGATCCCACACGCCACGGAGCAACTAAGCCCGTGCGCCACAACTAGTGAGCCTGCGCTCTAGAGCCCGCGACCCACAACTGCTGAGCCCACGTGCCACAACTACTGAAGCCCGTGCGCCTAGAGCCTGTGCTCTGCAACAGGAGAAGCCGCCGCAATGAGAAGACCGCGCGCTGCAATGAAGAGGAGCCCCCGCTCACCACAACTAGAGAAAGTCCGCGTGCAGCAATGAAGACCCAGTCAATGCAGACAAAAATTAATTAATTAATTAATTAATTTTTTAAAAGTAACTCATGGATATTGGTTCAGTGGTCGTGACAAAGGTCTCCCTAACGTGAGGTGTGAACATTAGCGGCATTCGTACAGGGTAGAGAGGAATCCTGTACAATTTTTGCATGTTCTCTGTAAATCTAAAACTCTTCTAAAGTAAACAGGCTTTTTTTTTCCTTTTTTGGCCTTGCAGCGCAGCTTGTGGGACCTTAGTTCCCCGACCAGGGATCAAACCCATGCCCCCATCAGTGGAACTGCAGAGTCTTAACCACTGACCACCAGGGAAGTCCCAAACAGGCTATTTTTAAAGTACATTTAGTACAGAATCTTTTAGACCCATTCCCTCCAAAAGCCAGAACAAGAAACAAAGAAGGAAGTGGGGAGCCGGGCCCTTCCCCGCTGCCCTCAACCCCCATCTCCAACCAGGGCTCCCCCCTGGCTGAGCTGGTGAGAAGTTGGAGGGTCCTCAGTCCACAGACAGTCTTTCCAGCCAGGCTCCCAGGCCAAGGCCAAGGCCAGAGGCTGGAGTGGGCAGGACGAGGGCAGCCAGCCGCCCAGCCCTACTCAGCTAGTAGGTTATGCAGGACTTTCAGCTTAAGTTCGGAGGAGATGGACAGATTCTCTCTTCATACATTTACCTGGTTTTAGAGTCAAGGTTGATTCTAGCCTCATGACACAAGCTGGGCCACCTTGCTTGTGGTTCTTTTGTCTTCTCTTTTCTGAAACAATTTGTCCAGGAAAGGAATTAACTGACCCTTTAAAGTTCGGTAGAAACCCCTGTACAACCGCCTGGGCCCAGGTGTGTGTTTTGGCGGGGGCAGGGGGTGGGAGTCTGACTACGTTTCCATTTCCTTAGTACTTATTAGTATTTAAGCTCTCTATCTCCTCTCGTGCCAACTTTAGTGTTCCACATTTTTCAAGGAGTTTACCCACTTCCATCTAGGTTTTCAGATCTATCATCGGAGATGACGGTACTGCGCACAGCCTTCCTCTAATTTAGAACCTATTGTTTTTATAAGCTTCTTTCTGAGGACTGCACAGCTGGGCCTTGCAAATCTTGGCACTTGGTGCAAACATTATTTAATCCTAAGAATGTCCAATTTCCTGTTGGACCCAGCGGTCCTGAAGCAGCCGTAAGTGTGGTCGCGTGTGAGACATGGGATGTGCCATGACTCACCTATCCTCCCAGCAACTCTGTAAAGTTGGACCTTTATCGCCCCTGTTTTACAGATGGGGAAACTGAGGCATAGAGCAGTGCCGTGCCTTGCCAAGGCTGTGCAAGTGCATTAGCCGACCCCCGGTGGTGGGGGCGGGTGCTAGCCTTTTCCACAGCCCCTCTGGGGAAGCCTGCAGATTCCCTTCCCAGAACTCGATTTGTAAATACATAAAATAAAACACACAGAGTTGCAGAGGAAATCACTTACACGGAAATACGGTTGCCAAAATAACACAAAATGTAATTTCTTACACGGTAAGGAAGGAGCCTTCCCACTAAGGTATTAGGGGAGACCCAGAGGCCAGTCTCATGACCATCAGTGCTGAAACATCACCCTAAGTGCCGCTGAGCCCCTGCGGCGGCTGGACCGTGACAGGGCATTCGGTGCTTCCTCCGTCTTCACAGGCAGGCACGGCTTACGTGAGGGGTCCGTGAAAGTAAGGGTGGGACGCTTCCCGTCGGAGTTCACGGACGTCCCGAAGTCCGTCCCCAATGCATTCCAGCTCAGGCATTCGGTGTAGTTTACACCCGAGTGCTGTGAATACAGGGCTCCTTTTCCCTTAGTCCTGAATGTTCTCGGAGGACCTTAATCTGAACCGAGGCGCGGGATAATCCTCCTTCCCACATGCCTTGTGGGGGAGGAGGGACGTCCTCCCGGATTCCTTTCACTCCCCGCTGAGTACTTCCTCCAAAGAGGTTTTCCCTGCGGGCCTCTGTGGAGCAAACTTCCTGCGTCTTTGTGGCCTGAGAACATTTTCTTTCCCCCTCGAGTCTGGGTGTGGTTTGACTACAGGCTCGGGTCCAACTCTGCCAACACTGTTCCACTTCTCGCACCCAGAATTGCTGTTGAGACCCTGGGTAGCAGCCTGACTTGTGCTGTTTGGTGGGGAATCTTCTTCTCCTTTTTTTGGAAACATCTAGAATTTTCTTTTTGTCTCCAATATTTGGAAACAAAAACATGCCAGATGCCCTTACCTCTCCCGTCCACATCTGAGCCCGTGAATTCTCCCAGCACAGATTCTGAAAAGGTCTCCTCCTTATGTTTTCAAATGCTCCCTCCCACCTCCCACCCCAGCACTCCTGTGTCCCAGGACTGGCATCTCCACTTTGTCCCCTGCGTCCCTCAGCTTTTCTCGCATATTTTCAATCTCCTCTCGCCATGGTTTCCTGCTGCCCTCGGAGGCTGTCTTGGCCCTACAGCCCGCTCGTGGGTTCAGCTGTATCCATCCCGCTATTTGTCTTACCTGTCGTGCGACGTATTTCGACAATCGCGGTTGTCAAACCCAATATTTCCACTAAGTTCTTTCTTTCTCAATTCGCTGCTCGTTTCTTATCATTGCTCTCCTCCTTTATCCACGTAAGTAGATCTATCCCATCTGCTCCACTTTAATCTCATGCTTAAGTCACATTCCTGGTCCACCTGTTCCGATCATAGCGCCTGACACTGTGGGTGTTGTTGGGTAGCTGGCGTCCCTTCTGGGGTCGTGTTCCTGGTGAGAACTCACGTTCTGGTTCTGGTTCTGCAGGGCTGCACCTGCTGCTTTAGTCCCCAGAGCCCAAAGGAGGACGAGTGATGTGCCGCCCTGTGATGTTGTGATTTACAATGGAAATATATACATATTTAATCTTAATCCCCGTTTCTGGCATTTTTAGAGCTCCTAAAACCCTCGGCATTTCCTAAGTGAACAGGGTGGTCAAGGTGTCGTCTGTTGTATGGAGGTGGCTTTGGAAGCGCCTGAGGGTGGGCACTGGTTGCCAGGAGAACCAATCACGTGATGACAGGGGTGGAACTGTCAGTCCCCACCCACCCCACCCCCCATCCCTGATCTCCGGGGAGGGGAGAGGGGCTGGAGGTGGAATCAACCATCAGTGGCCAATGTTTTAATCAATGGCACCCATGCCCGAAGCCCCCACGAGACAAAAGGACAAGGTTCGGAGGGCTTCCTGGCTGGTGAACCTGTGGAGAATCGGGGAGAGTGGCTCATTCGGAGGGAGCCTGGAAGCTCCTTGCATTTCCCCACACCTCGCCCCAGGTGTCTCAGCACCTGGCTGTTCCTGAGTTATGTCCTTTTATAACAAACTGGTGATCTAGTGAGTAAACTGTTTCCCTGAGTTCTGTGAGCAGCTCTAGCAAATTAATGGAACCCAAGGAGGGGGTCGTGGGAACCTCTGGTGTAGCCACGCGGTCACAACCTGGACTCGAGACTGGGGTCTGAGGTGGAGGGAGGCGGCAGTCCTGTGGGGCTGAGCCTTTAACCTGTAGGATCCGACACTGTTTCCAGGTCCAGAATCGAGTTGAATTGTAGGACAACTGGGTGGTGTGGAGAAGTTGTTTGGTGTGGGGAAGAAACTCACATGGGAATTGATGTCAGAATCATACTCCCCCCGCACCTGTTCTTCCAGGAAGCCCTCCGTCGGCACCTGGCCTTCCCCCCCCACCCAAGTGCTCCCTCCCACCAGCATGTGTAGGTGCACCTGCCACGCGCACCCTGCAGCCTGGCCGTGGCTGCCCCCTACCGCGTCCACCCCATTGAAGACGACCTCGATCCCAGGGGTTTCCCTGGAGTCTTGCTGGGTTTTTACGGTTCCCTAGATCCATCATTGCCTGCCCTCTGTGGTTTCCCGGGGTGGACGGGGGAGGAGCCCATACTAACCATGAATCCAGACAGGATGGGGAAGACAGGCCCCTGGGGGGACCTGCATGGGGAAGACTGTGGACCCCCAAATCCACGAACCCCCTCCTGTGCTGTCTGAAGCTTCGCCAGGTAACGATGTCTTAGCCTCTGCAGAGCAGGCACCTGTGGCTGGTTAAAGGGAGACCTGCCCGGAAAGGATAGCGTGGATGAGGTCATCCCCCCCACCGTGGGGCAGGGCATGGGGAGAGAGAAAGGGGTCCGCTGAGGGGGTCTAATGCCCAGGGGGGCTGGGGCCACCCCGTCCCAACACACACGTGTGCACGGACACACACACACACACACACACACACACACTCACAACCTTCACACCGTCCTCGTGCTCCCGTCGCTGGGGGGCATTTTCCACAGTGTGATTAGCGGGGAGATCTGCGGGGGAATCCAGGGCAGGGAGGGGCCAAGGTACTCATTAGGCTCAATAAACAAATAGGAACCCAAGCGCTTAACAGAGGGCGCGTTCACTTCTCGGTGCGCCCAGAGCAGTAATCCTGCCGCGGGCAGGTGCGTTCGCTCTCAGGCCCGGTTCCGGGCTCCCCCCAGAATCAGGCCCCGCCTCCGAGGCCAGCACGGCTTGGGGGCTGTGCAGAAGAGCAGCCTGGGCTTGGAAGGACTGAGCCGGCAGAACTGCGGGGGTCGCGCCTGGCGACACCTGGGGGGGGAGGTGAGGAGCCCAGGACTCCGCCTGCAGGAACCACCCCCAGCAGGGCAGCGGAGCACGGCCACCCGCCCCGCGGGCCCTGGCCCGGTGCCCGAGTGTTGTGCCCCCCAACTTCACTGGTGAAGCTCCACGCCCAGTGTGACTGTATTTGGAGACGGGGTCTATGAGGTCGGAAGGGTGGGTCCCGATTCCACAGGGCTGGCGTCCTCCCTCATAAGAAGAGGAACAGACACCAAGCTCGAAATCTCTCCCCCGTGTGCACGGTGAGAAGGCAGCCGCCTGCCACCCAAGGAAGGAGGTCTTCCCAGAGAAATAAACGGCTGTGGACTAAGCCACGCAGTCTGTGAGGTTTTGGCAGACACGTCCCCGAGGCCAGCTGCAGCCCCCGGAACCCGGCACTGCGCTCCGCCCCCAGACTAAGCTCCTCTCCCCAGAGTCGGCCCACCCTGCCTGCCACAGGGCGTGCGGCAGGTTAGAGGCGCCGCCCGCCCGAAGCCGTGCAGCCCCGGCTGGGTCCAGGGAGCAGCTGACACTTGGCCGGCAGCTCAGAAGGAAGTGCCCCGCCCCCCCCACCCCAGGAATGCAGCGTTGCTCCTCTCCCGCCTCCACTGCAGGGCGGAAGACGCCTCTGGTACAAAGGTCTTCTGTCCCTCTGGCCAGGTGACCCCAAGCTGACACGGGAGCCGGGGGATGGGGGGGTAGCCTCGGGCCGGGCGGGCCCCTCCCGCTGCAGAGCCCCCCCCCCCCACCCGCTCCCCAGGCCAGGCCTCTTTCCCGCAGCCGCCCGCCCGGCCGCAGGGCCCGGAGGTGGGGAGGATGTGGACACGCCTCCCTGAGGACCGGCTGCAAACACAGCTCCTCTGATCCGTGTTTACCCACACAGTTCGTCTTAGGCCAGAAAGAAGCCCCGGGGTTTCAGAGGAGGTGGAAACATGCCTTGTTCCGGGTGAGGGTTACACGGGCTATTTATTTCTCAAAACTCATCAAACTGCACACTTTGGTCTACACATTCTACTGTGTGTAACTCACGCTTCAAAAACACAGAATCAAAAAATAGTCATTATTTAAAAACTCAGAAAACACAGACAACCAGAAGATACTAAACAACTGCGCCCTGAGTCCACGGCTGTGCGAGCAGGTGCGCGGGCCCCTCCCCCAACCCCGCGGCGACGTGCCCACGAAGGCTTCAGACCACACGCGGACTCGGACCCTGCACGCTTCTATCAACAGTAAAGCCCGAGCGTGTTTCCACTACATCTGCCACCATACTTTTAACGACTACACGACTTCACACTCTGCATAACCCAACATTTGTTTTCAACAAGTTACCAATTGTTCTACAGTTTTTCTTTCAACATTCGAAGTAGTACTGACGTAAACACCCTGGCTGCTTGATATCTGAGCACATTCGAAAGTCTTGCCTTGAGATGAAGTCCCAGGATTGGTATGCTGGGACAAAAGACACTCGCATTTTTTTTATATATTTATTTTATTGGGACTTCCCTGATGAAGCAATAGTTAAGAGTCCGCCTACCAATGCAGGGGACACGGGTTCAAGCCCTGGTCTGGAAAGATCCCACATGTCGTGGAGCAACTAAGCCAGTGCGCCACAACTACTGAGCCTGAGCTCTAGAGCCTGCGAACCACAACTACTGAGCCCGTGTGCTACAACTACTGAAGCTCGCACACCTAGAGCCCATGCTCCGCAACAGGAGAAGCCACCGCACTAAGTAGCCTGTGCACCTCAACGAAGAGTAGCCCCCGCTCGCAGCAACTAGAGAAAGCCCGTGCGCAGCAACGAAGACCCAATGCAGCCAAAAATAAATAAATAAAATCTATTAAAAATGTTTGTATTTATTTAGTTGCGCTGGGTCTTAGTTGAGGCAGGCGAGCTCCTCAGTTGCGGCATGCATGTGGGATCTAGTTCCCTGACCAGGGATCGAACCCGGGCCCCCGGCGCTGGGAGAACCACTGCGCCACCAGGGAAGCCCCGGCACCTGCATTTCAAAGGTTTCTTTTTTTGTTAAACACCAGCCGGGAAGCAGAGGCTTGGACAGGGTTTTTTGTGTTTTGTTGTGGTGGTTGTTGTTTCTGATCTCTCATTAGATCTTTACAATCCGAAGGAGGCTGAGCCTAGAGGGAGCATCGGGAACAATCCACTTTGGATTTGAGGCGAAATGACAGACAGGAAGCAGACCAGAACGGAGATAACAAGTGCAAAAATAATTACTGGACATCCACTTCTGAGGAGGAAAGGGTGGATCCCACACGGAAGGCAGTCCTGAAGACAGCCACTGAGAGCGGCCGGACACATTACAAAAATCCTGCTGCGGAGGTCAGAGAGCTGTGGCGCCCTGACGACTTAAGGAGCCGAAACTCTGGGGACGGGAGAGCTGTCCAGATGCGCAGATGGCTCACAGCCGTCTTGTCCCCTGGGGACACTTATCGGTCTGGGCGCCGGGCCGAGGACTGGGCCTGGCCCCAGAAGCTGCAGAGAAGAGGAATCAGCAAAAGTTTTGCACAGTCCCAGGAGCAAAAGTGTCCAAAGTAGAGAATTCAGGGGCCTTAAACACACCGCTGGCCTCCCACCCCCACTACAAAACGTTTGTAAGGTCGTGGTGCTGCATTCGGCAGGAGGCTGACCTGCAAGCTCTCAGGTGAATCTCTGAAGAGACCAGTCCCCAAACCAGACAAGCCCCTTCCTGCCCCAGGTCATTCTTGATCCGGCTGCGGGATCTGCCCTCCTCCAGCCCTGTAACTGCCTGAGGGTTTGCTCCCAGTAGCGGCCAGGTGGCTCCAACTGGACCAACTCTTGCACAGATAACAACTACAATTGCTGGACACAAAGACAACTGTCTGACAGCACCGGAGAGCAGCCAGGACCAGACAGAGGCTGTAGGGGATGGACACAGGGGAGAAGGGAACAGCTGGCGTTCCCGTGTTCCGAGGGCAGCCCCGTCTGGGCCGCACAGGGTAGCTAAAACCATGATGAAACATACGGTCTTACTGACGTGAAGAACCAGAGGACAGAGTTTGGGGTGACTAGAGCAGCTAGAAAGTGAGGGGAAATCCCAGAAAAGAGAGAGCCACAGGACTTCCCTGGTGGCGCAGTGGTTAAGAATCCGCCTGCCATTGCAGGGGACACGGGTTCGTGCCCTGGTCTGGGAAGATCCCACATGCCACGGAGCAATTAAGCCCGTGCGCCACAACTACTGAGCCTGTGCTCTAGAGCCCGCAAGCCACAACTACTGAAGCCCGTGTGCCTAGAGCCCGTGCTCCGCAGCAAGAGAAGCCACTGCAATGAGAAGCCCATGCACTGCAACAAAGAGTAGCCCCCACTCTCCCGCGCGCAGCAACGAAGACCCAACGCAGCCAAAAATAAATTAATTAATTTTTTTAAAAAAAGAGAGAGCGCCACAGACAGGAAGCCCCAAATACTCCACAATAAACTCATCTCAAACCTCTGGCTGGTCTGTGAGCTGTGCTCGCACAGGACGGATTCCAAACAGCTCTGCAAACAGAACAGAGACTTTACCCACCAACCACCACGGGGGCGACGGTGTGTATGGTTCGAGTTCAGTCGAGTTAACCACGGAATAAAACAAAGAAATTAATCTTAAAGAGAACACAGCAGAATCCAGAGTCCCTACAACAATGTGCAGGGGAGAAAACCATAAAACCAATGCGCATGCAAAGAAGCAGGACAGTGTGACTAGACTCAAGGAAAAGAACTGATGGAAGTCAGGAGACAAAGGAATATATCACTAAGGTGCTGAAAGGAAAGAAAACAGCCAACCTAAAATTCTGCACCCTTCAAAAATATCCTTCCAAGATGAAAATGAAATCAAGACTTCAGAGAAAGAGAGCTCCCTGGTGGCACAGTGGTTAAGACTCCGCGCTCCCAGTGCAGGGCTTCCGGGTCAATCCCTGGTCAGGGAACTAGATTCCACATGCTGCAACTAAGAGTCCACATGCTGCAACTAAGAGTTCACCTGCCACAACTAAGGAGCCCACGTGCCGCAACTAAGACCTGGCACAGCCAAATAAAAATAAATAAATAAATAAATATTTTTAAAAAAACAAACCTGAGAAAATTTAAAAAAATAAAAAGACCTCAGGGCTTCCCTGGTGGCGCAGTGGTTGAGAGTCTGCCTGTCGATGCAGGGGACACGAGTTCGTGCCCCGGTCCGGGAACATCCCACATGCCGCAGAGCGGCTGGGCCCGTGAGCCATGGCCGCTGAGCCTGCGCGTCCGGAGCCTGTGCTCCGCAACGGGAAAGGCCACAACAGTGAGAGGCCCGCGTACTGCAAAAGAAAAAAAAAAAAAAAAAAAAACTTCAGAGAAACAAAAACTAAAACTATTCATCTTTGCCAGATCTGCATTGAAAGGAATATTAAAGGAAATTTACTTAGGCAAAAGGAAAAGGATCCCAGAGGTAAACATGAAAATGTAGGAAAAAATAAACAATACCAAAAAGGATAAAATTTGTGGGTAAATTGAAATGAATATAGACTGCAAAACAATACTCATAATATCGTTTTCTTTTTTTTAATAAATTTGTTTATTTATTTATTTGGCTGTGTTGGGTTTTCATTGCTGCGTGCAGGCTTTTCTCCAGTTGCAGCAAGTGTCGTTGTGGTGCGCGGGCTTCTCATTGTGGTGGCTTCTCTTGTTGTGGAGCATGGGCTGTAGGCACGTGGGCTTCAGTAGTTGTGGCATGCGGTCTCAGTAGTTGTGGCTCATGGGCTCTAGAGTGCAGGCTTAGTAGTTGTGGGCCACGGGCTTAACTGCTCCGCGGCATGTGGGATCTTCCTGGACCAGGGCTCGAACCCACGTCCCCTGCATTGTCAGGCAGATTCTTAACCACTGTGCCACCAGGGAAGTCCCTCATAATATCTTATAGAATTTAAAAATATAAGTAAAGCTACATGCATAACAATAAAGGTGGGGGATATCTGCAATACACGTGCAGCAAACCACCAAAGACTTAATGTCCAGAACATATACATATATAAAGAACATCTACAAAGCAACAAGTAAAGGACAGACAACTCCATAGAAAAATGGGTGAAAAGACCTGAACGGACACTTCACAGAAGAGGAAAGTCAAGAGATCAGTAAACATACAAAAAGTGACCCAATATCATTAACTGTCATGGAAATGCAAATTAAAATCACAATGGAATATCCCAAACCCACAGAGTGGTCAAGGTGATATAGATGAAAACTTCCAATTACAGTAAGTCCCCTACATACAAACAAGTTCCTTTCTGAGAGCACATTCATAAGTCCAATTTGTTCGTAAGTCCAACCAAGTTAGCCTGGGTACCCAACTAACACAATCGGCTACATAGCACTGTACTGCAATAGGTTTATAATACTTTTCACACAAATAATACCTAAAAAACAAACACAAAATAACAAAAACATTTTTAATCTTACAGTAGAGTACCTTGAAAAGTACAGTAGTACAGCACAACAGCGGGCATACTGGGGCACGTTCGCATCTTTTAAAGTTCTCAACTTGAAGGCTCGTACGTAGGGGA
This sequence comes from Pseudorca crassidens, assembly GCF_039906515.1. Taxonomy (NCBI): domain Eukaryota; kingdom Metazoa; phylum Chordata; class Mammalia; order Artiodactyla; family Delphinidae; genus Pseudorca; species Pseudorca crassidens. The sequence continues at coordinate 1,741,744 of NC_090296.1, read as the reverse complement.
CTTACTGTATGGGCAAGGATGTGGAGTAAGAACTCATGATCACTGGTGACAGGAAAAGCCGGTGTGACCACTTAGGAAAACTGCACCTACACAGACACACACCTAAGATTTACCCAACAGAAAGGTCCAGACCAAAGACAGGTGCCTGAGTGTTCAGAGCGACAAAAGAAGCCAAAGCTGGAACCCCTGCAGTGTCCATCAGCCTTAAAACGAGACGGCGGGGGGGGGGGGGGGGGGGTGACAAATCCGGGGCCATGCACCGGGGAAACAGCATTCGGCAAGGAGGCCAAGAGCGACACCCCCACACCTGGTTCTGAGTCCAGTAAAGGGAAAGCAACCGAATCTGAAACTCATGGTCCTCCCTGGGTGGGGTGCCGATGGGAGGAGGGGTGAGGGGCGCTCTGAGGGGGGCTGGGATGGTCCCCTTGATCTGCATGTGGTTACGGGTGTGTTCAGGGTGTGTGAAAATGCATGGGGCCCTGCTTACGTCGGAGCACTTTCCTGTGCACCTATTACACGCGGAAGCAGAGGGAGGCGTGTGTGTGGCCAGAAGCCCGGAGGTGCCTCCCCTCCTGCTCCTGGGGGCTCAGTACCTCTGGATCGCTGTCCATTCCGTGGCTACATAAACATAAGGACGCCCAGATTTTAAAGCATGACTATGGAAACATGCAGATCTTTCAGGAACCCGTCTCCTTTGTTGTCATAAAATATATTTGCAATTCAGCAACCCCTTCTATTTAAATGCAAATACAGTCTGACATTTTAGAGTAAAGCGCTATAGTATTAGCCCAAGCCGCTCTGCCGCTATTTCCAACCCTCTTCCCTCTGTGTAATTGTGAAGCAAGATGTCTGGGTTAGGGTGGGGCAACTGAACGATGGTTACCTCTTAGTGCTGGGATGTCAACTGACTTTTGCAGACTTCCTTTTCCGTCATTTTTTGCATTAATAGATATTTTAATAATCAGCATTTTTCAAGATGATGAAACTGCTCTTTTGTGCCCCTGGTTTAGCCACTCCTAGCTGGGCAACCTTGAGGAGGTTCCTTAACCTCTCTGAGCCTCTCTGTTTACAACTTTAAAATGTAGATAATAATATTACCGAGTTCATAGATTTTTGTAAGAATTATATTAGATCATTTTCCAAAGCACCCATAGAGTGGGAGAGGCCCCGTACGGCGCCGCAGCAGCTGCTGCTGTTGCCAGGCGCGAACAGGGGATAAAACAACAAACGGACTCAGCCTTTGCTGCAAGGAGATTCTAGACCAGCAGCGCGAGATGGGGGCAAACACCCACGCCCAGCCCAGTCAACCCCCTGCTGCCTTGGGGGTGGCCAGCGAGCAGCTGTGAGGGGCAGAGAAACGGGGCCAGGAGGGAATGGAGAGGTGGGCCAGGGCCGGGGGTGTGAGGGGCGGCAGGCCTCCTGAGGGGCCCGAGACCACACAGAGACAGCATCCCACCCCAGGGGCACGGGGCACTCAGTGCTGGGCAGGGCCCCAAGACCAGAAAGTCAGGAATACCTGCACCCAGATTCTCCCAGCCTGAGAGCGAGGTGGGGGTCCTGGACTTCTCTTTACTGTAGCTGCAACACTCCTCAACGGTGATGCTATGCTTCTGCTCACCTGGTATAACCAGCACTAACCCTGTGCCCAGCACATGGCAGCCTTTTAATAAATGTTCGGGGGCTTCCCTGGTGGCGCAGTGGTTGAGAGTCCGCCTGCCGATGCGGGGGACACGGGTTCGTGCCCTGGTCCAGGAAGATCCCACATGCCGCGGAGCGGCTGGGCCCGTGAGCCATGGCCGCTGAGCCTGCGCGTCCGGGAGCCTGTGCTCCGCAACGGGAGAGGCGACGGCAGTGAGAGGCCCGCGTACCGCAAAAAAAATAAATTAAATAAAAAAATAAATAGAAAAAATGTTCGGTAGATGGTTGGATGGTGGGTGGATGGATGGATGAATAGACAGAAGAATAGATGGATGGATGGGTGTTGGGTTCTGTACAGGTTTTAACACTAACCAGCCGTAGGTATCTCGTGACAGAGCGAGGACAGGAGCAGAGGAAGCGCTTGCTGGTGGGAAGACCCCTAGCTCTCACACATCTCACTCTCTCTGGCACCGTCCTTTTCAGCTTCTGTATGTGTAAACGGGAAGGCTCTGTCGTGCCCCAGACAAGAGGAAGCCAGTGTGCCAGGGCATAGGCTGCGTGCTCCTGACATGGGGAGGCGGGTAACGTGACTTGCCGGCAGCCTTCAAAGCCCCGCTGAGATCCCTGACTTCCCAGCCTCGACCTTCACACAAAGGCGACCAGGACCAAGGAGCTGCTCCCAGACGGCCGACCACGCCCGTGGCCATGGCCAAGCCCGCCAATGTCACCCTGCAGCCCTGCAGAGGCCTCGTCAGCCCTGGTGTCCGGGAGGACACACCTCTCCCGCCTCGGGGTCGGGAGCCACGGGACCGAGTCTTTCCACCTGTCGGGAAGGACCCGTGCCAGGTGCATCTTGCTACCAGCTACGCCTCCCTCTTTTGGAGAGCTGCCCCCCATAAACCAGGCATTGAAGAAAAGGTCCCCCATTCACAGCACCTTGCCTCCCCTCCCCCAGGCCACCCCAGACTGCCCAAGGGTGGGGTGGGACCCAGGCTGTCCTGAGAGTCCATCCCCAGGGTTCTTCCTCCGAGGGCCCCAGGCAAGGAATAGCGGGCGGCAGCTACAGGAGGACGTGGCACCAGCCTGACTGGGGCACCAGTCGGGTGGGGGAGGACGACGCTGACGGGGCAAAGCTGAGCCAGGGGATGGAGGGGTCCTCCCGACCCACGCACCCCTGCCCTTGTGACTCCCGTCCGTCAACTCCTCTTTCTCTCCTCCACCAGGTTGGGGTTCTGACCCTGGCAACCAAAAGGCTCTTGACTACTTCCGCATCCCTGGACAGGGACCACGAACGGTCCCCGGCGCTGCCCCTCCCCAGGACTGGGCCCAGCCCAGCAGCGCCTCTCCCGGCCTCTGGGGTCGCGGACACCATTCCCATCTGGTGGCTTCCTGCTGACTCTGACCCGCCTCAGGTGCAGCAAGGACCATGATGAACGTCCTCTGCCCCGCCAGTCCCGTTTCAGACGGGAAACCTGAAGCTCAGAAAGGTGAATACATCTAGGAAGGGGCGCCCCACCCACGTCTGCTCGAGGGGGCGCACAGCGCAGGGCAGGCTGAAGCTCGGCTCTCAGGCGTCAGCATCTATATCAGCTCTCACCGGACAGAGGTCTCGCTGCTGAAATACGCCGAACGCTCCACACCTTAGAACCCCCTGATCCAGCCCAGCTCCTGTTTTTGCAGCCGCGGAGAGACCTGCAGTGAGACCAGGGGTCCAGGAGCCCCTTCCCCTCTCAGGCCTCAGCTGCCCCGTCTGCACATACCATGGCAAGGGGAATCTGTCATCATTTCAGGAGCCTAAGGGGGTGCCCCAGTCAGAAAGAGCATCCCTTCCACCCACCCAGCCCCACGGGGAGGGGCTGCCACAGAGGCCAGAGGAGGGGCTGCAGAGTCACCCCACTCATACCCAGCCCCCACCTGCAGAGCGGCCAGGGCGGTGGTCTCAGGGACGTGTTGAATGGGAGGCTTGGGGCTGCTCAAAGGCTCTGAGTCAAGGCTTCCCAGCCCGGGGGAGGGGGGACATCGGGTCAGGGGTGGGGGCAGGGCAGTTGGCACCCTGCACCGGGCTGGGCTCAGGAGAGCCCTGCAGGCTCTGGGGTCCCTGGTGAGGGAGTCCCCAAAAAGACCCTTCACGGGAGCGCCTGGCGTGGCCTGGGTTTGCTATGCTGAGCATCAGACACCCGTCCCTGTTGACTTGCGGGGTCCCTCTGGGGGCTGAGGCTGAGCTGCTTTGGGGAAGAGCCTCCGGGGACAGACAGGGAAGAAAGGTCCGAGGTGCGGCCCCTCCCCCTGCCCCTGCCCCCTGCCCTCTCCTCTCCGGGCCCCCGCATCTCCTCCTCCTCCTCCTCTTCCCGAGGAGCCAGATGGTGGTGGAAGCGGCCTCTCATTTTCCGGAGCATGACGCAGATGCAGCTGCCTTCTCAGCCCCACACGCCAGCCTGCAGCTTGCCCTCCCCCACCCCAGGCCCGGGGGCGGGGAAGGGCTGCGTGTCCCCCCAACCTGCGCTGGCCCTGCGGAGGCCTCCCCCGCCCCCTCACCCTCTGGCGCCAGCACCCTACGCCCAGGCAGTAGGGAGACGGGCATGTTCTGGGCCCCCCTAGGTGTGTGAGGCAGGGGGAGAGGCTTGGGGAGCGGGGCAGTGGAGGGGCCTGGACTGGCCCAGGTGCCTGGGCTGAGCTCCGGTACTCAGGGACACTGCCCTGGCCCGGCGGAGGGCTGAGGGGAGGGCCGCGGGGAGCCCCAAGCCAGGACTAGAGAAGCTCCAGACGCAGGAAGTCTGACCTGCAGGGGTCCACGCGGAAGCAGGCAGGCTGGCCTCCTCCCGGGAGAATGTGGGTCAGAGGGGAGCAGGCGCCACCCAGGAATCCCCTCGGGTCATTACCTGCTCTGAACGCAGGACAGCGTCCCCTCCCCCCACCAAGTCCTCTCCCTGGAAGCCCCCAAAGACACTCTCGGGTGGGAACCCGGAAACCTCTGGGCCACCACTGAGACCTCCGGCAGCTCAGGGCCCTTCCAGGGCAGGGCTGGGCCTCGTCTCATTTGCCCACCTGGCTGCCCCCTGCACGCTCTGGGGCCCTGGGTACTGGCCCACATCCATCAATGAGCTGAACCACGAAGCCAGGCCACACTGAGCCACCCAGAGAAAGCCAGAGAAAAACCCAGCTCCCAGGGTCCCGGGCCTGGTATGTTTCTGTCGCTCTGATGGCTTTAAGTCCAGGACCTGCCAAGGGCTGGGGGAGAGCCGGCCACCCCTGCAGGGGTTTCTGGCCTTTCTCTAGGCGGTCACGGGGTGAGCGGGGACTGAGGCCCCAGGGGAAGGCGGCACCCTAGTCTCTCCCAAGTATCCCCATCCTTTGTAAATTGCCCGCTGTCCCCAGAGTCCTCAGCTTACTTCAGCCTCAGTGAATACCAAGGGCCTGGCAGCCTCCACCGCTGGGCACCTGCGTCTGTTCCTCAGCCCCCCCCCCCGCCGGAAAACTGACCTCTCAACAGGCTCCCACACGTGCACTCACGTCTAACCCCACCAGGCCTGCCAGCACGGCCCCTGCGTCACAGCCTCGCCTGGCCCCGCCCCCCACCGTCTGTCCCTACGCCAAGGGCTCTTTCACACCATAAGTCAGGGTGCCCCACGCCCACCCCTGCTTAAACCCCTTTGCCTCCTTCCCCGATCTCAGAGTAAAACCTACTCTCCTCGCCCTGCGCCTGCCTGATATTCACACTGGTTCTTGCCCCTCCCTCCCCCTGGTGTGTCCAAAGGAACTTTCCCTGCCCCCAACAAAGTGGCCCAGCACCCCCACCCCTGGACTTCGGCCAGGTCACTGAAGGGCTGCTGGCAGCTCAGCCCCATCTCCCACCCACACCTCAGGACACTCAGCTCCACGTGGCTCAGAGGACCCCATTCAAGCCTCCGTAGCCCCAGCCGGGGGACCCCCAGCTCCAAGCAGCAGAAACAGGATCTGGGCCCAGGCTGTCTGGCTACAGGGTTCCTGGGCTGGACCATTGGGCCACACTGCCCACTGCCCACAGGGGTGTACCTGGCCTCCAGCAGGGTCCTCCCTACACAGGCCACGACAGGCTCTGAGCTCTGGAATTTGGCCTGTGGGCGGCGCACAGGGCCCTGCTGGGCAGTGGCGAGGCTGCACACATCCCCCAGGGCCTCTGCACGCCCCCAACCTAGGCGGAGCCTGCCCCTCCCCCAACTCGCCCCTCCCCCCTCAGCTGCTGTTCCAGGGGATGCAGGCCTGAGGCAGCGGCTTCAGAAGGGCGTGGCCACTTCTTTGCCAACACGAGGTGGCGGGGTGGGCGGGCGGGGGCTGAAGCGCCCAGGCTCTGTTAGCTGGGATCAGCAGGGACCCCTGGCCACGACTGAACCAACCACACCGTTGCCCCTTCCCAGAGCCCTGGAGGCCTCTCCCGGGGAAAACGTACACACACACAAGGCCCACCCTGGGCGGGAGGTGGGGCCGGCCCAGCGACAGCCCAGCCCGTGGAAGAGGAACCGGGGACAGTGAGGTGGGGTCTCCCGGGGAGGAGCTCTCTGGGCTCATCAGCCACATGCCCCCCAACCCATACCCAGCTATCACCCAGCGCCCTCCGAGCCAGGCCCCGTGCTGGGCACAGGAGCAAATGAGGAAACGGAGCTGTGCCTTGGGAGGTGCGAGGTGGGAGGGCAGCACGTGGGGGTGGGGGGATCCACAGACGCATCGCGGGAAGAAATAGCGCTGGGGTTAGGGCCGCCCGAAAGCTACAGCAGGCAGGGGGCATCTTGCTGCCTCTCCTCCGCCCCTTACCGGCTGGTGACTCTGGCTCTTAAGAATGTATTCAGTGTTCAATTAGGAAACTGATCCAATTTAAAATGCGAAAAAGAAAATCCCTTGAGAGCCATCAAGAGAAAGCTTGTCCCTCGCCTTCGTGGCACCAGATGCGGTGCTAGTTGCGCCCCAGCTGGGCTCGCGTGGCCTGGGGAGGGTCGGGTAGGACTCATTGTAGAGGGGCCCCGGCTTAGCACCCGGCACCCCGCGCGCCCCGACGTGCGCGCCCGCGGAGCCTCCCACCCCAGGGCGCGCAGGGAACAACCCGCGTCCCTAACCGCCTTGGAGTTACCGCCTGCTCGAGGTAGTGCTCAGTCCCCGCGCCGCTCCTCAAATTAGAACTTGATTTCTAGTTAATTTCAAGAAAAAAAAAATATGGCCAAGGTAATTAAGGAACTGATGGATGAAAGGAAACGGTGACGCCGCCCGGGACGGCCACAGAGGGCCTCCCTGGGGAGGGGAGGGGCGGGGTGCCGAGCCGCGGGAGGCTGGAGGACGCGCAGGGCACGGAGAGCCTGGCGGGGGCCTGAGCTGCACCGCGGAGTGCGGCCAGTCCGGGGCCCATTCTGAGGCACCCCGCAGAGACAGAGTGGGGGGAGCTGGGGGTGAGGTAGGGGCTGGAGCTCACTCGCACCTCCCACACCCCCACACACCGGACACTCCAGGGCCGCCTGCACCCTGACTCTCAGCCACAGCCCGCCTGGAACTCACAGTCCAATCAGGGACACGGATGACGGACGCCCACACGGGCCTGTGCAAGGAGAGCAGAGGTCAAAGTTTCCTGGGAGAGAGGGGAACACAGTGATTCCTCCTGGGGCTGGAAGGGCGTGGAGAGGTGGAGCGTCCCCGTGGAGGGGGTCCTTGCGCAGGGCCAGCGGAAGTTCCCGGGGAGTGGGGGTGGGGGACGAGGGCAGTGGGCGGCAGCCCGTGCAGAGCCCACGGCCTGTGCAGAGCCCACGGCCTGTGCAGAAGGACTGGAAAGATCGCGAGGTCTTGGGCTAGGAATCGGCAAGCCAGGCCGGTGTACGCGGAAGAACCATATTCGGGTTTTGGTTTGGGGGTTATTTTTAACCCTTAAACCTCCCCACTGGGCTGGAGGAGAAAAGGAGAGTTGTGATGGGGTCAGGAAGATGCTGAGGAGGAGACAGCGAGGGGGTGGGGGCGGGAGGGGGTGGGGTAGAGCCCTGTCCTGGGCGCTGAGGGAGTGGAGCCCCCTCCTCCATCCCCGCCTGAAATCTGTGAACTCTTCCTCCCCGGGAAAGCTCAGATGCCAGCGGGTTCTTTTCCACACAGGAGAAGAGGCTGGGAGCCTAATTCAAGGATGGCTGGGAGCCGAATGGAACCGGTTATCCTGGGAGGAGCAGGGGACTGCCGCGAGGGGCGGCCTGGAGGCCGGAGCCCGGAGGGGTGGGACACAGCGAGGCAGGTGCGCCAGGACAAAACCTCCAAGACCTGGGAGGCCCAGGCTTGGCGCTGCGCCTCTGAGAGACACAGCCCAGTGGCCAAAACCAGCATCAAGGATTCTGGCCTTGATTTCCACCTCTCAGCAAACACCAGGGGGGACCCGGTTCTTCAGCCTAAATGCCCTGTCCCCTCCCTTCCCCCCAAGTCACCTCTGCCCCTCAGCCCTCTGCCCAGAGCCCTGCCTCTCTAGAGGGGAGAGGGAAGACCCACCTTCTGAGTTTGCAGCCTCAAGGCCAAGGGCAAGGTGAGTCGAAAACTGCTACGTGGACGGAGACACTGGGTTTGGGGCAGGGTGGGTCTCAGGCACCTCCCCACCGTCGAAGCCCTAAGGAGGCCCCTGGGATTCCAGCGGGTGTGCCTGCCGGCAGCCACCCCTGCCCCCTGCAGCGCTCCCAGAGCCAGGGCTGCACGGCCCTGGTTTCTTGCCTCTTTTCCTGCAGAACCTTTATCTTGAGCTAAAGATGCTTCCCCACGCCCCATATAAAGAAGTCAACACTGAGCTGCTGTGTGCCCCCGTCACACTGGGTTATCTCTGCAGAACCAAGGAGAAAACCACAGTCCCAACTAGACCTTCGCTGGGTAACTGAGGCAACGAAGGGAGTCCAGGAGGCGAGGGACAGTCCAAGTCTTGGTGGGTCAGCGGAGGCCCCAGGCCAGCCCCTCTCTGCTCTGCAGGCTGCATCTCTGGGCATGGCCCCAGCACTCCCCAGGGATGGCCACCCACTGCCCTAGGGGACTGCAGGACTACTGGCCCAGCTGCTCAGAGAGGCACCAGAGGGGAGGTGGCCATGGACACAGAGAGCAGGAGCCCAGAGGTCGGCCCGCTCTGCCGACACCCCCGCCCCTCTGCCTCGTGGCTTCCTTGGCTGGACGGGCCCGCAGATGCGGGGAGGTCCACGCGGGAGCCCATGGGCCTCTTGCTGCGACGCGGGAGCCACACAACATCTCAGCCAGCCCCAGGGCGCAGCGGTTCTGGTCTATAGAGTCGCCACAAACACTGAATATTGGAGAACTGAGCCATTGCCCAAGGGGGAGCCCAGGGTCAGGGTCCCACCAGCCTCGGACCACATTCTTTCAGCCAGTTGATACGTAAGCTGCTTCTACATGTTCTTGTGTTCTTGTTTAAAGACACTGTATTTGTTACGACTGTGTTGTTCATGAGTGTTGAACCCGCGGCGGCTGCCCTGTAGCTCACGTGGACAGGATGCCCCTCAGACACAGGTGTTTTCTCTGTGAGGCACGTCCAACCTCCCTGTGCTAAGAGCCACTGGACACACTTCAGGGCTATGCTGGGGGCCACTTTAAACGGGGAAATCTCCTCCCGAAAAAGCACAAAAATGTGGAAAACTGAACACTAAATTGGCCGTGTTTGCAGCATGCGATTAAACGAGAAGGCACAGAGCATCGCCTCGTCCGACCTCAGCTGGGGACTCACAGAGTTTTTGCCGGTCTACACATGTCAGCAAAAGACTGCAAAACAAGTAGTGATTTTTAGGGTCACAAACAGATTTTAGCGAGTAGGCAAGTTCCCAAATACAGATCTGCAAATGATGAGATCTCCTGAGTGTGTGACTGCTACTCAGAGGAAGAGGCTGGAGGTTACTGACCCACCCGAGCCTCTGACTGACCGGCCCACCCACTGTCCCTTCTGAGAATCTGGTCCCGGGTCCCACCTCCCCTCTCCAGACCAGGGATGGGCCCTGACTGACGTCACCTCTGGCCACGAGGGGGTGTTGAGGCTACAGTGGCCAAAGCTGCTGGGCTACAGAGGAAAGGCGCTGAAGGAGAGACAGGGATGCTGAGAAGAGCGGGGCCCAGGGCCGGAGCCTGCAGCTTGGGCCGTACTACAGCCCACCTTTCTGGAGGTGACCAGCGTGGTCAGGTTCCTGTCAACAAGAGCAGAAGCAGAACGGTTGCCCGAGGTGCCGTAGCTGCTCTGTAGCAGAGCTAGGTACCCCAGGTCTTACTCACCAGATAGACCTAGTCCTGCAGTGGATGAGTGGATGGATGGATGAGTGAGTGAGTGGGTGCGTGGGTGCGTGCGTGGAAGGAAGGATGGGAAGATGGATGGGTGGATGGTGGGTGAGTGGATGGGTGGGTGGGTAGGTGGATGGGTGGGTAGGTGGATGGATGGGTGGTAGATGGGTAGGTGGACGGGTGAATAGGTAGATGGGTGGTTAGGTAGGTAGGTGGGTGGGTGGGTGAATGGATGGGGGGCACAGTTCTGCTGACTTCATTCTGTAGCAGTATCAGGGGTCACATCAGGGCACCCCAACAGGATAAAAAAGGAAAAACATTTCAAAAGGCAAATACTGAAAAGCATCCTGGGAGCTGAACTGACACAGGAAACGAAACCCAAGGCCAGGTGGCTGCTTGGGGTCCCGGGTGGGCCCCAGGCTCCCCTCTTGGCCCACGAGTGCCCGCCCACTACACTCAGGTCTGTCCTGGCATCAAACATGGGGCTGGAAGGCCTCTGTCTCTGAGAAATTCCCGTGCCTGCGGGGCTGCTCCCAGCGCTCACGCGTCAGCGGCCGAAGCCTGCGCTGCTCCCTCCTCCGGATCTGTTTTCTGCATCCCAGCGGGAGGCAGTGACAGGCTCTCCGCAGGCTCACTGTGGCCCAAGCACGGTGCCGTGGGTGCGCGCTCTCTGCGGGTCAGTCTCAGGCCTGCGCGAGGGCCACCGTGGGTGTATGCTGGAGGGGGCCGGGTGCGGTGAACGGACCGGACCCTCGGGTAAGGCCACGCAGGACACCCGCCAGACCAGGACAGCCGGGACTGTGCCCACCTGCCCCAGGCTGGAGCACAAGGCAGAAAGCCCTGGGCAGGAGCCAGCTCTGGGGGCGAGAGAGCTTCCCTCTTTTCCATCAGGGGAGGGGTCCTCATGCCTGAGTGTGCCACAGAAGGGCTGACCCAGTGGCCAAGCCATAGATCCCTGGCCAAAGCCAGGCCTCCCGCTTCAGCGACTTGGGGAGGCCCAGGGTTCTGCCTGCTCCCCGCCCCCGATGGTAAGGGCTGGGGGCACAGGGCACCGGAGGCCCCGCTCGACACTGCTCTCCCAGCTGGGTCACCCTCCCCAGCCCAGCCTGAAGGCTGGAAAGTCACTCCCCACCTTCCCCCCCTGCACTTCTCCATCCGCTGGATCCACAGACACACCCACTGACCACAGCCGGCTGCAGCCAGGAGCCAGGTTGGGGAAGCAGTGAGTCAGCGACTGGTGTCACCCCCAGAGGTGCCCACTGCTGGGATCCAGGAGGGCATGGAGGGGCCTGAAATCCAGCTCGGGGAGGATGGGAAGGCTTCCAGGAGGAAGCCACACCTGCTCCACGGGAGGGTCGAGGAGAGGGGCCGGGAGCCAGTAGGGGCGCTGGCCAGCCCTCCAGGCAGAGGCAGGCCCGGCCCTTAGAGAAAGGACGGGCGCATTCCAAGAACAGCAGAGTCCCGGCAGCGTCCCGTCAGGGAGCGGCCTCCACATTCACACGTCCCCTGGCTGGAGGGTGTCCGGGAGCCAGCGCACCCTCCTTGGCGGCTCACCTGGGCGTGCCCAGCCCTCAGGGGCCCCCGTTCCACACCGGCCCGTTGCCAGAAGCTGCTCCCTCACTGGGGCCGAGCCAAGGAGACTTCAGGCGCTGTACACGCTGCTCTTATCCCCAGCCGACAGGGGCAGGCTGGGGGCCGAGGGGTATGGTTGGCCCCAGGGAGAAGCGGGAGCAAGGTTGTGGAGCCGCCTGGACCTGGCGCTGCGCCCTCTGCCCTGAACGGCCCATCATGAGCCCTCTCCACCCACACTACCCCCACCATGGTCCAGACACTGCAGGTCTCGGGGGAGATTTGGCAGGACAAAACCACAGTGGAGACACTTCACCACGTGTGCTCATCTCACCTGGTAACCTTTAGGCGTAATTGTCAGTCTGTTTTACAAATGGGGGAGCAGTGGAGCCCAGGGAGGGGGCGGACAGTGAGGGCTGAGGTGGGGAGACCACTTCCAGATGTGTCCCAGGACGCCCCCACCCCTTCCCCGCTCTGTGTGTCTCACTCCCCAGCGGCACCCCGGCCCACGAACAGCGAAACTGGCAGGGCCGGGAACCTGTCGAGCCGCGGCGGAGGCGGCCCGGGTATTTATAGCCGCGGGGAGATTCCCTCTGCGCCCCGGCCCAACTGGCAAGAGCGGGCGGGGCCTCTCCTGGCGCCCCCCCCCCTGCAGACTCCGCCCCGGCCAACGCCCGCTCCCCACGTGGCCGCCGGCGGGCGGGGCTGGGCGGTGCCTCTTCTTCCTCCCGCGCGCCCAGCGGAGCCGGAGCCCTAGCTGTGCGGAGCCCCGCAGTGGGCCGGCAGTCCGCGGCTCCTGACTCGACGCGGACCGAGCACTGGCCTAATATACCCGCTCTCCGCCGCCGTCCCCTCCCGGTAAGTCGGCTACCTCTGGGCCGGCCAGGAGCCGCGGGGAAACTGAGTCCGGGCCATGGGGGCGCTTGGGGTCGGGGAGTGGGGTTGGGGGAGCGGCGTGTGCGCCCGGGGTGGCGCCCAGCAGCCCCGCGCCCAGGGCGGCGGGATCCCGGCTCCCAGGCGGGGACCCTGCGGCGCCCCGGCCCCGACGGTTCGCGCCCCACCCCGGACTGCCGGCCCCGGTGCGGAGACGCCGCCCGAGCGCGCGCTGCCCTCGAGTGGTGGGGCCGAGGGTCGGCCGGGCCTCTGCCCTGTCCGGTGCCGGCAGAATTTACCCGCCTCGCGGCTGCTACATCCTGACCATGAATCAGCCACAGTTGGGGAAATAAACTTCAACTTCAAGTGGCACCACAAGGCATGCGGCGGCCTGCGGCCCCGCCTGGGCTGCTGGGTCTGTAGCCGCCTGGATGCAGGTGGGCGCACACGGGGCCCTGGCACCCCCATAGGAAGGCCTCGGGGGAGCGAGCCCCCGTCACTACTCCGGGTTCCTCCAGAATGGGGCTGGTAGTCTGGCCCCGTGCTGCTCCGGTCCCACTCCTGGGCCCCTTTCCTGGGGAGGAACCCCGGAGGGACCGTAGTCTCAGGAGGGAATCCGCGCTTCCACCAACACTGGCTGCTCCTGGGGAGGCACGTAGGGAGACTTGCCTGTCTGGCCTCCTGAGCCTCTGTGACCCAGGCCCCAGGCTGCATGGTGGCCGGCCTCAGTTGTGACCGCAGCTTTAGTGCCCCACCCCAGCTGGACACACACACCAGGAGTCAGAGCACCTAAGGTGGCCATGACCCCGCCCCAGCTGGGAATCAGGAACGAGGCCAGAGGTCAGGCACACCCACGAAGGAGCTGGAGTTGCGAAGTCCCCTCCCCACCAGCCCCGCCCCCTTCTCCCTCTGGCAGTGGGAACCGACCAGGACTCTGGCCTTCTCTGGGCCTCAGTCTCCCCACCTGCACCCTGAAGGGTGGGGACAGTTGCTCAGGCGTGAACCTCCTCTGTCGCCCAGCGGTGAAGGAGTTGGGGACCCAGAACAAAGCCCCAGACCCCGACATGGTGCTTCCCAGGGTGGCGGGCTCTGGGTAGGGCACGCTGCAGCCCTCTTGTAGCAGCCGTGGGTGGGCGTCTGGTTCCAGGTCTGGAGCCTGAGACTTCACACTGTCCCCACTCCTCTCCAGGCCGGCATCAACCTTCTGCTCAAAGGGCCAGGTTGGTGCGGTAGACCCGTCCCGACCGCTGCCCAGGCCCACCCTCCCGTCTCTTCCACAAGAGTTCCTGGCCCCCAGCTCGGGGCTGATAGGTCATCGGGGCGGGTGGGCAGGCGGAGGGGGCACTGCCGGGGGGGCGTGAACCCAGGTGACCAGGTGGGGCTGCCCCTCCCGTGACCCATCCAGGCCGCAAGTCCTTTGAGGCTCCGCTCATCGGCGGCAAAGAGTTAACCGTCAGGTGGGGGCCCCCGCTTTGTGGAGGTGCTGACAGGCTGTCGGAGCTAATTGCACACACCTCACATTTGGGACCTGGAAGCTGTACCCTGAATAGATTCCATTTGCCTTTCGTCAAAGTGCAGTTGTTTTCCAGGTTGGAAAAGTTAGTGGTTTGTGGAACCGCAGGAGGGATGGATGGTAACTGGTTGATGATGGGCCGCCGCCCTGGGTGCAGGTGTGACCAGCTGGCCTGGCCTGGACCCTGGCGGGGGGCTTTCCCTGAAGTGAGCTCGAGCCCCTGGCTTGTGAGGGCACCCAGAGGAGGAACCCCGAGGCGAGGTCCCCCCACGGTCTGAGGGTCTGTGGGCTGAATGAAGGAAGGAGAGGAGGGCCGAGTGAACCAGCCTGCCGCGTTCCCACCGTGATCTCTGACCCTCACGCCGTCCTGGGTAAGGGTGGGTCTTGGGATTCTTGTCTGTTTCACGGGGAAGAGGAGACTGAGACACGGGGTGGTTCGGGGACAGAACCAGTGCTGTGCTCCTGGCAAGAGATGTCCGTGAAGCCCCCGCTGTGTGTGTCAGGCTCATGCTCCCCTCGCCGCTGTGGTGGCCGGAGCATGGCATCCACCACGCTGGGCGTGCGGGACGTGCTGCCCCGGGGGCCGGGGGAGAACTGGCCGGCCCCCGGGGAGCACTTGGAGGCCAGGGCTGTCCCCCTGCCCCTTATCACCGCCGCAGTTCCCACAGGAAGAGCAAGCACATGGGTGCAGCAGCCTCTGGGTTCCAGGCCTGATGCCCTAGGAGTTAGGAGAGTTTTGTCCTGGCCAAGCAGCGCCCCCTGCCCCTGGCCCCCAATGCGGGGAGGGGGTGCCGGCCCACCCTCAGGGCACCCACCTGTGTGAGTGCAGAGCAGAGCAGCCAACGCGGATGGACAGCTGCCCTGGAGCCCGGGAGCCGCTGGCCCATCAGGGCGGTGGACCCTCCTGGCAGTGGCCGGGGGCGGGAGGGGCGGAAGCAGTCGCAGGTGGGTGACTGACGAAAAGGCCCCTCTCCCTGGGCTGTCCGAAGCAGAAGGGCAAGGGCCAAGGCCGCTTTTTTCTTCCGCCTGCCCGGGCTGCCCGCCCCATCGTTCTTCTTCTGCCTGCCCGGCCTGCCCACCCCATCGTTCTTCTTCTGCCTGCCCGGCCGGCCCCGTCACAGCCCTCTGCCCCAATGCAGCTTTCCCAGCGGCACCTCCCGGGTGCCCTGGGCAGCGGCCGCTGCTCACAGGCTGCCAGAGCGTCCTCAGCCCCCCCATCCTGTGAGCTGGACCCAGTGGGAAGGGAGGGGGAGGGCAGGCTGGAGGACCACCGGCTCCCAGGAGGTTGTGCCCGGGCCCACCCGCTCGGGAAGGTGGAGGCCTCCCTGGTAAGGGGTGCAAGGCCAGCGCTGCTGGAGGCCGGCTGGCCGGGGCCATGGAGCGAAGCCCCGCATGGGTGGGAGGCGCACGCCTGGGGAGGTGGAGGCTGTTTCTGCTTCCTGTTTTGCAGGTGGCGCCGCCGAGGCCTAGCATCGAAGGGGAGCGCTGCGGCTAGAGGGTGCAGTGGGCCGGCTAGAGGGTGCAGTGGGCCGGCTAGAGGGTGCAGTGGGCCGGGGGCGAGGGGCGGGGCCGCGTCACAGCCCTGGGCGTGGCTTCCCTGCGTTTCCTCTGAGACCCCGCTCGGCTGTGAGCAGAGGCCGGCCCCAGCCCCCGCTGTGCCACACAGTGCTGGTTCCCCCACTCCACGCGCGTCACGCCGTCCCCGCAGACCCAGCGGGTGGGGCAGGGGCTTCTCCATCCCTGAGCTTGACCTTGGTCCTCGCCAGGTGCTGGTGGATGTGGGCGTGAGTGCCAGCATGGGCCCTGCCCAGCTGGGTGAGAGGGCCTCAGTCTCCCCGTCCGGCCTGGTCCCGGTCCTCTGGGGCCCTGGGATGTGGCCTCGGTGTGCAGCCTGCCTCTCCCACCATCCATGTCCCCGAGCCCGTGTCCCCATTTTTGCTCCAAGTATGTACAGCTCGGCACTGCCGCCTGCGCGCCGCAGCCAGGAAACCGACATCTGCTCTTCACCCAGCCCCGGGGTGGGGAGGGGGTGCTGCCCGTCCCCCTTCCCGGCCTGGCTCCGCCGCCCCACGTGCACAGGCGTGAGTGGCCTGAGAACGCCAGCCCCGTGTGCCCAGATCGGATGCTGCCCGCTTTGGGGACATCCATGGCCCCTGCCTGGTGTTTCCAGGCTATCGACGCAGGGGCCGGGCCAGGCCGTGCAGCTGGAGGCAGAGCCGTCGGTGCCGCCTGTGGCAGGGGGCAGAGCGATGGGAGGGACGGCCGGGATGAAGGCCCAGGGGTAGGACCTGGGAGGTCGCCTCCGAGAGGAGTAGGGGAGCCGCCTGGGAGGGGCCTTACTGGCCAGGCAGGCCCGGCGCCTGTGCAAACCGTACTGGCCCAGCCGACCCACGGTCCCTGGACAACATTCTGGCCATTTTGCAGACGAGAAAACCAAGTCCAGGATGGGCCTGGCCCCTCGGTGCCCGGCAGGGAACAGCACACAGCGTCTTGTGCCCGATGCCCAGGGTCCCACTTGCCCGGTAGGGCCAGGCTCCTGGCACGGGCTCTCGGGGGTGGGTGGCCCAGGGTCCCACTTGCCCGGTAGGGCCGGGCTCCTGGCACAGGCTCTCGGGGGTGGGTGGCCCAGGGTCCCACTTGCCCGGTAGGGCCGGGCTCCTGGCACGGGCTCTCGGGGGTGGGTGGCCCAGGGTCCCACTTGCCCGGTAGGGCCGGGCTCCTGGCACTGGCTCTCGGGGGTGGGTGGCCCAGGGTCCCACTTGCCCGGTAGGGCTGGGCTCCTGGCACGGGCTCTCGGGGGTGGGTGGCCCAGGGATGCTGAGCGGGACTGGAGAAGGGGCACGCGCCGTTCCAGCTCAGTGTCGGCCACGGCAGCCTGGCCGAGGTGACGTCACGCACAGTGGACTGGTAGGCAGCGGGGCACAGCACTTCCTGGCAGTTACGGGCCCGCTTTGCAGGTGGCATCCGTGGATCTGTCGGCAGACTGGGGTGGGGAGGTGGCACCAACATGCTCGTCCCTGTGTGAGGACAGAATCCAGGGCCCAGCAGGTCCTGTGTGTTGCCCAAGGGACACGGCCAGTCAGCAGCAGAGCCTGGTCTCAGCTAGAACTTGAGCTGTCCCCTGCCCCCAGGCCCTGGCTGCAGCCCGTGGCAGTGCCAGGCTGTGCAGGCTGGGCCCCTCCCTGCCAGTCTGCTGCTTTGTTCTCCCTACTCTGGGCAGGCAGCCTGGAATGGGGACGTAGGACAGGCGGGGGTGGGTGGGTGGGGGCCCCCTGGGGCAGGCAGTGGGTGGCCTTCATGTCCTACCCCAAGACCCTGAGGCCTAGACAAGCACAGGGCGATCAGGGCCTGAAGCTGGCCTACCCCTTCCCTTCCCTGGACACCAAGGGTCCTCCTCCCTGCTGGGAGAGGCCTTTCCTGAGGGCAGCAGGGGGCCGGGGGGAGGGACACGGGGCTTCCTGGAGGAGGCTGCTCTGAGCTCTGTCTGGTCTTGGGGGAGAGAACCCATGCAGAGGAGACGCTGGTGGCGAGCCTGAGGTCTGCGTGCGGCCCAGCGGAGCCCTGCAGGTGGAAGCTGTGGCCAGACGCCGCCTTGCCACCCGCGGGGCCACCAGGTTCCTCGCCCTCGCTCACTCCCTGACCGCAGGTCTGCACCCATCACTTCCCTCAAGTGTTCGTTGTCAGAGCTGACTCACCGCCAGAAGGCGGCAGTGGCCTCTGTCACCGTTGGCCCCTGAGCCGGTCCCCTCCCTCCCGGCCTGGGATCCCCCAGAACCTGGACCAGAGCCCTGAGACTGGCAGAGGTGGCCAGGCCCTCTGGGCGCTCCCTATTGGCTCTGCCTGTGTGCAGCTGGGGAGGCCGAGGCCCAGAGACCAGGTGACAGCAGGAGGCGAGGACAGACCCGGTTCCTGTGAGCCTTCAGGGCAGTTGGAAGCAAAAGCCTGGCTTCCTGGTGTGGGTACCTCCACCCTTCCTGTCCTCTCCCTGCATCCGAGCTGGCTCATCCCCAGGGAATAGGGCTCCCAGATCACCCCCAGCCCCTTACCAGAAGCCCAGACACCCACAAGGCCCAGCTCAGGGCTGCACTGCAGGGACCCTCCTCCCAGTGAGCCCAGGTAGGGCGGCACCACCTGCCCCAGCTCCGGCTGCTTTTCCTGTTCACCCGAGTCAGTTCCCTGCTCCAGGACCCTCCCTGTGTGGCTCCCACCAGCTTCTGCTCCTAACAAGGAGGGTGTGAGCCTGCCACGTCGGTCATGACTCCAACCTGGTCCAGATCCCTGGGCACGGTGGGCCACCCGGGCCCCCGGCCCTTCTGCACTAACTAACCGTACAGAAGACCCAGCTCCCAGGTCCATCCCTTCACCCCTGGTGACCCGAGCTGGGGGTGGGCCTGCTCGAAGCCCAGCTCCCTCTGTGAGATGCTGCTGGTCTCCTTCTGTCATTTTGCTTGCTCTGTCCCTTTCTAATCATGAAAATGACCATATTCACCGTGGATGCATCATCTCCTAGCGTTTGGCACGTGTCTCGTGCGACACGTCACATTTCACGTGGCTGGAATCCCACACAGTGCGCCTGGCACCCTGGTTGTCACCTCTGGGTTTTAATTTGGTGCTGCCGCGAATGTCTTGGCGCCCACCCACCTCCCAGCGGGCCCCTCTGTCCCGCTGCTGGATGCAGTGAGGGCTCCGGAGGCAGGGGCCTCACACCCCATCCTGGAGACGGCAGGTGGGGCGGGCAGGAGGGCTCCTTGGACGGGAGACGGGCCAGGGACCCGTGAGGACCCTGCGCACTCCACGCCCAGGTACGGGCAGGCGATGGGTGGACGTGCAGTTCCTTCCCGGGGGCCCACTGTGCACAGGACCCCCTACCGGGGATGAGCCCACGGGAGGTGACCCACACAGTTGAGTTGAGGCACCCTGAGGGCTCGGGGCCTGGTGAAGATGACACAGGAGCCGAGATTCTGGAAAGGAGGGGTAATGGGGTCACAGCAGGGCAGCCTCAGCTCCCCCTCCTACCCAGCAGGGCCCGGGCTGCCCCTGAGCTCCAGGAGCTGCCAGGAATGTAATCCAAGAGTTGCCAGGCAGTGGAAAAATTTGGGTTCTTGTAGGAGCTAAAAATACAGTGTGGCAGCCCCTGCCTTCCAGTTCCGGAACCCCCCTCCTGCCGTTTTACGCCCACCCCGGGGGAAGACGAGCTAACTCTTTGCACCCGCCCCCGCCCTCGCTGGCTCTGGGCCCAGAAGCACCCCAGCCCGTTCGCTGATGCTGGCAGGGCTACCCCAAAGCTGTCTCCCCAGCCTCAGGCAGCCAGTCCCCCTCACCGGCACCTTCCTTAGCCCTGGCCCCCGCTCCGGCCCCAGAGCCCCTCCTCCGCTAGCCCTTGCAGGGACTGAGGAACAGAAGGCCTCACCCACCTCCACAAGGTGCCAAGTGCTTACCCCGAGTCTGGGCTTCCCCACCCTACCATGCTGCTCAAAGTCCAGTGGATCCGTGCAGGGCCTCCCAGCAGCCGTGCCCAGGACACAGCTCAGCGCCCAGTGCCTGCCTGGACCAGCTCGCCCTCTCTGGCTCAGTTTCTCCATCTGCAGGGGCTGGTCTGGGAGGCCAGCTTTGACCCTGCCCCCGCCGTAGGCACGCACTCAGGTTGATGACCGCCAGGCAGGGGCGGTGGCTTCCCGAGAGTGCCCCGCTACCCAGGCATGAGGGTGCCCAGGTGGAGGTACCAGGCTGGCCGGGTGCAGGAGGAGGGCCAGACGGGCGTCTGACGAAGTGGCATCTGTGTGGGCTGGGCGAGTGCCCATGAGCAGGACACCCGGATCGGTGGGCTGACCCTGGGAAAGCTCAGAGGGAGACCCTACCTTCTGGAGTCCCCGTCCGAAGGGGAAGGCATGACCCGGTCCAAGTGGAAACTCCACGTTAATGGAAGGAAAAAGGTGAACGTTAAGGATCAGCCGGCAGCATCCCACTGACGTCAGCCTCAGGGTCTCTCTGCAAAGGGTCACTGCCCCTGTAGCTTCGGTGCAGGGGTGGGGCGGACTGCTTGGAGGACAGAGGGGGGTGCTTCAGTCGCCAAGGGACGGGGGCTGGCCTGAGCCACTTGAACTTGAACCCCTGGGAGCCCCAGGTGGTCGTGCTCTTCTTAAGCCTGCCGCGCTGGCTGCATAAAACGGTCTGCCCTTCCAAATTCCCGTGCTGGCCCTGCTCTGGGCAGGCTGGCCACACCCCTCATCTGGGGGGGACCCCCCCCGCAGAACTGGGAACACATTCCTGAGCTTGGGGCCCCGCCCTGACTAGACTACACTGGCTTGGTCCCCGTGGCCCCGCCAGGTCTCGGCGCCTGGACTGGCTGCGCGGTGGGCCAGGGCTGAGCGGGGCCCGGGGGCAGAGAGGCAGGCATCCACGGACAGGACGACAAGAGCCGGGAGAGCCTGCGCGCTCGCTCTGCCCACCGGGTGCAGCCCTCTGAGACACTTCACAGATGGAGAACAGAGGGGCAGAGTAACTTCCCTGGGCGCACAGCCGGTGAGCCCAGGAAGGAGGCAGCAGCCTTCCACCACGCTCCCTCCCACGCAGCATCCCGGGTGTTGTCAGGAAGGGCCGTCCCCACAGCCTGTGCTCCTGAGGGCAGTAAAGGTTGATTTCCTCCGGTGCTCGCTTTGGAAGCGCTCAGCCACCGCCCGGACGGGAACAGGCAAAGGCTGTTTATTCCAGGCTGCTGCGGCCAGGGAGTGGTCTGCTGGCTGGTTACTACAGACCTAGAATGTTCCATACACACATAGCTATCTACATGCGTGTTATATAATATATGTTAATACGTTAAAATATCTTCCGTGTACAGAAAGCTTCTTTACAGGAAAAAGGGGGCCTCGGTCGTGATGGGGGCTGCGGGACTGGGAAGCTGGACGGCCCATAAGACACGGGGCGTCCACATGATGGCTGGGGGCACGTCCGGTTTTCTCCGGTTGGTCCTCAGTCAGAAGCGAGAACAAAGACCATGGACGCCGTGGGTTACGGATCAAGTCCCGGCCGTGGGGGGTGTCACAGGGCGGCTGTAGGGCTTCCTGGGCTGTCGCTAGAGATGGAGGTCTGACTTCCTGCAGGTCTGGCGCGGAGGGAGCTGCTTCCTGGGCTGGTTCCTGTGATGGTGGCTGGGTGTCGCGGGCTGGTGGCTGCAGCTGTGGCTCAGAGTTCCGTGTTTATATATGGTCTGGTCGTGGTCCATTTATGTATTCAGTCTTTATCCTGAAAAGCAGTTGGAACATTTCTAGGAGGATGTCCTTGGCCCAGGGCCTGACAGCCCTGGACGATGTTGGGCACCCTGGTGGGCATCACAGAGGGAGAGAAGCCGCCCCACCTAAGCCTCTGGGTCACTAGCTGAGCTTGCTCTCCCAGCTGGATGCCCTGTGCTCACTGGGCCGTGGCCAGCCGAGCCCTGCGCACCGTCGCTGCCCCACGCGGCGCCTGGGGCAGAGCTCGGTGCCAGGGCACGTGGCGTAGGATCCTTCGTGGGCAGGTGGCGGGCAGGGCTGGTCCCCTGCCTTGCTTCCGCTCCCGCAGACCCAGGGCTCCCGTGGGGGGCGTCTTTCAGGACAGCAAGCCTGTGGGCCCGGGGATTGGGTGTGCACTGGGAGGACGGGGCAGCACCGGGAAGGGTGGCTCTGGTGACATGGGCTGCCTCTGCTTCCAGGGACCCCTGGGGCTCTTGGCTGGCGAGGACACTGGGAGGCCAGAGCGCTGGCCTGGGAGAGTTCGCGCTCTGTCCACTCAGCCTGTGCCAGGCAGCCAGGGACTCGGGCCAGTGGAGGCGGGGCGGGAAGGGAGGGTGGGTTCTGGGTCCTCCTTAAGCGGCAGCACCCGCGGCGGGTGGCAGTGTGTGCGGAGGTCTGTCTGCCGCGCTCTCCGTGTCCTGGTGGGAGCGGCCCCCTCCCCTCCACCGAGAGGCTGCCTGGGAGGGATCGGGGCCACAGCTGGTACCGGGCAGCTCCGTGGTCAGCAGTGATGAGAAGCCAGGAGAGTGTGAGGGGCAGCCGGTGGCAAGGCCCAGAATCGATGGGCCGAGGCAGCCGGAAGGTCCTGAGAATCTGGGTGAGTGCCTGGGGGTCTGAGGCGGCCGGGCCTGGGAGGGTGCAGTCACGGGGCGGGCCCCGGCTTTTCCAGCCGGCCTGGCCCAGCACAGGACCCAGGCCGTGGGGGCCCCTGGGGGAGGGCTGAGGGGCACCCCACAGGCCCCTCGCCTCCCACCCCTCAGGATGCTGCCAGCAGCCCGGCGCTGGTGCAGATGAGGGAACAGGCTCGGCCAGGGGCTGCTGGGAGCGTCAGAGCTAGGGGCACTTGGGGGTCAGCCCCCTCTCCCCCCGGCCAGGCTGCTTCCTGGAAGGACCCCGTGGGTCCCGCAGGGCAGGTGGGCAGGGGGAGGATGAAGGGTGGGGGGAGGGTGCTGGACTCCTGGTGCGGACCCCCTGCAGACAGAGGAGGGGCGAGGAGGCCCAAGACCCTCACCCAGGCGGAGGGGGAGCAGGACCTCCGAGAGAGACAGCAGCGAGCGCTGGGGCCGCGAGCCCCGCCGGGGACAGGCCCCTGGGCTCCTGGCCCCATTCAGCCTGTCTCCTGTGACCTCAGGTGGCCCCGCGGGTCTCCCCTCTAAGCTACCAGGGCCAGCAGCCCTTTGGGTGACGCTGCACTGGACATCCAGCATCTCGAGGGCCTCAGGCCGCCCTCCGGGGTCCAACCTCAGCTCTGCCATTTCCATCTCTGGGGCCGTGGGCACGTGATCTGGTTCCCCTGGGTGCCGCCTCCGTGTCCGCTCCTGTGAAGTGGGGGCGTACTGTGCCCGCCTGCCGGGTGGTGGAGGCCAAGGGTCGGGGTGGGCAGTGCTGGCACCAGGCCCTGGGCATGAGGCACAGTGGTGTTGCCGTGCCCTGCCCCTGAGGCCTCCCTCCACGCTGCCCTTCTCACACGCTAAATATAAGACCCAAGCCATACATGGTCGCAGAAGAGCCTGGACTGCCCCTGATCTCTGGGGGCCAGCCCCAGGGTCTGTGGTTGGGGACAGCGTCACAGCCCAGGGCCCCAGGGAGGGGCCTCGGTGGCTGTGGTGACCTGTCCCGCTGTTCCGTTTGGGGAAGGGCACGTCTGGGGGTCGTTCTGGGCTGGGCCACCCCTCGGCCGCCGGGGGATGTTCTCTGGGCTGCGATCATACCTCCTGCAGTTGCATCCGGGTCAGTCTCCGAGAGCCACAGGCCTGGGGGACGCCGGTCTTCCACTGCACGCAGACTGACAGAGTGAGGCCCACAGAAACTGGGGCCTGGCAGGGCTGCTCCCCACAGGGCCCTGGCCTTGCCCCGAATTGGGTGGGCGGTGGACATGACCCTCGAGTCAGCCCCCCTCCCCAGGCACATTCCCGATGCTGTGGGCAGGCTAGAAATGACCAGGGTCTGGAATTGTCCCCGCCCACCCTATTGTCCGCATCTGATTCTGTCCACTGGGCAGGGGAAGCACCCTGGGGGCCAGATAAGGGAGCCCCGGAGACCCCATTTTTGCTGCCTGATCACCGCTGGGTCAGTGGTATTCCTGCCAGTGTAGCCTTCTGGGGTCCTGGTGCCTTCAGTGAGGACAGCGGTGCTGCCTCCTTGGTTGCCGTGATGATCGAGACCGGGATGGGTGTAAGCAGAGCCTGGCACAGGGGAAGCCCGTGGGCAGTGGCAGCCCTGGTGGGATGAGGGTTTGCCAGTAGTGTGTCCCCCGGGCAGGCCTGGGCATCAGCAAGGAACGCAATGAGTCCCAGTTGGCAGGTAGAGGCCTGGAGCAGGGGACGTTGCCTCCACTGACCAGCCAGGGGCCAAGCTGGGCTGTGGCTCTCCTCCGGGCCTGGGGCCGCGCTCCGGGCTGACACCCCTCTCCTCTGGCCCCGCAGTTCAGCAAGATGTCGGTGAAGGAGGGCGCGCAGCGCAAGTGGGCAGCGCTGAAGGAGAAGCTGGGGCCTCAGGACTCGGACCCCACGGAGGCCAACCTGGAGAGCGCTGAGCCCGAGCTGTGCATCCGGCTGCTGCAGGTGCCCTCCGTGGTCAACTACTCGGGGCTGCGCAAGCGGCTGGAGAGCAGCGACGGGGGCTGGATGGTGCAGTTCCTGGAGCAGAGCGGCCTGGACCTCCTGCTCGAGGCCCTGGCGCGCCTGTCGGGCCGCGGTGTGGCCCGCATCGCCGACGCCCTGCTGCAGCTCACCTGCATCAGCTGCGTGCGCGCCGTCATGAACTCCCAGGAGGGCATCCAGTACATCCTCAGCAACCAGGCCTACGTGCGCCAGCTCTCCCAAGGTGAGGCTTCGGGCTGGGGAAGCCAGTGGGAGGGCTGGGGCACAGGAAGAAAGAGCTTGGCCCGGCAGCCAGGGAGGACTTCCTGGAGGAGGAACCAGTTTCCCATCTTCCCAAGTCTGAAGCCTCCAGGTCACCTTGGAGCCGTGATCCTCTACCAGCTGTACCTAGTTGCCCCCTCTGTTCTGTGCCTTTGCCCTGCTTTTCCACCTAGCCCTGTGCTAGTTTGGGCCCTGCCCCCTCCCCGGTCTCTGGCCTCCGGGCCCCTGTCCACACTGTGGCAGCTGGAGTCACCTGGGTCAGAAACACACGTCCACCTGAGGGGCCCGCTTCCACTCTGCCGGGCTCCGAGCTCCTCGGCCTCAGCCCTTCAGGTCTGCGGCCCCTGCCAACGGCGTTGTCCTCCACCGCCACCCCCCTCCCCGCCCCCATCCCTGCTCTGGCCACCTGGGGCTTCTCCTTCCCCAGCCGCCGGTCTCCCCGTCTCCACCCCCTGCTCAGGCTGCTGTGCCCTCGTGTGCCTGCCAAGTCCTGCCCGCCCTTCAAGTTCTGGCTCACTGTCACCTCTTTCAGGAAGTCTCCCCGGACTGCAGCCAACTCAGTCCTTGGGAGAGACCGCAAGTGGCCCTTGGTGGACAGTGGTCACTGCGTGCTCTTTGTCTACCAGGCTGTGCTGCTCCCACGATGCTCGGGGCTCCGGGCCGGGCAGGGCCTGTGTGGGCGAGCGAACCAGAGACCACCCGGCCCAGGCCCGGCTGTTGCTGTCTATAGAGTCCTTTGTGCCTCAGTCTCAGCAGGGCCAGCCGAGAGACACCCCCAAAACTTTCCCAGCTCCGGGAATGCAGTGGGAGGCAGGGGTACATGGGGACAAGCAGGCATCGCAGGCTGTGTCTGCTGTAAACACAGTTGGTCTAAGTTCGGAGAAAACACGGGCTCAGCCCTGGGAGGGCTGCCAATGTTGGCCTTGGGCCCAGAGCCCACAGGGGCCCCCTTAGACCTGAGGGCCAGCGGGAGTCGACCCCGGGTGACTGGGGCCGTGCCTGCCTCCACACCCCTCCCCGTGGTCCCGGGGACGGTCAGTGCGTCTGCAGAGGCCAGCGCCTGCTGTGGGCGGTGGGCTGATACAGGGCACCCCGGCCTCCGCCAGCCAGGCACTTGGCAGCTAAAGTGTGGGAGCCCAGGATGGGCAGTGGGCACAGGTGGGGGCAGGGCGGGAGGAGGAGAAGCCCGGGCTGGGGTCGGTGGGCACAGGTGGGGGCAGGGCGGGAGGAGGGAAGCCCGGGCTGGGGTCGGTGGGCACGGGTGGGGGCAGGGCGGGAGGAGGGAAGCCCGGGCTGGGGTCGGTGGGCACGGGTGGGGGCAGGGCGGGAGGAGGGAAGCCCGGGCTGGGGTTCGTGGGCCCCTCTGAGAGGCCCCCTGCCTTTGGCAGCTCTGGACACGTCCAACGTGATGGTCAAGAAGCAGGTGCTGGAGCTGCTGGCGGCCCTGTGCGTCTACTCGCCCGAGGGCCACGCCCTGACCCTGGACGCCCTGGACCATTACAAGGTGAGCGGTGGGTGGCTGGCGCCTGGGTGGGGCCTGGGGGCACGCTGACCCCGTCCACCCTGCAGACGGTGTGCAGTCAGCAGTACCGCTTCAGCGTCATCATGAACGAGCTCTCGGACAGCGACAACGTGCCCTACGTGGCCACCCTGCTCAGCGTGGTCAACGCCATCATCCTGGGCCCCGAGGACGTCCGTGCCCGCGCCCAGCTGCGCAGCGAGTTCATCGGTAGCCCTGCCCGGACCCCCGCCACTGGGGCCCTGGCCGCCCAGCCCGCGCTGCCCCTTCTGGGGAGACGCCCTGTGCCCTCCACTCCAGGGCCCCAGAGGCAGGCTCTGCGTGGGCCCGGGAATCCTCCTGCCCCCACCTGCTCCCTTCGGTGGACCGAGGGCCCCGGGACCCCTGGACATTAGCCCTGGAGGGCTCTCTGTGCAAGGCTGCCGGGCAGTGGAGGGAGGCGGGTCCTCTGACGTCCAGTTCCAGCCCTGCTGGCTGTGCCAGGGACCGTTTACTGGGGACCACTGTGTGTCCAGTGTGGTCTCCCCCGAGAGCCCCATATCCCCAGTGTCCCGAGGGAATGGGCGGGGTGCTTTGGCTGGTAGGAGTGAGCCCAGGGAAAGGGTGGAGATGCAGGTGTCAAAGATGCGGGTGACCCAAGGGTGGGCTGCCCGAGCAGCAGCCTCTGAGACTTACCGCACCCGTCCGTTCCCAGGGCTGCAGCTGCTGGACGTTCTGATGCGGCTGCGGTGAGTCCCCACTCTGCTCCCCAGAACCAGGCCCCCCTTCCCCCTGGGTCCCAAGCAGCGCGTCCAGATGGGCAGGGAGGGGGCTTCCTGGAGTGGCCCCAGCAGGCCCACCGCTCCTGGGGCCAGGTCCCAGGGAGAACCCAGCTGGCCATTCCTAGCGCTGCTGGACAGGCCATTAAGCAGAACTTCCCACCCACGGGCTTGGGAGCTGCCCCGAGAGACTAAGTTACCAGGTACGGTACAGGACGCCCAGTTAAATTGGATCGTAGGTAGACAACAGATCGCTCTGTTAGTATAAGTACGTCCCACATGTCGCACGGATATACTTGTGCTAAATATCGTTCAGTATTTACTTAAAATTCAAATTTAAATGGACATCTAGAAACCCGTGTAGCTGAGAAGCCCATCCCAGGCCTTGCCAGGACCACGCTCCAGGGTGGGGCCTCCACCCCCAGGGAGGTGGGCAGGGGGCCACCCCAGCAGTAGGAGCCCCAGCTGGTGCGACTGGGGCTACGCCGGCCTCCGCCAGAGGTCTGCCGGGCGCTGAGGGGGCGGCTCGTTGCCCAGGCTGAGGACGGGCCTGTGCTGGGCTCGGTGAACGCACAGCACCCCGCTCAGGCCAGAGCCCCACGCCTGCTCGCAGAGGCCGGGGGGACGCCTCGGGGGCAGCCTTGGTGCCGCCCTCCAGCACCCAGAGGAGGGCCTGCCCCCCCTTCCGTGCCCCCCGCGGCACGGCCCCTCCGTCTGTCCCTGCGAGTGTGAGAACTCGCGCTTCCTGTCCCGAGGGGCGCGGAGCTGACCGGGAGGCCGGCTGCCCCTGGCTACGGCGGCCACCTGCAGGCCTCGGGCCCTGCTCAGGGCTGTGTGCGCGCCTGTCGGGGGCAGGGAGGCTGGGGGAGCAGCCGCTGAGCCCGCCCGCCCCCCTCCCACCCTCCCGCCGCAGAGACCTGGAGGACGAGGACCTGCTCATCCAGCTGGAGGCCTTCAGGGAGGCCAAGGCCGAGGACGAAGAGGAGCTGCTGCGGGTCTTCGGGGGCGTCGACGTCAGCAGCCACCAGGAGGTCTTCGCCTCCCTCTTCCACAAGGTGGGCCGGGCGGGCAGCCCCTCCCAGGACTGTCTGGGGGAGGGGCCGGTGGGCCCAGGGCTGGAAGGGGCCTCCTGTCCTGCGCTGGCCATACCCTGCCCTGCTGGGGCCGGCGGGAGCCACATCCAGAGCTGAGAGGCCTGGGGGGCTGGAGAGAGGCAGAGGCTGGAGTCCACTGCCTGGGGCCGGGTCTGGGCTGTCTCCGGCCAGAGCCAGGGCCACAGGACCCAGGAGGACAGGCTGGCTGCGCTGTCCTGGGCCCAGCCCACCGGCCACCGTGAGGGGTACCGAGGGGACTTCGGGACCAGCGAGTCGGGGCGCTGGGTTCTGGTCCAGCTCAGCCGCTCCCTTCACGGAACCCAGCAGCTCTCAGCCAGGGGCCAGCGTCCCCGGGGGCATCCAGAAACATCTGGAGACATCTGGGGTTGTTGTCACAACTGAGCACGAGTGCGACTGGCTTCGAGTGGGGGGAGACCAGGATGCTGCACATCCCGCAGGGCACAGACCGCCCCCCCACGCTGACCTTACCCCAGGTGTCACCGGCGTGCCCGTCAGGGAGCCCTGACTCAGGCACATCGCCAGGGCCCCCGTGGGGCCTAGAGGGGTGACAGGGTGGACGCTCCTGGGGAGGCGATGGCTGTGACCCGTACTCCTTGCCCACCCCGTCCAGGTGAGCTGCTCCCCGGTGTCCGCCCACCTGCTGTCTGTGCTGCAGGGCCTCCTGCATCTGGAGCCCACCCTCCGCTCCAGCCAGCTGCTCTGGGAGGCCCTGGAGAGCCTGGTGAACCGGGCCGTGCTCCTGGCCAGTGACAGTGAGTGGGTGGGATGGGGTGTGGGCAGGGGCCCCGTGCCTGTAGCCCCCGCCCGCGTCCCCCTCCCTGACCCCAGCCTGGCGGGCACACTGGGCTCTTAGCCCGTGGGGGGGGGGCCAGCCTCGGTCCCTAACCCGCCTCTGCCCGGGGGGGGGGGCCTGCACCTTTCCGGATGCCCCCCACCCTGACCTGGATGTTCCCACCCCAGCCCAGGAGTGCACCCTGGAGGAGATGGTCGAGCGGCTCCTGTCCATCAAGGGGCGGCCCCGCCCTCACTCCCTGGACAAGGCCCACAAGGGTGTCCAGGTCAACCTCAGCCAGAGTCGAAGGGGCAGCTCCCCCGAAAACACCGGTGCCCCGACAGTGGGTGTCGGGGGCCAGCAGCCAGCGGCAGCCCTCGCCGGCCTGCACGTTGCCAGCGTCCAGGGCGAGAGTGGCAGGACGGCGCCACAGCCCACAGCCCCGGAGCAGCTGGAGCCCACCCCGCCCCCAGCTGCACCCCCCCTCCCTGGCACCGCAACCTGTCCCCCGCCCCCGCCCCCCCCACCTCCTCCACCCCCGCCCCTGCCGAGCCTGGGGGCCGCGTTTCCTTCACCCCCACCTCCCCCACTGCCTGGCCCTAGTGGGACCATACCCCCCCCGCCTCCACCCCCAGGCCTGGGGTGCCCACCCCCGCCCCCGCCCCTGCCGGGCACCTCCGGGCCCCCTGCAGCGGGCGGCATGGAGGAGATCACCGTGGCGCACAGCCTGGGCTCCGCCTGGGTCCCCAGCCACCGGCGGGTGCAGCCCCCCACCCTGCGCATGAAGAAGCTGAATTGGCAGAAGCTGCCGTCCAGCGTGGCCCGAGGTGAGTCCACGCCCCCAGGGGGCTCCCCTCTGAGGGCAGGGGCTCGGCCACCATGGGGGGCAGCCGGGGCAGGGGCAGGTCAGGGGTCCCAGCGTGGCCCGAGGTGAGTCCACGCCCCCAGGCGGCTCCCCTCTGAGGGCAGGGGCTCGGCCGCCATGGGGGGCAGCCGGGGCAGGGGCAGGTCAGGGGTCACCTCTGAGGCCCCTCTCCTCGCACAGCTGCAGGCCAGTATGTGTCTCTGATGCCGCCCAGGGGCTGAGTGCTGATGGCTCAGAGGAGGTCAAGGCCGAGGCTGGCTAGAGGCCAGGCCACCTGCCAGCCTGGACGCAACCCCCCCCCCCCAGTGCAGCCACACCCGCATGTGGCGTGGCAGCCGCTGGAGGGCTTCCTTTGCCAGCCACTTATCAAGTGCCCGCTGTATGCTTGCCCTGGGCTGGGCCCCAGGCGGGGCATCCCTGCCAGCCCTCCAAGGCCCGGGCCACCTGCACCCCAGACTCCCGGGGTAGGTGTGAGCCTGACTGGCGGCCCCTTGCCCACAGAGCGCAGCTCTATGTGGGCGTCACTGAGCAGCCCGGACACTGAGATGGTGGAGCCTGACTTCTTCACCATCGAGCGGCTCTTCTCCTTCCCCGTGGCCAAGCCCAAGGAACAAGCAGTGGCCCCAGCCAGGAAGGAGCCCAAGGAGGTAGGGAGGGGCCAGGGCTTAGACAGGGCTCCGTGCCTGCCCTCCAGGTACTGATGGGTCAGGGATGTTTTTCAGATCACTTTTCTGGACTCCAAGAAGAGCCTGAACCTCAACATCTTCCTGAAGCAGTTTAGATGGTGAGCTGCGAGGATCTGAGAGCAGCTGGTGTCGCGGAGCCGGCCCCTCCCGCCAAGCCCCAGTCAGACTCCCAGGCCCCGCCTGACCCGGCCCCGCATCTTGGGCTCAGCAGTGCCCTCTGCAGGCCACCCTGGGAAGTTCACATGCCATCCCTGGGGCTAGAGACAGCGCGGGTAATAGCCACAGAGGACCCCAGCTGGGGGCTCTGAAGACCACTAGGCCAGACTCCCTGGGGAAAATGAGACCCAGAGAGTGGTGGGGACCCTTTAAGCCACAGACAGGCGGTGGCCAAGCCAGGCCGAGGACGTGGCCCAGCCTCCCAACCCTTGAGTCCTTCCCTGCAGCAGGTGTTCCGCCTGGGAGCTCACTGGGTACCGCTGAGCCAGCCCACCTGTGTCCTGAGCAGCCCCCTGGATGGAGGAGGAAGAGGGCGCTCTGGCAGATGGGGAGTGTTCCATTCAGCCGCCAGCGTCATTACTGTGTGACCCCGGGCAGGTGGCTTGCCTTCTCTGTGCCCCGCAGCCCTGGCCCCTGCGACCTCCTAGGTGTGGGAGGCAACCTGGGCATGACCAGCAGAGGTGTCGTGGGCCAAGGGCCGTCCCAGGCTGGCAGGGTCCCGAGGAGGCCAAGAGGGGTGCCTCGTGTGACCACCCCCGTCCTCTCACCCCTCCAGCTCCAACGAGGAGGTCACCGCTATGATCCGGGCTGGGGACACCACCAAGTTTGACGTGGAGGTTCTCAAGCAGCTCCGCAAGCTCCTTCCCGAGAAGCACGAGGTGAGTGGACCCAAGAGGTGTGTGTCGGGGGGGCCCAAGGGGCCTGCAGGTCCACCCAGAGCTGTGCCCGGTGAGCGGGCACCTCAGCGAGCCGCCGCAGGTCTCCTGGGTGAGCACGCGGGGGCCTCCTGTTGCAGGTTGAACACCTGCGCTCCTTCACAGAGGATCGAGCCAGGCTGGCCAGCGCCGACCAGTTCTATCTACTCCTGCTGGACATCCCCTGGTGAGCTCGGCGGCCCTGCACCCGAGGGCCTGCCCACGGGTGGGAGCTGGGCCCAGACCCAGAGGACAGAGCAGGGCTGTGTAGACGCGTCCCAGGGTTCCACGAAGAGCAGTCCCTAGCCGCGGGGCCCTCCAAGGGGACCCTGTGGGCCGGGGCCTCCCGGCCGGCGACGGCATTGGGAGTGGGCAGCGGGCAGGGCTGTGTGGCCTCCAGCAGGCAGGCCCAGGCCCCCCCGTGTGACCCCCGGGAAGGCCCCTGTTCTAGGAGCGAGGGGTGCCCCGCGGGGGAGCGCCTGCCCTTATCTTCGGCAGCCTGGGGCTTGTCCAGATCGCCCTTCCCGGGCCCGCGCCAGGCCCGGGAAGCTGCATGCTGAACAGGGCCAGGCCGTGGGACCACCCCCCACCAGCGCTGCCGAGAGGACCCTGCGGGCCCAGGGCGGGTGGGTGGAGGCCCCCAGGCCCTGAGCTCCCGCCCTGCCGCCCCAGCTACCAGCTCCGGGTCGAGTGCATGCTGCTGTGCGAGGGCACGGCCGTCGTGCTGGACATGGTGCGGCCCAAGGCCCAGCTACTGCTCGCCGCCTGCGAGGGTGAGTGGGGCACCCGGCTGGGGGCGGGCAGGCCCTGGGGGTGCCAACCTTCCCCTCCCTGTAGACCACCGCCCCGTCTTGAAGCCTGAGCCGTGCACGCACTCACGCATGCCCACGCCGACACACGTACACGCACACACACGCACACCGCTTTCCTTGAGCGAGGAGTCCCCAGCCAGCGGGCAGGGACACGGACGGGCCTGACCACCGAGGCATGGCTCGGTTCCGCTGGGGTTGCACGCCGGGTGGGGATGTCCCCTGTCGTCTTGGCCACAGACTGAGAGCCAGGGTGGCTGCAGGTGGCAGAGGTTCCCCTCTGTCCTCGCCCCCAGAACGGGCAGTGGTCACCTGCCCCCGGGGGCGTGAGGCTCAGTGAGCGCCCATGTCGCTCCTGCTTCCGGAGCCTCCAGGCTTGCTTTCAGTCACGTTTCCGCTGCCCTGCCCGCTCCCTCGTGCCCTGGAGCCTAGCGGGGAGGTGGGGTGCGTGGGGTGCGGGGAGGCAGTGAAGGGACGCCATCCTGCAGGCCTGCTCGCCAGCCACCGGCTGCCCGTCTTCTGCCTGCTGATCCTGAAAATCGGGAACTTCCTCAACTACGTGAGTGGGCAGCACGCAGCCCGCCCTTGCTCCCTGATCCCCACCTGGCCCCGGGCCCAGGCCGAGAGGCTCACTTCCCGCCCTCGCAGGGCAGCCACACCGGGGACGCGGACGGCTTCAAGATGAGCGCGCTGCTGAAACTCACAGAGACCAAGGCCCAGCAGGGCCGCGTCACGCTGCTGCACCATGTGCTGGAGGTGTCCGCGGCCTGGGGGGCCTTCGGGATGGCGCCCACGCCCCGCTCTGCCCGCAGCCCCTCGGGGCTCCCATCTGAGCCCCCGGTCTCCCCTTCACACCACTGCACCCCCCGCAGTCCTCACCCACTCCAACTGGCCACCGTCCCTCCCCAGACCCCAAGGAAAGCAAAACCGGCAGAATCCGGCCAGGCCCGAGGGAAGGCCTTGGAGGCCCAGGGTGCCGAGGGCTTCCGAGGGCCGTGAACCACAGCTGCTGAGGGTGGGGAGTTGCAGGGTGGCCTCAGCGGGTCTCACCGGACACGTCGTGTTGCAGGAGGTGGAGGAGAGCCACCCAGACCTCCTGCAGCTGCCCCAGGACCTGGAGCCACCCTCCCGAGCGGCAGGGTAGGTACCTCCTGCCCTGCCCCCCACTGCCCGCTCCCCAGCCAGTGGGGCGGCTGGACTAGGCTGGGTCGCACGTTGCGGCACCACCCCGGCCCCCCAGGATCTGCTGCCTGATAGACACTCTCACCCTGGGCAAGACCTCGCGTCCGCCGTGGCCTGTGCCCGTGTGACCTAGAGGAAGAAACCGAGGCCTAGGATGTTGGGGAGCGACCTGACTACGGTCACGCCAGGGGCTGGTCTAACATGACCTCTTCACAAGGTTAACCTTCAAGATGAGGCCATGCCACCCCACTGTACAAGGAGGGAAACTGAGGCCTGGGGAAGCAGGGCCGGGTCCATGGGGTCACATAGCCCAGGTGCAGCTCTGGGAGGGCAGCCCAGGCCATCCACCTGCAGGGTCCACACTCCCACACAGGCCCTGCCCGGCACCGTGCCACCGTGGAAGGTCCTCTTGTCGCGGGGCTGCTGCGCCTTGTGGAGGGTCAGGCGAGGACAGGCTGATCCGTGGGGGTTACTGTCCTGACGCCACAGACGCAGCACCTTGTAGGCTGGGCGCTTCATCCCAACCCTCTTAGGCCATCTGAAGGCTCTGACGTGTTTCTGGCGGCCAGTGGCTGTGCAATCTGGGGTCCCACTGTCCCAGTGAATGTGCAGTCCGAGGGTCCCACTGTCCCTGAGGCTGTGCAGTCTGGGGTCCCTGCTGTCCCTGAGGCTGTGCAGTCCGGGGGTCCCCACTGTCCCTGAGGCTGTGCAGTCCGGGGGTCCCCACTGTCCCTGAGGCTGTGCAGTCCGGGGGTCCCCGCTGTCCCTGAGGCTGTGCAGTTGGGGGTCCCCGCTGTCCCTGAGGGTGTGCAGTCGGGGGTCCCTGCTGTCCCTGAGGGTGTGCAGTCGGGGGGTCCCCCCTGTCCCTGAGGGTGAGCAGTCCAGGGGTCCCCCGCTGTCCCAGCAAGCCTGGACACCAGCCGTCCCCTGACTTTAACGGCCCTCTGGCTCCTTCAGGATAAACCTTGAGATCATCCAGTCGGAGTGCAGCAGTAACCTGAAGAAGCTTCTGGAGATGGAACGGAAGGTGTCTTCCTCCATCCCGGAGGTTCAGGAGCAGTACTCCCAACGCCTCCAGGCAGGTGCTGGGTGGGTGGGGCCCTGGGCGGGGGGCAGGTGAGCGTGGGGAGGAGAGAGCCAGAGTGAGAGACCCCCCTCCGGGAGGGCGGCCCCCTATTCCTGGTCCCTGATCCTGCGGCCGCAGTGCTCAGACCCTCGGTCCTGCTCAGAGACCACAACGCCGGCAGGGCCTGTGCCGGTGGCCATCCTCCTGCGGCCATGGGCCCCACCGCGCCCTCCCTGGGGCTCCAGCCTGGGCATCTCCCTATGACAGCAGGTGGTGCCCTGCGTGGGCCCCCTCAGGGCCATGACCCTGCCCCTGTGCCCCCAGGCCGGCATCACAGCCTCCCAGGAGGTGGAGGAGGTGTTCCAGGCCATCAGGCAGAAGCAGCTGGAGCTGGCCACCTACCTGTGTGAGGATGCCCAGCAGCTGTCCCTGGAGGACACGCTCAGCACCATGAAGGCCTTCCGGGACCTCTTCATCCGCGCCCTGAAGGTGGGCCCCCGCCATTGCCGGGTAGGGCGGGCGGAATGGGGGTGATGGGGGGCCGGGCTCACGGGCCGCATCTGTCCCGCAGGAGAACAGGGACCGGAAGGAGCGGGCGGCCAGGGCTGAGAGGAGGAAGCAGCTGGCAGAGGAAGACGAGGCCCGCGGGCTGCGGGGTGAGGGCGGGAAGCCTGGTGAGGCTGTGCCAAAGGCAGCGGGGGGGGGCGGGCCTGGGCCATGGCCACTCCTCCTTCCTTGGAAGTCTTGCAGCACTACATCCCCTCCTCTGGGGCGATTCCGCGGGTGGGCTCCAGGGACCCTCTGAGCCGCGTCTCTGGGCTTCTCAGTCAGGCAGGGAGGCGGGAAGCAGGAGGAGGTGTGTGTCATCGACGCCTTGCTGGCTGACATCAGGAAGGGCTTCCAGCTGCGCAAGACGGCCCGTGGCCGAGGGGACACGGCCGCAGACCCCCCGAGGAACAAGGCACCTGGTGAGACCCTCCCCCGCCTCCCTGTCACCACTTGCTTCCCGCCACCCCCGCGCTATGCCATCCTTGCAGCCCGGGGCCTCCCTTCCTCCAAGAAGCCCTCCTTGATTTCACAGGAGAGCCCACTCCTCTCCCCTGCTGCCCTGAGATAAGGGCCAGCTCACCCTCACAATGCTTCCGCGTGTGTCTGCTGCAAGAGGGCTCCCCGGCTGGTGTGACGGCCACCCGTCCAGCCCCCAGGCCGGCAGAGGAGTCAGGCCAATGGGCCCTCTGACAGATGCCCTGGGGCTCAGAGGGGCTCTGTGGTGGTGGAGGAGGCAGGCATGAGGCCCTGGGGTGGGACTCTCCACTCCTGAGAAGGCTGCCTTGGGCTCCTTGGGGACTCTGGGGGCAGGGGTGGCGACGTGCCATCGTCTCGGGGCCCAGCGTCCCCCCCCCGACCGTGGACAGACCATGGACATCAAGGCCTGGGCCTGCCCTGTGGGAACCCGCACTCGGCCACCAGGAAAAGCTTCCCGGGGGGGGGCTTTGCAGGGTGGGTGGTATTCGACTTGGGCAGGCTCTAGGGATGGGGATCACTGAGGGGCCCCTGCCCTCCACTGATGGGTACTCCATCCACAGCGGCCACCAGGGATCCTGTGGGAGGCACCAGCCTCCCCACGTCGGAGCCTGGTCTCGACGCCGCAGTGGCCAAGGAGCCCCGCGGCTGGGGTCTCGCTGATGCCGCCCCCAGCAGCCCCCAGCCCGCTGGAGACTCATCAGAGAAGGGTGGTCCTGGGCCCCTGGAGAGGCGTTCTTCCTGGTACATGGATGCCAGTGATGTCCTGGCCACCGACGACCCTCTGGGCCCCCAGCCCTCATTGGTGCTGGGAGGCACTCAGGCCCTGAAGCCGCTCAACTTCTCCAGTGACAAGCCCTCCAAGGCAACGGGTTTGAGCCAAGACACGGAGGAACCCACGGCCCCTCCGGGCGCCCGCCAGGCCGAGGCTGACACCACAGGCGAGGGCGCAGAGGATGCAGCTGCCCACGGCCGCGGTGCTGGCCTCCCTGCCGCAGGCCGTGGCGGGGACGGAGACGAAGATGATGAGCACACAGCCCCGGACTCCGCCCTGGACACCTCCCTGGACAGGTCCTTCTCCGAGGAGGCTGTGACTGACTCATCAGGGTCTGGCGCCCTCCCCAGGGCCCAGGGCCGGACGTCAAAGGGCACAGGCAAGCGAAGGAAGAAGCGCCCCTCCAGGAGCCAGGAAGGTAACTTGGGGCCCCCCTCCCTCCTTGTACCCCGAGCAGGAGTACCAGGCAGGCGAGTCGGCAGGGCTCCGGGCATTGGCGCGTGATTGGAGCTCATTCGTCACACGCCAGGGCCCTGGAGCTCCCCTTGCGGCCGGCCGCTGCCACCCCTTCCCCCCCGCCCGAGTGTGGGCGATTCCCGGGGCATCTCTGTGTCCTGCCAGAGAGGAGGTGGCAGCGCCTCTGCTCCGGGAAGGGGCAGCCTTGGGGGGCACCGTCCAGCCAGCACACCTCTAACCCGCTGACGCCTGCCTTACGTGGGCCACCTCCAGCAGGGCGCGGCGAGGGGCCTGGGGTGCGACTGTGTTCCGGCTCAGCGTCCACGCTCTGAGCTCAGGGTCGCTCGTGAGGGGCGAGCTGTTGAGCGCGTTTCTTTTATTTGGAAGCAGAGGTTGCCCTTGACCCTGACGATAATAAAACAAAAAGACTCTGTGTGATCCAGTAAGGTACGTACCAGCCTGGCGCTCAGCACTAACGGTGGCAGCAGAGGCAGGGCCCGCGCCCGGCCCTCCTGGACACTAACCCAGCTCCCCCAGCCCTCCAGCCAGCGTCCCCCGGGCCGCGGAGCCCGGCTTCCCCTCCCTCTCGGAGAAGGGCGGGAGCTGTGCCTCGCCTAGTTGGGGGAGGTGCGGCCTCAGAGCCTCCGCCGGGCCGACGGGGTGGACAGGGCCAGCCAGGATGCCCTTGGGGAGCAGGGCTCCAGGGCCCGGAGGGTGGGGACGGCGTGGCCCTCGGCCCGGCCACCAGGCTGAGGTCGCCCTGCCGGAGCCTCGTGCTAACTCCCGGCCGCCAGGCTTCGCTTCCCCCAAGTCTATCCACAGGGCACCCGGCCCTCCTCTGGCCCTGGCTCCAGCCACACGTGTCCCCAGGGAGACCGTTGAGGGACAGGGAAGACCCTGGAGGCCGCTGCCAGGGACAGGCAGGCCACCGGCCCCTGTGGGGATGCACAGGCGTCCTCTCCCTGGAGGCAGCGAGTGGGTCTGTGGGCACCTCCTGAGACTCCCGCGATGGGGTGGGACAGTCAGGGTCTTTGCCGAGGCTCACAGCTGCAACCGGAGTGACGGGCCTGGGTCCCCATGGCGTCCCGGCCTGTGCTGTGGGCCGTGATCTGGTGCAGGGCCCCGGAGCCCCGCCTGGGTGGGAGCTCTGTGGGGGGGGGGGCGCCCTCTGTTCCTCACACACCTGCTGCCCGATGTGCCCGGGGCTTGGCCAGGGCATCGAGGTGAGGTCGGGCTGGTGCCGGAGCCCAGGGCAGGGGTGTGGTCCAGTGCAGCTGTGACCTAGTTCAGCCTTGCTGCGGGGCTCAGCCTTCACCCTGCGCTGCGGGGGGTTGCCCCCCGGGGGGTGCTGAGCTGGGCTGTCTGCTTTCACGAGGGCACCCGCCTGTCCCTCGGGGCCAGGATTTGTCCTTGCAGCCCCAGCTGCTGGCCCTAGGTGTGGGGGACATTGGAGTGTGCAGTCCATGCGTTCGGGGACAGCAACCATGTGTGGCCACTGTCTGGTGAAAGACCGCTGTGCCCGGTGCAGGGTCTGCGCTCCCCCAGTCCCCCCCCACCCCCGGCCAGGCCTGGGGCTCCCAGTCTGCAGGCTCGTGGGCCCTGTCATCCCAGTGTTAGGACGGGAGGAAGAACCCCTACCCTCCTTGTCTCCCCAACTTCTTATTTGGAGAAAAACTTCAACTCGACAGGAAATTTGTGAGGAGGTGCCAATGAACAGCACCTACCCTTTACCCTGAAATTACGAAAATGTGGAAAACATAGGAGAATTGCTGACGTCTGCTGCATTGCTCCCCCACCCCCACAGCTTTACGGACCGACGTGAGGGTTGCTTATAGCCATCAGGATACTTTGTGCCGGGGTTTGTCCCCGGGGCCCCCAGGTCAGGGCCATTCTCCCGCGCACCCAGACACCGAGCTGTTTTTACCTGCAGCCCCGGCCGGGGTGACCCCTGGTCCCAGTCTACCTGTCATAGTCGTTGCTTTGCTTTTCTGGAAACAAAGTCCTGCCCAGGACCACACGTCCAGCCCCTTTTGTCTTGCATAACACCGCAGACACGAAGTCACTTTGGAGGTGTCCTGTTTGTCCCCCACCTGGGTCCAGGTTGCATTTAAGGCAGGAATCCTACACCCGTGACGTGAGTCCTCCCCAGAGCATCGCGGGAGGGGCTCAGGGGCCTGTCTGTCCCGGCGTCGGTGGCATTGACGCCGACCCAGACGTGTTACGGTGGTGGTTGTGGCAGAGCCCCGCTGCACAAGGAGTGTTTTCACTCTGATTAGTAAGCAGCAGGTGGGTGATGCCCGGAGTGACGGCCCCCAGTTTGCACCAGCATTTCTGTTCTGTCGTGCCATCTTTCAATCGTGCAAGTGTCGAGCGTGGGTGGTGTGTTCCGTCCTCTGCTGCAGTGCTCGCGTGGCCACGGCAAGAGTGGGAGGAGTGGTGTCAGGGCGCCTCCGCCCGCTCCTCTGGTCCTTTCCTGGGTGCAGCCCCGCCCCCGCTCCCTCTGCCCGCCCCGGCCCGGCCCAGGCCCACCTGACTGTCCCTCCTGGGCCTGCAGCCACAGTGTGGGGGACTCTGATCCTCTACTCCTGCCCCATCTCTTTTGAGCTCTGGTCCCCGAGCCCCACGCTGCTGCCTGGCTCCGGGGTGCCGTGGGCGCAGGGCATCTGGGGGCAACAGCCAGGCGAGGGCCCCGGGACTAGAGAGCATGGAGGGCACTGGGTGGGCGCAGGGCCGGCCTGGGGCAGGAGCCACAGGTGTAGGGCCCGGTGCCCTGAGGACGGAGCTGCAGAAAGACACGGCAGGAGGCATCCACATGAGGGGCCGGTGGGGAAGTGACTGGGGCCTCCAGGGAGAGCTGGTGACAGTGGGGACCCGTGAGTACAGACGGAGTGAGACCTGGGGAGACCCCGCCCGCCTGGTGATGAAACGTGCTTTGTGAAACCCGGTCTGGACAGGTGGACGGGGGCAGCAGTCACCTGCTTCCTGTGTGAGCCTCGCTGCTCCAGAGAAAGGGCCTGCCGTCCGAGTGGACCTGGGGACACGCGGTGCAGCCCACTGGGCAGGGGGCAGCAGGGGGCAGCAGGAGCCTGGGGACCTGGTGCGGGCCCCCTGCCACCGCCCACAGCAAGGCTGCTCCTGACCGAGTTCTTTCCTCTCCCTCCCCGCAGGCCTCAGGCCCCGGCCCAGAACCAAGTGAGAGGACCCACAGCAGGACCGCTGGACGTGCTGCCGAGCGGGGCTCCTCCGGGGCCAGGCTGGGACCGGCCCCCGGGAAACCGAAACCCTGTGCCTTACCCAGCCAGTGCCGCGGTCTCCCGGAGCCCTGGCAGGGGCTTGTGGCTGGGACCCCAACGGGCACTGGGGCCCGGCCTGCCTGGCGCCTTCCTGGCCTGCCTGAATGCCCCCAGCCCCTCGCGGTTTGCTTTCTAAACGCCGATGCCCAGCCCCGACCCCACACCGCATGCACCACGGCGCCCGCCCGCAGCCTGCAGGGGGCAGGGTCCGGTGGCTGCGGGTCCAGCACCACTGAGCTTGTCACCCGGCACCCAGCTGCTTCTGGGGACAGGCCCTCACAGACCCCCTCCCCCTGCAGCTGCGGTTAGCCGGGGCGGGTGGGGGCGCTGGAGCCCCGGCGCCACAGCTCAGCCCCTCAGCCCACTCAGTTGGTCTGAAGCAGTCGTGTTTCACTGAAATGGGATTATGCGTTTCCACAGTTCTGTGGTGGCCCAGTCGGGGATAGGTAGGTGGGTGAGAGGACCCCAGGGTCTTTGGGTAGAGGCAGGCTGTCTGACAGTGCATGGGAGGGCCAGCGTCCCTCTACTCAGAAGGGGGGGGGAACCCCATGGAGTTGACACGCTTCCTAGCATCTCCAGCCCTGAGGCAGGAAGGGGTCTGCCCTTGTGGCCACAGCCAGGACCTGGTCCCCTCATGGACAGCACAACCCGCCCTGCGAGCTGCTGCTCCCACCTCCAGACCCGGCTGGGCTGAGGGGAGGCCGGGATCCAGGCCTAGGGGACCGGACGGATCTAGCCAGAGGGGCTCCCGTCTCTGACCCCGTGGGGCCCCTGCCCACACTGCGCTCGCCCACCCCCCATCCTCCCCATCCCCCGCTGTGTGCTGCTGAGACTGGAGGAACTTTGGCCAATAAAGAGCAAAGCTTGCCCAGCACGTGCCCGTGTTGTATTCAGAAGCCGTGGGTGGGTGTGGTTTGATCACAGTG
The DNA here is from genome assembly GCF_039906515.1 of Pseudorca crassidens. NCBI lineage: Eukaryota > Metazoa > Chordata > Mammalia > Artiodactyla > Delphinidae > Pseudorca > Pseudorca crassidens. Next base: position 1,701,394 of record NC_090296.1, on the reverse strand, counting down.
GCTGTGACGATGCGGGTGGGTGGATGGATGGATGGATGATGGACAGACAGGTGGATGGACAGACGGGTAGATGGAGGAAGGGAAGGACAGACGGGGGGGGAGTGAGAGGGTGGGTAAATGGGTAGAGGGGGGTATGGCTACATTAGCACATAGGTGGCTGTGTGCATGGGTGGACAGGTGGATGGATCAGGGGAGGGCGGGACAGCGGGAGGGGTGGGCCTGAGGGGCCCTGCCTGCTCCCACAGAGCCCCTAGAATCGGGGCAAGGTCTAGGACAGTGGTGAGATGAGCACAGCTCTCCGGGGCCGTAATTTACAGACACAAACCTCACCTGTTGTAAGTGTCTGTAATTCCAGCAGGTTTACAAGATACTGCAGTCATCACCGTGACCCACTTTTAGTATATTTCCATCGTGCCCCCAAAGTTCCCGCATCCCCGATGTGGCAGCCGCTCCCCGTTCCCCCTCCCCCAACCCCAGCAACCACTGAAGTGCCTCCTGTCGCTACGGACTGGCTTCCCGTGGACATTTCATGGAAGCGGGATCAGACAATAAGTGGCCTTCTGTGCCGGTTTAGCATGTTTTTGAGATTTAGCCGGGCTGTAGTGTGTCAGGACTCCGTTCTTTCGTGTGGCTGAAGAATGTTCTGTTCTGTGGCCAGACCACACGTTGTTCATCCGCTCACCTGTGGACGCTCCGGTGGTCTCCACGTGAGGCAGCGCTGCCGTGAGCACGTGTGTGCTGCCTGTGTGCTTTCGTTTCTCAGGGTTCGATTCCTGAAACGAGAATGGCTGGGTCATACGGCAAGTTTATGTTCAGCTTCTTAAGAATTTGCCAAGCTGTTCTCCAAAGCGGCCGCGCCCGTTCCCGCTCCTGCCGGTGCACTGCTTCGAGTTCCAGGGGCACCTGTGTCCTGGGGCACCACGTGAGGTGGTGGGAACCCTGGGCAGCCGAGCGTGAGGTGGGAACCCTGGGCAGCCGAGCCTGTGCGCTTCTGCAGGGGGCTGTTCTAATTTGGGCTGGGCCATGTGACTGGCAGGGCCCCAGCTGCTGGGCCTGGACAGGGCTGTTTATAGAAAAGCCCGACTCCCCCCAGGCCTACTGGCTATTTATAGACCCGGGCTTGGGGGAGTTGGTGCCCCGGCCAGCGTCTGGCCCTGCAGAGCCCATCCGAACCCCCACGGTGCCCCCTGGGCCCCCCTGAGCCTCCATCTCACACCCGCTGGCCCAGAGCCCCGGTCTCCCGCAGGAAGGGCTCGGAGCCAGCAGTCCCCGCCTGGGGCCTTCAGCGCCACCCAGTGGTGGACAGAAGCATCGCCACCGCCCCCCTCTGATGTGACCTCTCCAGGGCTCCTGGGGGCCATCCCAAAGCTCAACTCCTGCATCCAGAGACAACAAAGAAATCTCCCAGAACGCTTTTGGTCCCTCCCGCTACAATCCCGCCCCCTCCTAGTTGACACAGCCAGCCTCCCACGCCCTCACTCCCTGAAACACTCCGCCCCCCGCCACAGCCCGCCCTGGCCAGCCCACGGTTCGCCCCATCCTCAGCCTCCTCAGCCCGCGGTGGCTTCAGAGCCTGGCACCCGGCCCTCCTGACCCTGCTGCAGCCGATTCCCGGGGCTGGTGGCCCACAGAAGGGCGGGGGGGGGGTGCTGCCCACCCGCGCTCCATCACTGTCATCCAAGGAGGCCTCACACCCTGCTTGTAAGCCCTGGTGTCCCCACGTGAGAGAAGAGGGACTGGGGCACGGAGGGGCCAAGAGCCCTGCCTAGGGTCGGCGCCAGGGCTCTGGCCAGGAGCCCAGGGGGCTGGAGGGTGCAGGGGTGGGGGGAGGGGGGCGGAAGAGCAGGTGCAGCGGTGCTGGGGCGTGAAGCACTGACTCTCCAGGAGTCCGTGACAAGCCCAGGGTCCACTCCCTTGCTCCTGGGGAGTATCTGGTCCCCTGCCTCTGGCTTGGAAGCCCAGGGAGCTCAGTGGCTCTCTGAGCCCTGGGCAGAGGCCAGTGGACAGGCTCCAGGCCCCTCTGCACTGAGAGTCCCCCCAGGAAAGGAACCAGGGGCACTGGCTCCCAGCTCTGGGGCAGGGGCCTAATAGGACACTCCTACCCCCAGGGGCCCATCCCTCGCCCCTTCTCCGATCCGTAGGGCCAGTCGTGTACAAGCCCAAGTCCACTTAGGGTGTGTATGTGGCAGGGTAGAGCGGGCGTTCACTCCGCTGGGAACACAGGAGCCCAGCAGCCCATGGTGCACCCTCTCTGGGCACCCAGTCCCTGCACAGGCTGGGGCAGGGAGGAGGTCTGGTGGGGCCTCTTAGACACCCCGGCCCAGTGCGGCTGGAGTGCATCACTGGCCGCTCCAGTGCCCAACCAGGTGACCTGACGGCACCGTCCCTTCTCCCTGGACTCAGGGCCCTGAGACCCGAGGGCAGCCGGGCTCCTGGATTTAGCCCGCCTGTGATACCAGGGTGCCCAGTGCCAAACGCCGGGGCCCCTGCCCATATGGGAGGGCGAGGGGAGGGGGGACGTTGGTGGGGGAGACACTCTGTCCTCTCTCTGCGCCCACCAGAGGGCGCCCGCGCCAATCTGGAGAACCCGGGTTCACCGCGGGGCAGGTGCGCACCCCGTACACCCCGAGTGGGGCGCAAAGACGCAGCTCCCCTTTGGCAAACCGCACTCCCGCCCTGGAGGGGACCCCCGCGGTTTCTGGAACGCCGAGGTCCTGGACCTAGCGTGGCCGGCGGGCTGGGTCGCGGCGTCCAGGCCTCGCCTCGGGGAAGGCGAGCGCGATAGCCCCCAAGAGCATTCCCGGGGCTCCCCCGGCCTGGCCGCGTGGAGGGACCCCGTAGCGCGCCGTCGGGCCTTGCGCCCCCACCAACCCTGGCCCGGCCCGCGGCCCCACCCGGTTCCGGGTGGTTGCGGGGGCGGGACCCGGCAGCCTGGAGGTCACGGCGGCGCGTCACGGCGCCCGAGAGCCCGCCCCCGGCCCCGCCCCCCGCCCCCGGCCGGTTCCTTTTAATGGCGCGGCGCCCTGGTGCGGCGGGCTCTCGGGCGGCCCAGCGCAGCGGAAGAGTTGAGCCAGCATGTCGGGGACCCGAGCCTCCAACGACCGGCCCCCCGCCGCAGGCGGCGTCAAGCGGGGGCGGCTGCAGCACGAGGCGGCGACCACCGGCTCCCGGGTGACCGTGGTGCTGGGCGCGCAGTGGGGGGACGAGGGCAAAGGCAAGGTGGTGGACCTGCTGGCCACGGACGCCGACATCATCAGCCGCTTCCAGGTGCGGGCCGGGCGCCGGGTCCCTCCCCCACCCGCCCAGCGAGCCCCCCTCCCCTCCCCTCGGACCCAGACGGACCCTGTCCTCCCTGCCCTCCAGCCCTCCTGGGACACGCCTCTTGGACGCCTCCCCTCCCAGGACACCCTTCCCAGCCGCCACCCCCGCCCCCTCACACGCACACACCACCCGCTCACAGCCCCCTGCCACTCGTGGGAGCACACGCTTCCCTCCCCCACTGCCTCCCCCAGGGACCCCGCCTTCCCCACCAGCCCCACCCCCCAGGGCAGTGGGCCAGGGGCAGAGCTATAAATACAAGTCGCTGAGTTGGGGACACCGGATCCTCAGGGGGTGGGGTGTGCCGTGGGTGTGACACTGGGCCCTGCAGTGGGGGGGGCAGGGACCCCAGCTTCCCAGTGGTTTGAGGGCCACGGAGACACCCTCCCTTCCTGGTTCTGTCTGGGTCTGGGACAGGGCTGGCTGACCACAAGGGGTCAGTGCATGCCGAGGAGGCTGAGTGCCCAGAGCCCAGGGTGGGAGCCAGCAAGGCCCCTCTGAGAGGGGTGGCCCTGGAGGGTCAGCCAAGCAGAGGCAGAGGCCAGGGCAGGACAGCGGGCCAGGTCCTGACGGCAGGCAGAGCAGGGACAAGGAAGAGAGGGGGGAGCCTCGGACTTACGGCCGGGGCGACCCCGTGGCTGGCAGTGCCAGCCAGGAGGCCAGACACAAGCTCCGTCCCCTGAGGGCCCAGGGCGGGGCCTCTGCCGGCTGCGGGCTGCTCTCTGCACCCCGTCTGTCCTGACTGCCACCGGGCAGTCCCTTGGGGCCCCGTGCCATGCTTGCTGCCATGGGCTGACCTACAGCTCGGGGTGCAGAGGGGTCAGCTTTGGGGTGCGTGCATTGGCGCTGCCAGGGTTTGCAGCCACGGGCGGGAACGCTGCCAAAAGTGAGGAAGGGGCGCCCTCTGAGCTCCTCCTCCCTGGCTCTGTGGCCTCATTCCTGAGCTCCCGCCAGGCGGCCTGGGGCTCTGGCGCCCCAGGGGAGACCAACGTGCCGGGCCTGGGGAAGACGCTGCCATCCGGACCACTCCTGCCTGACGCAGACAGTGGGTTCCTGGAAGGTGCTTCCTGGGGTGGCGAGAAGTCTCCCACCCTCTCTCTGCCCTAAGCCACGGCGAGCAAGTCCGCTCCTCTCCCCTGGACCCTGCAGCCGGGCGCGTGGTCCATGTCCACTCTCCTCCCTCCCCAGCTCAGGGCATCCCCTCCTGGGGCCTGTCTGCTCCAGCAATGATGCCCAGGGCCCTCCGTGTGACCTGCCAGCTCTGGTCAGCCTCGCCCACCCGCCTGTGGCCGTCTCCCCTCCTCGAAGTGACCTCGGGGCTTTGCAGGTACCCGTGAGAGCCCTCATCTTGAAGCCACCGGGATGTCCTGGCTGTGGAGATGGTTCTGGAATGAGGCCCTCCCTGCTCTACCACCTGGGTCAGCAGGCCAGGCCCTGCCCTCTTCCATCGCTGGACAGGACCAGCCAAGGGCAGAGCAGGCTGGACCCCCCAACCGCCTGGGGGGCCCCCTAGTCACCCTCTCCCCCACCCATATTCTCCAACTGACATCAACTGACATCAACTGACATCATTTCCACCTGCAGGTCTCTGCTCTGCAACATGTGGGAATAATTCCCAGCTGTCCTGGGAGCCCGCTGGGGTTTCTCCTCTCCAGCCTCCAAACAAGCTGGTGAGGCGGGGCCTCAGAGGAGTTGAGCAGTTGGAATAAGTAGCGCTTATGGGCCCTCACGTGTGCCACACCCGCATGGCAACAGCGCTGGGCGTCGGGCTGGCACGGGGAGGGTCCAGCCCCTGCCCCGGGAAGGCTGCTTTTACTTAGAGCGTGTATGCGTGAAGCCCAGGGTCTTCGCCGTCACACTGCACCTTGACCCCAGGAGCTGGTCCGAGCTCGGGAGCGAGGGGCCAGGGAAGCTGTCGGTGGGGTCGCGTGCAGGGGGTGGGCTGGGCTGGGCTGGGGCCCGTCTGGGTGGCTGCCTAGAAGGGCTAAAGCCAGCCGGCCCCAGTGGCCGGAAGGGTCCCCTGGCCTGTCACCTGGGCCTGGGGCCATCCTGAGTGGCAGCTGCTACCCCCGTGGCTGCCCTGGTCCCCGGCTCTGGTCTTGCCTCTGCTCACCCTCTGCCACCAGCAGGCCTGTCTTCCGTCTTGGCTCTGGTACAAGTGGGAAGCCCTTTGGTGGCCTTTGTCCACCTGGCTCACCTGGACTCACTCCTCCTGCCCAGAGGCGGCCTGGGGCCAGAGCCACCCATGCCCCCAGCGGCCATCCTCGTTTCTTCCCATCTCAGTGGTTTGGGGCCTGTGGTCAGCAAGCACCCCAAGACCCCCAAGACCTTCCTTATGGTCCAGAGACTCAGGCCTTAGGCTCCTCCTGCTGTTTTCTTTGACTCTAGGCCCCCTTTCCTGGCAGCCTCCCCTCTCCCCGAATGGAGGGTGCGCAGCCCTGCCCTTCACCAGCAGCAACCCTTCTGCAGCCTGGGCCCCCGGTCTGCCCCAGGGCTGGCTCCCTTCTCTCCTCATTCGCAGCCCAGCCCCCTGGGCTCAGGGATGGCCGCGCAGCCTCCCGCTTTCCTCTCTCTGGTTCAGCTCCTGCTGCAGCGCTGCGGCAGAGACCCCAGCGCCCATCCGTCAGCGGCCTCCCCGCGCTGGCGCCTCATACCCCCTCTGCTCTTTGCATGGACGTCCAAGGGCTCCGCTCACTCCCTGGGAGTCCCCGCCCTTCCCCTGGGCTCCGGCTTTCCATGTCTGCTGAGCATCCTTCCTGCTGTTTGCCATCCCCCTCCGCCCGCCCCCCGCCTCCGCCTCCGTGGTCCAGATAGGAGCCTAAGAGCTCACACACCTGGCCTGGCCGTCAGGCCTCGGTGCCAGCCCTCCTTCCATTCCCAGAGTTGCCTTCGTCAGGCTTTGGGCCCCCGCCCAGGACCCCGAGGCCTTCGCACGCACTGGGCAGGGTTTCAGATGCCCCTCCTTCCAAGGGCAGTAAGACAGCTCGGCTTGGCACAAGGGCGCGGGCGGGTTTCCCCGGGGGAGCGCCGCCGTCAGTCCCCAGGGAGCTGTGGCGATGGGCACGGTAGTCTCACTCGTTGGGGGCCGCGTCCTGCGGCTTGTTGGTGCACTGGGTCCCCTCTTCCTGGGAGGGCGACTGGGAAATGCCTCACCTGGAGCCCCAGGCTAGTCCAGGAGCCTCCGAGGGGGAGGGAGAGTGGGGAGAATACGTGGTGTTGTTCCAGAAGCAGCCCCCTTCCACATGCACGCCCTCCGATGACACCGGCCCCCAGCAGTGCTCCAGGGGGAGGGCCTCCGCAGGGTCGCCCAGTCCCCCGCGCCCTCCTCCCTCCAGGCCTCACCCCAGTGCCTCATGGGGCAGAGTAGCTCAGTTTGGGATGAGTGAATGAGGGGGTGAACGAATGAACAGCAGGAGCCCGCCAGCAGAGCAGACACACAGGGAGCTGAGGGCGGCCTGGGTGCGTGCACTCCATGGTTTCACCCCGACCCTGCTGGGGGTGGGGGCAGTTCACAAGGAGCTCCAGCTGGAGGGAGAGCCGGCCCCTCGCTGATAACACCCGCAGCTCCTGCCGCTGCCCAGAGGCCTCCTCGCCGCCCGTGGCCACACCCTGCGGCATGGGAGCAGCTTCAGGGCCTCGGAGACAGTCGCCCCGCACTCAACCTCTGCCCCCAGAGAGGGTGGGCTGGAAGGACACCTGCAGAGGCAGGTGGGGTCAGGGCTGGTCAGATACCCCAGTGGGTTGGCCTTGGCCCCGTTCCTGTGTCCCTGAGCGAGAGCCCCCCTTTCTTAGAGTTCCTGTGTCCCTGAGCGAGAGCCCCCCTTTCTTAGATCCCTGCGGCCAGGGAAGCAACCGGCAGGAGCGCCCACCGGGGAGTTTGAGTAACCGGCCAGGCCACAGGGGTGGCTTCAGCTCCCTGGGCGCTCAGAGCTGCGCCTGACCCAAAGCTGCGTCACGAGGGGAGAACCTGGAGGCTGGCAGAACCTGGAGGCTGGGAGAACCTGGAGGCTGGCAGAACCTGGAGGCTGGCAGAGCCCTGAGCGTCCCCCGGGACACGGAAGAGGGGTGAGGCCAGCTCCAGCTCACGCTTGCGGGGCCCCGGGCACGGAGCTTCCAGAACCTGCCCACCCAGGAACGAAGGCCCTGCAGAGGCCGCCGGACTGGGCCTGCAGGGCTGGGGCCTTAGGAGGGCAGGTGGGGTGTCCCTGCCCCGACCTCACCCCTGACTGTGCGGCCAGGAGAGGGCAGACGGGGGCCTCTCTGGGCGGTCACCTGGACCTCTGCAGAGCTGCTGGGAGGTGCGCCCTGCGGGGCAGCAGACCCCGGGCTCAGCGTCCAGGGCTGGCTCACGGCCCTGCGAGTGGACTGTGACCTGACGCCTGGGCCCCGCGGCCGGCAGGGCCACCTGCCTCCCACAGGCCCACAGTGGCCTGCGCCTGTTCCTAGGCGCTGGTGTTTACCCCAAACAAATGTGGTGTGTGCTCAGGCCAGCTGGCGTTGGCACTGGGCACTCGAGAGCAGGGGAGGGAGGCGGGCCGTCTGGACCCCCACCAAGGCAGGCAGGATGCGGCTGGGGGGGGATGTCTGGCATACGGGGAGAGCATCTGCAAGCTGCCATCTGGTCTAGCTTGGGCTCTGCTGCAAACTCCTTTCTTGGGACCTCAGTTTACCCATCTGTCAAAGGAGGCCACGCACCGTGGGCTGACCCACCTACGGTGGGAAACCTGACCCTGGGTGTGAACTCCGCGGAGACCCTCACGTGAGGGAACTCACTGCACGTGTACTGAGGCAAGGGCAGAGCAAGGACAGAGGTCTCGGGGGGGCACAGTTGACCCCCAAGCCCGGGGCCCAGCAGTCACGGTGACTCAGATGGTCAAGGCTGAGCCCACTGCCCTACTCCCCCGCCCCCCACCTCGTCAGCATCAGCTCCCTTCCCTGTCTCCCTCCGTGGCGGCCCCCCCAGTTCACCCCCCAGCACAGTCTGCATCCGAGCCCCCCATGGCCTGACACCGCCTGCCCGCCCTTGCTCACAGGGCACCCCCTCCTTGGCCCCCAGCCCCCCGTCGTGCCCTTTGTCCTTCTGCTTTCCGCGTCATTTGTTCAGAGCCTGCGCTCAGTTCCCGCAGCCAACCACTTGGCTCGGGGCACCTGGGGAGGCGGCAGTCTGGCCTCCAGCCGTTGTCGGCCTTCGGGGGGCGGCTGAGCCGTGGGACCCAGCACCGTCGTGCAGCGGGGCCTCAGGGATGCACGGCAGCATCGCAGCGACCCCAGGAGTCAATTAGAGGCAAACCCACCCCAGTTCCCCAACCCCCGTGTCAGGCCAGACAGGCCTCCCCGCGTGCGTTTGACAAGTGGAACGCTAGGGTGTCTAGGGACCCCCGTGGAAGGGGCTGCTAGCCGGGCCGTGGTGGGGCCGTCTGGCACAGATCGCGGCCGAGCCCCAGGGCGAAAGGGGTATTGTGGGTGACGTTGGGCTCTGGCCCCGCTTCTTAAATTACCCGGGGGTGCGGTGAGGTCCAGGGGGAAGAGGCCCTGGCCGGGTCTCCTGGCGCCTGCGCCCCCAGCCTGGGCCATCTCGGTGGGGGGGGGGGGCGGGAGATGTGTAAGTTTCATCCATCCCCAGCCTGAGGAGTAGGTGCTCCTGGCGGGAGGGGGCCGCCCTCATTCAGCCCTGCCTGCACCGGGCGAGGAGAGGCCTCGTATCGGGGGAGCCCCACCCTGCCGGGCCCTGCGGAGGCGGGGCTGAAGCCCTCACAGCCAGCAGCCACGGCCGCCTCCACAAGGCTGGGGGACAGCGGGGCGTGGAGGACGGAGGCCCAGCCGTGGAGAGCCTCCGCAGACAGGCGTGTGCTTCTGCAGGAGATTCAGCCGAGAAGGTGGAGCCGGGCTGGGCTCCGAGGCTCTGGGGACAGAGAGGGCCCCACAGAGCAGGCCCACGGCCTCTGGCACCAGCCGGAATGTGCCCCTCCCTGGGCCCTGCTCACTGGCTCTGGGGACCCACGTGCTGGGGCCCACGCTGTCCGCTAGTGGCCGGAACTGGGACTGGAGGCCGGTGCCCCTCAAGGGCAGGGCCTTCCCCTGGCTCCCCCGACTCAGCCCCGACAGCCGCAGAGTGGTTTTTCCCTCTTTATTCTTAGATGGGAGACACAGGCCCCAGGGAGAGTCCCTGCTGAGAGGGTGAGGGGCCCTGGCCCTGCTGGCCCATGCCAGCACCCAGTCCCCTCACCCGGCCCCAGAAGGGCTGTGCTGCCTGGCCTGCCCTCTGCTTCCCCGGAGCTCGGGCTGTGTGGCAGCAAGGGCCATGGGGGCCTGGGTTTGCTTCCCGGGATGGTTGGGCCCCTCATTCCTGCATCAGAGGACGAACCCCCAGAGGGACTCATGGGCAGGGCAGGCAGGGCTCTGAGTGTGTCCGCAGCTTCGGGGCTGCACTAGCCAGCCTTCCTGGAGCAGTGGCACGTGACGGTCCTGGGTGTGGGCCAGCCCCTCTCTTGGACCCGGTCCCCTGGCCAGGCCCCTTCACTCCATCGCAGGAGCAGGGCCCTAAGCCAGCACCCCAGACGTGCGCCAGAGCCGACCACTGGACCAAACTCCCCGAGTCCAAGCATGGACAGCACCTCACACTCGTTGGGGGACAGGACACCACCCCGGGCAGCCCAGAGGGGACTCCTGAGCACCTGCATTTAGAGCTGCCTGCAGCGAGGCCGGTTGCCGGGCAGGCCTGCCCAGGGTGGGTCCAGGCCCCTGGGCTCCTGGGTGCCGAGCCAGTTTGTTTTCTGTTCCCAGGGGGGCAACAATGCGGGCCACACCGTGGTGGTGGACGGCAAGGAGTACGACTTCCATCTGCTGCCCAGCGGCATCATCAACACCAAGGCCATGTCCTTCATCGGTGAGTGCCCGCCCCGCCCCACCCCAGCCTGGGATCCTGAGTGTGTGAGCAGGAGAGACCTGGGACGTCATGCAGCCCAAGGGCCCGGTGTGAGGCCTGGATGCAGCCGGAGAGCTGGGCTGGACCCCCGTCCCCCCTGCCCTGCCCAGCGTGAGGACCAGGTGCTCCTGGCCAGGAGGGAATAACCTCAGCGGGGCCTCGGCCCTGGGCCGGGAGGTTCAAGGTCCAAGGTCCCCGCCTCAAGCGGGAGCCCTCGCAGAGGCCTCTGACCCGGGATCTGTCCTCAGAGCCCCTCCCAGAGCCCAGGACCCCACCCAGCCTGGTCCAGAGGGAGGGAGAGTGCGGGAGGCTCCTCTGAGCGCCCAGACTCCCGCAGTGTGTGTGTACAGGCCCGTGTGCCTGTCTGTGAGCGAGCGCACGTGCGAGCGTGCATGTGTATGAGTCTGCGTGCGAAGGTGCGTGAGTGTGAGCGTGTGCGTGCAGGTACTGTGTGTGCGTGCTCCTGTGCGTGTCCTCAAGTGAGCGTGCGAGCGGGCTCGGGTCTGGCTCCCCGCCGCGTCGCTGGAGACGGGTCTGTGCAGGGAAGCTGTCCCTGGCCTGCTCGGGCCCCTCTGTGGCGCCTCCCCTCGGCCCCTTCCTGTTGCCTTCTGCTGCCCACCCCCCACGGGACACGCTCTGGCAGCTCCTGGTACTTTTCCTTCTGGCTCTTTCCACGCCTGGGCAGGCCCACACTCGTGACTTATCTGCCCCGCCCCCTCGCTGGCTGGGAAGCTGGGGAGCCGGGGTGGCGCGGCAGGTGTGTGCCCGGCGGTTGGTAGGGGGTCTGCCCTGCACGTGGGCCCAGGGACACGGCGGCAGAGGGGCCGCAGGGCAGTGGGAAGTCAGGCTGAGCAGGAGGAAAGGGTCTCCCAGAGCCTCCGCCGTGGGTGAGGACAGGGAGCGAGGACGCCAGCTCACCCGGGACCCCACGCCCAGGGGCTGGGGCTTTGCTGCAGGAAGCTGCTCAGCGCCAGCCTCGGTTGCTGGGCCCCAGGCCCCTCCGGGAGGGAAACGAGGCCAAGGAGGCACCGCTCGACCAGGGGCGCTCTGCCCGGTCTCCAAGGAGCTGGGGGTGGGGGGGGCCAGCAGTCACCGGGGAGCATGGGCAAGGGCTCAGCTTGGCGGTCAGCACGGCCAGACGGCGATGGCAGCGGGAAGCCCCTTAGCAAGGGCAGAACGAGCTGGCACTCACACGGCTGCCCCTCCAGCCCGGGTCACGGCCGTTTCAGGACTCGTGGCATTTAGGTGACCTTTTGTGCTCGGTCTGAGTCACTCCCGTCTGGACCCATGTCCCGTCTCCCTCGGCCAATCCGGGTGCTCAGGGGACGGGCTCCTCCCAGGAAGGCAGCGGGGGCCCTGCCCAGCTGGTTTTGGTCTTAGAGGAAGGGGCCAGCGTTGGCTTTAGCCTGGGCCCACGGTGACCTCGTGACCTTGGTGAGCGCCTTCCTTCCCTGGCCTCAGCCTCCGCCCTCTGTAGACCCTACTTCAGTTTTACGTGGATGGGGAAGCGTGGCTCCCCCGAGGCCCTGCTTGGGTCCGAGGAACGGCTGGAGGCTGCATTTCTCCGCACCTCCTGCTTTCCCATTTCTATGCCACTTAAATAAAACGTAACAGCTTTATTGAGGTATAACGTACGTACCATGAAGTTCACCCCTGTGAGGGTACGACCGTACCTCCATCGCGATTCAGTTCTAGAACATTTTCCTCCCCCTGAGGAGTTTCTCCTCCCCCCTCCCCCCCACCCCCGACAACCACTGATCTGCTGTCTCCGTAAATGCTTCATGATGGTTTTTGTTTTGTTTTGACCGTTTTCTTTGTTGTGATAAAAGGTACATAATATAAACTGACCATCTTAGCCATTTTTAATTGTGCAGTTCGGCAGCGTTAAGTACGTTCACGTTGTGCAGCCTTCACCACCATCTGTCTGCAGAACTGTGTCATCTCCCTAAACAGAAACTCTGTCCCCATTAAATACTCACTCCCCCTTTCCCTCTCCAGCCCCTGCCCCCGTCTCCATGAGTCTGACTTCTCTATGGACCTCATACACGTGGATCACACAGAATGTGTCCTTGAGCGTCTGGCTTATTTCACTTTATATAGTGTCCTCGAAGTTCATCCATGTTACCACCTGTGTCAGAATTACCTTCCTTTCTAAGGCTGGATAATATCCTATCATGTGGATGAACCCCATCCGCCTGTTGATGGACGCCTGGGTTGCTTCCCCATCTTAGCTATTTTGAACGATGCTGCAATGAACGTGGGAGCGCGAATTTCATGCTGTTTTTGTTTTTATTTATTTATTTTAAAAATAGGCCATTTTATTTTATTTTTAAAATTAATTTATTTTTGGCTGTGTTGGGTCTTCATTGCTGTGCGCAGGCTTCCTCTAGTTGCGGCGAGCGGGGGCTACTCTTCGTTGCGGTGCGCGGGCTTCTCATTGCGGTGGCTTCTCTTGTTGTGGAGCGAGGGCTCTAGGCGCGCGGGCTTCAGTAGTTGTGGCACATGGGCTCAGTAGTTGTGGTTCGCGGGCTCTAGAGCGCAGGCTCAGTAGCTGTGGCGCACGGGCTTAGCTGCTCCACGGCATGTGGGGTCTTCCCGGGCCAGGGCTCGAACCCGTGTCCCTGCGTTGGCAGGCGGACTCCTAACCGCTGCGCCGCCAGGGAGGGCCTGTTTTGGTTTTAGATTTTTGATGTGGGCCACTTTTAAAGTCTTCATTGAATTTGTTAACAGCATGGCTTCTGCTTTATGTTTTGGGTTTTTGGTTATGAGGCATGTGGGATCTCAGCTCCCCGACCAGGGATCGAACCCGCACCCCCTGCATTGGAAGGCGAAGTCTTAACCGCTGGACCGCCAGGGAAGTCCCTGTGCTGTTTTAAACGTAAGGCCCCCGCGTCCGTGATGCGATTCAGTCTTGTGTCTGTGTTGCAGGCAACGGAGTGGTTGTCCACTTACCAGGCTTGTTCGAAGAAGCAGAAAAGAATGAGAAGAAAGGTAGGCCCGTGTCCCCGCAGACCCGCCCCGCCCAGGACACGTGCATGTTCCCAGCGGCCAAGTTGCCGGGTGGCTCGCCATGTGGTTTCTCCTGAGGGCGGCGGCAGGTGGGCAGGTGGGGCGGCTTCCACGGCTGGCCCCCTGCCTGGGCCTGCTGGCTCTGTCTGTGCAGGAAGCTGGGAGCGGGCAGTCCAGCGGCCCCAAACTCTGGCTCCAGGCCACAGCCTCAGTGTCGCAGGGGAGCTTTCGTGACACTGGGGACAGGTGGCACTGGGAGATAAAGACCAGGCTGTCCAGGAAGGAGCCCTGGAACCTGGAATATGTCCCTGATGTCTGGCTGAGACTGGGGACCATTGGACCGACCACGCAAGCAGGGAAGAATGTGGTCTCTGGGGGCTGTTCAGGGGCAGGAGGCTGGCAGGCAGTGACCGAGGCCACCAGCCAGGCATCTGGGCAAGTGGGACCCCAGTGACTGTTTAGAGGCAAGATGATGACACAGCAGCCCTGAGATGCCGTGGAGGAGGCATAGCCTCGGCCTCAGGGCTCAGCGCAGGCATGAAGAGAGCGAGTGGGGCCCTGGCCCTGGGACGTGGGCACCAGGAGGTGCCGGGACGGAGACCCCACGGGGAGACAGGCTCGCCGTGGGCACGTGGGTGGACGTCCCTGGGGGGAGGGCCCAGGACCCCCCCCCAGAGAGGCCACCATGGGGAGGGCCCGCCGCTGACTGGAGGTGACTCTGTGGCCCGTGGCCAACCACGTGCCGTGTCCGCAGGCCTGAAGGACTGGGAGAAGAGGCTTATCCTCTCTGACCGGGCCCACCTCGGTGAGTCTCAGGCCCTCCCTGCCCGCCTGTGAATGACGCCCCCTCCCCACCATGGCCTGGGGCTCCCCCAGGCCTTCTCCAAGGGCTTCCGGGGGTGCCAGGTCGGGATCACTGCCCCCACTGGCAGATGGGGAGATTGAGGCCCGGGGGACCCCAGTGCATCCCCGGAGGCCCTGTAACCGTCTGTCTCTCCCGCTCGTGGTGCCCCCGCCGGCCCGGCCGGCAGTGTTCGATTTTCACCAGGCGGTGGATGGGCTCCAGGAGGTGCAGAGGCAGGCCCAGGAGGGCAAGAAGTGAGTAGCGCGTGCGCTCAGCTCGTGGCCCTCGAGTCCGTGGATGGAGCGCTGGGGGCGTGCGGGGTGGGGAGCGTGCGTCCACCCGAAGCCCCCGAGGACGGTGCCCGTCGGTTCACCCCAGGCCTCGCTGGCCCCGAAGCCCAAGTGAGCCGCCTCTCCCCGGGGCCGCGCCGTCCTCCCCGGCCTCCACCCCGCGGAGTGCCCGTGCTGTCTGTCGCCTGCTGCGCCCCCCACCCCTGCTGGGGTCGCAAGCCAGCCTTGACCATAGCTCCGTCACGGCGCCCGTCCTGCCCACCAGCTCTCGGTGGCCGTTCACTGGTTCTCCAGAGATACTTGTTAGAAGGGGCCGGGGACGGTCCTCAAAGCCGGGACAGGCATGCAGCAGACCGGAGTACTGCCTCTCACACACACGCGCACGCGCCTGCACTGCCCACATTCACACTGTGCACACGCTCGTCCACGAGCGCACACGTACATACGCACACCGGTGCACGCACGTCTGCACACAAACGTGCACGCACCACATGCACTCACACGGCACACACGTATGTGCGCGCGTGTATGCACTGCACACATCTCACACGCTGCACGTGCTCATACACAGGTGCACACCCGCTCCCATGGAGCATATGCACGCACAAACATGCACGCACACGCACAGGGCTTGGCCACGTGCAGGTGGCAATGCTGAGCCTGGCTGGGCTGTGGCGGGCAGAGCGTAGAGGATGGGCACAGCTGGGTTCCAGTCCCGGAGCAGCAGCCTCCGTGCCAGGCAAGAGGGAAGCCAGGGCAGAAGGCAGACAGGCCGGGGAGGGCACCACTGGGCACTGGGCCTCAGAGGGGGGGTAGGGGAGGGTCAGGGCTGGGACTCAGACCCGCGTGCCACCACCGCAGCCCCGGGTCCCTGGAAGCTGGCCCCGTGAGATGTCCCGTGGTTCTCATGGCCGTCCCAGACCCCCGGGTGCTGCTGCCGGGAGGGACCCTCAGAATGCCACCCAGCTCGACCTTGATTTCTGGGGCTGGAAACCGAGGCCTGAGGGGCTGGCCGGGGAACCTGTGTTCCCAGGCTCCTCCCCCAGGCCCCGGGCAGGCTGGCCTGGGCGACCCGAGTTCACAGCCTGTGGCCTGTCTTTTAGCATCGGCACCACCAGGAAGGGGATTGGACCGGCCTACTCATCCAAAGCGGCCCGCACGGGCCTCCGTATCTGTGACCTCCTGTCAGACTTTGACGAATTCTCCACCCGGTACCTGACCTGTCCGTGACCCCAGGGGAGCCTGGCCAGGGAGGTGGGCGCAGGGCTCCAGGGGGCCGGGGGTCTCAGTTGTTGTCGCTTCTGCAGGTTCAAGAACCTGGCCCATCAGCACCAGTCCATGTTCCCCACTTTGGAAATAGACGTTGAAGGTCAACTCAAAAGGCTCAAGGTACAGCCGGGCACCTCGGCATCAGGGCCGAGCCCGCCGAGGGTCCGCGTCCCACCGACCGTCCGTGCACATCCGTGCAGTGCACCTGTCGCGTTATCACAGGTCGCCTGGGCTTGGGGGCTGCGGGCCTCCCGTGGGCGCCTCCTGGCCAGCCGTGCTCATGGTGCCGTTCTCAGCAGGCCAGGGGCTCACCTGCTGGCCTGGGCCCTCGCCTCCTCTCTGAGGAAACTGCCCCAGATGTGCTGGGGGACGGAGGCCGACCCTGTATGTCTGGGGCAGGGGCAGGCGGGAGAAAGGAGGATGTCAGCGCAGAGCCCTTCTGGAAGTTTCCAGGGCTGGGACACCAGCTCTTCCACCCTCGTCTGGGGCTGTAAATGTGACAGGGCGGGACGAGCGGGGACACCTGCAGACCGAGCCCCTCGCTGGGCAGGAATTTGCTGGAAAAGAGAGGCTGTGGGGAGGAGGCCAGAGCTGGGTGGACACCCTAGTTCCTGCATCTTCCCCCTTCCCCCAGGGCTTCGCTGAGCGGATCCGACCCATGGTCCGAGATGGCGTTTACTTCATGTACGAGGCACTCCACGGCGCCCCCAAGAAAATCCTCGTGGAAGGCGCCAACGCAGCCCTCCTCGACATTGACTTCGGTACATCCACGGCCACTTCCCCACAAACCCCGCCTTTCAGAGACAGGCGTGGTGCGGCCTGCCTCCATGGCCGCGCTGCCGTCCGTGCCCAGGAAACGTACCGCCCTCGTTTCCCTAACTTCAGCCGAGAGAGGAGAAGGGAGAAGCTGGGCTGGAGGGGAGGGAGGGAGGGCGAGAGAGACCGGCGGGGCCCAACTGCCCCACGTGGGCCTCTGTCCACCCTGTCCCTGACCCAGGGACACACCAGCACCGAGGCCGCAAGGCGCAGGCCGGGGAGGCACGCACCGTCCAACCCCTCCCCCCAGCTCACACCCACCGTGCCCCGTGCCGGCCACTCCCCCGGGATGGTCCCCCTGGAGACCCTGCCAAGGGGGACCCCTGGGCCCAGGTGATCTGCGGGGTGGGGGCCTGACCGGCTGTCTCACAGGGACCTACCCCTTTGTGACGTCATCCAACTGCACGGTGGGCGGCGTATGCACCGGCCTGGGCATCCCCCCGCAGAACATAGGCGAGGTCTACGGCGTGGTGAAGGCCTACACCACACGCGTGGGCATCGGCGCCTTCCCCACCGAGCAGATCAACGTGAGTGCCCAGCCCCGCGGGACGGCGTGGGCACCTGGTGGAGGGGCCTGGGGAGGCTATGAGGTGCAGGACGCTGCCGCGCCGTGGCCGTACACAGCGGAGCCCCTCGGCTCGGGAAGGGCACCGGGAGCTGTGTCTCTGCTCCGTTCTCAGGGACACAGGCCACCTTCGTCCTTGAGGGCCTGAGTCCGCCTGGGTTTGGTCTCAGGCAAGCTAGAGCAGGGCCAGAAGCAACCCCCCACCCCGCCCGGCAAGCTGCTCTCCAGCCTCGTGGGTGTTTCTGGAAGCTCAGGACACCGCCGGCCTTCCTCTCACCTGGCCTTGTGCCCTCATGGCCGGCGAGCACCCGAGACTCTTGTCCTGGGCAGGTGTCTGAGAGCCAGAGTGGGAAGGGGCTTGAATGAGGCGCAGGGACAGGGATGGGACTCCTGAGAAATAAACACACGCCTGCCCAATGCTCAGCTGCAGGGCCGGGTCCATCCACCCGCACCTGCCCACGAGGCCCAGGAAGTAGGTGCTGGTCAGTGCGGCCCTACCTGTGGGGCCTCAGCTGGGGCAGGTGTGCCGGGGACCAGGGAAGCAGGCGTGAGGGGGGTTATCGTCAGGGGCTGCAGGGGGGTCGGAGGGGAGGGCAGGGGAGGCACTGTGAGCGCCAGGCAGCCGGGCGCATGCTCCCTTTCCCGTGGCACCGGGCCCTCTCTGTCCCCACGCAGGAGATCGGTGACCTGCTGCAGAGCCGCGGCCACGAGTGGGGCGTGACCACGGGCAGGAAGAGGCGCTGTGGCTGGCTGGACCTGATGACCCTCAGATACGCCCACATGGTCAACGGATTCACCGCGTAAGTGGTACTTGCGGCACATCTGCTACTGAGCCCACCGGGTGCCCGTCCAGCCCGGGGTGGTCCGACCCTGAGTCCCCAGACATGATGGGAGCAGGGGAGCTGGGCCTCGGGGCTCAGGGCCACCGTCTCCCCACGTAGGGTGATGTCACCCGAGGGAGACTCTTCTCCACGGCATGGCCACAGTGGGGTGACGTGGAGGCCCACGCGGGGCACCGTGGAGCTGGCCCTGCGTCCAGCCCTGCATCTCCTCCTGAGCACAGACAGGGCTGGGGCTCCCCCACGAGCTGTGCCAGCGGCAAACGCCGTCACTTCACTTCCCCCAAACCCCCAGGGTGACACTGGGCTCCTAAGAAGGGGGCAGAACAAACCCCCGGCAGGAGAGGCGACGCTTGAAGCTTGCGAGACCCCGCAGAGAGGCGGCCGTGAGGACGCAGCCTGCGCTGGTCCTGGAGAGCGGCCAGCTGGGTTTACAGCCCCTCGGGGGCCTCCGCAGGTCCCCCCGGCTCTGGGGCCCCGGTCTGTGAGGCTGTGGACAGGAAGATGACCCCGAGGGGGCCGGGAGCAGGAGCCCCCCTCCTCCGAAGCAGTACCCCCAGGGGGCAGGGCGGGCCCCCCACAGTGCCCCCGAGACCAGCCAGGCAGCCGGGCTGCTCTTGGTGATGGTTGTGGTTCCGGCGGCTCAGACCTTGCCCGGGGAAATGAGGGGCTTCATGCGAACGGAGGACTTCCTGCTTCCTCCCCAGAAAGACGGGCCAGGGTGCGAGGTGCACGCTTGTCACAGCGCACGGCCCACGAGTTAACCACAGCCGCGCTCGGTGTGTGTGGGCCGTCCGTCCGCGGGAGGCACAGGGACGAAGTGGCCGAGGACACGGGGTCGGAGGCCCCCGGCCCGCAGTCCTTGTGTGCAAAACGGGGAGATGCAGCCTCCCGGGGCCCCGAGGGTAACAGCCCAGCCCGGGTCAGGGCAGTGGCGCTGCGCACGGTGGCCCACGTGGGCTCGGGAAGCCCAGGGACACCCACCCAGAGGCCCTTGAGGCCTGGCCGTGCAGAGATGAGGAAAGGAAAGGGAGAAACTTGCATGAAGCCTGGGCTCCCTGGCCCTGGGCGGACGGTGCGGGAGACCCTCAGGGGTGGACGACGTCATGGGCACCGGTGGTCTCGGCCCGGGCTCGGGGTCTCCCGGGTCAGAGGGGCATGGACGGGCACAAGGCTCACATGCCCAGACCCTCAACGCGGCCGTGAGAAGGGCAGAAAGGACAAGGCCACCAGATCGGGGTCCCCACGGGGTGCTCAGGGCCAGGTGGGCCAGGTGGCTGGAGCTGGGTTCCAGCCTGGCCATGGGCGGCCTTTTCCATCCTCCTCTCGATTCCTGGCAAGTAGAGGAGAAGCGAGGGGTGGAGCCCGACAGGAGAAATGACGGCGTAGCTGAGCGCCGCTCGGCTTCTCGCTGTGGTTCTGGACAGGCTGGCCTTAACGAAGCTGGACATCCTGGACGTCCTGGACGAGATTAAAGTCGGCGTTGCGTACAAGCTCAGCGGGAAGCGGATCCCCTACTTCCCAGGTACGAGCACGGCGGCTTGCCTGTCCTTGGCCTGTCTCGCGGGACCTGGGAACAGACGTGACCCGTGGTTTCTGGGGCGAGGGGACAGGGTGTACGTGTTGAACACGCGGGGTCAGTGCGTGTCTGGGAGACTCATCCCGATTCTGTCTGTGGCAGGTTCTCACCCCGATGGGAGGCCTGGCCGGGCCTTGGGGCAGTTGCCAGGCATCCATGGTCTGGGAAGGGCTCAGAGGGACCGGCCTGACCCCGGGACCCTGGGGGACCCTCAGGAGCCTGGGGTCAAGGCCCACCTCCCGGGAGCTGGGGACTCACCTGAAATAGCCGATGTCAGGTCTGGACGCTCAAAGCTCTGGGCAAATAGGAAGACGACTTTGACCTAAGAAAACATACATTTTTGGTTAGACTCCTTAAGGTTCTAACTGGAGTTTCTGTGACCAAGGAAGCATCCTTTCTTTTAAAAAGCATAAAGGCAGTGCTGTTTTCCTGGGGTCACAGTTACTTGTGCATCTGCACCGGGGACACGTGACCCCACCCTCACCAGTGGCCATGGGCGAGCTGACCCCCGCTGCCCCACCCCCAGCACGTGTGTACACCCGCCAGCACCGGCGGCTGTGGGAGCCCCGTGCGTCCTCTCGGCCAGTGTGCCCCAGCCCTACTGACCCTGAGCTTCAAGAGGGCTCAGGGGAGCATTCGAACTTGGAGTGCATCCAGGGCCCTTGCAGTGGACGGCCCCTTGCAGCATCTTCTGACGATAAGGGGTGGTTGGTGTCTGCTGTAGCCCTGGAGGCCCCGCCAAGTGGGGTCCCTGCGCTGAGGAGGGGGACATGGATCCTTTAGGACCTCTTGACACTTCAGGACCCTAGATCCCCTTAGAATTTCCAAGCGGGGGCCTCAGAGTTCCTCTGATGATCGCTGTGGACGTTGCAGCAGAGCGCGTAGTGAATCCGTGTCCAGGGTGGCATGTCCCCTGGGCTGGAAGGGGTACAGCCAGTGTCCGAGAACCACCCCAACCCCCTGAGTAAACCAAGCAGGGCGGCTTGCCTTTCCCGCCTCTGAGCCCCGGGGCAAGCGGACCCCAGGCTGGGGGTCCCGGCCCCGTGGCCGAGCTACTGTCCACAGCACGTGGTTCACCCCCGCCCTGTGTGTCCCCAGCCAACCAGGAGATTCTGCAGAAGGTGGAGGTGGAGTATGAGACGCTGCCTGGGTGGAAGGCGGACACTACGGGCGCCAGGAAGTGGGAGGATCTGCCCCCACAGGCCCAGAACTATATCCGGTTTGTGGAGAACCACGTTGGAGTGGCAGGTGGGTGCCCTGAGCCCTGGCTGCCCCCTCTCCCCGCCGTGCTCTGGGCTGAACCTCCCCTTTCCCTTTCAGTGAAATGGGTTGGCGTTGGCAAATCCAGAGATTCGATGATCCAGCTGTTTTAGACAAAGACAGAGCTGATCCCGGCAGGCCACGTCCACGCCAGCAGCCACAGTAGTGTTCTTTCCCCAGCCAGCAAAACCAACGCCGTAAACAAAGAGATTTGAAAACTATTTTCTGTACTTTTATATTTCTCTTTAAGCCTTCAGCTCCACCCACTGATTTCTACAACTTGAAACATCTGAAAACCAGTGTTGGGTACATGTTAAAATCTGCTATTTCAATGAGCCGAAGCGCTCAAAACAGAGACCTTTTATGGCACGTGAATTGTCACATGGTTGTATGCCCGGTTGGAGCCGTTTAGTAATAAACAAATCCGACTTCCGCTGACCGGTAGCGAGCAGTGCCTGTTTTGTTCTGCCTCTGTCGTCGTCATTTTGACTTTTAAACGCTGGAAGGCGCCACTTTGCCACATCAGCAGTCTGGGTGACACACATTTTCTTTTGTTTTTTAATAGATGTATTTATTTATTTATTTATTTTTGGCTGCGTTGGGTCTTCGTTGCTGTGCGCGGGCTTCCTCTAGTTGTGGCGAGTGGGAGCTACTCTTCGTTGCGGTGCGTGGGCCCGTCATCGCGGTGGCTTCTCTTGATGCGGAGCGCAGGCGCACGGGCTCAGTAGCTGTGGCGCACGGGCTTAGTTGCTCCGCGGCATGTGGGATCTTCCCAGACCAGGGCTCGAACCCGTGTCCCCTGCATTGGCAGGCGGATTCTTAACCACTGCGCCACCAGGGAAGCCCTAAATCCTAGCTTTTTAGAGCTGAGGATGCCAGCTGGGTTCACTGACATTGGGCCGCTGCCAACCCGGCTTGCTTCCCATGGGCCCTGCCGGCCCCGGGCGGTTCCGCAGGGTCCGGTGTCACCGGCTTGCACCACGGAGTCCCAAACTCATGTGAGAGCATGTTGGGTGAAAGGGCCACAGATCGGGTGTGTGGCTGCACACCTGCCAGCGAACTTTTCCAAGCAGCGCCGAGAACAGCCTTCAGTGGTTTAAACGGTGTCAGGGGCACGCGTGCGGACCAGCTTCCTCGGGCAGCAGGGCTGCAGGTGAGACGCGCCCGCAGAAGCTCATCTTGGCGTTTCCCAAGAATTATTTCCCTCCTCGACAGAGCAAGAGGGGCGAAGGGAGAGGCCGAAGGCAGGGTGAGTTCTTAAGGAAAGAGGAGGTGGGCCCCAGCTCTTCTCCCTGCCCCCGGGGATACTGTGCTTCTCCTGACCAGATGCCCATCCTGCTACGGCAGAGGGATGCGCGCTTCGGGCCATCAACCAGAGCAGGCGTTTTCCAAAGAAATCATTTCATTCCGCATGGAAAGCTGCACCCCTGGCTCGGCAAGCTCACCCCGCATAAATGACGAGCTGCACAAAGCCGCTGCGTTACGTGGTAGCTGCTGAATTCTCCACCCGAATACGCGGTGTTCTTTCCTTTGATCTCGGGACAAAATCTTGGGGAGGCAGCCCCAGGCGATGTCTTTGAGTGTCTGCAGGTGTTACACAAGGTGAAAAGACACCAGTTTGGAGGGGAAATCATTCTTCCCCGGCACCAGCTTCCTCACTCCCGTGTGGCCCAGGGATGGGAGGCTCTGTCCTCTGGGTTGGGTTAGGACGCACAGCCCCCCTTTTTCTCAGTATCAGATGTTGTGAGGGTCTGAGTAATTATAATAAGGTGCCCTTTCTTCTTTGCACCAATAACACAGCCCCATTGTACACGAGCTCACAGTGGTCTCAGGTCAATACATGGATAAAAGACAAGTAAGTGATTTGATAACGTTGTTTGATAAAACGTGTTTTTCCAGGGACTTCCCTGGCGGTCCAGTGGTTAAGACTCTGCGCTTCCACTGCAGGCGGCAAGGGTTCGACCCCTGGTCGGGGAACTAAGATCCCATATGCCGCGGGGCGCGGCCAAAATGTAAAAAAAACAAAAACAAAAAAGTGTTTTCCCAAACACTTTGGAAAGCTGCTGGTTTGCTCAGAAGTTTAACATTCATCTACCCTACCATCAGATAGCCATTCCACTCCTAGGCACTGACCCACAACAAATGACCACGAATGTACAGAAAAAGCCTTAGACGAGAACGTTCAGAGCGGCTGCCCTCATCAGAGCCAAAACCTGGCACAGCCCAGGTGTCAGTCGACAGGTGAACAAACTGTGGTCCATCCACACACGGAATACACTCAGCAACGAAAGGAATGGACCACTGAGGAGTGCAGGACGGTGGCCGGTCTCGGAGCGAACTGACGGAAAAAGCAGACACAAAGGTGCACGTGCAGAAGAAGACCGAGCCTGTGAGGTTCTAGGACGGCAGCGTCCCTGTAGGGATGAAAACAGAGCAATGGTCACTTCTGCCCGGGGCGGGGGAGGGGCGACGGGGTCATCGTAACTGGCAGAATTGTATACCTTTGCCATCTGGGCATTCCACTGGGTGTAAATACACACAACCACACTGTAAGTAAATTATACCCCAATCTAAAAGTTACTCAAAGTAACCATACAACCATCTTACATAACTGAGATGATCATTACAATTTTAGGACCCCGAGGCAACTTTGATGAAACACATTAATGAATACGTTTCCTGCCAGCCTTACCCACTCTGCATTTGTTGGAGGGGAAGTTTGCTGCACTTCTCGTGGGAAAACAGAAAGCCTGTTCCTTCCTCATCTGACACATATTCACTTCCAGAATGTCCAACTTTCTAAGGTCAAATTATGCCATTCCGCAAATGCTTTGCATGAGTTCGGTTTTCCTGGGATATCGCCCCGCCCCGGGCAAGGCAGTTCTCCTTACTGTGCTTCCACAGCTCCCGTCCTTCCCCTTTTGTGACATTTGTCCCACCAGAGGGCAGGGACCCCGCTGGCTCTGCTCCACACCACCCCTAAGGGCCTTAGCACAGAGCACGGTATCTATTAAGGGCTGAATTGTGTTCCCCTAAACTTCACATGTTGATGCCTCAACTCCCAGTACCTCTGAATGGGACTGTATTTGGAGGTAGGGACTTTGAAGAGGTCATTTTTTCCGAAGCTTTATTGAGGTATAACTGACATATATTTAGATATAATTGATATAGAACATATAATTGACATATAATGTACACCTTAATTGTACACTGTTGACTAAAACAATAAAAGAGACCATCAAAATGGGTTTATTTGGGAAGGGCAAAAAATTGCAATTTGGGACGTGTAATCTATGGCTAACCACAGGCAAGTCTGGAGAACAAAGGAGGGAAAACTCTTGAGAAGGAGGAGATGGAAGGGGCTAGTCTGAGCAAAGAACCCATTGGTGGAAACTGGGAGTTGGACATGTAAGTGGTCTTTCATTGGCTGAGTTGTGACAGACTCTTATTGGCTGGGCTGTTGTCGGGCAAGGAGAAATTCTTCCTCCTGCTGGGTAGTAAAGTAGTAACCTTCTTTGTAGATGCAAGGTACTCTTTTTCTATCGGGTCTGCAATTAATGTAGTTCAGTAGGGCATGCTTGCTCCCTCTTCTGGCCTCCTGACTCTTTTTTTTTGGCCACACCACGCGGCTCGCAGGATCTTAGTTCCCCGACCAGGGATTGAACCCAAGCCCTCTGCAGTGAAAGTGCGAAGCCCTAACTACTGGACCGCCAGGGAATTCCCACTGACTCCATTTTAAATGAGGTTTCTCTTTCTTAATTTTTACAACATTAAGGTGTACAGTGTGATGATTTCATACACATACATATTGCAAGCCATAATAAGGTTAGATAATACATCCTTCACCTCATATAATCACCATTTTGTTGTCGTTGTTGTTGTTATGGTGAGAACAGTTAAGATCTACTCTTAGCAACCTGCACATACACAATACTTGCTAACTATAGTCACTGAGCTGTACATTAGATCCCTGGAACTTATCTACCATATAACTGGAAGTTTGTACCCTTTGACCAACAGCTCCCCATTTCCCCCAAGCCCAGCCCCTGGCAACCACCATTCTACTCTCTTCCTATGAGTTTGATGATTTTTTTTTTTTGTTAGTATTTATTTATTTACTTACTTACTTACTTACTTAGGCTGCGCTGGGTCTTAGTTGTGGCGTGCGAGATCTTCGTTGCCACATGCGGACTTCTTAGTTGCGGCATGCACGCGGGATCTAGTTCCCCGACAAGGGATTAAACCCGGGCCCGCTGCATTGGGAGCACAGAGTCTTATGCACTGGACCACCAGGGAAGTCCCAGGTTTGATGATTTTGGATTCCACATATAAGTGATATCATACAGTACTGTATTTCTCTTTCTCTGACTTATTTCAGTTAGCAAAATGTCCTCCAGATTCATTCACGTTATTGCAACTGGCAGAATGGCCTTCTTTTTTATGGCTGAATAATATTTCATTATATGTATATTCCAAATATCACATTTTCTTTATCCACTCATCCATTGATGAACACTTAGGTTGTTTCCATGTCTTGGCTATTGTAAAAATGCTGCAGGGAACATGGTGCAGATAGCGCTTCAAGATAATGATTTCAATTCCTTTGTATACACAGAAGCGGCATTGCTGGATCAACTGCAGTTCTATTTTCAACTTTTTGAGGAACCAGGAGGTAATTAAGTTTTAAAGAGGTCATATGGGTTGGCCTTAATCCAGTCTGACTGGCGTCCTTATCAGAAGAGGAGATGAGGACACAGAGGGACCACCACGTGAGCACAGGGAGAAGACGGCTGTCTGCAGGCCAAGGAGAAACCAGCTCTGCACACACCTTGATCTTGGACTTCCAACTTCCAGAACTGTAAGAGAATAAATGTCTATTGTTTAAGCCCTCAGTCTGAGTGCTTTGTTACGGCACCTCTAGAAAACTAATCCAGCACTGACTGGGCCTTCAACAAATATTTCTTAAATTAAAATTAGGTTGAAATAGAAGAGCTAACAAGATTCTCTTTTAATCACAATGTTTTGCATCTATCTACTGTGTCTTAAACGATCCTAAGGCAGTTTCAAATCTGAAAGCAAAGAAGTCTTTTAAAATTCCCAAGGCCTGTAAGATTAAAAACAATACTACTGGGAATTTCATCTATTTCTGGGCTAAAACCAGTCAAGCGTCTTTTTGTCACAGTGACCGCAGACCGCTAACGGGTATAGTACCAGATCATGCGGTCACGCAACAGGAAAAACGCTGGCCGAAGCCCCACTTTCGGCCCGGTCTCCCTAGACCCTCCATGCCTGGCGGGCCCCATCCCTGCGGGTGTCCTGGGCTGTGATGTGCATCACGTGGGGTGGTGTCACGTGAGGGGTGTGTCGCGTGGGGCGTGGCCTGTAAGACGGAGGCCCTCGGCTTGTCAGCGGAAATCCAGGCGACAGGAACGAGCTGGACGACCTCGGGGGCAGCGGACAGGACGAGGGTCGGGCGGGTAGGCGGCCGGCAGAGGCCGAGGTGGGGCCGGAGCCGCACGGCTCTGTCAGAGCCCGACATTACGTCAGGCCTGCCCCGCATGACGCAGCAGGGCCCGAAACCCGGCCCGTGACGTGTATCCAGTGCGTTCATGCGGCACTCTCCACTTGTGAGGGCGGGGCAGTCCTCCAAATTAAGAATTACAGAAAAGTGAATCAGCCGCGAACTTTTGGTGATTTAAACGGAGAAGTATAACCAGTTTCGAGAGTTGTTTGGGGAGCAAAATTTAAAACAGCCGAGGGCTTCCCTGGTGGCGCAGTGGTTGAGAGTCCGCCTGCCGATGCAGGGGACACGGGTTCGTGCCCTGGTCCGGGAAGATCCCACATGCCGCAGAGCGGCTGGGCCCGTGAGCCATGGCCGCTGAGCCTGCGCGTCCGGAGCCTGTGCTCCGCAACGGGAGAGGCCACAACAGTGAGAGGCCCGCGTACCGCAAAAAGAAAAAAAAATAAAACAGCTGAGACGCCCTTCCCTTCCGCATCCTCGTACGAGTCCCTCCCACATGTCGCCTCCGACCTATCACGAGCCACCCCTCACACGAGTCCCGCCCCCGATGTCGCCCCCACCCCATCCTGCGGCGCGTGCGCACCACACCGCCTTCCCGCTTCCACGCCCCCGGGGCGCCCACTCCGACCCTCGCCCTTTCCCGGACTTTCCCGCGTCTCCGAGTCCCGCCTCCCGGCGCACGAGCCCCGCCCCCTCCCCGGGCCTATCCGGCGCCGCGCCGTGCAGCAGCCCCGCCCCCCCGCCCTCTTCCCGGGCCTATCCCGCGTCGCGCCGCGCACTAGCCCCGCCCCCGCCCCGCGCAGGGGTTGGCGCACGGCTGTGACGTCACGGGCAGGCGAGGCGCGGCCGCGGAGCTGCGCCGCTGCGGGCCGCGGCCATGCCCAAGCGGGGCTGCCCCTTCGCGGACGCGGCCCCGCTGCAGCTCAAGGTGCGTGTGGGCCGGAGGGAGCTGAGTCGCGGCGTGTGCGCCGAGCGCCTCACGCGGGAGATCTTCGGTGAGTGAGGGGTAGCGGGGTCGGGCAGGCGGTTTCCGCAGGCCGCGCCCCCTGGAGCCGGGGGCCGGGGCCAGTCGCCCGGCCGGGTTTGGGAGCAGCAATTTGGGCGCTGTGAATGCGCCCGCGTCCACGACCTGTCCCCGCCCTCCACCTTCCCGAAACAGGCGGCCTCCGCGTGGGGCCGAGACGTGGCTCTGTCCTTTGGGAATGCTGGACTCGCGCAGGAGCCAGCCCTGGTCTGACCAGCCCAGCGAGAGGCCGGGGAGTGGGATGTCCCGGTGGAATAAGCCGGTAGAAGCACCCGTTCTGACCCGAGAGGCGTTTGTGGAGCGCGCCTTCCTTGCCAGGCGCTGCGGCTGCGGGAGACCCTGCCTTGCTGTCTACTGGGGGGCCAGCCAGAGAAGGACTCTCCAGAGGTCATCAGGGCAGGCATGGGTCGCTGCAGGACCACCTGCAGGTTGTTAGAGGTCTCGTGGAGGAACAGGGTCGAAGGCGAATCCTTCAGGATTAGGCAGGCAGAGAGGGAGAGGAAGGGAATTCCAGGCAGAGGGAACAGCCTATGCAAAAGCCGGGAAGCCGGAGAGTGCTGTCCGGTTCATTGTGGCTGGAGTGTCCAGTTCCAGAGATGTAAGGACACTGACCTAGGAAGCCTTCTCTGGCTGCTTCATGCAGGTTTTTGGGCGCATTGATATTATTGATCATCGCTTTGGGGGGCTTAATACCCTGGGGTAACTACAGAGTGGAATTTACCTTAACTAGTGGTTGGAGGCACGAGGTTTGTGCGTGTGGAACAGTCAGATGGTTACCTGGGTGTCTGACTGAGTGGTGCTGCCGTGTACTAGGGATGTGGGGAAGCGCCTAACCTGGGGAGACCCTGCTTCTCTTTGTCCTGCTGCTCCCCACCCCACTGCCCCCATCAGCAGCTGCTGTGCCCTTTCTTTTCTTGCACATGCAGGGTTGCAAATGCAAATGCCTTTCGAGGCCGTGCAGGTGATAAAAATGAGTGAAGCTGTGAGTACTATGGCCAGACTGCAAGTGTTATCCTCTCAGGACCTTCAAAAAATGTAAACACTGCAGACAGAGAGAAGAATTAAAAATAAACGCGGGCTAAGTCAGTCTAGCTCTTGACCACGATGTTCTGGAGCATTTGCAGGGGCTTGTCCTTCGCAGGGCCCCGTCACAGAGGGAGTGCGAGGCTCCCTGGACATCTAAGAAGGGCAGGACATAGGCCAGCGTGAACTCGTGTTTAATGAATTCCAAGCCTGAACCCTGGTCTCTTTATCTTGAACAGACCACAGGCCCTTGAAGACAAGTCTTAGCCTCACCACATGACCTCCCTGCAGTCCCACCCTATTATAAGTGGGGATGGGGGGGATTGGAGGAAGAGGAACTGGGTGTGACGGGGCTGTCATCAGCCACTCCATTTGAGTTACCCAACTGTGTGTTTCTGTCGGTTTCACTTAGCACCAACAGCTTCTAAGGTCTCCACCCTGGCTCTGTTGGGACAGGGCAGAACACCACAAACAAAGCATTTCTGGGGCTGGCGCCTGGCATTTGACCTTGTGAAAGCCCCCAGTGCCCTGATGGAAAGCCACTGCTCTGGTTGCTGAGAAACCACCTCAGCTCTGGGGTCGGGGGGGATGTCCAGGGCCCACAGAGGTCTGGAAAGTTCTGGGGCACCTTGTTCCGAGCTGGTTGCTGCCACGCCTTCTGCCAGCAGCTCCGTGGTCAGTGAAGGGGTGCGTGCTGGCTGGGGTGTGGGCTCAGCCCTGAGTCTCTCGGCTGTGCATTAGTTAGCACTCCACAGCGCAGTGCTTCGTCTGCTGGATGAAGCCGGCTTGTGGGTGCTGGGAAGGAGATGAACGGCAAGGAGGTGAGGCCACCCGTGTGGAAAATGAGCAGAGTGATAGCACAGGGAGCCCAGGTGGGGCTGCAGCGTCCGGAACCTTCCTGGAGGAGGTGGCCGCTGAGCCCAGGCAGGAGGTCAGGGTGGGACCCAGCTCGCCAGGGAGCAGCGTGCTCTGGGGTGGCTGGGTAACCAGAGGCCCGGCCACGCGCAGCTCGAGGGACAAGGTGGCCATGCAGGTGCTTCCGTGCTGCAGCAATATAAGCGGGGAAATGGTTGCCTCCGCAGAAAAGACCACGCAGCTCCTCTTCCGCGGGGCCCAGGCCTGCATGGACCCCGCGTGGGAGGAAGCCTGCGCCATCGTCCATACCCCGGAGTCCCCGAAGCCTGGCCCCACAGAAGCCCCTCGGGCCGCACGCGGGCAGATGCTGATCGGGCCCGACGGCCGACTGACCAGGAGTCGAGCCCAGGCCTCCGAAGCTGGTGAGTGAGGCCCACGGCAGGCGCTTCCCAGCTGTGTGCTAAGGATGGGGTGTGGCAGGGGCTTTTCCTACCTGGGCTGGAGGGGGCTGGGCCCGAGTCTGACGATACGAACAGGGCGAGGGCCTGCAGGCTCCTGACATTAGGAGGCTCTGCTGTCACCAACATCCACGTCTGGTAGCTGCAAACAGCTTCTAACTGTTGGATCAGAAAGGAACAGAGACCCCTCTGGGTGACCCTTCTGGGTGTCCTGCCTGCTTTCCACCTGAAGCTCTCCCACGGAGTCCCACCTGGCTGGGTGGGAAAAGCCTGTTCGGGTCCCTGTGCAGTGTGGTGTGCGTCTCAGACTGTCACCTGTGTCGCTGGTTAAAAACTCTCCCGCCCCCGGGTCTGGGTGGGGCAAAGGGACCCCTGTGTTAACCCGTGATGCAGGGACCACGCTTTGAGACGCAGCTGGGAGACACACAAGGGACGAAGGCCTAGCGACTTCTGATGCAGGTGGTCAGGAGAAGGGCTGACCCTTAGGTACCGACATTTGGGTGGTGGGAATTGTCGGTGGGAGTCACGGAAGCCAGCTGGGATCTCTCCTTGGTGAACGGGTCTGGGTGCTGTGCTTATGCACAGGTTGTCGTCTCAGGACCTAGTGGTCAGTCAGGCGCAGGAAGGAGGGTGGCCCCCAGCCCCAGCGCTCCAGGTCCCCTTTGGGCTGATGGGTGTTTCTTCCCCACAGACCCAGCCATGGCGGCATCGGGAGCCTGCTCGTCGTGCGTGCGGGCTGTGGACGGGAAGGCGGCGTGCGGCCAGTGCGAGCGGGCCCTGTGCGGGCGCTGCGTGCGCACCTGCTGCGGCTGTGGGGCAGTGGCCTGCGCCCTGTGTGCCCTCGTGGAGTGAGTGCGGGCCCTGTCGGGGAGTGGGGGCGGCAGGCCCATCCCACATTGCCCGGTGGGACGATGTGATGCCAGTAAATGCTTTGCTCAGCTTGAGTTTTTCCAAGACCTTGAGATCCTTTCTGGAGGAAGTCCAGACCTTGTAGGTCAGCTCTGCGCTGTCTGTGGTCTGTCCCAGACCATTTGTGCTCTAGTCCTTTGAGCCCTGGCATCAGGAAGCCTCGCATGGCCTTCCTGTGTCGCGCGCTCATTAGCGGAGGACACCTGACAGGTGAGGGCAGGAAGTAAGTGTTTTGTCTGTGGCTTGGGTGAGCGCGTCCGCCACAGCCGGTGGGCCCCATCCCTGCCCAGGAGGTTTCGGGCGCTGTCCTCGTCCCAGTGGCCACTCCCGGCTGATGGGTGGGGATGGGCAGTGCCCCGTAAGAAAAGTTCTGCAGATCTCAAACCAGTTTAGTCCCAATGGCCTTTAAAAGCAACTCACCCCCCCACCGCCAAAAAAAAAAAACCAACCCCAACTGTGGAAAGTTAAAAACACGCCTCCTGAGAGGTGGGTTGCTCCACGGTTGGGACGCGCTGGACAGAAGGACGGAGGCCAGGCGTGGGCCTCCCGTGCTGGCCGGTTCAGGGGTCAGGTGCTGGGCGAGTCATGGGTGTGGAATACTCTTTCTATTGACTTTGCCAACTCAGTTTTCTTTTCTTCCTATTTATATGTAAGCTGAGACGGGCAGGGCCTTGCCAGTGGCTTTTCCCTGGAGGGGGAGCTGAGCACAGCACAAGGGCCAGCTGAGGGGCCAGGTGGGCGCCCCACCTACTGGCAGCTGCTTCCCTCCCCGGGGCCGTCCGCATCCTCAGGGACTCCCGTGGCAGCCTCCCCCGCCCCTGCTCTCTGCTGCCTGGCCCCCAGGCACCCGCAGAGCCTGCCGTGCACCTGCCTGTTTCTCGGGCCCCGGCGGGCGGGGCTCTCTGACCCGGGTGAGAAACAGACGACACGTTCGGGGTCCCCTCTGGAGGCCACGCCTCAGGCCTCCGAGCTTCAGCGCCACCCTGGAAGCGGGCATCCTGCCCGCACCTGGTGGCTGCCTCGTCCCCAGGGTCAGGCACGGCCGCGGGTGGGGCATCGCCGCCAGGAGCTGGAGCCAAGCTCCTAGCCCTGGACGTGGACCCTTTGCCGCTGCACCTCAGGCGTGCTGCCGTCTCCTTTCAGCATGTCTCCCGAAGCGTGTCCCCTGCTATTCGCTGAGTTGCCATGTCCCTACCCTACCTGAGCTGCTGCCCCTGTGAGCCATCCGGGGCCAGTCACCCCTGCTGCACACCTGGCCGCTGTGAGACCTGGGCTGAGCCCCGGGGGCTCCTTAGCTGTCAGTCCGTGAGGGCGGCTCCGGCAAGCACCCCAGACGTTTCCCCTCGTGCTCGAGGCAGATGCCTGTCGGGGGGGCTGCTCCTGGAGTCCCGCCCTCTGCGGGTTCCGTGCTCCGGCCTCTCCCCGGGCCCTCGAACCGCCCCCCTCTGCGAGTGTCCTTCTCCAAGGACCCGGCCCTGTGGGCCCGGCCCCCTGCGGCAGTGGGGCCTCTTCTTAACTGGTTCTGTCTGGGCCAACAGCCCCGCCTCCAGATAAAGTCGAGGGACCAGGTGGGGTCGGCAGCTCCCGTGGAACTCAGCCCTAATGCCAGCTCCTCTCCCCCAACCTCGCGGTGTCGCAGCTGCAGTGACCTCCACGAGAAAGTGCTGTGCGCCAGCTGCGCCATGTTCGAGGCCTGAGGCCAGGAGAGGACGGCAGCCCTGCCTGGACGACCTCGCCGCCGTCCACGCTGAGGGACTGGGGGGAGGGGCGGGAAGGGACAGCCTTTCTATTTTGTATTTTGTTCTCCTGACCACAGAAGAGAATAAACCCTTTATATTTGGACAAGAGGACTCACTCGTCAGCGCCCCTGGGGCCCGTGGTCTGCCCGGCTCCCACCTGGCAGCGCCCTGAGCTCCATGCCAGGTGCCGCCAATCGCCCCGTTGACAGGTGGGGACACTGAAGTCCAGAGCGTGTGAGCCCAGGTGGGGCTCCAGTGCCCCTCGGGGGTGGGGCCGCGTCCCAGGCTGTCCCTGAAATGCCACTGTCATGCGCCGCTGTCTGGGTGGCTGGGCCCCGGGTGACCTGCCTGCCAGTTCCGTCTGGGTGGTGCGGCCCGTGTGGCCCGAGGGAGGGCAGTGGACGAGAGGGGGAAGGGAGGGGCGCAGCCCTGCACGGGGCCTCCTCACCTGGGTCTCGGGCCCGGTTCCCACGCGCGGGGTCCTTGCGGCGCCATGGGCCCAGGCCCTCAGGGTGAGTCCATGGGTAGTCAGTCCCAGCCCCTCCAAGAAACCCTGGAGGGGAAGAGAGGTTCTTTGGGGTGGGCAGCGGGGGCACCCACTGTTGGAGGGTCAAGTGACTGACTCTTGGAGGGGGCTGGGCCAGGGTGGGGTTTGCCCCCAAGTGCACAGCCTAGGACCCCTGAAGCAGGAGCGGGGGCGGGCCACAGGGAGGCATGAGGTCTTGGGGGCGGCTGCAAGTGACCCCATGGGTCTCCCTGAGCTGAGAACATTCAGAGGCCTCCCCAGCTCGGCCGCGTGAGTGCAGCACGAGCCCTCATCGTGGGGTCACCTCCTCTCACCTGGCTTCCTGTAGAGGCCCTGGGCCTCCGTCCCAGTGCCCACCTGCAGACCACGACCCCAGCGAGCACGTGAAGAGATGCTCAGCGTCGCTCAGCATTAGGGAAACACAGCTCAGTAACAGGAGATGCTGCCTCACCCCCGGCAGGGGGCTGCTGTCCAACAGAGAACAAGGGCCGGCGGGGCCGTGCGGACCCGGGAGCCCGTGCGCTGCTGTGGGGATGCAAGGGGACGGGCCTCTGTGGAGCAGAATGGCAAATACGCAGCAGGGATTCGAGCAGGTGTCTGTACGCCTGTGTGCATCGCAGTAGCGTCCACAAGAGTAAAAATGTGGAAACAAACCACGTGTCCACGAAGGGATGAATGGCTAAGCAAATCGTGGTCCATCCATACGATGGAATATGATTTGGCCTTAAAAAGGAAGGAGGTCCTGACGCAGACTGCAGCACGGATGGACCTGGAGGACGTCAGGCCGGGTGAAGTAGCCAGTCACAAAGGAAGGTCCTGTGTGATTCCACTCCTGTGAGGTCCTTAGAGCCGTGGGGTTCACGGAGACAGACGGGAAGGGTGGGGCCGGGGAGGGGCAGTGAGTGTTGAACGGGAGCAGAGTTTTAGTTTGTGAAGATGAAAAGTTCTAGAGACGGTGGTGGTGCTGGTGCCACAGCCACGTGAATGCATTTAATGCCACTGAACTGGCCACTTAAAAATGGTTAAAGCGGTAAGTTTTACATATATTTTACCAAGTAAGAATATTTAAAATGTTAAAAAGACAATTGTTGAAGGCAAAACTAATAATGTGTGTTGGGGAGTTTGAACATGTGGAAACAAAAGTGTCCACAGCACGGAGACGGCAAGTGGAGGTGTGTGTTCTGAGGACCGTGCGTGTGAAGGGCTGAATTTCACTCCAAGGCAGGCTGCTGAGTGAGTTATGGACTGACATCCGACAGGCCGTGGCTACAGTCGTTCCTTCGGGAGAGATTTGTTCTAAATTCCACATAGGATCCTGGGTTGGATCCTGGAACAGAAAAGGAGCATCAGTGAGAGAGTTGGTAAAGTCGAAATAAGCCAGTAAAAGAGCGAAAATGGGGGACTTCCCTGGTCGTCCAGGGGTGAGGAATCCGCCTTCCAATACAGGAGACGTGGGTTCGATCCCTGGTCAGGGAACTAAGATCCCACATGCTGAGGAGGAACTAAGCCTGCGCGCCACAACTCCGGCGCTCGCGCGCCTCAACAAGAGAGCCCACGTGCTGCAACCTACAGGGCCCACGCGCCCTGGAGCCCGAGTGCCACAACCGGAGAGAGAAAACCCACATGCCACAACTGGAGAGAAGCCCACGTGCCGCAACTAAGACCTGACGTGGCCAAAAAAATGAAATTTTTTTTTAAAAAGATAAAATGGGTTGTTAAAAAATAGTTATTTAATCCAAAATGAGGGTGAAAAAGAGGAAGGAAGGCACAAAGATCTAAAGGGACGCACAGAGGAACAGCAAGGTGACGTTTAAGCTCAGCCACGTCTAGATCCCACTCCTGTACGTGACGTAAGCACCCCCGAGGGGTGGAGACCCACAGATCGTCAAAACAACAGTTGAGACCCAGCCAGCTCTGTTGTCTGCAACAAATTCACCTTGAGTATGAAGACAAGCAAATTCAAAGGGACAGGGTAGACTCCCTGTTGAATGATGACCCGTCTTTGAGCAGACATCCCCCGAGTGGCGTTTACTGGGAGGCAGACCCCGCCCCCATGCCGTCCCGACACCCCAGCCTGGCTGGCTCCTTGCTGGGAGCTGCTGACCTACCCGCAGCCCCCAGGGCCTCGGCTACAGCACGCAGCCATGCCTGCTGAAACGTGGGCACTACAGGTGCTAAAGGCACCTCTGTTCCTGTCTTGCTGTCCCTCCGGAGGCCCGGCCTGCTGCTTGGAAGGGCTGGGTGCGACATGGGAGGGCGTTCGGCCCCCGTGCAGGCCGGGCCGTGGGACCTCCACCCTGCTGGTCCTCACTGCCCCAGGCTGCTGT
The DNA here is from genome assembly GCF_039906515.1 of Pseudorca crassidens. Classification (NCBI taxonomy): domain Eukaryota; kingdom Metazoa; phylum Chordata; class Mammalia; order Artiodactyla; family Delphinidae; genus Pseudorca; species Pseudorca crassidens. The sequence goes on along the minus strand of NC_090296.1, from coordinate 1,666,298 downwards.
TCACCAGGCCCCTCCGGCTCTGCTCTGGCCCTGCGGCCGGGACCGGATAGCGCCCAGGAGTTTCCTCCCCGAAGTGCCGGTCTCCCTGCACCCCTACCACTCCACCCCGAGGTGCCTGCGCAGCCCCACCTCCGCGAAGGCTGGGAGGCCCTGGGGTCTCCGGCCTCGGCTCTTTCCTTCTCGGCCCCACCCACCCGGATGGGACACACCATCAGGGTAAGTTTGTGCTCATGTCCATGCCCATGACCTTGAAGCCTGTCCCAGGCCAAGGAACGTCCCTAAGGCCATCACCCGCATCCCCGTTATCCCCCAACCATCCCCCCATCATCACCCAAGGAGGCCCCACGAGAAAGCGCAGCTCGTGCCCCTCCGCCTGGCCAGCTGGCCGCCACCCCCCAACATGCCCCAGCTCCAGCTTCAGAGGCACCTCCCGGTTTTCCACACCACATCTGACGCTTTGGGGTACCATTTGCTCGAAGTTCGAGGATAATGGAAAGGTACTGCTGTAGGTTCTGGTGTCTACAATATACATTTTTTTTCCTTTTTTTATGTGTTAAAATACACACCTCTTCAAGACCCTGCCTTCAGCTCTTTGGGGTATATGTGTACCCAGGAGTGGAATTGCTGGGTCACATGGTAGCTGTTTTTATTTTTTTGAGGAACTTCCATACTGTTTTCCGGAGGCTGAGCCATTTTACATTCCTACCCACAGTGCACAGGCTTCCAATTTGAAGGACGTTTTTACGTATCTGAAATCTGGATCCAAAGCATCCTTTAGCAGGTAACATTTGGTGTGTTTGTGGTTTCCAAAAAAGCTGTGGGAGTGAAATAGTTCAGAGCCTATCAACACTGAGCAATCGGGCACCGCCCAGAGAGGCACCCGCAGGCCTGACTGACCCCACCCACCTCATGCCCCGCGCAGGCGCCCCTTCCAGCGGAAGGGGCAGCCACCCCGCCCCAAGGAATGTCTTGTCAGGGTCACGGGCCCCGGAGCCTGGAGAAGCAGGCTGCTCTGCCCCCTCCCCCGGGCCCAGGCGCCAGGCCCAGTGAAAGGTCCGGCCCTGTCCCGGCCACGCCTGCGGGGTTGAGTCCCCGTGAGAGAGGAGGAGCTGAGGCTCCGCCCACCCCTCTCTGGGCAGGCGCCTGGAGGCCGACGCGCGGGCCAGCGCCGGCAGCCGGCTCCTCTCCGCACCCACCAGGTGGCGCCCGCGGCACGTCCCGCTGGGCTGCTCGGGCGCCCCGGACCCACTCCCGCCTGTCCCGCCTGACCCAGGCTTGCGGTGTGACCGCCGGCAGGCCGCTCTCTCGGTCCTCCTCGGGCCCTAGGGCCTGGCAGTGACCCGAGTCTCGGCCTTGGCCAGCTCGGGGCCCTGCAGGATGGCTGGTCCTTCCTGGTGGTCGGGGTCTGCGGCATTGCATGGACAGAGCTGGTAGGCAGACGGCTGTGCAGTCTGGGTGGCTTCCTTGGGGCATGGGGCTGGGGTGAAGCCAGGTGGAGACAGGGACGGCCAGGGCATCCCGCGCTCCGGTGAGTCCCGCCGGAGTGGGGTGGGGGGACATCGTCCCTCAAAGGTCATCCCTGGGGCCTCTGGGCACGAAGGACAGGGCGCTCCCCTCAAGCGGACCGGCCACATGCTCCTTCACCTGCCACGCAGCAAAACAAGCCACAGAGTTGAAAAGCAATTTTTATTGAAGAATTTGGAGGGAAAGTCTCCTAATAGTAAAAATACTAAAGTTGAGTATAAAAAACGCCACGGTGCAGCGCAGCGTCCAGCCGGGAGACACGGAGGGCGCAGCGACGGCCCCTCCGAAGGGTGTCAGGTGGGGCAGGGCAACAGCAGGAGAGTGAAGCTTCTATAAGGACAGGTGCTACCAGGGGAAGCCATCGGGTGACACGGTCCCAATGGGGAAGGGGGCGGAGTGAGGGCCCTCTCCTGAGATTAGAAACCCCAGTATGCACGTGAACAGCATAATACTCGGCAACAGATGTCACCTGGCTCTTCTATCTTGCCGGCGAACCCCGGCCCAACCCCACTGCAGGGGCCACCCTCCTCCAGCCTCAGTGCTGGGGCTGCTGCGTGCCCCACCCAGAGCGAGAGGGGGCCAGGCCAGCGCACCACGGCAAGGTGGCTTCTGGGGCCCCCGGGCCGGGCTGGGCCGAGGCAGGGGCAGCCAGGGACAGCCGGCGAGAGGGACGGAGGGGCCGCGGGCAGGGCCCACCCAGGCCCGATTGCACTTGGCTGCAGAAGTCCTCAACGTTTTCCTACGTGAATCTAATTGTTCCGAAGGCCGCGGCCTTCGCCGCGGAGAACTGGATGAATAAATTAAGAAAAACCGCAGGATGTCTTCCTCCCGACCTGGCTGGCCGAGAGGACACCGCCCCCAAGGCGGGCAGCCCTGCCCACAGCACGAGGCATCTTCCCATCCGTGTTGGAGGACAGCAATGGTTCCGCCCAAACGCATCCGGAAATAAGAAACACTAAATACAGATCATCCGTGCGAGGCTTCCTCCCGAGTCTTCCAAGCCCTCGTCCGGAGCACGTGGCTGCCCACGGCTGCGTCCCAAGCACGCCGGCTGGCCCCTCAGGCCGTGCCGCTGGCCGAGTAGGAGAACTGGGGGAAGTGAGGCCTCCGCTCGCTGTCCACGCCCTCCATGCTGTCGTCTGCGGGCGGGAGGAGCGGTTCAGCTCCGGGCACTGGGCAAGTGAGGCCGGCCGGCCCCAGGGCTCGCCTCCCAGACTCCGCGTCCAGCCTCAGCGAGCCCCCATCCCACGATCCCGGGGCCGGGGGCCGCGGCCCTCCCGCCCTGACGGCCACCCGTGAGGGAGCCTTCCCAGTAAAATGCTGAGCACGGAGTTCTGTTGCCCGGAGAGGAGGAAGGCGTCGGCAGGGAGGCCCCCTCACCTCGGTCGGGCGGCGTGATGGTGATAATCTGGGCTGTGAACTCTTCGTCAAAATACCTGGTGTCCGTCTCGGACGTGACCTGAGGCTTGAAGGGTGGGCTGAGCTGCAGGAAGGGGGCTGCGTTACAGGTCTCACCCTGTACTGCCCGGCGCACCTGGACCTGGACCCAACTCAGGACCCACCCAGGAGCCAAGGCTGGGGCCAGGCCTTCCTCTGCCCACGTCCCCTCTGGGGCCTCGCCCTTCAGGGATCCACCTGCGGGGCCACCGGCCTCACTCGCGGCCCCCGCATGGCAGAGTGGCCCGGCAGCGTCAGGCCACAGAGAGGACTCACCACAACGCAGGACGCAAGGGCAACTGCAGAGGGACAGGCTGGCGGGAGGAAGGACCCCCACTCCCCCGACCCCGGGCCCAGGTGCAGGGCTGCCTGGGAACTAGCAGCAACTAGCAGGGGGTCTCTCGGGTCGGGGCTGGGACTAGAGCGCTTGGAGGGCAGGCCCAGGAGGCGGCAGGACCCTGGCTGGAGCAGAGCAGGGTGGAGAGCCCTGTCTGACAGGGACAAAGGCCCAGCCGGCCATGTGTGGCCTGCAGGGGAGGGGTGAGCTGGAAACGGGGTGGAAGCATGCTTGGAGACAGGCACCCAGCAAGCCTAGGGGCAACCGTCCTGAGCCTGCTGGCCACCCCACCAGCACGGGCCAGGGCCTGGGGCTCCCAGGTCCCTCCGAGGGCAAAGTGCAGAGGCACACGTGCAGGAAGCAGCTGCCTCGCTCCTCGGAGGCCTCCTCACGTGTGCTTGTGGGGTGTGTAAGCAGGTATGTGTGTGAGCAGGTGGGTGTGAGCGGGCGTGTGCGGGGGGAGGGGTGTACACAGGCCCCACGCACCTTCTTCTCATACACATCCTGCCACACGATGCTGGCGAAGAAGCGGTGCTGCATGATCTCCTTGGCGTCCTCGGAGCCCCCACCGAGCCTGCGGGGAGACGGAGGCCACGGTGACGGGGTCGCCACCTGCGGGGCCCAAGGTTCGGACCCCTCCTCCCACAGGCTGAGGTCGGCCGCCAGGCAGCAGCCCGGGCAGCTGCAGCGTGCTGGGTGGGCAGGAGCTGCCGGCAGGGCCGGCTCTTCCCGAGCAGGTGTGAGCAGGCCCTCTGCCCGGGCCAGCCCAAGCCGAGGACATCACACATGGCCGCCAGCACGGTCGTTCCCTGGGGGTTTCGGGGGACAGCCCAGGGCAGGGCTCACCGCTGCTTGGGGTCCTTCTTGAGCAGCCCTGAGAGCAGGGACTTGGCCTCAGGGCTGAGCGTGCGTGGGAAGCGGATCTCCTCCATGAGGATGAGCTCGAAAAGCTTCTCGTGGTCCTGGTTGTAGAAGGGCAGGCGGCCGCACATCATCTCGTACATGACCACGCCCAGCCCCCACCAGTCCACCGCCCGGCCGTAGTCGTTGTCCTCCAGCACCTGGGGTTGCAGGGCACGGGCTCAGAGGGCACCTGAGACACGGGGACTCGGGGGTCGGGAGGGGGGAGGGGGGACTCGGGGCGCGGCAGACGCGCACCTCGGGGGCCAGGTACTCGGGCGTCCCGCAGAAGGTCTTCATGGTGGCGCCATCCTTGATGCCCTCCTTGCACAGCCCGAAGTCCGTGATCTTGATGTGCCCGTCCTTGTCCAGCATGAGGTTCTCCAGCTGCAGGAGGCGGCCTCCGGGTCAGCCCGCCTCCACACCCCGCCCCCAGCCCCGCCCCAGATCCCCGGCCCCGCCCACCTTGAGGTCCCGGTACACCACGTTCTTCTCCGAGTGCAGGTAGTCCAGGGCAGACACGATCTCGGCGCCGTAGAACCGGGCCCGGTCCTCGGGGAACACCCGCTCCCGGGACAGGTGGAAGAAGAGCTGCGGGACGGGGAGCCTGAGCGGGGCCGGCGACCTGGGCCAGGGTCACAGGGCGGAGACCCTAACCAGGCGGGGAGCGGGGAGGGCAGCCACCCAGACACCCGAGGCTCAGAAAGGGCCGCCCCGGGACCGGGCCCTACCTCGCCTCCGTTGGCGTACTCCATGACGAAGCACAGGCGGTCGTGAGTCTGGAAGGAGTACTTCAGGGCCTGTGAGGGAAGCAGAGCTGGAACCCGGCCCTCAAGCTGGGCAGGAGCTTCGCCCTGTTCAGGGCGGGGGATACCCCGCTGCCCCACCGGCCGCGCCCGAGGACGAGTGGCTGCACGTCCAGGGACCGAGAGGCGGCGCCCCTTTAGGGCCGCCTTGCTGCCCTCACACCTCAAACCACAGGCGGCCTCGCTTTAAAAGAAAGGCCCGCTGATGACCGCTTGCTCACAGAAACACGGACGGGAGATCCTCCCCGGCTCTGGGCTCCCGCACGGCCAGGCCGGCCGCACCGACCAAGGAATCTGCGGAACGCGATGTTAGCGTCCCGTACGGGGATCCACTGGAGGGTGGAGGGCACGACAGAGCCTGGCCTTTTCCTCACAATCCTCCAGCCAGACAGAGGGAAAAAGGGCAAAATGAAGCAGACGAGGCAAAGCCACGGTGACGAGTAACGTCTGGACGAGCAAACACGATGTCTGCTCTTGAAGTCATGTTTCTCATAAGAAAACGTCTCAGGAAAAACATCGCTGCAAGCCTGACCACTGCTCTGCCCCTGCTTCGGATCAGGCCGTCCCCTGGAGCGAGGACACCTGTGCTGAGCGGAGGGGACAGGCCCACAGTGGTCCCGGGCACAAGACCTCGGAGGCCGGCGCCGGGTCGCCCAAGGCCTGAGTCCTGAGCCCTGTCCGCCTGACTGCTGACCTTCTGGGGGCGGAGCTGGCTGGGCCTGGCAGCCTAATTCCGGGCACTTCCCTGTTGCTTCAGAAGGCCAGGGGTTTTCCATACACCCCTCCTGGCCCAGGTTCCCCTGGGACAGGGACCTCCCGGAGGGAGCCTCAAAGGGGAAGCAGTGCAAGACCGTGCAGAAGGGTGGGCATGGGGGGCGTGGCCCCCCAGGGTCTCAGCAGGCCAGAGGGCAGGCCAGGCCTCCTGCCCGCTCTGTGCACCAGCGACCCCGCACCACGCACCTCCACCCGCCCCTCCTGGAGGCCCGCCCGCCGTCCACGGGGCCCTGAGCCCGCCAGATTCACAGGGGAGGAGGGGTTGGTGCGAGTGACCGCGCGACCCCAGCACCTGGTGCCCGAGCCGTCCCCCCGGGGTCCAGAGGGGACTCACCGTCAGGAAGGGGTGCCGGGAGTTCTGGAGGACGCGGTTCTCCGTGAGCGTGTGGGCCACCTCGTCCTGGAAAACAGAGCCCACTGAGCCGCCCGCCCCGCCTGGCCCGGCGCCGGCCCCGGCCCCCAGTCCCGGCCCCCAGCCCCGGCCCTGGCCCCTACCTTGGCCACAATGACCTCCTTCTTCAGGATCTTCATGGCATAGTAGCGGCCCGTGGCCTTCTCCTTCACCAGGATCACCTTCCCGAAGGTGCCTTTGCCCAGCAGCTTCAGGTACTCAAACTCATTCATGGTCTGAGGGTAGCGGGCAGGCACCAGGGTCAGGGGGCAGCATGGTGAGTGCTGGAGGCCCAACAGTGGTGAGGGGTGCCAGAGGCCGGGGCCACCGCGGCCAGCCTCGGGGCCGAGCACAGGTGGGGCCCGAGGGGTCCAGGGCTCGTGGGAGATCACGGGGTTGTGCGCCCCGACTTGGAGCCCTGGGGTTCGGGGGGACGGTGGGAGCAACGGCACCCGGGCCTTCCCGAACCTGGCGTCCCTCCCTCACTCCTGTGCAAGGAGCTGGGCGGGGCAGGGCCCCAAGGGCAGGGCCGGGCCTCACCACGCGGTGCTTGGGCTTGGCCAGCGCCACCTCCATCTCCTCGGCCCCTGAGTTCTCGCCAGGCGAGCCCGACCGGAAGTCCATCATCTCCTCCTCCTGCCTCTTGAGCCCGTCGGCCACCGTCTGGATGGCGGTTGTCCACTCCTCCCTGCAGGGCAGTCAGTCGGCTGAGGCCCCAGCCCCGCCCAGGCCTGGGGCCTCCCCCTCCGAGGCCCCTGGGCTTGGGGCACCAGGACTCGTCTCCAGCGCGTACCGCTCCTCGGGGGTCTCTACGTGGAACGTGCGCTCGATGACCGTGGTCCACTGCAGACAGCGGATGATGAAGGTGTTGGGCCGCGGCCGCTCCGTCTTCATCAGCTGGCATTCTGGGGGCAGGCGAGCATCTGTCTGCACTGAGCCCCGGCCCACCCGCCACAGCCCAGCCCTGTAAAAGGGGGCCAGGACCCCCACTCCAGCTGGGACCCTGCTCAGAGAGCTCAGCGGCGCCCCTCAGGGGGTGTCTGGGGGCCGGTCAACCCTCCGTGGTCCTTCCTTGGGTCTCCAAGCCCCCCTGCCAGCCAGGACACGGCCTTCAACCAGCCGGAGGGTGAGGGGTTTGGGAGGGCAGCTCGCCCTCCCCGAGCAGAACCATCCCACCACTTTCCCAGCCTCACGATGACCAGCGCTCTGCCTGCCCCCTCTCGGCGCAGGGCCAGTCCCAGAACAGAGGGGGATAGTGACTCACCCTCCGGAGAAGCTGCCTGTCCACCCCCGAGGCCACTTGGGCTGCACCCTCCCCACACTGCTGCCCATGCCCCCAGGTGCACACGGGAGTGAAAACAGGCACATGCACACCTGGAACACGCACACCTGCAGCCGAGGAACCGTGGAGGTGCCCCAGGCCCGGAGAGGGGCTGGATTCCAGCCCAGCCTGTATGAGGCGGGAGGGGCCGCGGGGCCAGCGCAGGGGTCTCCGACATTCCAGCATCTAGGCCCTGGCAACCGCGAGGGGCCCCGGCCGGGCTCAGCCAAGCGCAAGGGAGCGAGGAATGGTCTGCCAGGCCGCGGGGCCAGGAGGGGGCTGGGGCCCAGCCTTACGCGGAGGGAGGCCTGTGTCTACACGGGGCAGGGAGAGAGGAAAACCTGTGCGGCCAGCCTTCTGGGTCCCCATATGCCCCCTCCCACTCGCTCAGCCCATCGGAGACCACCAGGAGCCCCCAGGGCTCAGGCGCCTGACACCCACCCAGGGCCTGACTTCTCATCTCTCCACCCTGGAACCCATCCCCAAGGAAGAGCCCCTGGCACAGAGGCCCCCGCAGAGCCGCTCCCCACTCCCGCACGCCTCTGCTCCTGCGCCTGAAGCCCCTGCTGGCCTAATGCCCGGGTCAGGGCCCCAGTCCCACCCACTGCTCAGGAAGCCCCTCTGGGCGGTGCCCACCTCCCATGCGCCTCCTGAGAGCCCCCCCCCGTGCTCCCCTGCATTCAGCCTGGGGAACACTCCCGAGGGGCCTCAGCCCCCCCAGCAAGGTAGCATCCCTCTGGCCGAGGATCCTTCCCAAGCCCGGAAGCCCCCAGGCTGACCCAGGAGGCCCTGCGGGGAGCCAGACACACTGCAGTGAGGCTCCCACGCGGCCACAAGGCTGCGGGGACGGGGGTCTGCCTCCTTGGCCTCCCCTCACCCCCAGGCCCCCGTTCTACCTGCTGCTTTGCTGAGACTTGAGGAGCCCGGGAGGGGGTTCAGGGCTCACAGGAACCAGGCCCTGCTAAAGCACCCCCAAGGGAGCCTCCCTTGTGGCGCAGGGCCTCTGCTCCTCCCACTAGAAGCCCTGCAGCACGGGGCCAGGCACACCAGGGGGTGGGCAGGACGGCCCCCATCTCAGAATATCTGCAGGCGCGGAGGCTGGGAATCCTTCCCCGTCAGCCGAGGACGGGCCCCCTGTGCTATGCCCCCTCCTGAGACCCTGGACCAGAACCTGCGGTCTGGCGGCAGGGGGTGTGCGTGCACCCAGAGGACCCCGAGCTCCCAGGCACGTGGCAGGGAGGGCAGAGCCAGCCGGAGGGTGGGGGTTGAATGAAGGAGCCTGGGGTGGAGCCAGGACTGTGCTCTGCACCCCAGACAGCAGCCCAGGCGGACCCCGGGGTGTGCTGGTCGACAAGCCCATCACTAACTCACCCATCAGGCCCGTGTCCCGGGCCAGCCCGGGCAGAGCACCGGGAACAGGGACCAGGCCGGAAGGCCCGCCCGGCCCAGCATCCCACCCACCCACCCGTCCCCATGCCTGGGTGCCCCCCACCATGGGTAGGGTCACACCTGCCGTCCCCCTGCAGGTACGTAACGAGCCCACAGTAGCACTTGGTTTAGAAAACGTGCAAGTTTGTTCAGCGTCCTGAGACGCCCCAGGCCAGCAGTGCTGCACCCACCCACCTGGCACCCCAGCTGAGGGTGGGAACAAACGCACTGCCACAGTGGACTGGGGTCTCTGAAAACCTGTGGTGGGCACTCGTGCTGGGGCGACGGAGGCCCCGGGAAGCTGGCTGCCCCCCACCCCCACCCCCTCTTCCTGCCTCTGCCGGGGGCTTTGGGGAAAGAGGCCTTGGTGGGCTCGCCTGGCCCCACTGGAGGAGGCCCAGGTCGGCCAGCTGCCCCAGGCCAGGCCCTCCGGTCTCCAGAAGTCCACCCGGAACAGCGTTGGGCTCGGCTCGGAGATCCCTGGCAGCCGGAGCCGACCACTGAGCGGTCCCTGAGGTGACACAGGGCCTCAGGCCCAGCCTGGTCCCCGGAGGGCTGCTGGCCCCAGACACAGCGGCCGGGGGGACCCCACGTGGGGCCGCTGGGCCCAGAGGGCTCTCTCCACCCCGCCCACCGGCCCAGCGCCCTCATCCCGACCCAGGGCGGCCGCCGGCACACTTACGCGCCACGGAGAAGTTGTTCAGGGGCGACTCGCGCTGCTCCACGTCCTGCGGCCGCTCCTTGTAGCCGATGAAGGTGCCGTCGTTCTTCAGGAGGAAGTACCGGGGCCGCCAGGTCTTGATGTACTCACCTGAGGACAGGCGGGCGGGCAGCACTGAGGGGCTGCAGCCGCCGGACCACGCTCCCCCTACACAGCCCGCTCCCCGGGGTAAGTCACAGCTGGTTGTGCCGGGACAGATGCGCCCAGGATGCCCCAACTCCGGGCACTGACCCCGATTCCCCTGGGGCAGGCAGAGGGTGGGTGGGAAGACGGGTTTCACTGTATGAAAGCACCGCCTCTGACCAAGTGCGAACCCTGAACCTGTGATTGAAAGGGGGCCAGGCCGGCACCTGGGCCTGGGGGAAGCGGTACGACTGACAGGAGGCCGGCTCGATCCAGAGGGCCTTCCTGGAGGAGGTGGTGCCAAACCAGCCGGTCTCCAACCAGAGCGCGGGGACCAGCTACAGCCACCCGCCAGGGGCTTCAGGGCCAAAAGGCCTCCCCACCCACCCTGGGTGCCGCCAGGGGGTGGACGCGGCAGCTACTGTGATGACCGTGGCGACTGGGCTGCCCACCGCAACTGGCCCCCGCCAAGAGGATGGAGCCTAGCTAGCATCCAGCAGTGAGGGGCCAGCATCACACTCAGAGTGCGATCACGGGGGCTTGCCTGGCAGACACGAGCCCACCTGCAGCACGTCCCCAGGATGGGCACTCGGGACAGAGCCCCCTCTGCCCGCGTGACAACACTTGCTGTCCAGGGGCCCTGAGCGCTGTTGTGAAGCCAGACCCAGAGGCGGCTGTGTGGTCCTCGGGCTGGGACCTGCCGTCCTGGGCCCCCGCACCCACCCACGGGTCACCCAGGTGCCCAGGAACGCTCTCCCCGAAGCTCTGCAGCGTCAGCCGTGAGCAGGCGCTCGCGCTCAGGAAGCAGAGCAGATGTCCTCTGCGACGCGCCGGCAGTGCCATTTTTCATATTGACACCCGGAAAAAACGCCTCATTTACATTTTGCCGAGCCAGGAGTTTGAACACCGCCGAGGAACTTACTGATTAGGCGCCCGCTTCAGCAGAGGGCCACCGGGCAGCAGGAGGGGAGGGGGCCGGACTTCCCTACGAGCTGAGCCCCGCACGCAGCCACCTGGAGGGCGAGCAAAGGCCCAGCGCCCCGCGCCTCGGTCCGCTCTGCCCCTCCCCCCGCCTCACCGCCCAGCTCCCACCCTGCACAACCCAGGGCCTCTGGGGGCTGCTGGGCAGTCGGGGCCTCCAGCCACTCCCTTCCTTCCCCAGGGAGCCCAGGCAGGGGTCCCCACCGGGCCAGACACCACTGGGCCAGGGAGGACCCAGGCGTCGGCCGGTAACCTGCCTTCACCCCGACAGCATTTAGCGGCGTCTCCACCCAGGTCTGAGCCCCCCAGACCCCTGGGGACGTGGGCTGGGAAGGTGGTGAGGCCACCCTTGAATGCTGCCTCCCGTCCCGGGCCCGGGGACCGCCCCCTGGCCACTGGTCCCAGCCAGCCTCCCCGCCCGGCGCAGGGTGGAGCAGAGCTGGTTCCGGGGGCTGAAGGCGGCCCACCCCGCTCCATCCCGGGCGCCCGCTGCTCACTCCCACCCGCCTGCGCTCGTCTGGAGCTGTCGGCCCCTGATGGAGTGCCTCCCATCCCGCCAGCTGCCGCTCCCCGGGACGCTAAGTGCGCGGGGAGAGTGATGAGTGCCTCATCCGTGCAGCCCCGAGAATCCATCTTGATCACCAACTGCTGGCGGCCCCCACCGTGCCCAGCATGGCGGCCCCCCAGCGCCGCACCCCACGCGGGCAGTCGGCGCGTGTGTGCCCACAGAGGCGTCCGCGCTCGGCAGGACCCGCACGCCCCGGCCTGGGCCTCGGACCCCACTGTGGCTGAGGCCCTGGGAGGGGGACCCGCCCCCAGCCACGTGACCCTGCACCCGCCCTCCAGCTTTCACCCCACAAGCCCACCCAGGGCGCTGAAGGGGGGCCAGGTGACGGGAGCTGGGCAACACACGGGTGGAAGCGACAGGCGGGGAGGCAGCCCCACTCAGGCCCTGGCCCTCAGCAGCCAGCATCCGGACCCCCGGAGGAGAAGCCAGGACCGCGGCGGGGGCGGGGGGAACGGGACCCCCGGAGGAGAAACCAGGACCGCGGCGGGGGCGGGGGGAACGGGCGGGGGGACGGGCGGGGGAGGCCGGGGCGGCCAGGGCCACGGCGCTGAGACCCACAGACCCCTTTCTTCAGCCTCTGGGGCACTCCCGCCTGCAGACATCCAGCCAGGCCCCCAAGTGACCGCCAGCCGCAACCTGGGCCGTGGCCTGCATCTGAACGAGTTCAGTGCGGACAGGACGCCGGTGGGTGGCCGGTCCAGGGACGGGGGGGACACAGGAGGGGCGAGGGGAGGAGGTGGCCGCCCTGTGCCTGGCCACGGCTGTGCTCTGTCCTCTCGGCTGTAACACCTGTGGGCCAGCGAGGGGGATGAGGCAGCACAGACACAAACGGCTCCTGCTGGGAACAGGCGAGAAGGCCCAAGTCTGCTCTTCAGATGCCGCGCCGTAAACTGGCGGGTGGGGGGGGGCCCTGGTCTCTGGGGCCAGATGACCGCCCACCACCGGGTGGCCTCCCAGCAGCGGCCACACCAGGGGTCAGCAGGGACTGGCCTGGACCTGGGCCCAGGTCGGGTCCCCTCGTCCCTGCCATTCCCGCCCAAGCCCAGGACTCCCACCCACCCCATCCCACCTGAGCGAATGCTTCAGACCGGGGCCCTGGAGCCCCACGTCACAGCTGGCCCAGCTCCCCTCCGCGCAGGGCAGGACAGCACCCCGGTCGGGAGACCGGAGCTGGGGGTGGGCACTTGGAGGCACGCGTGGTCTGGTGCCCACCCCCACCTGGAGGGTCCATCCTCAGCCCCCCCCCCCGAGGTGGGGGGCTCTTTCAGAAGCCCAGCCCTGGGCCAGGGCAGGGGAGGGGCCCTACAGCACCACACCCACCCCTCCCAGACACTGGCGCCCCACCCGGCCACCAGCGAAGGGGACTCACGCCCCCTGAACCCCGAATGCCCAGGCCTGGCCACCTGCCTCCCAGGCTCCAGATGAGGAGGCAACTGCCCTGGGTGGGGTGGGCGTTGGGGGGTGCCCAGGTCAGCCGGGCTCCTGTGCCCAGGGCAGGGCTTCCCTCCTCCTCCTGCCCCCCTGGGACTCCCAGCCCCCAGCCCCGGCCCCCTCAGCGTCCCCGTGTGTCGTCCACCGGGAGGGCCCTTCCACCATCCCAGCTCATCCCCAGGAAGGGGCTGCAGGACCCTCAAGGAAGGGGGATTCCTCGCCAGCATCACGTGCCTCCCACAGCCCAAGTCACCCTGACGGGGCCACACAGCCAGGATCAGGGACAGGAAGGGTGCCGGCTGACAGCCTGCGCCTCTACACCTCCCAGCCCGGGTCCCAGGCCGCGCTGTGGGTCAGGGCACCCCCGGCAGGAGACGCGGAGGCCAGGACCCGAGCCGCTGGGGGCCCCAGGGGCGCAGCGCGCAGGCTCCCCGCACCCCAGGCCTGCCACCCGCGAGTCCTCCCCTGCCTGGCACCTCAGCCCCTCTAAGCCCCCAGCGCAGGCCGCCGGCTGCCACACCCTGAGCTCCATGGACGGTCTGAGTCCCCAGCTCCCGGGGAAACTGCTGGATACACGCTTTGCCGCAGCGGTGGCAGGCGGCGCTGAGCTGTTTCTCCACAGCGAAGGGAGCCCCAGCAGGCCGGGGGAGCGGGTGCCAGCTGACGGCGGCCACCACGCGGTCCCCCGCCACCGCCACATCCGTCGCTCATGGACAGCTGCCGCACGCCATCACCCCCCTCCCCGGCGCCGCGGGGCGGGCGCGGGCCTGGCTCATCGCATGTCCCCACGTCCCTGTGCCCCCGTCCCACCGGCAGGACACCAGACCACGGACAGTCAGCGAAAGCCTGAGAACCGGTGCCAGGGAGGGGGCACGCCCCACTCAGGCGGAGCCCAGGCCGGGCGGGTGAGCCACGCCGCCTGCTCCTGGGGACGCTTTCCCAGGGCAGCTCTCTCGGGGTCCTCACGGGGGCACGAACGGCCAGTGTGGACAAAGGAGAGGAGAGGTGGCCACTCCCGGCCCAGCAGCGGGGGGACAGGTGGAGGACGGGGGTTCCCCCGGCACAGCCCCCCGAGCCCAGCTGGGCCGCCCCCAAGCTGCCTGGCAAGCCGAGAAGGTGGGATCATTATGACCAGTCACTCCCGGGGGAAAACGAGGCCCAAGGGAGAGGGCTCTCAAGGTCACGGAAAGGCAGATGGTGGCCAGAGTCCCAGGTCCGGCTGCCCAGGCGGGGCTCACTCCTCGACACAAACCGAGAACTCTTCGCAGGTCATTGGTTCTGCCATCGGGCAGGCAGGGGCCCAAGGCCTCAGCCCAAGGCACACAGACTCAAGAGGAACGTGGGGAGGCGGGGTGGGAGGGAGGGATGCAGTCAGGGAGCAGCGCTGTGCCCCGCCCCCCACCGTCACGGTGCAGCAGACAGCTCTGGGGTCTCCCCGCCCCTTCCTGCTGCCCCAGGACGGCGCCAGCTTTCAGGCCTCTCACCAGCGACGACCAACAGCCCCTCTCGCTGCAGCTGCCCGCATGTCACCTGGGCCTGGACGTCCCACCCTCCTGGCTGTCCTCGGAAACCCTCCTCCTCGGGCACCACACATCACCTGCTGCACAGGCCAGAAAAAGGGGCCACCCCGACCCCAGCCTCCCCCGCACTCTCTGCCTGATGTGACCTGGCCTCACCACTGCAGGGTTCAGGGGGGCTGCGTGGAAAGAGCTGGGCTGGGTCCAGGGCTCAGGGCAGCCACAGCCATACCTCTGCCTGCAGGGGCACCTGAGGCCTACACTTTCCAGGCCGGGTGGGCCTGGGAGGCAGGGCAGGCAGCCCCCAGGCCTGTCAGTCCACCAGCTTCCCCCCATCTGCTGGCCCCTTGGGTCACAGGCCCTGGCAGAGGGGACTCTGGCCACCACCGGTCCTGGCCCAGGCCCTCAGGCAGCGTCTGCCCAAAGCCACACGGCACTTAAGTTCTAGGTTTCCAGAATGTTTCCCTAGGGACATGCCTCTCACTCCTGTGCTGAGAGCCCAGGATAAACCCAATGAAACCAAGGGAGGTGTCGGGGCTCCCCGGGCAAGGCAGAGGCAAGGAGGAGAGGGGGGTGGTGAGAGTGAACAGACGGGCAGCACGGGCTCCCGGGAGAGCAGGTGGGGTGGCAGCAGAGCCCTCCCTGCAGACACAGCTGCAGGAAAGGAGAGCCCCGTGGGCACCGGCCCTGCCCAGACCCCCCTCCCTGCAGACCCTCAGAAGAGGCAGAGCAAGACCCTGGCGTCTAAGTGACCCCCAGCCTCCGTGAGCCAGGGCCCTCTCCGGGGCACGAGGGGCTCCAAGCACCAACTCCACCTCCCCCAGGAAAAAGCACCACCTACACAGGGGAGGGGGCAAGGGAATGAGGGACAGGTCGGGGGGACCCTCCAGAGAAAGGGCCTTCCACCTCCCAGCCGCCCAGCTCTTATTTACTTATTCCCTAACTGGGAGCCACGTCGTGGTGCGACAGCCGTGAGGACAGCAAGACCTGGCTAGGGACGTGGTGGGGACATGGGGACATGGTGGCAGGCTGCATCCTCCCAGCTGCCAGCCCTGTCACCTCATGCTCCCGGCCACACCAACCCTGGCCCCAGCCCCGATCGAGCTCATCACAGCCCCCAAACTCCAGCTCACAGCATACCCCGCCCCCCAGCCCGGGGTGGAGCGCCAGCATGGGGCCCCCACCCCTGCCAGGAACAGCCGGCTGAGGCCTCTGGGCCGGCGAAACCAGCCGGGAGGAGGCTGGGGGCCGGGGGTCTGTGGTCCTGGGCCTGCTCTGGGATCTGTGCGCCCAAACCAAGTGCCCAGGGGGACCGCACCCCAAGGCCCCCAGGGGTGGCAGAAGAGGCACCAAACAACCCCCCATCAATGCCAACATTCCTGAAACACGAGCGTTATTTCGGACGGTTAAGGAGCCCCGCGTGACGCAGGAAGAAAGGCAGCAGGGGCGTGGCCGGGTGGGCGTGGCCGGGGGAGCGCACGAAGCCCTCTGCCAAGCTGCTGGGGGCCAGGTCGGGGCCGGGCTGGGGGCCTACCCGTGGGGGTGAGTGGGCGGGGGCCCGGGGCACCCACCGCTACGGGTGCAGAGGCGGCAGGCGGCCGCCGGCTCCAGTTACGGGAGGGCCCGCGGGGAGGGCGCTGGCAGCGAGCCTGGCCGGGTGCGCCCGGGCAGAGGGGATGCCAGCCGCGCCGGCGCCCCCGCCCCCACCCTCCCAGGGCACTTCTAGGAACTGGCCTGACGCGACCCGGCCCAGGCCCCTCCTGAGGGCTGGCAGTGGGCAGGGCCCGGACCCAGGGCCCCCTCCCCTCCACGCACAGGGCGCACACTCAGCTCCCTGGGGCGGCTGGGCGGCCGGTAGAGGCCCCCTCCTCGCCACCACAGGACCAGGAAGCAGACAGGAACACGGCCCGCTCAGGGCCCCTCAGGCCCGGGGCAGCGGTGACCCCTCATCCCCCAGCGCAAGGACGCCCGAGCTTCCTCTTTCGTTGTTTGTTTTGAAGGGAAAACTCAACCGGCTCACAAAACAGGAAACTTGGTCCCACACAGGCCGGCAGGCCTCGGCCTCAGCCTCGTGCCACCGCCCGCGGGCTCAGGGGCACCCCTCCAGGAACGTGCCCCCCTCCCAGGCACCGTCCTACGGAGCAGAGGCCCCCGCACCTGCCCCCACCCTTGGGCCGGCCGCCTGCACGCACCTGCCTCAGTGGACCAAGGGGACCCCCTGGACCAAAGCCACGGCCGCTGCAGCGAGACATGGAGGGGACCTGGGCATCCCTCGCCTGAGCCAGGGACGCTGAGGTGCAGGGGGAGGAGGGCCCAGGACAGCTCCAACCTCCAGCCTGGGGCACCGGGCGAAGGGAGCAGCCTGCCTCCCCTGACGGTCCCGTGAGCCCCTTGCCCGGCAGAGTGGCCCGGGGCCGTGCACACAGATGATTCCCAACGACGGGCCCCCAGGCAGGTGTGCTCAGAAGTGGGTTCAACAGGCCCCTGCAGGCCTTGGCCCCTGCTGTCGGCTCAGCAGAGCCGCGCCCCCTCCACGGCCCCGCCCCATGGGAAGCCCAGGACTGGGGATGGGGGGAGTCTGTGTCAGCAGCTTAGAGCCACCTGGGGGGCAGGTGAAGCCCAGGGCCGCAGCCAGAAGCAGGACCTGGCCAGGACCAAGGGAGGGTAGGGGGGAGGAGCCACCGCAGTCCGGAAGCCCGCCCCCCACCAGGATGCCTGGGACCCACACAGCAGGATGGTAAGGGCCTGGAACCGGGGGAGGGTCTGGGCCAGAAATGGGCTGCGGGGGGGGGGCGGGGGCAGCCAGGCCTGAGACGTGCCAGGGACCAGCCCCACCGAGCCCCGTGAACACACGGCGCCACCAGGCCCGCCGCTCCTGGGGTGGGGGGAGTTAAGCTGACGCACAGACGCTAGCCTCCCACGTGTGCGCGCACCGGGCAGACCTCGCTTGGGGTCACGTCCAGGGAGGGTCCTGGACGGGGGACCCCGTGCCCACAGGCCCGCTCTCCTGCACCCCGCCCCTCAGCCCCCACCTGCCGGGCTGCGGCGTGGTGGCTGCCCTAACGGGCCCTCCTGGCCAGGCCAGCAGCTGGCCCACGTGAGCCCAGGGGTCCCCGAGGCCGGTGCCCCACCCCCACCCAGACCCTCAGCCCCTTCCTTCACCCCGTGGACAGCTTCTCGCTGCCGTCCTCCCTTCTCCCAGCCCGTGTGGCCCAGCTGGCGCGTCCATGGGCTGGAGACGACTAGGACGCCCACAGACCCTGCGCCCTCCACGGGCTCCAAGGGTGGGACCCGCAGGTGGGGCTCTGCTGGGGCAGCTCTCCGTGGGGCTGGGCTGCAGCCGAGGTGGTGCACGGCCCGGCGGGCACCAGGGCAAGTGGGCAGGGACGACGGGGCCCTGGGGACACGTCCCAGAGCAGCTGCACGGACTCAGGCCCGTGGCCTCGCGCACCGCACACAGCCTAAAGACAAAACTGGAGGCCGCAGGCCAAGTCCAGCCAGACCTGTATCCTGAAGGAGGACACAGTTTTTAAACTGTCAACCTTCAGACATCAGGAGAGTGCACATAATAGACCAAACCTTTGGAAAGGCGACTTTCTGAGCCACACCGAGCCCACCGGCCCCCAGCACCAGCGGCTGGAGCTGCACGGCAGCTGCCCACCGCTCGGGCTGTCCACCCACAGCCTGGGGGGTCTGCCCGTCACTCGGGATGCCTGCCTGTCACTCAGAACATCCCGCTTTATCAGGAAGGCTGCCCACCTCTGGGGACACCCACCCATAGCTCGGGCTGTCCACCCGTCTCGCAGGACATCTGCACACGGTCCCTGCGGCCCCACCCGGCTCAGCCCTCCTCACCACCTTCTGAGCCTTGGGCAGCTGGACCCCTCTCTCCTGGGGACAGCCGGGGACACCGAGGCCCAGAGGGCCTGCTGGGTGCCGCAGGGCAGCACAGCGCTGGGACTCGAGCTGCGGCGTCAGCCGCCAGCCCGGGCTCTCCTCTGCCCCTCGGCGGCTCTGGCCCAGAGTACACGCATCAGGACACCAGGGCCGCAGCCCCGGGCCCTCCCCAGAGATGGGAGGGAGGGAGCCCATGTCCCTGAGGGGCGGGAGAAGGAGCTGGGGGCCAGGGGTCTGTCCTGCCCCGACCCTGGCCAACGGGCCGTTGGGTCAGCTCTCAACACCCACTCAGCCCCGAAGGTTCCTTCGCCCCTCACGTGCAGGCCCTGGGCTGGACGCAGGGCAGACACAGCACGGTGGGCAAGGCAGGCCCTCATCCCACAACAGCCCCCCAACCTACGTAACAAGAAGCAACAGCGTGGGGGGCCTCGGGTCTGCGAGGAGCTGGAGGACAGCCGGAGCTCCCCAAACCCCCCTGGGGATCAGACCCCCGGCGGGGGAAGGGGGCAGGGCGGCGGTGGCACCTCACACCACTGCTGCAGGAGCCCTCCGCCCGCTCCCAGCCCAGGGACCCCCCAGCTCTACCCAGAGCCACCCCACAGGAGGCCTGGCTCCCTCTTCCAGCCAGTCCTGAGAGGCGGGGGGCAGGGCCGGGGGTGGGCGTGACGCTGCAGGTGAGGGAGGGTTCTGGGAGCGGAGCACGCACACAGAAGCATCTTCAAACCGTCCACCCTCCTGCCCGTGACGCGGGGTTCGGCCTGCACGTCCGCCCGCCCACGACCAAGGCCAGGACGCTATCCACACCCAGGAAGGGTACGCGAGCCCCCCCACCCCAGTCTCAGGAAACGGCACCGCTGCGTACCTCCAGCCCCAAATCGGGGTCCTCCTCGATCCCCCAACGTCTAACCCAAGCCCACCCATTTCCCACCCCTCGGCCACATGACCCCTGTTCCTTTCACCCAGTCACCCCAAAGTCCAGCACACAGGAAGAGCCCACGTTTGTGGGAAAGCACAGATTCGTAAAAGACGGACAAGAGGACAGAGAGAACGAGACAGCAGTGGGGGCAGTGGAATGAGCCTGCAACACACAGAGGTTCCCACGGGGTCACTGGGAACGGGGAGCGGAGGGCAGGCAGTGGAGGTGGGACACGGCACAGCCCCTCCCGGGCTACAAGAGGGCCAGGGCCACATCGCCGCCCCACACACCGCCTGGGCTGGCACGTGGGCTGGAGAAAGAAGAGTGGAGGCACGTGGGCACGTAGGGCCCTCTGTCCCGGCCCAAGTCTGGCTGCACTCTGCCCCAGGGCAGACCCCACCACGCCCTTGCCCACCACCACACCCACTGCACCCGTAGGGAAACCAAGGCCCACGGAGTCAACAGACTTGCCCTTGGAGAAGGACACAGGGATGGGGCAGCCGAGTCAGGTCAAAGCCCAGCTCCCTGGATGCCCCGCTGGGCCCGACACCCCGAGCCCCCGGCGCACAACCCAGGGCGGCAGTCTAAACGTCACCCAGCGTGAGAGGGGCACTCCCACCCGAGCCTGGCTGGCCAGTGGATGCCCCAGTAACTGGGACAGGAGCCCTGGCAGCCCTGAGGCCTAGGTATCTCCTAGGTCAGTCCTTAATCGAACAGTCAGTTAACAGTAGCCAAGGATTAAGGGGTACCGGTCCCCGTGTGCTCTTGTGCTGCCACCAGGCACACAGGGGAGGACGGAGACCAGGGTCAGAGAGGGCATCCTTGCCACCAAAGAGGGCTGAGGTGAGGCAGACAGAGTAGGACCCGATGGGGAGCAGGGGTGGGAGGCTCCAGGCACAAGAAGTGGTACTCCTGGGGGTCAGGAAGGGGTAAACATTGGGGGAGGGGATCCAGAAGGCCGCTGGGTGCAGGAAACCTTGGAGGGGCTCGCCACGGACCACAGGCCCCTGCGGCCACCTCACCTCCGTCTTGAGGCCCAGTGCACTGTCCTCCCTGCAGCCGCCTAAGTGAGCTCTAAAAACACACAGCAGACCACATCCTTGATCCCCTGCTTCGCACCCTCTGCAGCCCCTTGAGGTCTCAGCTCCACCCCTCCTGTGCTGCCCACCGCAGCTCCTGCAGCTTCCCAGCCTGCTCTGCCAGGAGGCGCCTATGCATCCCACAAAACCCAGTCTCGTGACACCCACTTTTGCCGTGCCTCCCTGTGTGCTCCACCTATGTCTGAGGCTCCCCCTCCCAACAGCCCGTGGGATCCCGAGGTGGGGACGGGGACACCCTCACCAGAGGGTGTGCATGAAGAGTGGCGTGGCTAGTGGCTAGCTAGCATGGGATCGCCAGAGCTTTGGGAGGGAACAGGTCTGGAGGAAGAGCAAGTTGGGGGAGCAGGTGGTGACTGGCCAATCCCCGCCCTGGAGCAGGAGGGAGTGACTTACTCAGGCACCTGGACAGGAGGCCTGTCCAGCCCCCAACCACCGGCCGCTAAGCAACAGAGGGCCGTGGGGCAGGCAGGGCCAGAAGGTGAGGGGCCCAGGCCCAAGCTCCCGTCCCAGCAGCTCCTCACTGAGCCCCTCCCTGGGCACAGGGCCATATGAGTGAGCACAGGGGAGGCTGAGGGGGCTCCAGGCCAGCTGGCTCAGCAGCTCCAGCGTAAACCCGCCCCGAGCTGGGCCACTGGGTGGCACGGAGCCCCCTCCCGCCTACAGCCAGGCCAAGCAGCCCTGCCCTGCCCTCAGGAGCCCTCGGGCAGCGCCCCGGGCCACTAATGCGCCAGGCCTTGGACCGGCCCCAGCGTCCTCACTGCCTTCCAGGAAAGCGGGTGGCTCTTCCCGCCCACGGCCCCAGCCAGGCAGCCACTCACGGGCTGCACGCCGGCCCAGGGCACACGTCCCCGCCCGGGAGGTCCCACGAGGCCATGCCCTCCCGGCCGTGGGGACACTGGGCCCCAAAGCGCACCCGGGCCGGTCCAGGAGGGTCCAGGAGCCCAGGGAGGCCTCGCTCGCCCGGCAGCCACGGCCCAGGCCGCCCCCAGCCACTGAGGAGCCGCAGGCCCACTTGGGACCCTCACCCCCGGCCGGCCCCGCGGGCACTGACCTCGTTTGTGCAGCCAGCCTTCCTTCACGATGGCCACGTCGTTCATGGTGCCGGGGCTCCCGCAGGCCTGCGTGGCCCAGACCTCGCTCACACGCCTCTAGCAGGGTCCTCCCAGAGCCCAGCGGGCTGTCAACAGCCTCTGGAAGAAGAAGAGGGAAGTGTGAGGCTGTGTTGCGCTTGGGGACACTCCTCGGACCTCGAGGTGAGCCCAGGAGGCCCGTAGCGCCTGGGGACTCAGCCTGGGTGTGCCTTCCCACACGACCTGTGCCCGCTTAGCATCCAGAGCCCCCGCTGGCCCCCGCTCTGCCTTCCCGCCACGGCACCTGATACAAAGTCACTCACACTGCTCCCTGGGCCCAGGCCTCCCCTCCCCCTGGGCTTCAAGCCCCTGCCACCACCCCTCCTGGAACCCCAAGCCCTCAGAGCTCACTGCCCCCCTTACCAACCCATTCCCACCTCCCCTGACCTTTGTACAAATCACTCCTGTCCCCAAAAGGCCCTCCTGGTATATCCCAGCCTCCCTAACCTGCCGGCCCAGCGGAGGCCACCTCTTCCAGGCAGCCCCTCTGACTGCTTCAGCCCACACCACTCAGCCTCCCCAATCCCCTGGTGAGGGTGCCCAGTTCTCCCTGTCCATGGTGTTCCTGCCCAGAGGCTGGGGTTCCCAGGCAGAGTCCAGAGCTCCTCTTCCCTGCCCCAGACTGGGAAAGGAGAGAAATTCAAGCGTGACGTCTCAAGAAGGCAGGGGCAGGAGTGCAGGTAATTGGTACAAAGAAGAGCCCAGAGCCCTCCAGGGTGACATGAAAACCCCCTACACACACCCATCCCACAGAAACGCCGAACCCCTCCTAAACCACAGCGCCCCCGCCGGTCTGAATCTGGTTCATTCATTCGGCCAATATGTGCCGGGCATCTCTGGTTTTGCCAGGCTCAGCGCTGGGCACTGGGGACAAAGAGAGGTTCCGACGAGTCCCGTCTGTAAGGAGTACCCAGTCCAGGGTGGTTACAGACCCGTAATTACAGCTTCCAGGAGGCAACAAATGGGGAGGACTGTGCAAACTCAGAGGCACTGGCACCCGCCCTTTGGAGGCCCACCAGCAGCCTTCTCTTGAGCAGACACTTTGGCCATTGATCCTTTGTGGCCCACCCCATTGCTCCCCTGCTGGATGAACTCCTAGGCATCCCTCAAAACCCCGTTCTCACATCACCGGTTCCGAGCATCCTGGGAAAGAGCACTCTCCCCATGAGCAGTCCTCTGCTACCCTTCCAGTTGGGCACTCATGAGGGCAGGCCAGGAAAGACTCCTCTCGGGGACACCCAGGCCGGGCAGAGGCCCTGAGTACCTCCAACATGGGTCTTCCTACAGCCACCTAGACACTCTCCCGCAGCCCCCTTTACTGGCCTCCTGAGGCATGGGCTAAGCACCAAGAGAAGGCCGCTGTGCACTGACTGTCTTGGGCTAAATTTGGAAGGACAGGAAGACCCACTCACTGCCTTGTGTCTGGGACAGGGAAGACGCTCCTTGCCCAACACACTCAGCAAGCCCACAGGCAGGGATGGCAAGTAAGACTGGAAGAGGTACCACCAAGGACAGGGCTCTGAGCCCCACCTGGCAGGCACAGGGGGCTCTGGTGACGCTTGAGTAGGCGTGGCCTGGAGGCAGAGGGCTGGACTCAAAGACCTCTGGATGTGCCCCTACCCCCACCAGGGCCTGAGCAGGGCCGGGTGCTGACAGAGTCAGACAGCTGCCGACGGCCCCGTGTGTAAAAATATATCTGCACATACACAGGGTGGTGTGCATGTGCACAGAAACACACACACCGAGCCAAGGCCTGGGCTGCTCTGGGCACAGGGTGGGCGGCACGGATGGGACCTCTGCTTCCCGCCGCTTCTGTCCTGTGAGTGACTTCACCACAAAGGTGAATTACTGCTATTATTAAGTCACAACCTTAAAAAAATAATAATAATTTGTGCTCTGAAGGGCCCCCTCCCCCTGCGTCCAGAACACTGGTTTATGAACCGGATGCTCAGCTGGGGGGCAGGGAACCAAGCCCCACAAGTGTACCCCACCCTTCAGCTGGACCAGAGCTCACAGCAGTTAGGGGTGGCCTGAGCAAGGTGGGAGAGGGCCAGGAGTGAATGTCGGGGGCCCTCTGGCCACAGAGCACAGGCCCAGGGCCCCAACTCTGTCCACCGCGACAATACTCGGGAACCAATCCCACCCACCAAGTTCATCAGCTGCCCCGGGCCTCTGGGTTGGGTGGGCAGCACCTCCAGAACCCACCCAGCTCAGGAACAAGTCTCAGGGCCCAGGAGGGCTGCAGTCCTTTGTGGGAGGGCCTGGGCATCCAGCCACCATGGACAACTTTTTGTCTATGGGAAAATGAGGTCCCTTCCAAGGGCCCACCCACAAACTTCAACAAGGGCCGGGGCGAGCCTTTTCCTCGGCCCCCTGAGCACCTACTGTGCGCCGGGGCCCCCCTGGCCGGGCGCCCGGGCAGCTCCCGGCCGCAACGGTGCCCCGGCCCCCCGCGCGCGACCGCACCCCTCCGCTCCGGCCCGGGCCTCGCCCGGCGGAGCCGCTTCCCCAAGGTCATGCGGGAGGCCGGGGCCGGAGGCACGCACCCCCAGCGCCGGCGCGGCCCGCGCCCTCCCCGCCCAGGCCGCGCTCGGCCACTTCCTGCTCCCGCTCCTCCATTCCAGCCGCGCGCGGCCCTGGCCCCGGCCCCGGCGGCCGCGAACAAAGCGGTCGGGCCGCAGGGAGGAAATCCGGGCCCCGGCGGCGGGCGGCGGGCGGGCGGGGACTCACCGGGCGCCGCGTCCGGCGCGAGCGCGGGCCTAGCCGGGCCGCGGCCTCCGGCGCCCGCCGCTCCGCATCCCCGCGGGCCGGCCGGCCGGGGCCGGGCTGGAGGCCGCGGCGGGCGCTGCTCGGGCGGGCCTCGCGCGCCGCCGGACCCGGAGCTCGTGCGCGGCCGCCGGCTGGCTCCTCCGGGCTGCGCTGGCTGCGCTGCTGCGCTGGGCCGGCCGCCCGCCCGCCGCGCTCGGTCCCGCCGGCCCGCCCTCTCCCCGCCCCGCGCCCGCCCCGCCCGGCCGCCCGCCCACATCCGCCTCCGCCGCTCGGGGCGGCCCCACCGTGGGCCGAGCGAGGGCGCGGCGCCGGGAGCGGGAGCGCGCAGCGGGCGGCCCTCGGGGACGGGGACCGCTGCGCTCCTCCGCGGGGCCTGTCCCCAGGCCACGTCCTCTCTGGCCTTGGTTTCCCAGTTTGTCCGGTGAGCCCGCACTTCTCGGCCCAGTACTGCCCCGACTCTGTTAAAAGGGCCGGTCTGGGACGAATCCTGGGCTTCTGCCTCCGTCGGGCGGGGGTGGGGTTGGGGTGTAGGTTAGTGTGCCTTTTAGAATGGGCCCCAAGTGGGTAGTTGAAGCTCGGGGGCTGAGGGCTGCAGGGGCCGGGATGGTCCTAAAAGACCCAATCCAAGGACCCTAACTAGTGCAGGTCCCCTGGGGGTCGTGCAGGGGGCTGGCTGGAAGGTGGGCGATCGGTCATCTGTCTGTGTGCCGAAGGCCTACTGTGGGTCTCGCCCTGGAGTGACCGGCAGTGCGAGGCCTGCTCCCTGGTTGGGGTCTGCCAGGAGCTCGCCTTCCCCGAAAGGAAAATACTGACACCTGGCAGCTACGAAAGTGGACGGGGACTTCATGTGGTGACAGAGGGAGAAGAGGGCCACAGGGGCCAGTGGAGGGGCGTCCAACTGGCACCGCTTCATCCAGCACCCCTGGCTGGAGTGGCCGCCCCGAGTCGGGCACAGACACCCAGACGGGCTGCTGGAGGGGGCAGACTCCAGAGAAGAGCGGTCACGGCTGAGGCAGCCCAGGATCCTCCCTGATGTCTGGTTGGGCCCCAGGCACTCACGGTCCACTGGGGGACAGCTAAGGGGCCAGCAGGACACTGCAGACAACTCCCCACCCTGACCCCTCCCTGGGCCCTGTTGATCGCAAGTTTCTCCAACAGCTGCCCCTCCCCCCAACCCTGAGGCCTCCAAGTTGATGGTAAGCCTTTTGTAAAAGGAAGACTTGTGGGCTACCTTTCTGGGGTTGGTATGTATTTGGGGGGAGGAGGACATTTTTGTTCCTCGTCCAGGGTCAGAGTTCAGCCTGGGGGGTATAGACACTTCATCTGGGTCAGAGGTAGGAGCAGCTGAGCACCCAGAACAGCGTCCGCAGCCGGCACTGGGGCTCCGCCGTCCCTTCCTCTTGGGGCTGACCGAGAGAAGGCCGCTCCTGAGGGAAGGACTGCCTCCCCTGCTCGGGGGGACACTCGCTCCTCCGGGGGAGGACACCCAGTTCTGGGCCTCTCCCCTTGGCACCCCGCCCTCCCACCCCAGCCAGCTGCGTGGGCTCTGAATGTGCACCCCCAGGCCCCGCCTCCAGGGGCCAGAGGAGAGGCCCGACTGGCGCGTGCTGCTGGGGCACCTGGCCGTCGCTCACCCCCTTCTGGGGCCATCCCACCCACCCACCGTTCTCCCAGGAGGGGTTTCCGCACCCACCACCCATCCTGCGCTGGCAACGCTGAGGAGAAGGCAGAGGAGGCCCGGTGGCCTCGAGGGCCACTGGGGGCCCCGGGAGGGCGCCCTCTCGTGGATAACGTGGCGACTCCCCAGGCTGTCCTCGGGCCTGCTGGCCATTTGAAGACAGCATCTTGGCCGGAGGTGTCATCATGGTGGTGCAAAACCTCCAGGCTTCCTCACCGCTGGCCCATCTCCAGGAGGCCTCCCTGCCTGGTGCGCCCACCAAGGGCCCGTGACCTGCGGTGAGCCCCACACCCCATTCCGTGCAGCGCCTACATGAACCTGCCCTGTGGCTGGGGCATCTCTTTGGGCAGGGCCAGCGCCCTCCTCTGGCCTCCGGAGGTAAAGCAGAGTCCCTCTCTAGAACACCTCCTGCCTGCCCCCCAGACAGAATGTCAAGGAGAGGACCCAGACCCACCGGCCACCCTGGCTGAGGCTCAGGCCGCGGAGGAGCCCCTTAGACAGATGTTTGCAACAAAAACTGCTGCACCGGCCCCTGGGGAGGAAGGCCACCTGCCCCCTCCTAGAGCACAGGGTCCTCCGGCCCTGTCACCTTCCGCAGCTGCCGGCCATCGGGCAGGACTCAGGGGCCGGAGCCCCGGGCTGCCTAGTCTCAGCAGCAGCTGCAGGGCGGGGCCTCCAGGCAGCTCCCGGGCCAGATGGCCGCCTGGCTGGCTGCGTTCAGGGAAGCTGTGCCCGCACCACTGCGACAGCCTCCTGTCATCCTGGTACCCGAGACCGTACCAGGCCAAAGAGGGGATCTGGGAGCCGGGGGCTGCTCGCTGCCGAGTGCCATCTCGGGGCTGCCTGGGACGGCCCCTCCTGGGCCTTAAGGAAGACTTAACTCCAGGAAGACTTAAGACCCTCCGACCAGAAAAAGGCAGGGGCCTCTCTCCCCCATCCCCTCCTCCCAGTGAGGTTTCTCCTCCTTTAGCCATCCCTACCCAGCACAACCCCAGCTTCTTGCTGGCAGCGTCCCCTGCTGCTGCTGCTGCGATCCCTGTCCATGCCCCACAACCTCTGTCAGGGCCCCAAGGAGCCCTCTGTCCCACCAGCCAAGCAGGGCAGGCCAGGACACCCTGCCCGCCCCAGGGCCTCACTCCTCGCCTGGCTGGGGAGGTGGGCACGACGGAGCAGCCGGGATTAGGTTGGCAGCACCCGTGGACATCCCGCACAGATGCCTCTGCCCCGCTTTCACTCAAGAGACACAACGGCACCCGCACTTTGTGCCACGCCAACTTCTTAGCAGCAAGGATACAGCGGGGAGTGGGGGGTGCCAAGGTCACATTGACATGGGGAGCACTCTGGAGAAGGCTAAGGCCACAGAGGAGATTGTGGGTTTGGGGGGACCTGAGCGGGGGTGATCAGGAAGGACCACTCCCAGGGGGTGATGCTGGTGCAGAGACAGGACTGGGGAGGAGCCGGGAAGGGCTCTCCGGGGAGAAAAGTGTGGAACCTGAGGACTGGCCGTGAAAGGGCCTGGAGTCTTGCTGTGTGCCAGGCCCCGCAGTTAATCTACCCATTCTGCAGGTGAGAATATTAAGGTTTGAAGAGGTTAAGGGTCATGCCCAAGGCTGGGAGGGGGCAGGGGCAGGGCTCTGATGCAGGCAAGACCCCAGGAGGCAGTCCCCTCCAGGTTCACTCTGAGCTGACTTGAAATCAGCTCCCCCCGCTGGGGTGGGGGGCGTGGGTGTGGGGGAGGAGGTTGGCCCTCCTCAGGAAGGGACCCCCAGAGCGCCTGGGCCGTGGGAGCCAGGGCAGTCTCTGTGGCTCTGAGCGCAGTGTGAGTCCAGGGTTCCAAGCTGAGACTGCCGAGCCTAGGAAATAAAAATGCAAGCTGTCCGGTCAAGTTTGAATTTCAGGTAGACAAGAAACAGTATTTTAGTATAAGAACGTGGCTTTCCTTCCCTCAGACTTTTGGTCCTAACTGCGGTGGGCCCTGGGGCCTCTGGCCACGCCTCAGGCCCCCAGCCCACCAGGGTTTGAATAGGATCCCTGGGGGCTCCCACCCCACCTCACAGCCGGGAACCCCCTCCTCCCAGGGGTCCCAGCCTTGCAGGAGCGTGGCTGGAGGGCTCCCCACACCTCTTGCCGCTTCCTCTGCCCTGGCATACCTGGCCAGTGGGGTCCCGGCCTTTGTAATCCAGCCCCTCCCCCAACACCACGCCCACTTCTGGTCAAGGCCCCCTTTCTACTCCTCCCCGGCTGCTGGGCTGTGCAGGTGAGAATTGAGGACACTGCCAGCTCTGAATCCTGGTTCAACAACTCACTGCCTGCTGCGTGGCCCTGGGCACCTTAGCGAACCTCCACCTAAACAGGTGTCATAATCAGAGTACCTGACTAGCAGGATTGCTGTGAAGAGCTGAGCAATGGTCCGCAGTGCCTCAGTCCTGCTCTGCGCAGGGTGGCTGGGAAAAGACCCCCACCAACAGCACACCCCGTCCCAGGGGCCCCAACCTCTCCAAAGTCACTTCTATTTTTCTCGGGCTCTTTCCTTCACGCAGCAGATCTGGGTGTCCCCTCACACCTTCACGGTGCCCTTGCGCCTGAATCGCCAAGCCCCGGGGGGCGCCAACCCAGCCCCTCCAAGGCGTCTCCTCTCCCTGAACGCTTTCCCGCTGGCTCTGGGGTCGGGGTGCACATTCCTCTGTCTCCATCACCGCGATGGTTCCCTCACCCCCATCACTTCTTCTGGGACGTGCCCAGCCCCCAATGCTTTCCCAGTACACCACTCAGCGCCTGGCTCCCAGCAGACGCTTTGGTGGGTGGGCTGACAAGATGAGAGTTCTCTGTTCAAGACTCCAAGGTCGAGAACCCGGCTGTTTGGAAGAGGGTCCCAGCTAAATTAACCTGAATTCAAAACGAGGCTTTCAACGAAAAGGGGGTGTCAGCTTTTCCATATTTACGACCCCCCACTCCTCCCTGCTCCATCCCAGGGCAGGCGCCCCGCGAGGTGGCAGGAGGCCGTGTCCCGTCTGTGCCTTCGGGTGATTTGCTTCAGCGCTGGCCGGGAGAGGAGCCGGTCCTCGGAAGGGGTCCCTTAACAGACGGGCGCAGTTGGGACCCCATGCGGGGGGGGGGGGGTACCCTGAGGACGAGACGGCAAGTATCGCGAGAGAGCCCCCTCCCGCCCCCCCGCGCCGCGCCCCGCGTCCCCTCCCACCCCAGCGCCCCAGATGGCGGCGCGCGGGGCCCGGCCGGGCGGGGCGGACAGGGAAGGGGTGGCGTGGGTGACCTCAGCGGTTCCGCCGCTCCGGGAAGTCGCCTCGGCCCGCCCCCTCCAGCCCCCGCCCCGAGTTTCGCTCTCTCCGGGGCGGGGCGAGCGGCGGGTGCTTCCCGGCCAGCCAAGTTGGAGCGCGCCCCGCCCGGCGCCCTCCCCGTCCCCGCGCCCTCCCCGCCGGGGCGCGCTGCCCGCAGCTCCGCGCGCGCCGGGGCGGCACCGGGGAGGGCGTGCGGCGCGGGCAGCGGCCGGAGAGAAGCTCGGGGCGGCGGAGGTGAGCGCGGGGGGCGGGCGCCCGGCTCTGCCCGCCCCGCCCGCCGGCCCGCTCCCCGCGGCCGCGCTGCCATAAATGGGGCCCACGGCGGCGGCGGCTGCATCTGGCGGGCCGGGCAGCAGCTGGAGGCGGCGCGGGGGCGCGGGCCGGGGGTGGCGGTGGCGCGGCGACTTTGGCGTCGGGGGACGCGGCAGGCGGCCGCCCGGGAGTGAAGTTCAGAGGCGCCCTGGCGGGGAGGGGCACTCCTGGCGGGGACGCGCGCAGGTTCGCGCGACTCCGGCCCCCTCCGCCCGCGTCCCGGGACCCGCCCCCGCGGCGGAGCGGCTCCTGTTTACTTTCGATCGAGTTTTTCCTGCTCCGGGCAGGTGCCCAGGGCGGCTCCAGGCGGGCAGGTGCGCGCGGAGCCCCGCGCCCCTCTCCCCGCGCTGCCCGCACCCGGGAAGGGCTGGGGGCTGGTCGGGCGACTGGGGGTGAGCGGCGGCCGCGGCGTCTCCAGGCGCGCTCACGGGAGTCCCGTTTGTGCCCAGGTGATGACCGCGGCGGCATGGAGTTCCCGGAGCACGGCGGGCGGCTGCTGGGCCGCCTGAGGCAGCAGCGTGAGCTGGGCTTCCTGTGCGACTGCACCGTGCTGGTGGGCGACGCGCGCTTCCCGGCCCACCGCGCCGTGCTGGCCGCGTGCAGCGTCTACTTCCATCTCTTCTACAGGGACCGGCCCGCGGGCAGCCGCGACACGGTGCGGCTCAACGGCGACATCGTCACGGCGCCCGCCTTCGGCCGTCTGCTGGACTTCATGTACGAGGGCCGCCTGGACCTGCGCAGCCTGCCCGTCGAGGACGTCCTGGCTGCGGCCAGCTACCTGCACATGTACGACATCGTCAAGGTCTGCAAGAACAGGCTCCGGGAGAAGGAGCGCGCACTGCCCCTGGAGACGCCTGCCCCTGGGGCAGAGCTGCCTGGCCAGCCCCCAGGCCCCTTGTCTGCCTGGTCCCCTGCACTCTGTCCAGCCGCCCGGAAGGCCAGGCTCCCTCCCGCTGGGGTCAAGGCCACGCGCCCTCCACTGGCACGGGGACCTCCCCCCTGGCAGGCTCCTGGAGAGTCAGACCGGGCCCTGGACCTGTCGCTGAAGCCTGGCCCGAGGCGGGAGCCAATCCACCCACCCTGCGTCCTCCAGACACCCCCTTGCAGCCAGATGCAGCCAGGGGCCCAGCCGATCGTGAAGGACGAGTCAGACTCACTGTCCGAGCAAGGGGACAGCAGAAGCCCTCGGTGCCCCCACAGCCCCCTGCAGCCGCCCTGTGTTCCTGCAGCCCCGCGCCTGGCCGGAGGCTTGGAGCCGCTGCCGGTCAGCGAAGTGGGCAGTGGGGAACTGGAGCTGGAGGCAGAGCGGGGGGCGATAGAGGATGTGCTGCGGCCGGCCGGGCGCCTCTGCCTCTGCCCGCTGTGTGGCAAGCTGTTCCCCAGCGCCCACGTGCTGCAGCTGCACCTCAGCGCCCACTTCCGCGAGCGGGACGGCGGCCGCGCCCGGCTCTCGCCCGACGGCGCAGCGCCCACCTGCCCGCTCTGCAGGAAGACCTTCTCCTGCACTTACACGCTGAAGAGGCACGAGCGCACGCACTCGGGCGAGAAGCCCTACACGTGTGTGCAGTGTGGCAAGAGCTTCCAGTACTCGCATAACCTGAGCCGCCACGCCGTGGTGCACACGCGCGAGAAACCCCACGCCTGCCGCTGGTGCGAGCGCCGCTTCACGCAGTCGGGGGACCTCTACCGCCACGTCCGCAAGTTCCACTGTGGCCTGGTCAAGTCCCTGCTGGTGTGACCTTCGCTGCAGGCGTGAGGATGGAGTGTGAGGGGCCGGAGCTCAGCAGGTGAAGCCCCTGAGGCTGGGCCCGCCAGGGGTAAAGAACCCTGCTTCCCTGGGAGCGCGGCCTCAGACTTGGGCCGACTGGGAGCCCCACGGACAGCCCTTCTCCAGCCTTGTGCCTCCGCCAACTCACTTCTGCTCCCGGCCGTGCCCTGACCAGACACCGTCCTCCTCTCCGTCCCCTCAGCCAGTCCCGAGGAGTGTCCCCAGCTCGAGCAGGCCCGTTGGCCCTCCACCCGGGCCTTTCCTGACCAGCTCCCCAGCAGGCTCAGGGGTACCCTGCGAGCCTGGCACCACGCTCGGTGACGGATGCACACTCACAGCTGCTGCCAGTGGGAGGCCCCGACAGGGAGCTCTGATGGAACCGGCTACTCCTGGTGGGTGGCAGTGGAAGCCCCTGTGAGGGAGGCCCGGGGCACAGTGAGAGCCAGCCGGGCGCAGCTGGCGTGACGGGGGTGCAGGCCCCAGCAGGGTCCCCAGGGCAGCAGAAGCTGCGCGTTACCGGCGCTGGGGTGGCAGGTCGGCCCTCCAGAGCTTTCGGCCCTGACCGCAGCGTGTCACAGGGCAGAGAAAGTGGGGACTTGGAAACGATTCTCTCTAGATGCAGAAGGAGCCCCGGAGGTTGCCAGATGTCTGCCCGTGGGTGATGGGCCATGCCGCTCCCCTGCCTGAGCACAGGATCCAGGGCGCCTCTGAGTCTCCCCAGGGCGGGACTGAGGGGGCTGGGAACGCAGCTGCCCGCCTTGAGTACTGCAGGTCAGCGGTAGGCCTGACCTCGAAGGTCACTTCGCCTGCTCAGGGTCTCCCTGGAGCTGCTGGTCATTTCCAGAGCACTGAGCAGGGGGGCCAAAGGCTGCTGTCTTTACCAGGAGCCGTGTTTGCAGCGATTCCCTTCCCTACGGCGGGGCCTGGGCGAGAGCAGCCGTCTCGCGAGGAGGGGCGGCGGGGGGCCTCTGGGCTGAAGCTCCTAAAACGCAAAAGGCCACCACATTCATGCTCGGGGCGGAGCACCCCGCCGTGCCTGCCTGCTCACCCAGCAGGGCTCGCTGCTGGAACCCGAGGGGGTGGGCAGGGGTGGGGCTGCCCCAGCTTCTGGGGGTCCCGCAGGTGGCAGAGCCACCTGGGCTCCTGGTTTCCCCAGACTGCATGGGCTCTTTCTGCTGTGACTGGAAGTGGCGCTGAGGTCAGAGTTCAAGTTTAAGTGATCTTCTCGGCCCCTGACAACACTTGATGTCGTATTTATTCGTTTGCCTGGTCTGGAGTGAGAAGACCATTGGCCTTTGCAGCAGGTGGACAGGCGGGGACCGTCTCCCTGCAAGCCCTCGGCTCTCCCGGTGTGTGGGCAACTGGCCTGCGGACCAGAGAGAGAGCTGGGGGAAGGGGACCTCCGCTTCTGACTGTCCTGCCCCCCCCCCACCTCTGGAAGGGCTGGTGGGACCTCACACTTGGCGTGATGTGCTTCATGATCGGATTTCCGTGCGTGTGTGTGTGAGTGTGAGTCTGCCTGTGTGGGCACCTGTGTCCAGCAAAGGCGGGGCCTGAGCCGGACCAGCAGCCGCGCACCCACCCCAGCAGGCAGCGGGGAGGTGAGCGTCGGGCCTGGTTTTCCCCAAGGAGTTTCCACCGGGGAAGAAATTTATTTTCCTGGGGCAGGAAGCCTGCCCTGAGTTATCAACACTGGATTCATTGTCTTTTGCAAACAGTTACTGTGAAGTTAACGTACAGAGAAGTGGTCAGTTTTACATTTAATAGCTGCCGCGGTTCAGGTAAAATAGATGTACACACACACACAAGTATATTTAAGACGCTAATCGTGTGCCATCGTGTAGCACAGACGTGTGTAAATGCACTTCGGGTGGAGCCTGCCGTGTGGGGTCCTCCTGGGCGGCCCAGCCTCCCGCCCCTCGGTCGCTGCTGTCCTGCCCCTGGGGGGTGGCTCTGGGTGCCCAGAGGACAGTTGTTGATGCTTAGCGTTCCGCGGGAGGTTTTGTGTGCACATGCCCGCCTGCTGTGAAGGTCTGGAAATCAGTGCTGTCTTCCCATGTTCTCATCGTCGTCTCAGTGACAGTGGTAATAAAGCCCACCCCAGGTGGAGATGCCCGTGATTATTCCTGGGGACAGGAGTGCGTGTGGGAATTGGGGGCACTGCCGGTCTTGCGGGGGACCCAGGTGGGGGTGGTGGGCAGTCTGGGCGCCCCGTCCCAGATGCTACCTGCTGTGTCTCATGGGTGGAGTGGACTGGGGCGGGGCGTGGACAGGTGACAGACATTCTCTCCCCAGATTTGTACCCCGTTAACCCTGAATTGGGGGAGGGGAGTCCCGGGGAGCAGGGTGCGGCTTGGGACCTGGTGAGAGGCCTCGTGGCTTCTCGCTTGGGGTGACTTCTGAGCACCCGCAGGCCCTGGGACTCAGATCTGAGGCTCCCAGTCCTGTGGTTCTGGGTCTTCCTGTCCCCCTGCATTCAGAGGCAGCCCCAGCTCCCCTACCCTCTCCCCTCCCTCCCCTCCCCAAGCCCACCCTGTGCCCTCTCCCCCCCCAGCCCACCCTGTGTCCTCTCCCCTCCCCCTCCCCAAGCCCACCCTGTGCCCTCTCCCCCCCTCCCCTCCCCAAGCCCACCCTGTGCCCTCTCCCACCCCCCTCCCCAAGCCCACCCTGTGCCCTCTCCCCCCCCCAAGCCCACCCTGTGCCCTCTCCCCCCCCCCCTCCCCAAGCCCACCCTGTGCCCTCTCCCCCCCCAGCCCACCCTGTGCCCTCTCCCCTCCCCCTCCCCAAGCCCACCCTGTGCCCTCTCCCCCCCTCCCCAAGCCCACCCTGTGCCCTCTCCCACCCCCCTCCCCCCCCAAGCCCACCCTGTGCCCTCCCCCCTCTCCCCTCACCAAGCCCACCCTGTGCCCTCCCCCCTCTCCCCTCCCCAAGCCCACCCTGTGCCCTCTCCCACCCCCCTCCCCTCCCCAAGCCCACCCTGTGCCCTCCCCCCTCCCTCCCCTCCCCAAGCCCACCCTGTGCCCTCCCCCACCCCCCTCCCCTCCCCAAGCCCACCCTGTGCCCTCTCCCCCCCTCCCCTCCCCAAGCCCACCCTGTGCCCTCTCCCACCCCCTCCCCTCCCCAAGCCCACCCTGTGCCCTCCCCCACCCCCCTCCCCTCCCCAAGCCCACCCTGTGCCCTCTCCCCCCCTCCCCTCCCCAAGCCCACCCTGTGCCCTCTCCCCCCTCCCCCCTCCCCCCCCTCCCCTCCCTCCACACCTCATTTGTGCCTCTCCCTCCCTCTGGGCGGGATGGGTCCTCACGAGAGGTGGGCAGGCCTGGGAGGGGGCTGTGTGCCTGCTGCCCCCCATCCCCACCCCGTGGAGCCCAGCTTGATGTCGAGAGGGCCGGGGGGTCAGGCTGGCTGGGTGGCTGGGCGGGCCTGGCCCCTTGGTGGTTCCAGCATCCCCGAGCCAGCCCAGCTGGTGCCCGGGCTGATGGGCAGGTGTGTACGGGTGTTCCAGGGCCCCCCACCCCCCACCCCGCGGCTTCACGGAGGGGCGTGAAGTTGGTGCTTCCCTGAGCCTCCTGGGAGCCGTGCCTCCCTCACCAGGCCCGGGACAGATGGCAGATGGCCTTACGTGTGTCCCAGGCCTAGTCCTGGCCAAACACCCTCCAGGAAGAGCTGAGACAGACCCCAAGGGCAGGGCGGGGGGACCTTGCTTGCCTAGAGGTCCCCAGAGGTTGCCCCGATCTGAGCTGGTGCCAGAAGTGCTGCTGGTTCTTGGGCCAAGCTTCGAGGGCTCCCCAGTCCTGACCCCAAGTGCAAGGCCTTGCTTCTGGGAGGCTGTACCTGGCACCTTCCCTCCCTGGCCCAGCCTGGCTCCTAGGAGTCTCCCTCCTGGACCTAAGCCACTGTCCTGCAGGGAGGCCCTGTCATGTTCCCAGTTGGGCCCATGACTCAGCCCAGGCCTTCTCAGAGTCCCGCGCCAGCCGCGTTCGCACTCTGCGCACTGACACGCCCACCCCCGAAGCTGTTGCCCTGCTCCTGGGGTGGGGGGAGGGCATCCAGCCTGGCCCCTGGGAGGCTCGTGGAGGGGCCCGCTGGCCCGCAGTCCCGAAGCCAGGCCCTCTTTGCACAAACTTCGGGAACACCGGCGGTGCTGGATGCGGCCCCCGGTACGGAGGAGCCCACGGAGAGTGCAGAGGGTCGGACTCCGGGGCAAGAGGGGCTCCCCAAGGCCCCCTGGCAGGGTGAGCGCTCAGGACGCTCCAGGTGGACGCGGAGATGGGTGCTCCAGGCCGAGGGCCGCCGCTGCAGGGGCGTCGGAGCGAGGGGTCGTGTGCGAGCGGGCGCAGGGCTGTGACGGCCGGGGCGCTCCGGGGAAGCCACCGGCTTTGAGGCAGGGAGAGGCCAGGGCAGCTCGGGCCAGCCTCAGGCCTCCCTCCCCAGTTTCCTCCATCCCGCGCAGGGGGCTCAGCCAGCTGCCCGCTCCCCCACACCTGGTCTCGCCCCTGCCTGGGTTCATCCCCGCTGCTGAGGGAGGTTCATCCTCAGACAGCCGAGGACAGACGCACAGGCTTCGGACACGGCTCCAGCCCTGCTTCCCAGCTTCCGCTGGGCCCCTGGCACTCCTCTTCCCACCTCAGCCGCGTGGTTCATTTCTCAACGCCCGACCCTGCACGGCCATTGTCATTGTCAGGGTCACTATACCTCCCCTCCCGCTCCTCCCCTACGTCCACCGTCACCTCCACCACTGCCTTTGTGGCGGGTCCCCACGGAAACTGACCCCTCATCTAGGCCAGTTTCCAAGCTGAGGGCCCGGTGCTCGATATCTGCAAGCCGAGAAGTGGCAGAGACAGTGACGTCCTCCCAGTGGCGCTGCAGCATCTGCGCTCCGCTTCCTGCGCCCTCAAGTTCCAGGACCTTCTCAGTCCCTTCCCCCCCCACCCCCCTCTCAGAAAGGAAGATGTCTGTGCCTTCCCCACCCGACGCAGGCCACCTGGCCTCCCAGCACCAGCACGGAGAGAAGCCCTCCTCGGTCCCTGTCCCCGGGTCCCTTCCTCTCCCCCTCTCCGTGTCCTCACTTGTAGAACAGGCACCGAGGCGTGGCAGACAGCTGCTGAGGGGAGCCTGGGGCACCGTCCGATGGGCACACGGGCAGCGTTGCTGCTGACAATGCCACCCAGGGCAGAGGGTGGAGGGCTTGGCCACAGCGCCCCACGGAGCAGGCAAGCCAGTCCCTGGAGTGCTGGCCAGGCTGGGTCGTCGTAGTGTGACGGGAGGGCAGTTGGAGGAGCGTCGCCATTGGCCCCAGGCCTCCTGGGCCACCCCGCATGCTCCCCCCGCAGCTGTCCCTGCCCGGCCCCCGGAGGGCTCTGGAGTCGGGGGCGACGTGGACCGAGGAGTCCAGGACAGCTGGCAGGAGGGCGGGGGCCGGGCAGGGGCTGTTCAGAGAGGAAACCGGCTGGGCTGACAGTGTCCAGGCCCCCTGACCCCGGCTCCGGCCAGGCTAGCGGGTAGCTCCGCAGAGAAGTCAGTGACCTGAGGGATCTCGCGAAATCCGGGGGCAGGGCCTCGCCTCCCTGAGTTGGACCCAGATGGGTTTGTTTTCACCAATTTGAACAGAAATCTGTGTAAAGAGAAACCTGTTCCCTTGCCTCCTTGAGCAGACAGCTGAGGCCTTGAACGTTAGGTTCTGGACCCAACTCCATTCCGTGTGTGTGTGTGTGTGTGTGTGTGTGTGTGTGTGTGTGTGTGTGTGTGTGTGTGTGTGTGTGTGTGTGTGTGTGTGTGTGTGTTGGGGGGGGCGTTCGCACTTTCTCTAACACCGGCTGGGCGTCCTGCAATTCAACTCCATTCCGACACTATCTATCCAGGTAAAGCCGGATCCCACAGCTAAGGGTTCAGCCCTACCAGACGGCCCACCCACTTGAGACGCAGGTCGTCACCTGTGCTTCTAACCCTCGGGCTATAGAGCAGAGGTTCCCACGACCCCTCGCTGGGTTTGATTGATTTGCTAGGGCAGCTCCAGAACTCCAGAGAAGCTTCCTCACTAGATCACCGGCTTATTATAAAAGAATATAACTCAGGGAGAGCCAGACAGAAGAGGTGCCGGGACGAGGGGTGGGGAAAGGTGTGAGCCTCCAGGCTCCCCCTGAATGAGCCACTCTCCCCTATTCTCCACGGGCTCACCAGCCAGGAAGCCCTTCTGGGGTATCGTGGAGGCTGCATGTGTGGGCATGATGGATGAAAACATTGGCTATCGATTTTTTTTTTTATATTTATTTATTTGGTTGCACCGGGTCTCAGTTGCAGCTCGCAGGCTCCTTAGTTGTGGCGTGCATTTGGGAGCTAGTTCCCTGACCAGAGATCTCACCCGAGCCCGCCCCCTGCGTTGGGAGCGTAGCGTCTTACCCACTGCGCCACCAGGGAAGTCCCTGGCCATTGACTGTTGATTCCACCTCCAGCCCCTCTCCCCTCCCCGGAGGTCAGGGATGGGGGGTGGGGGGGGTGGGGACTGGCGGTTCCACCCCTGTCATCACGTGGCTGGTTCTCCTGGCAACCAGTCCCCACCCTCAGGTGCTTCCGAAGTCACCTCATTCACACAACAGAAGACACCTTGACGACTCTCTTCACCTAGGAAATGCCGAGGGTTTGAGGGGCTCTGTGCCAGAAACAGGGACGAAGACCAAATATGTATTTCTTTTTTTTTTTCTGGCTGCGCTCGCTGCGTGGCTTGGGGGGTCTTAGTTCCCCAACCAGGGACTGAACCCGGGCCCTCGGCAGTGAAAGTGCAGAGTCCTAACGACTGGACAGCCAGGGAATTCCCTGTATTTCTTATTATAAATCATAATATCACGGGTTGTCATTGGTTTCTTCACTGGTGGTGCTAGTTTGCTAGGGCTGCTGTCACGCAGACACCACAGGCAGGGGCTTAGACAACAGGCGTCACTGTCTGGCGCCCTGGAGGCTGGAATCCCAGGTCCTGGAGGTGCAGGGCTGGCTTCTCCCGAGGCCTGGCTCCGTGCCGCGCAGACGCCGCCTTCTCCGTGTCCTCACGTGGTCGCCCCTCTGTGCGTGTCTCTGGCCTCGTCTCTTCCTCTTATCAGGCTGTGAGTCAGGCTGGACTAGGGCCCACCCTAGTGGCCCCAGTTTAACTTGGTGGCCTTTGTAAAGGCCCGTCCCCAAATGCAGTTGCGTTCTGAGGTCCCGGGGGCCAGGGCTTCTACAAGTGGAGTTGGGGCACAAAGTCCAGCCCGCACCTTTGGTGTTTCAGACGGGCATGGAGGCCGGGGGGCCCTGGCCTAGGAGCCGGGAGGCCCAGATCCCAGCCTGGCTCTGCGCAGATCCAGACGGGTCACTGCAGTTTTTTGTCAGTGACATGTGTTGATGTTTCCATTTCTGCCCGCCAACCCATGGGCTGTGGGCCGCCCGGCACTCAGAGCCACAGCTTTGGGGACATCGCCCTCCTCAAGAGCCTGCAGGCCCGACACCAGGCAGCCCACACCCCCTCCAGGGGCCGCCGTCGCCCCCGTTCCGTCGCAGGGCAGACTCCTCCTCCCCAGGGCGGCCCCTTGCCTGGTCCCACCTGAGCACCCCGCGCAGACTCTGCTTTCCTTCAGGGGGCACGGACGAGCCTTTTCTCCCATCAGCCCCCAGCAGCCGGGCCAGGAAGGGAAGCACATGTGTCCCCATCGCCCTTCACAAGACCCCAGCCCTCTGGAGGCTCGTGCCATCCTTGCCCCTCTGGGACCTCTGCCTGTCTCCCCTCCGCCATCTCCCTCTCCCGTTGCCAAGGCCTCTGAGATTCAACCCTGTGCAGGCAACGCAGTGCCTTCCCTGCCCTGGGCTCCCGGGCCTATTCCATCGCCCCCCAGGCCACTCCTGGCTCTGTCACCGCCAGCAACAGCATCTGCTCTGGGATCTGAACCTCAGACTCCCTTGCTCCCCGTTGACCTGATCAAGCTTCTCCGTAATAATTCTTCGGCCTCGTGGTTGTGAACCCCCTGACCTTGCCATCTTCTCACCACGTCTCCCGCGCTGCCCCCCTCTTTACTCACTCCCCCTGCCCAGACCTTGAGTCACTGGCCCTCTTTTTCTGTCAGACTCCTGGGCAAAACCAGAACCTGGACGGCTGTAAACATTCCCTTCGCTGTGGAGTCCAGGGAAAAGGCAGGCCTGATGGCGCTGCCTGACCTCCGTCATAACGGTATCGTAACAGAGACATGCAGATGAATCTCACAGCGTCTGCGATGCTGGCGGACCACGGCTGGACCGCCGCCCACCCCCACAGACGACAGTCAGAAATGCTGGACAGAAATATATGTTTTAAA
The DNA here is from genome assembly GCF_039906515.1 of Pseudorca crassidens. Lineage (NCBI taxonomy): Eukaryota > Metazoa > Chordata > Mammalia > Artiodactyla > Delphinidae > Pseudorca > Pseudorca crassidens. The sequence goes on along the minus strand of NC_090296.1, from coordinate 1,626,858 downwards.
TAACACCTGGAAGGCACTGGAGAGCGAGTGAAGCAGGCAGAAACTGGACAGGAGCCCATCCTTGAAAAACAGAAGCTGCAACCAGCCAGACGCGTGCGTTTGTAGCCGCAGGGTCTAGAGACGTCCCAAGGGAAGTTACACACATAAATGGCTGAGAGGCACGTGGAAGAGTGTGAAATAAAACCACAGCGAGCCGTCACCACACGTCCATCCTGAAACTCAACGACCGACACCACCAAGCGTGGGTGGGGGACTTGGAGCCTCCGGAATGCTCCCACACTGCGTGCAAAAGGGATCGCGTTTCTCACCAAGGTCAGCTCTGCTCCGGGGCGCAGCCCAGGAGAACTGACACCCGTGAGCACAAAGGGACCCGACTCCAATGTTCACAGTGGCTTTTCCCTATTACCTGGAAACTAGAAACAGCCCAAATGTCTGTGAATGTGATGGCAGCACACTCACACCACAGCATAGAACAGACCCGAAGGGGACCAGCGAGTAAGGCACAATGTGGGTGAACGTCACCGTTCGGAGGGGAGAAGGCGGCCGGCCACGCACACTGACGGCAGGAAGCTTGAGGGCAGGAACAGCTGTCTAAGGGGGTCTGGGCGGAGGGGAAGGACGGACTGGGCAGGATGTAAGCAACCTTCTGGGGCGACAGACACTTCTAGAGCTTATTGGGGGTGTGCTGTGCAGGTGTAGCGTTTGTCAAGAGTTACAATTAAGCTTTGTGCATTTCAACGCATGTACTGTCAAGACTAAAACAGTTGCAGGAGGACAAGAGCAGGTGAAGGTCTAGACACAACTAGAATGGCAGAAAGAGGGTGGTCGCTGAAACTGGTTGACGGGTACAGGGAGTTTATTGTACTTAAAAGACACTTGTGTATTTGAAACTTTCCGTAATACGTTTATTTTCAAAATTTTTAATTTATTTTATTTTTGGCTGCCTTGGGTCTTCGTTGCTGTGTGCGAGCTTTCTCTAGTTGCGGTGAGCAGGGGCTACTCTTCCTTGTGGTGCACGGGCTTCTCATTGAGGTGGCTTCTCTTGTTGTGGAGCACGGGCTCTAGGTGTGCAGGCTTCAGTAGTTGCAGCATGTGGGCTCAGTAGTTGTGGCTCGCGGGCTCTAGAGCGCAGGCTCAGTAGTTGTGGCGCACGGGCTTAGCTGCTCCGCGGCATGTGGTATCTTCCCGGACCAGGGCTTGAAACTGTGTCCCCTGCATTGGCAGGCGGATTCTTAACCACTGCGCCACCAGGGAAGCCCCCCGTAATCACGTTCAGAGTAAAACAAATACACAGATACATTTTGCATCCGCCTGCCGAAGATAACAGCCTGGTACCACCCTTTCTTGGGGAGGCTGTGGGCATGACGGGCAGGGTGCAGGCTGGCACGTGTCCGATGTGGAGGGCGACTTGACAACTGCTGTCCACGTCACAATGGCAATGAACGCTTGGACCCAGAAGTTCTAGGAAGCTGTCCTACAGATAGGCTCACATATGTGCCGACGACTTATGTATACGAGTATTTATCCGAGCGTTGCCCAATGTAGCAAAACACTGGAAACGGCTTAAATGTCCCGGGGCAGGGGACTTCTTGTGTGTATTCTCCATTGTTTCTTTTGTAAATACAGGCAAATATTCTTTCCCCCCATTATCACCCCCCAAAAGTGGCATACTATGTATGCTGTTCTGCACGTTGCTTTTGTTTTCTTTTCTCACTTAAAAAAGGACCACAGAGACCTTCCCGGGTCAGCACACAAAAATTTCCTTGACCCTTTTATTTGTCAGTGGCTGCTCGGTGCCCCCTGGTGGGGCTGTACTATTGTATTATTTGGTCGCCTAGAGATGGACACCTGGGTGGTCTCCATGCTTTCGGTGTCACAGCAGTGCTCCGGCTAATAACCTTGATCGTGCACCCTTCTGCACAGGGGGCATTCGGAGTACACGCCCAGTAGGTGAAAGCACCTATGATCCCATCAGGGGCCAAACTGCCTCCGTGGAGGTCGCACCTACCTTCACCCCCTGCACCTGCTTCCCTACCACCTTGCCAGCCCAGTGTGGTCTCAAACTTTGGGATTTAAAAATATCTGACAGGTGAAAAGCAGCCTCTCGGACTCGTTTTATTTGCGTGTCTCTTGTTGCGTGTGGGCTTCCCTGCTTTCCTGTGCTCAGCCCCTGCCCACGCTCCCACAGGCATTTCTACCCCAAGGCTAAGGAATTCACCCAGGCCTTTCTAGCACTTTTACGGTTTCCCTTCTTTTACATTTATACCTTTGATCAATATTTTCGTTTTAACTGGTACATGCTCAAGCTGAGGGTCTAACTTTCTCACTCTTCACACGAGCAACGCTTTACTGCAGTGTCCACCGTCCCCCTCGCTGACTGGAGAGCGGCCCCTCCACAAATCCCCACGCGCGTCCAGGTCTGGCCCCTCCCGCTGCTCTCCCACCCCACAGTCCCCGCAGCCGAGCTCCAGGGCTGGACTGAATGGGCCTCATCACGTGTTCTGATATCTGGCGGGGCCAGCGGCTCCAATCTCTCTTTTTTTCTGTTTTTTTGGGGGGAGGGGGCTATTTCTGCCTGTTCATTTTCCACTGAACTCTCAAGTCAGCTCATCTAGTTCAGGGAGAAGAGCTGCTGTTTATTCTGTAATCCTCTCCAAGCAGCTTCTCTCCCAACACACCACCGAAACTCCAGGTCACCAGGTCAGAGGCCCTGCTGTCATTGTGCTCTGTACCAACCACCCCCCTCAAACCCTCCTCCCCAGCATCTCCCAGTTTTCTCTCTACCTCCCTGGCTGCTCTCCACCCCATTCCCTCTCTGCACGTGCTGGCTCTCCTCAGCAGCCCTCCTAGGCACCACCCCTGGCCCCGCCACGGTTAGTGCCCCCTCCCTAGGGAATCTCATCCTTTCCCATCCTGCGGGATGCCATGTCTTGCTGGGGCCTCCTAAACTGACGCTGCCTGTCACGAGCTCCCCTCTGAGCCCAGTCACGTATGCAACACCCACACAACTCCTGAGTGCCTTCCAGGAACACAAAGTGAAACCTGTACTTCCCCCCACAAACCCACTCTTCACCCGGCTGCCCCCATTCGGTAAATGAGGGCATCAGCGAGCCTGCTGTTCAAGCTGAGAGCCTGGATGTCACCCCTGGGTCCCTCCTCTGCCTCACTCCCCCCGGACCAGGCGAGTTCTGAAGCCTGTCCGCAGAACAGAGATCCAATCTCTCTCCTCCACTGCCAACACCCTACTCCAAGCGCAAACATCCTCCACACACTCCCCCCCGTGGCTTAGAATCCCCCGCTGGTTCCTTACCGCACTGGCAAAGACATTCTATCTCCTTCCTCCCCGAGTGACCAAGTCCCTGCCCTCCCTCTGACCTCATTTCCCAGCATCGTCCGGAGCCTTTCCTCTCTGAGGCCTGGCGTCACAGCCCAGGCCCAGGTCCTAAGCGTGCTGGGTGCTTTCCTGCCAGGCTGGGTTTTTTTCTGGCGGGGATGGCTGTCCTAGCAGCGGCTCACGGGTGGCCGGGGTGGGGGCTGGGGTCCGCGGTCTGGGATCCAGGGTCCGAGGACTGGGATTTGGGACCGGGGGTCTGGGGTCCAGGGTCTGGGATCCGGGGTCCGGGGGCTGGGGCTCGAGGGCCCGCGGACCCCGCTCCTTCTCGCCCCCCAGGTCCCACGTTACCCGCTGCCTCCTCACTATTACGAACGACCTGCCTGTCCTCTGATGCCACCTGCGGAGGTTCGAGAGGGGACAACTCGCCACGCCCCCCTCCCCGAGTTGACCCTGCAGCCAGACGGGTGGCGACGAAAGGCGGGCGGCTGGAGAAGCTGCCCTGACAAGTCCAAATGAGAACAGCAGGGAGCTGCCGGGGCGGGCAGTGGGCCTGGCGGGCCCCGGGAAGCAGCGACCGGGCGCCCCCGCCCGCAGCCCGCCCGGAAGTGACCGGCGCAGGCCGCGCATGCTCGCTCCCTCCCCCGGCGCGCTCGCGCGTCACGTGGGACGGCGCGCGAGTCGCACCGGGAAGTTCCCCCGGAAACGCGAGCCGCTGGGCGGCGGGTTCCGGCCGGCGGCAGTGGGCGGTGGGTCACGTGTTGTTCATGGCCCGTCCACGGCGCTGAGCGCCGCGGTGCGTGGTCTGAGCGCCACCGTCCGCTGGGCTCCCGTCGTGCCCGGCACGTCCTGCAAGCTAAGTGTGGGCGGCTGCAGGAGTGAAGGCTCAGTCGTTCGCTGACCGACTGACCGGGCGGTGGCCGGCCTTGTCCGGCCTGTCCATCAGTGTCCGGCACGGTCACTTCATGTTGGAGGCGTGAATAAGGGGGCATGGTAGATGGGTCATCCCTACGCACGGTGCGGCCATCCCGTGGGACAGCAGGACAGAAAGGGACAGGCCAATGCCTGTCCTGGGTGACTGGAGGAGAGACCGAAAGCCTACCCACGGATGGGATCTGCTGAGTCTAGGGCTTTGTTCAGGCCTCGCACCCCCTGTTGAGCCCTCCTGCTTCCCGTGTGCAGCTCCAACCCTACAGATGAGTAGCGACCGTGTGGTCCTGCTGGTCCTTGCTCAGCCCTGGGGCACAGGGGCAGGGCAGCTCTGTCCTGACTCTCAGCAAGGCAGTCTGCATTTCTTACTTCCAAGTCCAAGTCTCCAAATGGGAACCCTTCCACGGCCTGACTGGGCCCGGCTTTGGGGAGACATCTTGGTTTTGTCCCCAGCTGGGCTCACCGAGAGCTCACCAGGGCGGTTGGGTGATGGAACCAGCTTGCAGGAAGCTGCGGTGGAGCGTGGATTTCTCTCCAGGAGGCAAAAGAATGTTAGAGGCCTCAATGGGATGGAGGGGAATTCTGACCCATCTCCAAAGCCTGAGATAAGTGAGCTCTAGGAGAAGAACCTCCACTACTGTAGAGGGCTATAGTGCAAGTGGTATCCCCATTGGAGAGCTTGGTTTTGTACAAATCTAGGAATTCTTCAAAACTTTCCATTTCCCTAATCTTACCTCTGACAGTAAACAACTTGCTACAGAGGACATCCCTGGCATGAACTCCTACTCCATGCCCACTTCTAACTTCCGGTTGGTTTCTGTGCCTCCTGTCTCCTCCAAGTCTCTCAAGTAAATTTAAGCAGATGTCTCTCATTTCCTTAAAACCATTGTTAACTCTAGGTGGATGGATGGATGGTTGGCTATGTTAACCAAAAACAAAATAGCCAGTTATCTTTACCAGAAAAACAAGTTTATTCTGGAGCAGTAAAGAATTGAAATTCAGGACTTGCGACTATGGCAAACCACACGGAAGTCTGGCAAGGCAAAGGAGAGGACACTCTTTTCTAGAGAAGGGGAAGTTGGGACGGGCTGTTAGGAAAAAAAAAAGTCTGTTGGAGGAAACTGGGAGATCAGAGTATGGTGGGTTTTCATTGGCCAGATTGTGACTGTCTCTCATTGGCTGAGCTGTTGCCAGGCAAGGAGAAAAATCTTCCTTCCTCTGCTAGTGATAAAGCAGTGTCACTTCCTGCTGGGGATGAAGGTACCGATCTTCCTGTCCGAATCTGTGTTGATGTGGTACATGTATTGAGTAGTACCTGTGTGTGAGCTCCTCCTTCTGGCCTCCTGATTGCATTTGAGTGAGGCTTCCCATTATTAATTTTCACAGATACATGGATGGATCGTGGGATGAATGGATGGCTAGTATATCAGTTAGAAGCACTTTTAGCTTCAAGTAGCAGAGATTATGACAAGTGCAGTGGTTTGAACCAATAGGGGTTTATTTTTCTCCCATAACAAGAATCCTGGAGACAGGCAAGTCTGCGTTAGTTCAGCAGCCCAGTCATGTCAGACCAGCATCTCTGCAATCATACCAGGCTTCCTTTGTGCTCACAGAGGGTTGCCACAGCTCCAGACACCGCATCCATGTTCCAGGCTGGACAAAGAGGGGAAAGGATAGTGAAAGGGATGTCTATCTCTTTTATCATGGAAACAAAATTCCGCTTCCGGCGGTGACATCTCACTGGCCAGAACTGTGTCCCATGACCAGCGCTACTGCAGCACAGCTGGGGGAGTGGGCATTAAGCTTTTCCGGTGTCTATAGTGGAAGAGAGAAGGGGAGAAGAGCGTGGAGTTATGACTGTGGCGGACGTCTGGCATTGCGACCGCCCAGCATATTTTGAATATCCTCTCTGCAATTTGGTAGTTCCCACATCGTGAATTCTTTCTCTCCCACTTAGAATCCAGAAGGATTTCGTTGGTCAGCCTCCCCTCACCACTAGGGGCAGATGTCTGACTTGACCTGGGAGAGGGCGGCTGCACCAGGACCCCAGTGGGCTGCTGGGGCGACCGTTTTGCTGGACTGGTCCCAGCAAAGGCAGCTTATTTCTGGGGCGGGGGGTGGTGTCAGCTTCTTGCTGCTGCCGACACAGCAGCTCTGGGCGTGGTGGGGGCAGCAGAGCCTGAACCCAGACCAGTCCTGGCAGGGGTTTTGGGTACTGTTCCTGGAAGCTTAGCTAGATCCTCGAGCCCTCTCCCAGCCCCTTATAAATCCATATCTGCTTAAACAAGCTAGAGTGGATTCCTTTATCCACTACTGTTATGGGGTGGATTGTGTCTCCCCAGACGCTACGCTGAAGTCCCAACCCCCGGTACCTGCGAATGGGACCTTATTTGGAAATAGGGCCTTTACAGATGTAGTCAAGTTACGAAGACGTTATTAAGGTGGGCCTCAATCCAATATGCTAGTGTCCTTATAAGATGAGGGGAATTTGGACACAGACCCCCAGGGGAGAAGGCCATGTGACGGCAGAGGCAGACGTGGAGGGGCTGCGGCTTCGAGCCCTGGAAGGCCAGGCTGACAGCGGCCCCAGCAGCTGCAGGAGGCGGGGAGGACGCTTCCCTAGAGCCTTCAGAGGGAGCACGGCGCTGCCCACACCTTGACGTTGGACTTCTGGCCTCCAGAGCGCGAGAGAATAAACTGCTGTTAAGCCCCCGATTTGTGGTGCCTTGTTACAGCAGCCCCGGGACACGCATACAGCAGGTGAGGACCCCAACCCATCGTCCGAGCAACAGTGACCGGGTGAGTGGAGCGGGGGCCGCGGATGGACGTGTAACCAGGTATGAGTGGTGACGTCTGCTGTTAGCGGTGAGGCCCCCACACCCTGAGGAGAGCTGGAGCAGCTGACCCAGACCCCCTCCCCACGCTTTCAAAACAAGTTCTGCTGAGAGCTGCCACCCAGGGCCGCCGGCCTCCTGCCACGTGCCCCCACCCCTGACCTGTCCTGCCTGAGCCCGGAGAAGACGGGGTAGGGGGGGAGCCGCACAGCGTCCAGGCAGAGGCAGCGCCCCTGCTTCCTGTCAGCCCTGGAGCAAGGCGAGGGCCTGGCGAGGGCTCCACGGTCCAAAGTGCCCGCACGACAGACGGGCATCTCGCTCCAGCGGCGGAGTCCTCCGGCACCCACCCCGTCGGAGCAGAGCCAGCCGCAGGGGCTGGGTTTACCCTCCCTGAAGGCGGGCCGCACTCCGGGACACAGTGCCCACTCCCCGGAGTATTTCTGAGAGCGAGAGGCCCCTTAGAGCAGAGGGCACCCAACGGGTGGGAGGTGGGCCTGGCCACGGGGGGCCCCGGGGGCCGCAGAAAACAGCTCACTCTGCAGGTTCAGATGCAGAGGCGGCAGTCGGGGTGCGGTTCATAGGGGTGCAGGGCGGGGTGGGGGGCCCCTCTGTGGAGGGGCCGGAGAAGCTGGGCTGCTGTGCTCTGAGGGCAGTGGGCTTCCAGCCTCAGGGGCCTCACCCCCACCAGCCCTTCCACGGCTTTGGGAGGGACCCCAGAAATGTATTCTCATTGTCACATGTTTTTGAAAATTTGTAAAAGCTGTATAAAAAATGAATCTAAGTATATATGAAAGATGTGTGTGTGTGTGTGTGTGCGCATAGATATATACATTATATATTATGTATATCTACATGCGCTTGGGCTGCCAAAACAAAGTACCACAGACTAGGTGGTGTAAACAACAGAAATCCGTTGTCTCCCTGTTCCAGAGGCTGCAAGGCTGAGCTCAAGGGGTCAGCAGGCACGGCGTCTCCTGAGGCCTCTCTCCATGGCGTGCAGACGGCCGTCTCCTCCCTGGGTCCTCACGTGGTCGTTCCTCTGTGTGTGTCTGTGTCCTCACCTCCTCCTCCTATAAGGACACCAGTCTTGGGACTTCCCTGGGCATCCAGTCGTTAGGACTCGGCGTTTTCACTGCTGAGGGCCCGGGTTCCATCCCTGGTTGGGAAACTAAGACCCCACAAGGCACGCGGTGTGGCCAAAAGAAAAAAAATAAAGGACACCAGTCAGACTGGAGTAGGGCCCCCCTTAGTGACCCCACTTTAACTTGATTACCTGCGTAAAGACCCCATCTCCAAATGCAGTCACATTCAGAGGTGCTCAGAGTTCGGGCTCCAGCAATGAATGTTTTAAATCTGGGGGACACACAATTCAGCCCATAGCTATAACTGGATCTTTATATATATATTAAAAAGACTTTTTTTCTTAAAGAAGAGCTCAGAAACGTGTGCTCGTCAAGCCCAGGCCCACTGGCCACACCCGCAGGAATCCAGCAGCCAGGGAGCCAGGCGGGCAGCGGGCGGCACGCGGCGGTCAGGGGGCGGGAGGGAGGGACAGAGCCCCAGCAAGGCCCAGCCCTGTGTGGCCATTCCTGCCCCTTGCCGGGCTGAAGTCCCCCCACCAAGCAGGAGGAAGCGAAGTCACCAGGCAAGGCCAGGGAGGCCACGCGCGCAACTGAACCCTCAGCTGAGCGCTGGCCTCCACTGCCGGCTCCTTGGGAAGTGGGGGGGGAGAGGGCGTCAAAAGAAACAGCAGATTAACCTTAAAGCCTGTGTCCCGCCAGCCTCGGCCCTAAGGTTTGCTGAGTGCAGGGCCAGGCACAGATGGGAGGCCCCACCCAACCTGCACCCTGAGGTCCCCCAAGGAGAGTGTCAGCACCCCAGCCTGTCACCGCCTGCACACACCAGAGCACCCCCCACCCTGGGCCAGACCCAGAGAAGGGCCTGGCAAGCGGGGGAGCAGCTCGGGCCATCTGGGCCGGAGCTCTGGGGCCCAGGTACCAGTGCCTGGTCGGGCAGGAAGGGGGATGGGCTGTGAGGGACACATCCCCCGGCTGCAGGCAACTCTAGTGAGCGGCCCCGGATGGGCCGCAGCTTCTGGGCCCGACGGCTGCACTGCCCACTGCTGTCCACACTGCAGAAGCCGGTCCTGAGGCCACTGTCGGCCACAGGCTCTGTGTGGGGTCGCTAGGCCTGACGTAACAAAGTGCTATACGCTGGTGGCTTACAGCTACGGTCTTTTCTCTCGTGGTCCCAGAGGCCAGAAGTGTGAGGTCAGGCTGTCGGCGGGCTGGTTCCTTCGGAGGCTGCGTGGGAGGCTGTCCCGGGCGTCCCTCTGAGCTTCTGGCGGTTGTGGCGTCTTTGGTTTTCCTTGGCTCGTGGAAGCGCCACCCTGGTCTCTGCCGCAGTCCTCACGTGGCTCCTCCCTGTGCGTGTCTTGGTCTGATGTCCCCTTTTGTGAGGACACAGACACGTGGGATGAGGGCCGCCTGCTCTAGTACGACGTTGTCTTAACCCATCTCGTCTGCAGGGACCCTATTCCCAAGCAAGGCAACATGCTGAGGTGCCGGGGTCAGCACTGCGGCCTATGAACTGGGGGCATGATTCTCCCCATCGCAGCCTCTTTCCTCTCCGCCAGGTGCCACATGCTTCTCTCTCGCTGCCAGCACTTAGCCGGCTGGGGTTTTCACCAGATGGTGGGACCCGAACCCTCGTTCGCGAAGCTCCGGGTCCTCAGTGGTTCTCTCTGGGTCCCACAGTTTTTACGGCCCTTTACCACCACCCGGGAGGCTGTCATGTGGCCCCCGAGGCCCTGGGTCCCTGACACGGGGCTCTGTCCCACCCCACGTCTCCCTGGCAATGAGGACTGACCCCCTGGCTGGCACACTAGCCCCTTCACCAGCCGCTGGTCCCACAGCAGGAGGACGCCAGCGGCCCCGGGCAGTCTCTGCTCCACGTGCAGGAACAGTCCACGTTCCCTGGACGACTGGGGACCGGGACCCCCAGTCCTGTGGATCCCGCGTGGCCAGGACGGAAGGAGAAGATCCTCTGCTAGATTATCAGACGTCACAGTGAGTGGTCGTGCTGCCTCTACCCCGTGGTTCCCAGACGCGTCATGCATTGGTCCCTGTTGTGAGACTGTACCCCGTCCTGCTGGACGCATTTCAGCATCACTGGGGCCCCAGGAGGCCAGGCCACCTGTGTCGGGTGAGGGGCGTGGGACAAGCCCAGAGAAGTTCGTGGACACGAGGCCACTGCCACATGTCGTTGCTCTGAAATGAATCCCTTGATTAGAAGTACCGTTTGCAGAATGCAAGTGTCAGTCCGTTCGGGCTGTAACAAGGTGCTAGCGACTGCGTGGCTTACGGAGAACAGGAACTGATGTCTCGCGGTTCAAGGCTGGAAGTCCCACATCAAGGTGCTGGCAGGGGCCAACCTGCCTCCTGGTTCACGACTTCCTGTTGTGTCTTCTTGCTGTGCCCTCAAGTGGTGGGCGGGGCCGGGGGCCCCGCGGGAGCTCTCTTATGAGGGCACTAATCCCACTCCTGGGGGCTCCGCCCTCCAGACCTAATCACCTCTCTAATGCATCACCTTGGGGGTGAGATTTCAACATCTGGATGTGGGGGGCACAGGTGTTCAGTCCTCCTCACCAGGATAGCAAGTGAGGAACCCTGCAAATCCGCGATGGCAGCGCTCGGGGGAGCTGTCCAGGGGGGAAACACGCAATCCTGGGACACAACCAGCCCTGACCCCTCCCCCTGCTTCCAGGAAGCTAGGCGGCCCCTGGGGATGGAGCCGCGTCTCTCTCTGCTGCTGAGACAGGCACCTGGCAGTGAGGGCCGCTGGAGGGGCATGGCGGGGGCCGGCCGGGTGTGGGGGCTGCGGCCACCGTGCCTGCCGCCCTGAGCCCGCTGTGCGAGGGGGACGAGGTGACCGACGCCGCAGAAGGGGCCATTCTGTTGACCTGATCTTCGAGCGTCTCCTGGGCGGGTGTTGCTCCTGGGGGCGTTTCCATGGAACACGGGTGGCGTCAGGCTCTGCCCATTTCACGTGGTCCCTTAGAACACCTCTCGCCGACCCTCCGTGCCGCCTGCCACCCCACTCGTGAGCCCCACCTCGTGAACCAGGGCAGTCGTGCCCCAGGCTGTCCTTGTGACCTGTCTGGTAATGGCTTCACCACTGTCCTCCAGGGCCTCCCTGGGGGGCTGCAGCACTGTGAGGACAGCTGCCCGCTCAGACCCCGTGTCAGTTCGTTCCCATCTTCTCTCTTCTGTTAACCCGTCAATTGGGCACCGCGTGAGGCCACAAACACACCCTGAGGGCGGAGGCTGAGCAGCGGCCTCAGCGTCTCAGGAGGCGCAGCGTCTCGGGAGGCGCAGCCGTCTCGGGAGGCGCAGCCGTCTCGGGAGGCGCAGCGTCTCGGGAGGCGCAGCCGTCTCGGGAGGCGCAGCCGTCTCGGGAGGCGCAGCGTCTCGGGAGGCGCAGCGTCTCAGGAGGCGCAGCCGTCTCAGGCAAACACTCTCGCCTTCTGGATCTGGGGGGCCTGGGCTCACGTCCACTGTCTTCAGTTAAGGATGGGCACGCTGCGAGGCATGCTCAATTTTCCATTTGTGTGGAGGGACGGTCAGTGAGGGCAGCGCGGCAGTCACCCCAGGGCCCGCGGTCTCATCTCCCGGGCCCAGCAGCTCACCAGGAGCCTCTCCCACGGAGAGCTATGAGCTGAAGGGAGCACGACCTCGCTCCAGACATCTCGGGGTCTTCCCTGTGATTCTCCTGTTAGAGCCGCCAGAGGTTCCCCACAGAGCTCCACCTTCTGTGGGCCCCTCAGCAGCGCGAACCCCGAAGGAGTCATAAGCCTCAGATGGCAGGACAGCCTGGACCATGCCTGGCCCCACGCGAGAGCTCTCTTTCCCGCTCTGAGCCCCACCCAAACCTGGAAGCCCACGTGTCACTCAGTAAATACGCTGGGGAAACATATCCAAACAGGGTACGTGCTGCCTCCCAAATCCAAAATGACTCACCACGGGACTTCCCAGGCCGTCCAGTGGTTAGGACTCCGCGCTTCCTCTGCAGGGGCACGGGTTCCATCCCTGGTCGGGGAACTAAGATCCTGAAGCTGCCAGGCGCGGCTGGCCAAGCACGGCGCCCCGTTTTTCGAGGTGAGCGGCACAAATGATAGCTACTCATCTTTCACTTTGCAGGGAGGGCTGGCCACCACGCTCCAGATCACCAGACCCTGGAAACATCACCACCTGTACTTCCACGAGGCTCACCTCCCACCCTCTGACACACGTCTTCCCAAGGCATCTGGTGTCCTTACCGCTTCCTAATACTGGATCCAGTTAGGGTTATACAGTCAGTGCAGGGGCACAGGGCAATGTATCAATTGTGGCACGTCAGTGTGACCCAGTTCCCCGGGAGCCACGCCGGGACAGGTGCAGGGGGTGGGGGGGACGGTGCCATGAGGAGACCGGCAGCGTTCACTGATACCCCTGCCAAGTGAAAGCAGACGGCTTCTGATTTTCTAGGCTAGTCGGGATTGAGGGGAAACCAAAACAGAACACCAGACAGGTCACTAGCCGCGTGCTGGGTGCAAAGGGTGCAGTGGTTTGCTCCGTGAAGACACAACATCTGGAAAAGCTGCAGATGTCGCCACCTGATTAAAATGATCACAATATCCCGTGGTTCTTCCCGCCCAACCTGCAGATGCAGAGGGGGAATAAACACACCGAATGGGACGTGTGTTAGTTTGTGGTGATCAGGGGCTTCAAATAGCCCACGTTTATTCTCTCACAGTTCTGGTGGGCAGACGTCTAACATCAAGGCGTCGGCAGGGCTGTATTCCTTCCGCAGCCTCTGAGGGAAAGATCCATCCCCTTGTCTTTTCCAGCTTCTCGAGGCACCTGCGTCCTCTGGCTCAAGGCTTTTTTTCCACCCTCAAGGTACCGCCTAACCCCTGGTCCCTTTAACTCTGATCCCCCCTCCTCCCTTTTTTTTCTTTCTTTTTTTGCGGTACGCGGGCCGCTCACTGCTGTGGCCTCTCCCGTTGCGGAGCACAGGCTCCGGACGCGCAGGCTCAGCGGCCATGGCTCACGGGCCCAGCCGCTCCGCGGCATGTGGGATCTTCCCGGACCGGGGCACGAACCCGCGTCCCCCGCATCGGCAGGCGGACTCCCGACCACTGCGCCGCCGGGGAAGCCCTGTCCTCCTGTTGTAAGGACCCTTGTGATCGCTACGGATCACCTGGGTGACCCAGAAGCATCTCCCCGCTACGGATCAGCTGGGTGACCCGGAAGCATCTCCCCGCTACGGATCAGCTGGGTGACCCGGAAGCATCTCCCCGCTACGGATCAGCTGGGTGACCCGGAAGCACCTCCCCGCTACGGATCACCTGGGTGACCCAGAAGCATCTCCCCATTTTAAGATCCTTGCACTAATCACTGCCGCAGAGTCCCTTTTACCACGTAAGGTCCCATATCCTCAGGTTCCAGGGTTTCAGAGGTTGGGACACGGACCCCTCTGGGGGACCATTATTCAAAGAATCACCGCCCCTGTGTTTTTCAAGACTTTCACAGTGACACTCCTTTCATTCCCCTCCGGGATATACCGTGGGTTTGCGTCACAGTTTTGGCGAGGTTGGAGTGCAGGCTTGTTCTGCTTGGCCCTTTCTACCCGCGGAATAATAAAAATGTATTTGGTCTTTGTCTCCGTTCCCGGCCCAGAGCTCCTAAAGCCCTTGGAATTTTCTGAGTGATAGAGTGTCTTTTATTCTTCACAAGGAGCCATTTTTGATAATACCTGGATTAATGCTAATGAGATGATTTGGGTTGAGGCCCCTAGATGGCTTCAGGATGGGGCTGGTCACCAGAAAGGCCCAGCCAGTGGCAGAGGGTTGGAATGCTCAGCCCCACCCACTGACCTCCTGGGAAGGGGGAGGGGCGCTTCAGATTAAGCTCTATGAAAACTCTCCAACAACAAGATGCGATGGACTTCTGGGTTGGGAACACATCCAGGTGCCGGGAAGGTGGCGCACCCCAGTTCCATGGGGATGGGAACTCCTGTGCCCAAGACGCTTCTGGACCGCAGCCTTTGGACCTCTGCATCTGGCTTTTCTCCTGTATCCTTTACAATAAACTGGTAAATGTACGCAAGCATTTCCCTGAGGTTTGTGAGCCGTTCTACAAATTATTGAACCTGAGGAGGGCATCATGGGACCCCCGACTTACAGCCTTTGAGTCAGAAGCACAGGTGACAGCGTGGACTTGCGACTGGTACGGTAAGGGGCATCCCTGTGGGACTGAGCCCTCAACCTGTGGGATCTGTGCTATTTCCAGGCAGATAGTTTCAGAATTGAGTTGAACTGTAGGACACCCAGTGGGTGTCCGCTGAGGACTGGAAGGGTGCTTGGTGTGGGAAAACCCCACACCTGGGGTCCAGAGGGTTGTGAGAAGAAATGAGTTTCCCTTAAACTAGTTTCTTAGCTCTTATCCCATAGGTCAGGGAGCCAATATGGAAATGACTCCCGTGCCACGTCTGTCTAAGTCCAATACATCCAGGAGCGGGGAAATGACCGGGACGGTCCACGGCCCACTGGCCTCACTATGAGATGGACTTGGGTCAAACTTTTTCTATCACTTGACCTTCCTAAGCCTCCCCTCTGACGTGGTGGCACTTGGAGGCCCAAGGGACTAGTTCAGAGCCAGTATGTGGCCACTCCCAGAGGATGTGGCTGTTCTCCTTCCCCAGCTCACATGGTTGGTGCCCACGATCCTCTGGGACAGGCCTCCCACGTGAGCACCCACAGGGCCCCACCCAGTCTCGCATTCCACCCTCCCTGGCCTCACCCCTTTGGTCTCATCCTTTCATGGACAGAATGATTCCGGAGTGCCTGCCGATGTGAATTGGGGAGCTCTGGTAACTCACTTGGTGTCCCGTTAGCTCCTCCTGGACCACATCTGCAGTGGTCCCCTGGGGTGTGCTTGGACGGCAGTGACAGTGGTGAGGCAGGGAAGTAGGTGACTGTCCACCCCAGGGACGTTATTGAGGGATGGTCAGGAGGCCAGGCCCGTTTCTCCAGAAAGGCAGCTGCATCTTACCCACCTCTGGCAATGACCTGCGTAACTGAGGTCACTGCAGGCATGGAGTCTCGGTGCCCCGTGGCCCCTTCATGGGAGCCCGCGCTTTCACCAGTCCCGAGATCCATTTGGAAGGTCTCTTTCCTGGGGACACTCCTGTAACCAGCACAGGTTCCAGGATCAGTCAGGAAGCTCTCTTCATCCCAGACCGTTTGAATGCAGAAACGTTACAAAAGGTGCTACTTATGGAGTTGTGGGCGCACCTTGGGAAGCAAAGGGGAGGTGGTGAGAGGCACTGGAGCCTCTCAAAGTCAGGAAACCGTCACCACCTTTCGAGCCGAAAGGATAAGCGTAGCAGCTAACGTTTCCAGAGCCCACAAGGAGCTGGGCCCATGGAGGAGGGCTGCCCAGGGGCTGTTGTCATGGAGGGGCGTGGCTGCTGCCGGAGACCTGGCACTGACGCTGGGCAGAAGCTCAGAGAGATTACCTAAACTACCAAAGAATTCCCTCCCAGGTCACTTGCTCGTGTCCCCTCGGGCTGAACCCGCCAGAAGCCGGCTGGTGTGGGAGCCCGCATCGGTGCAGTCCACAGGGGCCAGCCTCCCAGGGCACAGAGCAGGGTAGAGGCTCCAGTGAGGGGTGAAAGGGAGGCCAGGAAATGAGACACCCAGGCGGTCAGCTGGCTGGGGGCTGCCACCTTGGAGAAGGGCCTGGAGCCAGGGACTGCTGCTGGGGCCCATGGGACACACAGCTGCCCTCTGGGGGCTCAGCAACGGGGGGGTCCGGCTGAAGCTGACTACTGCCCCAGGACAACCACAAATGATCCGCCACGACTGCGGAGACATCAAGCTGTAGGGATAACAAAGGCCGGGCAGGGGCAAGAGCAGAGATGTGTCCCCGCTGCGACGGCCCTTGCTGCCCGCCACACCTCCTCGCCCCCAAACAAGACGGGCCAGAAGCCAGGAGAGGGAGGGAAAGGCCTGCTCCGGAGGCAGATCCATCGCGCTTCTCCTCGGCCCGGGTTCTAGAGCAGGTGAGCTGACCACCCCCCCACCCCCCCACCCCCCCCACCCCTGCCAACTCAGGTCCGGTGAGTCACGGGTGTGGCCAGCAGTGAGGGATTAGGGAGGGGAGCGGGGCTGAAACTGGGTATGAGATGGGTATTTTAAACTAACCGGGATGTTTTGATGCCCGAATGTTGTGGACCCTGCCTGAGCCTGAGATGTGATTATGGGAGGGAAAGGGGGGATTGGACAGAGCACAGGGACTGACAGAGACAGCTCATTACACCCTAATGACTGAGACGCCTCAGAAGAACTGACACAGGTGGATGTTTGGGATGGATGGATGGACAGGAAGAGGACTGGGTGGATACAGGTGGATGTTTGGGATGGATGGATGGACAGGAAGGTGACTGGGTGGATACAGGTGGATGTTTGGGATGGATGGATGGACAGGAAGGTGACTGGGTGGATACAGGTGGATGTTTGGGATGGATGGATGGACAGGAAGGTGACTGGGTGGTTGCAGGATCACCAGGGATGTTGCCTGAGAGCTCTGGGAGGTTCAGAAACCTGGATCACGTCCTCCAGTGGATTACTTTGCTACCCTGTCTGCTCCCCGCTACCCTCTGCTCATGCCTGACTCAGTGACCTGTCGATGGGCTGAGAAGGCAGGAGGGGGGCAGCTTTCTCCTGGGCCAGGTTGGGGGCAGAGGTGAGGCACAGATAAGAAAGAGGTGCAGGTATACTCTGGGGCATGGTCGGGGCTCTCCTGGGGAAGCTCACCTGGGGACTCCAGGGGACTCTAGAATGCCCCCAGGGCCCTTCTGGGTGGGAGTCATGAAGGCAGGTCGCAGGATCCCGTGGCCCAATAAGCAGAGAGAAAAGTAAATATTTGGGGTGCCAGCTTGGCATATTGGTGGGAGGTGCAGGGCTGGCTGGCTGACCCGGGACGTTTGAGCAGAGGCGGGAAAGATACAGGCAGAGATTGTTGGTGTGTTGCGGGTGCAGCAAGGAGGACAGTGTGTCTGGAGCTGAGGCGGGGAGAGGAGGGGGGACAGGGAAGGGCACAGAGGCCTCGCCGCCATTGTAGGGATTTCGATTTTTACTTTGAGTGGGAGCCTCTGGAGGGTTCAATCCACTGGATTCTGACTGCATCAACTGCTGTGTGGACAGCACACAGGGCAAAGACGGAAGGAGCAGGGGACAGCGAGGGGGCCACTGCGATAGAGCAGGACAGCAGTACAGGGGAGATGCTGGAGGGAGGGCTGGGCGCGGGGGTCAGCGGCGAGGCTGGAGGATCTCGGTTCTTACGCTCAGGCCAAGGCGGGCACCGCCCCGAGGGCTCACTCAGCCAAGCCCTGCAGGGTAAACTGAGGGCTTTAAAGTTTCCAAATGAGGGCTCCTGAGCGAAAGATTTGGTCTATTTGGGCAGTTGTGAGGACTGAGAAAGTTGGGCGTCCCAAGTCATCCTCAGGCCACAGGGTGGCCAACCCTGCGCTCTTGCTCTGCGCAGAGGAGCGCCAGCCTGGAACCAGGTGTCTGCATGGAGAGGCCCCTTTCCTGCGGCGCTCAGGCGCCCTCAAGCATCCCGGACGGAGGGCTCTCAGCATCGGGGGCCGCTGTCAGCATCCGCGGCGCTTCTAGAGGCAGAGCCGCCTGGTTCCCGCAACCAGCGCGCCACCTGGCGGCGTCGCTCCGCCATAGCACCCCGCGCGGGCCTCCCCTCTTTCCCTGCCGCTAACGCGCTTCTCCGCGGAAACCCCTAACCCGCGGCCTTCGGAGCGCAGAACTGTGAGCAAACGCAGCCCTTTGAACACAGCTGACGCCGGTGGAATCTGGGTTCCCGCCCCGCGGGGAGCGGAGGGTCGCAGGATCCGGGGGTGGAGACCCGGAGCGCCCGTCGTCCACCCGCGCTGGGCCAGAGGGGTGGGAGAGGGCGGCGAGGGTCCGCGGGGGCGGGGGGCGCTCACGCCGGGGGAGCTGGAAGGCTGCGCCCAGTTCTCCGGGAAGGGGCGGGGCCGGGGCCGGGGGCCGCACCTGCCAAGACGCCGGCAGCCCGGACGCTCGGTCCCGCCTCACCCGGGCGCAGCAGCAGTCCTGGGGCTGCAGGTGACCAGAGAGGAGAGGGGTGAACGGGGGCTAAACTGTGTGGGGGGGTCCTAGGAGAAATGGGGGAGCACAGGGGATTTAAGCAGGCGCGACCCGGTCGGGTTTGCGCGCGGGAGGGCTGCTCTGTGCACTCAGCGGAGAATGGTTGGGAGAGTTGAGGCGGGGGCTGTCCTGGACGCCCCCACGAGTGCTGAAGGCCTCGGCGGCCGGTGGAGGGAGGGAGGAAGGGAGGGTGCCCGGGGCTGGGTAGCAGCTGGACGGAGATAGAGGCACCGGGGGCACTTCAGCTCTGGCGCTTCGATGGAACCCGAGGGGCAGAGAGAGGCCTGGGTGGTGGTGCCCAGGGTTTGGGAGCCAGCACGGGCCTGTGGTGAATCCTCGGGCCGGCCGCCCACCCCAGCCCGCCGGTGGGTGGAGGCAGGGCTGGAGGAGCGCCAGGGGGCACCCGGAGAGCCAGCCCTGGACCAGGTGCGGGTGGGGACCCGGCAACGGTCTCGTGTGCCGGGGGAGGGGGCGGGGTGATGTCCTCAAGGCAGCTCCGGTGCCCACACCCAGCCTGCCCTGTGCCCCTTCCTCCTCTTCTGCCCGCCGGGAGCCCGGGCAGCCCGGGGCTGAGGCCTGGTGGTGTGGGGACACACCAGCGCCCCGGGCTCCCCCATCTGCTCGATTCTCTCCGAAGCCATCACCAAAGCCGCTCCCTCTGGGGTCTCTGGACCCGCATGCGCCTCCGCGTGCCCCAGGCCCTGTCTCGGGTGGTCCCAGGTGCGGTGGGAATCCCTCGTGGGGGTGAACTGCCCGCAGCTTCTCGCGGGGTCGGGTCCTCCGAGAGGGGGCGGGGGGAGGGGGCGTGGCGCGGTGGCCTGGACGGCGGGGGCGGGGACCGCGCGGATCACTACCCCCTACGCGCAGGAGCGAGCGGGCTGGGGACTCAGGGAGGCCGGAGGAGAGTTCAGGGATCCAGGGCCCCGATGAGTTCGGAGAGAAAGAGGGATGGCCGGGTAGGTGAGCGGGGTCAGGGGAGGCAGAGAGGGTGACCCGGCTCCAGTGGCCGCAGGACTAGGGCAGCGCCCCCGGGTGCCCAACGCCGCCGCCTCCTCCATCGTTTTGCTTGGCCCCTCCCGGAGTCCCTCCCGGCCTCGGCCGCTCCCAGGATAAAGTGTTCATGTTGGTTAAAAAAAAAGTTTAATCTTGTTTCCTGTGTGATTTTCAAACTTACATGAGTAGCAACGTGCTAAAAAGCATGCTGTTTCTTTCTTCATGTAACGCATTTTTATTGCGGTATCCCGTACACGCAGTACCCGCCCAAATCTTAAGTGGACAGTTATATAATTTTTACTTGTGTAGACATCCCTGTAAACAACCGCGTTCTCCGTGCCCCCACTGGACACCCCTGTGCCCACTCAGCGCGGCCCAAGGGGACCACTTCTCTGGCCTTCACACCACACCAGTTTTGCCTTTTTTTGAACTTCCTCTAAGTGGACTCAGGGTACATCCTCTTCTGCATCCAACTTTTTTTTTTTCACGCAATAACATGTCCATGAGATTCATCCACGATGTGCGAGGAGCGGTAGTTGGTTTTTCCTGGCTCAGCAGCTGATGGCCCATGTACTGACACTTGGATTTCTCCAGTTTGGGGTTATTAGGAATAAAGCCACTCTGATGGTTCTGGCACATTCTTTTGGTGGATACAAACATGTGCTTATTGTGCTTTTTTTTTTAACTTAACTCACTCATTTTTACTGCAAATCTCTCCATTTTTATTCATTCACTCATGAACATTTTCTTGAGAAAGTTTACAATGCAAGTTTCACTAATATGACCATGGAAAGAGGAGGTCATAACACAAAATCCTGGGTCTCCAGAAGCACACAGCCTAATAGGCAAAACAGACTGGAGAGAAACAGGTGTCCTGGCCTCCCAGGGATTGGAAATGCAAACAGTATTCCACTTAAAAATGCGATCTGGTTCTCATAAGGTTTGGGAAATAGACTTTCAAACAGCGCACCCTCCAATATTCTAGGTATGCAACGCGAGGCGCACACAGCTTGAGACAGTGTGTTCCTGATCGTCTGAGTCATTTCGATGAGCTCCTCATAGAAACCAAATTATATCTATTTTCCTTAAACTCCATAATTTCCTTATCAACCTTCCTCACATGTTTTGGAAAAAACTTGCAGGCCTTCCGCTTGCTTAAAACGGATTTGTCAGTTAGATGGAGACTTTCCTGTGCTTTGATCACAGTTCAATGTAGGATCTCATGTTTGCATTGAAAGACCATTTCCAGTGGATGCTTCCTTCACACTTCTTAACCACAGCCATTCTGTCACTTATTCTTTCGTGAGCTTGCGATTCTCACAGCTGGAGTCCCTTATGCTTCTACCTTACCTGCCACGTCGGTGTATTTCTCTAGTCCCCCATTTTAAGAGCCCCCCGTAAACGGAGGCATCTTTCCTCAAATGTCGACTCACTTTGCTGCTTAGTCTTCGTCTCTTTTCCCTTTGAGACGTGATCTTTATCTGGATACGGGTTCCAATAAGGTGCTAAAGTAATTTCCAAGCTTTCTGTGTTTTAAGAGGTAACTCTACCCTAACTCTTCTTCTTACCACATCTTTATTTTGTTGTATGCGTTGGCCAAAACGTTCGTTCGGGTTTTTCCATTACATGTTACGGAAAAAAACCGAACGAACGTTTTGGCCAACCCAATAGTTCTAATTTCCTGTTGACGGACCATAGTTTCGATTTGAAAATTTTCCCTTTCGTAGGTTACTCTTTGTTTTTAATATTTATTTATTTATTTGGCTGCACCAGGTCTTAGTTTCGTCACGCGGGATCTTCCTTGAAGCACGCGGGATCTTTCGTTGCGGCACGCGGGATATAGTTCCCTGACCAGGGATCGAACCCAGGTCCCCTGCATTGGGAGCATCCTTTTGCTGTTATTATGTTTTATTCCTTTATTTTTTGTTGACATATAATTCAGTATAATTTACAATGACAGGCGCAGATCTCTTGAAAAACGCCTGTAGAATATTGGCTATAACACAATGTCTGTGACGCCTCTTTTCAGTCTCTTTTCTTTTTAAGAACTTTGAACTGAGATATAATTCACAGACCATAAAATTCACCCATTTAAAGTGTATATAATTCAGTGGTTTTCAGTATATTCAGAGCTGTGCGAGCATCACCCACCACCAAGACCTAATTCCAGAACATTCCCCCTCTGCGCCTATGAAGCATTGCTCGTTGGCCATTTGTGTGTCTTCACTGGAAAAATGTCTATTCAGATCCTCCGCTCATGTTTTAATTAGGTTTCTTGTCATTTTATTATTGCTGAGTTGTAAGAGTTCTTCATATATTCTGGTTATTAGACTTACCAGATATAAGATTTGCAGATATTTTCTTTCATTTTTTGGGTTGTCTTTTAACTTTCTTGAGAGCGTCCTTTGAAGCACAGAAGTTTTAAATTTTTTGAAAAATTAAATTTATCTATTTTTTCTTTTGTGGCTTGTGCTTTTGGTGTCCTATTTAAGAAAACTCTGGCTAATAATCTAAGGTCATGGATATTCATCTCTATGTTTTCTTCTTAGAGATTTATAGCTCTAGCTCTTACATTTAGGTCTTTGATGCATTCTGAGTTAATTTTTGTGTACGGTGTACGGTAAGGGTCCAACCTCATTCATTTGCATGTAGATATCCAAACTTCCCAGCACCATTTGTTGAAAAGACTGTCCTTTCCCCCAGTTAAAGGGTCTGGACACCTTTGCGAAAAATCACTTGACCATATATGTGAGGGTTTGTTTCTTGGCTCTCTGTACTCTTCCATTGGTGTATATATCTGTCCTATGCCAGTACCATAGTGTTTTAATTACTGTAGCTTTGTGGTAAGTTTCAAAATCAGGAAGTGTGGGTCCTCCAACTTTATTCTTTTTCAAGACTGTTTTGGCTATTTGGGGCCCCTTGCAATTCCATATAAATTTGAGAATTGGCTTTTCTACTTCTACGGGAAAAGGCCGTTGGACTTTTCACAGAGGTTGTGCTGAATCTGTAGATCCCTTTGGGCAGTGTTGACATCTTAACAATGTTGAGTCTTCCTGTCCATGAACACGGGATGTCTTCCCATTTATTTCATTTTTCTTTAATTTCTTTCAGCAGTGCTTTGTCGTTTTCAGCATACATGGCTTTCACCAAGTAGGTTAGGTTTATTCCTAAGTATTTAATTCTTTTAGATGTTATCTTAGATGGAACTGTTTCTTAACTTCCTTTTATCTCCGGAATTATCTGTGGTCTTAGGTACTTTCCACTACCTAACATTTTAAGTATATATATTTGCTTGTCTTCTGTCTCCTTTACAAGAATAAACTTCCATAAGGGCTAGAGTTTGGACTTGTTTGTTGCCATGCTAGCTTAACAGTGTCAGGCACACAGCTCAGTGCGTAACTGTTGAGAGCATTAACAATGACAACCATTTACCTATATCGGCGTTCACTTCCTTTACCGTAGCTTTTTTCTTGTGCCACGACAAAGAATGCTGCACTGGATAGCTGTGAACATATATTTCCTGCAATGGAGGTTTTATTTTTATGGCAGAAATTCTCCATCAGGGGATTGATGTCCACTTGTCTTTTTAATCGTATCTGCAGTTTTCAGACTGCTTTCCAAGGTGTTGTAATGATTCTCATTTCTGCCATCAGCATACAAGGGTCCCTGATCCCTTACACTCCCAGGACCACTAGGCCCGTTTTCAGTGTCTGGCAGCCTGAGGGTGGAGCTCTGTGTCTCTGGTGCTTTAATTGGCATTTCCCTGATGGCTCGTGACTTTGAACGTCTCCTCCTGTTTCTCAGCAGATTGTCAATGAGTTGCTCTTCTGTGAATTGCTTATTTATATCCTTTGTCCATCTTTCTACTGGTTCCTAAAAATCTGTTTCTTGTCAATTTCCAACAGCCTTCAGTCTATTATAGGTATTCATCATTTGTCCGTCGTCTGCTTTACAAATATGTATTTTTCCAAATTTATCATTTTTATATTGTTTGTTTATGGCTTCTTTTTCCACACAAAATTTAATATTCCTACAAAGTCAAATATATCTACCTTTCTCATATAGCTTTAGGGTACCTGGATTGAGGTAAGATGTTCTTCTTGACACTAGATTACATGTGTGCTGATTACATATGTGTTTTTTCCAGTTCTTTTGGCTTCTGCATTTATTACTTAATCAATCTGGCTCTAACGTTGACACACTATGTAAATTCTTCTTACAGATGGTTATCTGTTGTGCCGGCACATGGTTAGTAGATAACCCATCCTTTCCCACTGAACTTACCTTCCTCTTCTGTCATGAATGAAATTCTGCTGGAAAATAGTGACTCTTTCTAGCATTTCTATTCTGGGGCATGGGCCTATTTATTTATTCCTAGATCGATACCGCATTTAATCGGATTAGTAGCTTTAGAGGTTGGCCTCATATTTGGGATGGCAGACCCTCCCTTGCTCTTTTTCAGTCTTTTCTTGCCTGTTATTGGGCATTTATTCTTACATACAAATTTTAAGATTATTTTAGCCATTGAAAGGACCTTCCTGGGCTCTGCATGTACTCCTTTCTTTTGTTCAGGTCTTGCTTTATGTCGTAAGATTTTATAGCTTTCTTCATATAGACACTGTGCCCTCCTTAGTGGACTTCTTAAGGTTGTGTGTTTGTTTGTTTTGTCACTGTAGGGAATGGAATACATTCCTCATTTCTAGAGGCTCATTATCGGAATAGAAAAAGTGATGGATTATTCTATATTCTTCTCTTCCTGACTGTTCACCAGATTATTTTATTCACTCCAGTAGTTTTTACTAGAGCCTCTTAGATTGTCTGGTGTTCAGGCATATCCTCCTCAACAAGAGGGGGCTTTTCACTCTTCTTTTTCATTGCTTATGCTAATCCTCCCACCTCCATCTATATTCATAAGTGGGGTGGCTATCTTTTTGTACCATCTGTCCTCAGCTGCGGGGGAGGGGTCCCGCCTTTCCCTGTGGAATGGAATAGAGTCAACGCTCAGGCTGTCTGTTCTCTGAAGGCGAGCGAGCAGAGGTCTGCTCTTCCTGCAGCCCCGCTCAGCCCCCAGCTGTCACCGCCCGGCCTGGGTTCCTGCAGGACAAACCAGCTGCCCCCACCAGCTCCCGGGCGGCCCTCCCCGCTCATCACAGGAGGCCTTGATGGCCGGTTCCTGCCCACCTGGAGCCAGGGGTCTTTTAGCTGATGGCTCCTCTCAGCCTGGGGTGTAACTGTGAGACCCCAACTTGTAGGTCTGGGGGCCGAGGAGGGGGAGCCCAGAGCCTGCCCCCCACCCCGGGGCGGGGCATGGAGGAGACAGGCCAGCCCCTCTGCTGGGCGTGTCACCCATGCTGTCACCCGTCAGGGTCACAGAGACTTCCTGGCTGGCCCACCTGTAAGTGGAGGTGGTGTGCGCTGCTCTCAGGGACAAGGCAAGGCCAGGCCTCCAGGGACCGGCACAGGGTAGTGCTCAGTCCTTGAGGGGTCCCTCCCTCCCGCCTGGGGCCAGTGCTGACTCTCTCCACCCCAGGCCCCAGGGCCCCTCCTACCGAGTCTGGGCTCCCTCTTCCGACACCTGCACTCTCTGCACGGACGCCCTTCGCTGCCCTTCCCATCCCCGAAAAGGAAATGGGGCTGAGCGCAACCCTGCCACCTCGTCCCAGCGGCCTCCATCCTCTCCTCCCCCGCTCCCTGTGGACCAACACCTTCCCGCTTCCTCTGGCCCGTGCTCTTTCCTAGGTGTGGCGAGGGGCAGGTAGCAGACTGGGGATTGGGGGGGGAGGTCTCATGTACTTGACACCCTGGCAGGCGCAGCTGAGCTTGGACCGGTTTCAGGGTCCTGGGCTCAGGTCCTCCGGCCCCGAGGAGTTCTGCAGGAACACAGCAGCCACCAGCTTAGCAGAGAGCTTCCCGGCCGCCTCGTGACTCCCCTGCCCTCTCCTGCCCGCGGTGACCCCAGGGCCTCTCGGGGTGGCAGGACACTACCTGTCCGTGTGCCGGCCCCCTGCCCCCTCCCCGCAGGCTAGTCCAGGGCCTGCCCCTACAAAGCAGAGCCCCTTCTCCGCGAGCACCTGCTACTGAAAAGGAGAAGTGGGTTGGCTTTGAGACTAGGGTCTTGGTTGGGGATCTGGTCACTCGGAAGGGACAGAGGGACCATCTCCCCAGGTCCCTCCACTGCGTGCGGAGGTGTCTCAAAGTCCGGTCTGCCACCTTCTCCCAACTTGGAAAAGAGCACACGTTTAAAACCTTCTTGGGCTTCCCTGGTGGCGCAGTGGTTAAGAACCCGCCTGCCGATGCAGGGGACATGGGTTCAAGCCCCGGTCCAGGAAGATCCCACATAACGCGGAGCAACTAAGCCCGTGCGCCACAACTACTGAGCTTGCGCTCTAGAGCCCGCGAGCCACAACTACTGAGCCCACATGCTGCAAATACTGAAGCCCATGCACCTAGAGCCCGTGCTCCGCAACAAGAGAAGCCACGACAATGAGAAGCCCATGCACCGCAACGAAGAGTAGCCCCCGCTTGCCATAACTAGAGAAAGCCCACGCACCGCAACGAAGACCCAACGCAGCCAAAAATAAATAAATAAATAAAACCTTCTCATCTGTCTCCACTTCCTGGCCAGGCTCCCACACCTTGCCCCTGGAACGGGGCCTCCCAGCTCCCCTCGACGCTCAGTGGTTCCAGGCCCTTGCCCCGGGCCGTGGCTGTGCTACCACATTCTCCTTGGCCTCCAGTCTCAGCATCACCCACAAATCAGCAAGCTTCCCCACGGAGGAAAGCGGCCGAGAACGACAGCTCGTCTCAAGGTGATTCCCTCGGTCAGGGTCTCCAGCCCCTCAAGTCCCGGCTGCCTCGGTTGCTCGCCGATGCCTTCAAACAGCTGTTTGGTTTTTAATGTTTATGTATTTATTTTGGCTGCGCCAGGTCTTAGTTGCAGCACGCGGGATCTAGTTCCCTGACCAGGGTCGAACCCTGTCCCCCTGCATTGGGAGCATGGAGTCTTAACCCCCGGGCCACCAGGGAAGTCCCCATCTGTGTATTTTTTAAAATCAATTAATTAATTTATCTGTTTTTGGCTGCGTTGGCTCTTCTCTGCTGCGCGCGGGCTTTCTCTAGTTGTGGCGAGTGGGGGCTGCTCTTCGATGCGGTGTGCGGGCTTCTCATCGCGGTGGCTTCTCTTTGTTGTGGAGCACGGGCTCTAGGTGCACGGGCTCAGTAGTTGTGGCGCACGGGCTTAGTTGCTCCGCGGCATGTGGGATCTTCCCGGACCGGGGCTCGAACCCGTGTCCCCTGAATTGGCAGGCTGATTCTTAGCCACTGCGTCACCAGGGAAGTCCCCCCAGCTATGTATTTTTAAATATGGCTTTTAGAGTTGCTTTTGGTACAAGGTTTTGTCTGATGTTTGCTATCTGTCATATCTGGAAGCACGATTAAACATTAAGTGGTCTTATAAACTATAGTGAGTGCTATGGACTTGCTTGGTACGTGGTGAAAATAATCTACTTGATTTACTTGACGTAAGAAATTATCAAAATTGCGTGTGTGTGTGTGTGTGTGCGTGTGTGTGGCCGCGCCATGTGGCATGCAGGATCTTAGTTCCCCGACCAGGGATCGAACCATGCCCCGCCCCCAACATTGGGAGCATGGAGTCTTAACCACTGGACCACCAGGGAAGTCCCTGTGTGTTTTAAATTTTATAACAGTAATAAGAGAAATCAAGTTGCATTTATTTTAGTAAGAACTATATTAAGAAAGGAAACATATCAAGATAGAGTATTTATTTATCTTTTCTTTTCCTGCTCATGAAACTTCACCTGAGAGAGCACAAGAATCTTAAGCCCGTGTGATTCCCCAGGCGAGTGGTTTCTGCATGGGAATCTTACACCTAACTCAGCCCTAGTCCCATTCCAGAACAGTCTGAAAGCCGCTTATGTACCACAAAGGGAAGCAGCGTGCTAGCCACATGCAGGGTCTTGTTCTGATACCTGGGAGTTCGTTCGTTTGGCCTTTCCTGCCTCAGGGAGGCTGCAACCACTTATCTTTACTTGGAAGAATTCTGGTTTCTGCTTATTTGATCTGGGTCCGGTTTGAGACCATAAGATCTTGCTGCGTTTTAATACTTCCTGTTTGAGCCATGGAACTAGGAGAAACGAGTCTGCACAGCGTTATGTGTTTGGGGTGCAACAAACATTGATGGGCATCATGATATGGGCTGAAATTGTAAAGCAAGGTACCTGGCTTGGAGCAACAAGCGGACAGGGCCGTGGGCGCTGCCAGGGGACAGAGCAGATGCCAGGCGCCGGCCAGTGCGCACATGGGACTCCAAGGTAGGTTGTGCGTAACGACGTCTATAAATGCTGATGTAATGCAGTTCAAAAAATATGTTGATTTTTATTAAAATTTTACAACTGTACAAAGAGCACATGTACGTGACTTACAATACACAAAGGAAGTAAATGTCGAGAGTTAAAAAAATAATATAAATCTGAGACATGAAGCAAAAAATTCCATTCTGTGCATCAAAATGAAAAGGCATTTGCTTAATAAGAAGGGGCATTTCAATATATTAAGAAGTCCTCGGTTAGGGCTATCACAGAAGATGCAGTCTCACTGACTACAGAGGCACCAGGGCGTTACCTCGGCAGCCCCGCAGGCTGCCACACGCATGTGCACGTGGCACCACGTTGGAGGGTTGTACACCGAATCCATTCTTATTAGCCGTTCAACAAATCACCCGTGGATGTTACCATTCACCTTCCAACGGGGAGACCTCACCTCCAGCCACTGTCTTCCTCCAGTGACCCTCAGTGGCCTGGAGTTCTAGTGGCAGTTTTCACTGTCCCACTTCAGATGCAGGAGGAGAAGCCAAGTGGCCACGAGGAAGGCCACCAGGCTGTCTGAGTGCCGCCCTCTCGAGCATCCTGACCTGTCGGGAGCCTGATTTCTTCTGCTGCTTCCTGAGGTAACACTCGGAGATCCACAGGCAGGTCTCAGCCCTGGGAAGGATGGCCGATAAGATGGCAGCACCACCACCCCGTTGGGAGAAGAGCTTCGAGAGGGTCACCTCTGCTACTACGCTGGCAGTGGTCACCATTGTCACCTGTGCCACCGCTCACCAGCGGTGGGTGGCACAGGGCATTTGCAAGAATTAACATCTGACAGAAAATTGCCAAACGAGTCTGTCGCAATAGGAAGGGAGGGGAAGGGATGCCGCGCACCGTTCCTCCAACATGTTCACAGTGCCTCCACTCACATCTAACTCACGTCTAACATCTAACAGTGATGCTCCTAGTTCGAGGTCAAAGGCTCTGGAGGAACAGCACGTCTTGCAGATGTCGATGTGCTCTTTGCCTTCCGTCCTAGCATGTGCTCCTCAGCATGGCCTGAGGTGTGTGGGCTGATGGAATGGACGACACCCAGATTCTCAAAAGCTCAGCCCCAGCGGGGTTCTCCAGGTCTCTGGCACATGCTTCATCCTGGAGGAGGGCTAATGGAGCCTATGTCCAATGTCACCATCCCTAGAGAGAAGGGACCTCATCGGTGGTTTCCAGGTGGTCATGCTTGGTGGGGGGATGGGTACCACATTTTTATTAAAAAAAAAAAAATCACCAAAATGGCCTTTTCTTTCATAGATGTAGTGATTACTAATATTCCAAGAACAGTTTGGAGAAAGCCGACCTGAACATGTTATGCTACACAGATGGCTGGGCTGCAATGAACACAGCATTCAACCCAAAGTAGCTTAAGAGACAATGAGGGCTTCTTGTCTGTCTGACTTAATAAGAATGAGGTGTTTATTCTGGGTCCAGTTCAGCAGCAAAGGCAGGGATCTGGACCGGCTTTGCTGCCCAGGTCCTGGTCTTCTCCTCTTGCTCATATCATGGCTGCTGGAGCTCCAAGCATCACACCTCAGCCAGCAAAGGCGGTGAGCAGATGGCTCACTGTGTCTCACAGTGTCTTACCTCCCCTCATCTCTTCAATGGGAGGAACAGCATTCCCAGAAGCACCCTTCTCCACTCCCTGGCCGACAGCAGAAGTCACCTCACTTGGGCAAAAACTGGGCCTGTGCCCACACCCAGCTTTGCGTCTGGCGCATCTTCCCTGAGATCAAGAGCTCTGCACTGATGGCTGAAAGCACCTGGTTCTGTTGGAAGGAACAGGGCGGGAGGCTTTGGAGTGGGTGCCCTCAGGATTGCCGTGGTGGAAGGAGGGCTGAGGCGGTGCTGCAGATGTGAGCAAAGCTATTCCTTGTTCCCTGGGGGATCCCTGAGAAAGGGTCACCCCGAGTCGGGAGGAGGTGACTCCTGCAGCCCTTCTTCACCCGCCTTGTCCGTCACGGGAGCTGCAGGGTTATGGGGGTGTGTGTGTGCGGGGGGAGTATAAGAGCCTGGACCCGGAGCAGAGATGGACTCTGCCCTCCAGCCTGAGGGCGCGAGAGAGGACACCCACAGCAGAGGAGCACAATGCTCACAGCACGTGGCCAGGATGTGAATGGGGGAGGGGGGCAAGGGGGGCACGAATGGGGGGAGGGGAGCAAATGGGGGAGGGGGCATACCTAGGGGAGGGGGCATGAATGGAGGAGGGAGAGAATGGGGGCATGAAGCCGGCGGGGTGTGTGGGGCGTGGCCACTGCCCTGCCCACCCTTGGGTTCCCTTTGAGGGGTGACTTCTGCGTGGGGTGCAGGCCGACACTGTGTCCTTCAAGAGGGAGGCTCAGGGGTTATGGGGATATAGCCTGGCAGCCCCTCCCACCTGCCCTCAGGTTTAGGGGTGCAGGGGCCAATGACTGTCCTGCCACAGTCCAGCACCCGCTGCTCCCATGCCAGGCCCCAGCAGGACTTGTGCCCCCCATCCCCTGGCCTGGAGCCTGACCCTTCAGCTGCGGGGCTCAGCTGGGCCGAATAATGAAACATGGACAAGTGCGGCCCAGGCTTTAGGACTGCCCCCCTGCCATTCGCGGATAATTAGGATAATTACCTCAGCCCTGAGGCTGAGCCCAGAGGACAGGGACAGTGGCCAGGGGTCCTCCCACCTCCGCTGGGCCACCTGCCTCCCCCCTCTGAGCGGGACCCTGCCCCAGCTGCCTGGCCCAGACCAGCCCCGCAGGACTCTCCCCGGTGTGGCAGGGCCCAGGCCTGCAGGCGATCCCTGTCGTGTCCTGGGCCGGGCAGCTCCAACAGGCCTGGGCAGCCATGCAGCAGACACACAAGTGGGAAGCCGGCCCCTCAGGAAGGCCCAGCTCCTGGCTGCAGCTGACCTTGGTGTCTGGTCAGCAAGGCCGGACAGACAATCGGGATGGGAAGAACGGGCCCTGCGCCTGACTCTGGGAAGGTGCAGGGGCTGGGCCCGTCACCTCTGTGTCAGCACTGAGGTTTCTTTCTCCCACTAGCAGCAAATGCACGTGAAACTAGGGACTAAATGCAAAAATCCAAAGGCAAAGGGACAGCCGGGGTTCCACGGTTCTCGACCACAGAGAACAGGGCCGCTAGGCTGGCAGATGCTCAGGTTATGTGAGTTCGACCAGAGAACCTCGGCGAAGTCCTGGCGAGCGGGGTACGGGGTTGAGGAGGAGGCCAGAGGAACGTGGGCCAGGCCGCCGAGTCCAGTGGCTTCAAAGGGCAGCAAGGCCCTAGGGCTGGGGACCGGATGGGAGGGGGATGGGAGGCCTGCTTTTATCTTTTCTCTGCATCCCCTGGCTCCACTCCCACCCCCCAGGGGGTCTGCAGCTCTACCTCAAGCCCCAGGCACCAACTCGGTGCCCCGCCCCACCCAGCCCTGGAGCCACGTGTCCCCAGGATATGCTGGCCGCTCCGCTCCCTCGCCTCTTTCTGCACGGGGACCCTGCCCCCTCCTGACTATTCCCTACAGAAAACAGCAAATCTTGTCATTGTTAATACAGCTTCCTCGTTTAAAAAATTCGGGCCAAGGGTGGAAATGAGGTCTCCCCAACCCCAGTTCCCGCGTGCAGGGGCCACCCCGCGACCAGACAGTGCAGAGGAGGGAGAGGGGGCTGCGGGTTCTCTGAGAACACTGAGGAGCTGGTGCTGTGCCCCCCAGGGAGCCACCGAGTGGTGCCCACGGCTGCACGGCATCTGGCGTCCCTCAGCGGTGCCCTTGGACGGACCGAGGCCGAGCCGTTTTCTAGCTCTGCTTTAGGTGCAAAGCAGCGATGAAAATCTCGACTAGGCCTGGTGCACATGCGCGAGTATTCCTGCAGGACAGATCCTGGGAAGCAGACAGGCTGGCTGGACGAGGGCTTTTGTAAGGTGATGGGCACTGTCGCCCCACCTCCAACCTCAGACTCACACCCTAGCTCCCGTCTCCCCACCACTCCCGTCCCGTCCCTCTTCGAAACCTCCAAAGTTTGAAGGTCACGTGCATTTGCATTTCTCTGCTCATGGGTGAAGTTAAGCATCTTTCAGCTAACAGCCATGTGGGTTTCCTTCTGCATGCGTCTGGGCTGCTTGCCCAACTTCCAGTGAGACGCTCGGCCCCCATCCTTACTAATTCACAGGCCCGCTCTGCTGGGGAGTTGGCCCTTCCGTTGAGGTATGAGTTAGCAACAAGCTTTTCCCAGTTTGCGGCACATCCTAGGACTTAAAAGGTTATATCTATGCAAAATGTTGCAATTTGTAATTTACTTAAATTTATCAAAAAATTTTTTATGACCTGTGCTTCTATCATGCTGGGAAAAGCTTTCCTCGTGGTGAGACTATTAAACTGTCTCCAGTCTCCTGTGTTTTCTTCAAATGCTTTTGTGGGTTTGTTGTTGGCATTTGTATTTCTGGTCCATGTGGAATTTACTTTGGAGTGAGATAGGAGTCCAATGTCATGTTTCCTTCCGATGGCTGCTCAGCTGTCCCAACACCCTTTATTAAAGAACGCCCTTTTCCTCGCAGATTTTAAATGCCAAATAATAGTATGCTAAATGATCACACGGACCTCTGATCTGTGTGTTCAGTCAACCACCTATAACAGAATGTTCCGGTCGGCTCTGTGACAGATTCTACCCTCTGGCAGGACTGGCGCCTTCTTTTTTAGAATTATACAGGCTATTGTTTTTGGGGTTTTTTTGTTTTTTTTTTTTTTTTTGTGATACGCGGGCTTCTCACTGTTGCGGCCTCTCCTGTTGCGGAGCACAGGCTCCAGACGCGCAGGCTCAGCGGCCATGGCTCACGGGCCCAGCCGCTCCGCGGCATGTGGGATCTTCCTGGACCGGGGCACGAACCCGCGTCCCCTGCATCGGCAGGTGGACGCTCAACCACTGCGCCACCAGGGAAGCCCAGGCTATTGTTTTTGGTTTTTTTCTTTACTTTTTAAAATTGTGGGGGCTTCCCTGGTGGTGCAGTGGTTAAGATCCGCCTGCCAATGCAGGGGACACGGGTTCGATCCCTGGTCCGGGAAGATCCCACATGCCGTAGAGCAACTAAGCCCACAAGCCGCAACTACTGAAGCCCGCACGCCTAAATCCTATGCTCCGCAACAAGAGAAGCCATGCCAATGAGAAGCCCATGTGCAGCAACGAAAGCCCAGTGCAGCCAAAAATAAATAAATAAAAATAATCTATAAAATTGTGATAAAACACATAAAAACATAAAATTTACCTTTTATCAAGAAATGTGAGCTTTCTTTTTTTAGTGTTTATTTATTTATGTTTGGTTGCGTTGGATCTTTGTTGCTGCGTGCAGGCTTTCTCTAGTTGTGGCGAGCGGGGGCTACTCTTTGTTGTGGTGTGTGGGCTTCTCTCATTGTGGTGGCTTCTCTTGTTGTGGAGCATGGGCTCTAGGCGCGTGGGCTTCAGTTGTGGCACGCGGGCTTCAGTAGTTGTGGCACGCGGGCTTAGTTGCTCCGCACATGTGGGATCTTCCCGGACCAGGGCTTGAACCTGTGTCCCCTGAATTGGCGGGCGGATTCTCAACCACTGCGCCACCACGGAAGTCCTAAAATTTACCATTGCAAACATTTTTAAAGGTACAGTTCAGTGGCACTAAGTACATTCATGTCATCATACAACCATCATCACCACCCACTTCCTGAACTATTTTTTTTAATAAATTTATTTATTTTTTACTTATTTATTTATTTTTGGCTGCGTTGGCTCTTTGTTGCTGCACGCAGGCTTTCTCTAGTTGTGGTGAGCAGGGGCTACTTTTTGTCGTCATGCGCGGGCTTCCTACTGCAGAGGCTTCTCTTGTTGCGGAGCATGGGCTCTAGGCGCGTGGGCTTCAGTAGCTGTGGCACGCAGGCTCAGTGGTTGTGGCTCGCGGGCTCTAGAGCTCAGGCTCAGTAGCTGTGGTGCACGGGCTTAGCTGCTCCGTGGCATGTGGGATCTTCCCAGACCAGGGCTCGAACCCGTGTCCCCTGCATTGGCGGGCGGATTCTTAACCACTGCGCCACCAGGGAAGTCCCCTGAACTTTTTCTCATCTTCCTAAATCTGAAACTGTCTCCATTAAACACTCACTCCCCATCCCCTAGCCCCTGGCAACCAACAACCTTTCTATCTCTAAGAATTGCATTACTCTAGGGACCTCGTAGAAGTGGAATCATAAAGAATTTGCTTTTTTGAGACTGGCTTAATTTACTTGGCACAATGTCCTAAAGGCTCATCCATGTTCTTTCCTGTTTAAGGCTGAATAATATTCCATTGTAAGGATGGACCACATTTTGCTTATCCATTTATCCACTGAAGGACATTTGGGGTGCAGCCGCCTTTTGGCTATTGTAAAAAACGTTGCTATGAACACAGGTGTACGAATATCTATTCGAGTCCCTGCTTTCAATTCTTTTGGGCATATATTCAGAAGTGGAATGGCTGGATTGTATGGTAGTTCTATTTTTAATTTTTTGAGGAACTGCCGTACTGTTTGCCATGGAGGCTGCACCATTTTACATTCCCACCAATAATGCATCGGGTTCAGTTCTCCACAGACATTCTCACCAACACTGATTATTATTATTATTTTTTGATAGTCGTCATGCTAACAGGTGTGAAGTGGCGCCTCACTGTGGTTTGGACTAGCATCTCTTTAATGACTAATGATGTTGAGCATCTTTCCACGTGCTTGTTGACCACTTGGTTATCTTCTTTGGAGACATGTCTGTTCAAGTACTTGCAGGCTAATTATTCTTGCACCTTTATTTTCCTCATGGATTTCAGGATAGGTTCACATAGTTATAAAAAAAAAAAATCCTGTAGCTACTCTTACAGGTTGCATTCAATGCAACCTTGGGGAGACTGTGGCCTCACCCCTCCTTGGGTTTCCTTTCCAGTCCTCACTGTGGATTCCTGGCTAGTCTACCTTGTTCTTTCTACCCTCCCTCTGGCTCCAAGTATCACCCACACCTGATGAGGCCTCCAGCTGCCCCTAGCTCTGTCCCGAACAGCTCACCTGAGTGTCCCCAGGTCTCTCCATCGTTCTGCATCAAACTCTCAACAGCTGACCCCTGCACACCTGCTCTCCTGGCCTGTTCACCTGTTTCCCAGTGACAGTAGGGGGTCCAGGTGACCACTGGGTGCCGTCTTTGCCTCCTCTCTCTTCCTTGACTTGGAGGAAGTCAGCGTCCTGGCAGGAGAAAGGTGCAAAGAGAGAAAAGGACTTTTATAAAAGGTCCATTTACCAAGGTGCAGGCAAGGGGTAGGCGAAACCAACAGGGTGGTGAAGACCCGGGTAGGGGCTGGCCTCAGAGCCCTAAGAGGGTAGAAAGGGCCTCAGGGTAGGGACTGGGGCCTCAGGGAGAGGACCTCAGGGAGAGGACCTCAGGGAGAGGAGAGGTCTGTGCCCAGCCGGGAGGGAGCTGGGGAAATTCCCCAACCTCTGGGCTGGCTTCCAAACTCACCCGGAAGCCAGGGGAGAGTGGGGGATGGGGCCACCGATGCGGCCCAGAGCGCAGGCCATGGGGACGGAGGAAGGTGGGTCTGGGGGGCAAACCGGGAAGGCCCAGCCCACTTCTCTGCCCCCACCTCTTCCATTCCAGGAGTAGGCTTGGACACCTGACCATTCCCCACCCCCCACTCCTGTTCTTCTTCCTTCCATGCCCTTTGGCACCTGGAGCTCTCTGAAAGCCTCATGTGAGCAGGTCTCAGCCAGCAGCAAACGCTCCTTGGGCGCCACGTTGTCCTTGGGACGAAGTCCAAGCTCCTTGATCACCTGGCTACAGGTCCCTCCCCTGGCCTGCCCCTCCCCCCACTACCCCAACCCCTAGCAGTCCGCGCTCCCAACTCAGGTTCTTCCGGTGCGTCCCGCACAGGTGGCGCCGCCCACCGTCCGGCACACTCCCTGCACCCTCATAGCTCTTCCCTCTGTAGGTGGGTTTCCAACTACGTAGTGGGTATGGGGCTCCCCTCTGTACTCGAGGGTGCTGGACCCCCTCCGCACTCCAACCCCCAAGCCTGGCTCTGTCGGGGGCTGGTGACCATGGGTTGGTGCTCCCGGTGTAGGGCACCGTGAACGCTCAGAAGCGCCAGCCGCCCAGGCCACAAAGCCCAGACTCCCCGGCACACGCCTCCTCAACCCCAGCTCCCAGGACTTCCCTGGCTTCGCTGCGCACCTCCTCCCTCGGTCAAGGCCAGTCCCCACCAGTAAAGCAGGAATGCCTGCAGGGCAAACCCCCACCTAGGCGTCTCCCACAGCGCCCCTGCCCGCAGCGTTAAGCCCTTTCCCCCTCTCGCTCTCGGGACACCGGATACCTCTATTGTAGCGCCCAGCGCGGAGCGAGCAGCGCGTGAGAACTCACTCCGCGACCCACGCCCCGCCCTCGGGCAGGGCCCGGCCCGCAGTCAGCAGAGGGTAGGACTGCGTCGACGCCCACGACCCACCTCACCCAGCCCGGCCGAAATCCCGGGGTTGGGGCGCGTGGAGCACGAGAGGGCGGGCGCGGGCCTCTGGGGCTCACCACACCTCCTTCGCCCTCCACCCCTCATTTGGGCGGGCGGGGCCAAAGGTTAGGGCCCAGGGGTGCGGTTCGAGTTACGGGCTCCCGGAGCTTGGTTAAGCGTTAACCGCGGGCTCAGAGCCAAGACGCGGGGCTGCTGCGGCCACCGGGTTGCCCCCGGCACGCAGGGGCGGGTCCCCAAGCCGAGGCGGTACGAAGACCGTGAGGGGAGGGGTCTGGGGACAGACTTGTGGGGGCGAGTGGGGGAGGGGGCTGGGCCCGGTCGGAGGGGGTCGGGGGGGTGGGCGCGGGGGCAGGGCCCGTTGAGCCGCCGGGGGCGGGAGCCGCGCTCACCTGGCGCTCCGGGCCCGCCCTAACCTGGATTTCCGGGGGGCGGGGCGGGGGCGGGGCCTGGCATGGGCGGGGCGGGGCGCCCGCAGACGTCAGGGACCCGCCGCGCGAGGCCGGGCCGCCGCTCTGCCCGTGGGCTCGCCGGGCTGCCGCGAGCGTGCGGGCCGCGCCGGGCATGTCCTAGGCGGCGGCCCCGCCCAGCGCTCGGCCGGCCGGGCGGGAGGGCCGGGGCCGAGCCGGGGCCGAGTCGGGACCGAGCTGCAGGTAAGACGCGCCGCTCTGCGCCCGCGGCGGCCGGGCCTCCCTGCTCCCGCACCTGCGCGCCGACGGGGCCGCGCGGGCAGCGGGCGGGGGGCGGGCGAGCGGAGCCCGGTGGGCCGGACAAAGGCGCGGGGGTGGGGGCTGCCGGCGCACCTGGCCAGGTCGGTCTTCGCCCCCGCGGAGGCGGCCCAGGTCTGCGTCAGGCCGGGAGGGACCGCCGGGCGCGCGTTTACGCGGCCTGGAGAGGGGGGCGCTGGCCCGGGCGCCGGGGTCCCCGCCCAGGCACCGGCTGGGCCCTGGCCGCCCCCGGCGAGCGCTGATTCAGGAGAAGGCGTCGCTCCCTCCCCCTGCGGGCCCGGCGCTCCCGCCTGGCCTCCTCCCGGCCTGGTCTCCCCTCCCGCGGTCCCTCCCTCCGTCTTCCTCCACCTCCCTCTCTCCTCATTTCCCTTTGCCGCCGCCGCCTCTCCGCTGTCCCGGCCTCCGTTCAGTCTGCGCTTTCCAGCCGCCCGCCGCCGCTCTCTGCCCCTCCCGACCCCTGCCCCTGGGCGACTCCACCTCCTCCCCTCCCCTCCAGGCGGGTGGTCCTTCTGGGGGGACAAGTTTGGGGTGTTTAGTAT
The DNA here is from genome assembly GCF_039906515.1 of Pseudorca crassidens. Lineage (NCBI taxonomy): Eukaryota > Metazoa > Chordata > Mammalia > Artiodactyla > Delphinidae > Pseudorca > Pseudorca crassidens. Next base: position 1,589,438 of record NC_090296.1, on the reverse strand, counting down.
TCTCCCTCCTAGCAACGATGGCCAGCCTAGCCCTGAACCGGCCGCAGGCAGCTTGGGAGCGTCCACGACTCCAGGCCTGGGCCTTTTCGAGATGGGCTGGCAGCAGCAGGGGCGGCCTGGCTCCGCCACAGCCGCATAACCCGGCTCTGGGGGTTTGGCCTCCCTTTGCCATAAGCAGAGGCTGTGGCCTCCTCTGGGTGGGGTTCCCTTGCCAACTGCCCGTCACGACCTGGTGGCAGGTGATGGCAGAGTGTGGGAGCTGGGCTGGGCTGGGGGCTGGGTGGGGACTCTCCTGGAGAGAGCTCTGTCATCTCCTCCGGCTGTGCTGCTGAGGCCTCCGTAGGCTGCAGGGGCTCGGGAGTCCCCGCCCCTTCGGCTTCCAGAGCTTTGCCCCTCTGGCTGGACCCTGAGGAAGGGCAGGGGTTCCGGGATGAGGGGCTCTGGCCGGCTGGGGCTGTGTTCTGGGTGGGTTTTTCGACATCTTCCCACTTGCTTGCCTGAGGTGACATGAGGGTTTGCCGTGGGTTACATGGTCACTTGGGCCTTCACCGATGGGTGGGGCCTGGTTTGAGACCTGGCTCGTAGGAGCCTCAGGCTAGGCTCTGGGTGTGGGTGTCGCAGGGACGGGGCCTGGGGATGCTCCCTAGGTCCTCTGCTCCCGCCAGGTGCCAGCACCATCTTCTCTCTCCCTCGTTATTGTCTCATGGCTTAACTAGCCTCCTGCTTGACCTGCCATCTGTTCTGCACACTGTGAGTCAGATCATGGACCCAGGACCTCCAGGGCTGGCCTCACGGGTGTGTGACACATGCTCTTGCATGGGCCCCGCACTCAGACCCTGCACTGGGTTTAGCATTCTGCTCTCGCTGTTTTGAAATCCTTCATAATTTTGGAACAGGCCTACTGCATTTGCATTCTGCACTTAGGGATGCAGCATGTCCTGGGCCCTCCAGGGCCTCCCCCTTCGCTCCCGGACAAGCCACAGAACTCCCGGGAGCATGCGGCCCAGCGTCTTGGCCCTGCCTGTTCCCTCTGCCTGGAGCACGGCCCCCAGATGTTCACATGCCTGCATCCGCCCGCTCCCAGTTGAGCCTTCCCTGACCACCCTCCGTAGATGGACCCCTCGCGGCTGCGCTGCTGTCCCCACCCCTATTTCTCTCTGTGTCACTCGCACCTTCTCACAAGCGGTTTCCCTTCTTGCTGCCCACCTCCCTGGCTGGAGGGAAGCCCCGTGATGCAGGGACAGTGTGTGTCTCTCAGATTCCAGGACACTACCTGGCGCATGGCAGCGCTCAGGACACGTTTTACCCACTGTGTGTGTGTGTGCGCGCACGCGTGTGTGAGCTTCCACGGGAGAGTGGCCAGGGCACTTGTAGGCGGTGCTCCGGGTGTGTGTGTGCGCTGTGTGCACATGTGTGGGGCGCAGGTGTGTCTGCACATTCTGGTACCTGTGCCCCTGAGACACGGCTCTGGGCAATTGGCATCTGTGTGAGAGCACGTGCACACTGGCTGCGTGGGGCCTCAGGCTGCCCCAGGGTCTGGTCTCGGGTGACATCGGCCCTTGTCATCACTCAGGCTGTCCCCACTGTGCCCCTCAGGCACCCTGATACTCCCCTGTCCGTCCTGACCATATCAGCCCCCAGGATCTCAGGCACCAAAGCACCACCTCCCTCCTGGGCACTGGAGGGACTGCCTGCTGCCCTGACCACCTGGTACTGTCCTGGCCTGGGGGCGTCTGCAGGGCAGTCACAGTGACTGCCAAGGGACGTTCAACCCCCTCTCAGTGGCAGGCGTATTGATGGCTCAGGGCTCCGGTCTCCAGCCATCTCCTCCTTGCCCCCTGCCTGGGCCCACCCCAGAGTCTCCAGCAGGGGAGGCAGAGGCTCTGGTTCAGAGTCTGTGTCCTGGGTGTGGGCCTAGCCTGTGGGGACCCTGAAGGGCCACGCTGAGTCCCACCTGGGAGCAGCTCCTGCAGGTCACGGGGACACACGTGGGTCCACACGCAGGCAGTGTGGCTAGCGCTCCATGCACCCAATCTCTGGCACCCAGAGAGAGAGAGAAGAGGCTATGTGTGGACCTAGTGTAAGGGAGGACCGGGCGACCTTAGCCTGGGAGGGGTCCACAGGGGACAGGCACACTCGGTGAGGGGCTGGCCTGGAGCCCAGCATTTCTGGAAGCGGCCACTGCGGTGGTGCCGTGAAGGTGCTTGAACCTCATCGGGGCAGGATCTGTGCTGGTCTTTGGGGTGTCCAGGGGCCCGGGCCCAGGCAGGGGAGCCCTGCTCTGATGACCCCTCACCCCCCAGGGCCGGACAGGCCTCGCCAGTGCCAAGATGAGCGCCACCTCCTGGTTCCTGGTGAGCGGCAGCGGCACTCGCCACCGGCTCCCCCGAGAGCTCATCTTCGTGGGGCGAGATGAGTGTGAGCTCATGCTGCAGGTGAGTGTGGGCACCTGGGCTGGGGCGGGGCCCCTGGGGAGGAGGCCGCCCTGGACCCACAGCGGGGCACTCGTGGGTGAGGGTCCCTGCCTCTGCGTATTGGACCGTTTCTGATGGGAAGGTGCTACCGGATTCTGAAGGTGTCGGGGCCCACCTTGGGAAGGTGCCCGAAAGCAGACCCGTCCACATCCTTGTCCGAGGACCCCAACAGGGCCGTGAATCAGGGGGCCACAGGGTCAGCTCTGACCATCAGAGCTGTCCAGTGGAAGGCTGGTGCCCTGGGCTGGGGGCTGGGGGCCTTTCTCAGGCTCGAGAAGCTGGCAGGGCCCTAAGAGCCGGGACACCAGGCACTCGGCAATTTCTCTCTGGCCCTGAGTTTGAGTTGAGCCAACCTTGGCTTCCACGGGGTGCATGGGTCCGGCTCCTAGGAATGAGGAGGGGAGGGGGCGGGGGACTTGACCCTGTAGGGCCCACAGGGGTTCCCCACCCTCGTGGGGTGATTGAGTCGGGTTCCCTGCAGCCCTGACCCCTCCTCAGCAGAGCACCTGCGTCCCTGTCCCCAAGCCCTCCAAGCTCCATGCTCCCACTGTGGGACTCTCAGGGGGTGTCCTAGGTGGGCTGCACTGCCCGGTCCAACCAAGCGGCCCACTTGGGTGCAGGGTGAGACCCCTCCCCTGTTCCATGCGCCGCCCTGGCTGCTGCCGCCCACTCACTCCCTGGGATGCATGGGGTTTGGGCTGCAGCCGGGGGTCCCAACCATGTGCATGTCCACTTGGGCAGCAAATGAAGGCCTGTCCATGTCCAGACACCCTGACTTCCCCCAAACGTCCTCTAATTTGCCTGACTCCAGACGCAGCAGGACCCGCCCTTGCTTGTTCGGTCTTTTCAGTATCTTTGATCTAGGGCAGTCTCCCTTTTTGTCTTTGCTTCTTGCCTTGGAAGTCGGTGGGTCTGTGCAGGGCTGGGTGAATGCTTCCTGTAAAGGGCTGGGTATACATCTGAGGCCTTGCGGGCCACACGCCTCCATCACAGCCACTCAGCTTTGCTATTGTTGGGGAGACAAACGGGCGCGCCAGTCAAACTTTGTGTCTGTTGATATGTCAATTTCATATCATTTTCACCTGTCCTGAAAGTATCTTTTTTTTGACCACGTAAAGTGTAAAGACTGTTCTCAGGCCACATAAAGCAAGCAGAGGCCGTAGGTCGCCCCCCCTCGGCCTCCTGGGGTGGCCGATGCGGGGGTCTTGATGTGGCTGGTGGCTCCGTGATGGTGTCACGTGACATGACCTCTGTCGTCTGTCCATTGGTGAGAGATCCACAGGGGTCACCACATAGGGCCCTGAGCCCTGGCGGGGAGTTGTGTGTGCCCTGCTGTGACTGTGCGGCTTGTCGATGGCCCTGCCCTTCCCGGGGTGGCTGGGAGGGCCTCTCGTAGGAGGCGGCACTTGACGGGAGCCTGTGAGCGCTGGGGGCCCAGCGTGCTTGCTCCTCCCCCACCCGCCAGCTCTGTGCCCTGCACCAGGCCCTCACCCTGCCCGCTTCTCTCCCCAGGGGGTGGGCAGGGTGCGCAGTGTGAGTTTGGGGTCCAATTCCTAGTTTCTGGGCCGATCAGTGTGGAGCCCTGAGCAGGGTGGAGGGAGGGGGGATCCTCAGCCCTCCATGCTGGGCTGGCCCTGGCCTGGGTGCACCTGCGTTTCTGCCTCAGGCTGTTCTGGGCAGCGTGGCCATGTCTCCACCACACGGGGAAACTGAGGCTCAGGGAGGTCACGTAGCTGTAGAGTAGGTGTGGGAATGCCGCCCCCTCCCAACACCTCCCCCCTCCAGCCCACCTGCCCCTTGCTCAGGACGCCCATCCTCTTGCTGTGCTGTCCTGCCAGCCCCCTTCACCCCATACTCTTCTGTGGAGCCCCTGCTAGGGAGTTCCTCACCTGCACACCACGGCCTCAGTCCCCACGCCACCGCCCGGATGGCCACTGCACACGCCGTGCCCCCCGCCCCCCCACAGCTTCTCCCTAGGATGGCAGCTCCAGGCTCCCGGGCCTCTTGGCGCGTGCCTGGCGGCCCCTGCAGCTTTCCCACTTGGCCTGGGCTCTGGGTGTACGTGACCCCTCCCTGGAGGTCCTGTCCATACCCACAGCCTCGGTTTCCACCTCTGCTCACGTGATGCAAATGGTGTCTGTCACCGTGCTGTCCCCAGTCTCGCGCGTCATCAGCTCCTGGGCACCTCAGAGGCAGCCCGAGCCTGGTGCCGAACAAACCCCCTTCTCCGACGCCGCCAGGTGTTCAGGGGCAAACCCCGACCTTCCCTCTCCCTCCCTCATGCCTCAGGCATCCCCGGGTGCAGGGATAGGTACCCCCGGCCACTAGGCCTCCTGGGGGCCACAGCCTCTCCCCACCTGCCTGGCTTTCCGAGATCGTCCACGCCCGCCCCGTCCCCACCCTCTCCCTGCCACGTGCTCCCGGAGCACCCTGGCCTGCCCTCTGTGTGTCCTTGTGTCCATTCCCACATTTGTCACTCGATGGTCACTGGCCCCACGCTGGAGCCTGGGGTCTCCATTCCAGGGCTGGGCCGCCCACAAACACATAAGCAGGAGCCAGGTGACCCCCCAGGAGCCAAACCCAAAGGTGGCACCGGGTTTGGGACCGGGGTAGGGGGGGCTCTGGGGCCGACTGGACATGGCGACGTTGTGCTGAGAGCTGGGGAGTGGGAGGGGCGGTGCTGGCAGGGGGGCTGGCGGGGGGGGCCCTCTGCCCGGCGGGGAGGGTGAGGCAGTGCGGCGCGAGGAGACGTGGCTGGGGAACAGGGGCCGTCCAGGAGGCTGCACCACAACCCAGGCAGGAGCGCCCACGTGTGGATCTCGGCGGTGGGGGGCGGGCGCTGTGTCCCAGAGGCAGAGTCGCCAGCCTGGCCTCGTGCCGCCACGCTCTCCCACCGGGCCGCCCACTCGCCAGGGGTCCTGGCCCCCAGGGCGAGCCTGGCACAAGCTGGGCCAGTGAGGACGTGAGCGGGGCCATGGGCCCAGGTCTGCCTGGCGCCCGAGCCCAGGCTGCCTGCTGTGTCCCTGGGCTCTGGTGCAGGGCGTGTGTGTGTGTACACGTGTGGACGTGCGCGGGCGAGTACCTGTGCGTCGGCACACGTCTGTGCGCACGCAGACACGTATGCGCACAGGTGCATGTGTGCACATGTGTGTGGGGGTTGTACATGTCTGTGTGTGTGAGAGAGAGAGCCTGTGCGCGTTTGTGGCAAGGTGTCTTGTCTGCCTTCGCCTGGCTCGCCACGTGGGAGGGGCGACAGCTGGGATTCATCTGCACACATCCTTACCCGGAAACCGCGGCCCAGAGACCCAGCTCGGGGTCCCCCTGCACACACGCAGGTCGTGGGCGCTGTGGCCCCGCTGGGGTGGCGCTGGGTGTGAGCTGGCAGGAGGGTGTGCCCCGAGCCTGGGCTTTGGGCCGCCGCCCGGTGCTGGGCGGGGCTTTCGCTCCTGGAGGGCAGATGCTGGGCGGGGCTTTCGCTCCTGGAGGGCAGATGCTGGGCGGGGCTTTCGCTCCTGGAGGGCAGATGCTGGGCGGGGCTTTCGCTCCTGGAGGGCAGATGCTGGGCGGGGCTTTCGCTCCTGGAGGGCGTCAGACCCAAGTTTTGGAAGCACATCTTGACTCCGCTTTAAAGTGACTACAGACAATTAGGTCCTTTTCCAAAAGTCCGTGTGTTTGGAGCCTCTTACAGCTATTTTACGCGTCTGCGCCCCATCCGCTCCACTTGCCGCGTGGCCTGCTTTGCGTCCTTCTAAGTCTTGAGTCCTGCCTGGGCCAAGGGGCCACCTCCCCCTCTGGCGTGGGCTTCCAGCCTCTGGGCACCTGGGCTTGGGCCGAGAGGGAGGGAGGGCGGGCGGGCTCTGGCTGCGGGACCCTTCCTGCCTGTGCCCAGGGCTCCTGGCTCTCGGCAGTCTGGGGAGGGGGTGGGGCAGCCCAGGCTCTGGGTACAAGCGTCGGGGAGCCTGGGGCTGAGCGAGGCGGGGGGGGGGGGGGGGGGGGCGAGGTAGGGGGGTGTCTTGCCGGGAAAGGGAAGGTGGGCACCAGGAGAGCGTGGCCCAGGAGAGGGCATGGCACCTGCAGGGGCAAAGTGTCTGGCCAGCAGGCAGGCCGGGGCAGAGCGGCGAGAGGGAGGGCTGGGGAGGGCTGCGGGATGCAGGCGGGGGGCAGATTGAGGGGTGCCGCTGCTGGGGCTGAGGGGGTGTGGCCAGAGCAGCCGGGGCTGTTGGGGGCTTGGTCGGTGGCCTTCCCCAGGGAGGCTGAAGGGCCAGGCGGGCAGGGAGGAGGAATTGGGTTTGGCCAGGCTGGGCTTGAGTTGGAGGTCTGAAACTTGGAGAGGGAGAGAAGGTGTTCAGGCCGGAAAGGTCAGCCCAGAAGCCCCTCTAGGGGCCACACCTTGGCAAAGGTAGTGGCCAAGCCTGAGGCACAGAGCACCCTCCTGCTGTCGGCCACCACGTCTGCCTCAGGCCGAGAAGAGCCCCCGTCCCGCCACGTCCCGGTGTGCAGCCACCAGCAGCCCCTCTCAGGCCTGCGGTCCCCGGGAGCCCGATACCCGGCCACGTGGAGGGCAGAGTCTGGCCCCAGTGGCATCCAGGTGTTGGGCAGGGCTGAGGCGGGCAGGTGGCTGGGCACGGAGGGGGCGCAGCCCCTCAGTGAGCCCCAGGCCTCCCAGCTGCCAGGCTGGACTCTAAGGAATGCCTGACCCACGGGGCCACCCAGAGGGGCAGCTCCCTGGCCTGCGGTGGGGCGAGCCCGAGCACGCAGGCCCCTGGGACACCTGCTGATCCTTGTCTAGGCCGCCCGGGGCCCGGGGCCTGGGGGCAGCTCTGCCAGCACCTGCAGCCGGGAGACCGAGGCCCAGAGGAGGGCGTGTGGGCCCCCCCAGCGTGCCCTGCCCCCACCCTGCCTGGGCCAGGACAGTGGGAAGGGCTGGCTCGGGGCCCAGCGGGAGAGTCCAGTGGAGGAGGTGGTGCCCACGTCCGGGGCACAGGCTGCGGCCAGGGTGGCCCGTAGCTGTCTAGCTGTGGGTGCCGACTTTGAGGAATTCGGGACGGGGAAAGAGATGAGGCCAGGGGCGCGGGGCAGGGGGTCTCAAGGTCAGACTCACCTCGCCAGAGACCCGTTGCTTTGGGAGGCAGGTGAGTTGGCGCTGGAGCCCCGCCAGGATCAGCCCTGGGGACTTCCCGGGGAGGGAGGCCCGTGCTTCCCCTGGCTCACGGGGGTGGTGCTGGGGCAGGCGGCTCCGGGCTGGCCTCTGTGTCCAGGAGGCCCCGGCTGGCCCCGCAGACTCTGTGCTCGCCTTGAAGCCTCCCCTGCACCCCTGCTCCCTTCTGGAGGACCCAGGGTCCGTGGCAGCATGAGGAGTGGGCCGGGCCCCTGCTGCTGCAGCATCACTGTGCATGAAGCCAGCCACCTCAGGCCTCTGAGCCCAGGAGAGGCTGGAGCCCTCACAGGCCTGCCTGCTGCAGTCTCCTTGCCAGGCCCTGCCCTGGCACCTCGGCCAGAGCCCATGTCCACCCCACCCCACCCTGCTGTGCGCTCCTGTCTCTGGGTGAGGGAGGCCCAGGCCTGGGAGCTCCAGTCCTCGGGGGAGGGTATTGGGCCCCACCCCCCGGAAACTGGCCATTTCTGGACGGTGCCGGGGGTGCTGGGTAGGTGGAGAGAATCAGAGAAAGTGGCTCTGTGGAGGTGGCCGCTGGGGGAGGGGTCTGGGCACTCCCCTGTGAGAACTGAGAAGGTGGTGGCGGGTGGTGACGCAGGGACTCAGGTGCTGGCTCACCCTCCCAAGGGCCGGGCCATCCTGTCCCAGGCGGTGGGGAGCGAGTGTGTGGGTCCCGTCGTTCCCGTGACATGCTCTGGAAGTGGGGGTCCTGGGTGTCTCGTGGGAGCCCTGCCGGGCAGGTACTGTCATCTGCCCAGGGCTGGGCCCCAGCACCCCACGGTTGGCCGGTCCTGCCGGTGTTTCCTGGGGCTGCCCCAGGCCTGGGCTCCTCAGGTGGTGGGGGAGGGACGCAGCTGCCACCCAGACCCACGGGGCCTCCAGCAGTGAGGTGTGGGCAGTGGGCTGGGCGGTGGTGATGCGCTCTGTGTCAGGACTGCCTGCCCCCTGGCTGGGCAAGGCGGCTCGTGCTGGCGGTGCCTGATGCAGCAGAATGCGACCCTGTGGCCCTGTCCCTGCTTCTCTGTCCCTGGAGTGGAGGGGCTGTGGCCTCCAGCTGAACTGTGTGAGGGAGCTGGGTGACTGTCCTTGGGGAGGGCTCCTGGGTCGGCTGGTGGCCAGGGCAGAGCTACCTGCATGTGTTCACGTGCGTGTGGCATCTGGGTGGCAGGGTGTGCTCAGGACGTGAGCCCTGTGCATGCGAGCAGAAGGCAGTGGGGTCTGAGGCACGTCACGCGTGTGTGCGCGTGTCCGTCACTCCGAGAGGTGTGCGCTGTGGGCTAGGCTGGTGGGGGGAGGGGTCAGCCCTCTGATCCTGCCGCCCCCGTCCAGCCCGGCCTGCCCTTGGGAGTGAACAGCGTGTCCCAGATCTTCCGAGCATTCCCAGCCCCTCCCACGCTGACCCAGGAGCAGTGGCTGGGATGGCAGGGGGGGCACTGGCCTCCTGGTGCCGTGGAGGGCTGGTCACAACGGGAGGGGCCCGGGAGGCAGGCTGGGGCAGGGGGAACCCCGCGGCCTGCTCCGTGGCCAGGACGGCTGGCCGGGTCAGGCCTGGGTGGGCCTTCTGGGGCACACACGCTTGAGGTGTGGAGGCGTGGGTGGGACCTCATGGGCTGCGTGGCCAGGGGCCTGGTGGTGGTATTGTGGTGGGGTGGGGGAGGGTTGGAGAGTGGGGAGCAGGGCCTCCTGCGGGGTGCCTCCACCTCCTGGGCCGCCTGGCCCGGTCGGCCACCCGAGGCTTTGTGTCTCCCCAGTCCCGCAGTGTGGACAAGCAGCACGCTGTCATCAACTACGACCGAGACAGGGACGAGCACTGGGTCAAGGACCTGGGCAGCCTCAATGGGGTGAGTGCAGGGCCTTTGTGCTGGCCCCACCCCTCTTCCCAGCCCAGTTCCACCCACACCCTGGCTCCACCCCATATTGTGGCCCCACCCCCTGCTCCTCTCCAGGGCCCGCCCCCTGTGCTGGCCCCACCCCCTGTTCTGGCCCCACCCCTCCATGACCCCTCCCATGGTGCTGGCACCACCCCCTCATGGCCACACCCCTCTGCGTTGGTTCCCCACTCCGGCTGGGCCCCCCATGGCTCCATCCCCTCCATGGCCCTCCCCCTAGTGACGACCCCACCCCCGTTCATGACCCCTCCCTCAGTGCTGGCGCTGCCCCAGCTCCATCCTCACCCTGGGTCTGCCCCCTCATCACTGCCCCACGCCTCTGCTTTGTCCCCACCTGGCTCCCACCAGGACCTCCTGCTCCGGTGGCCTCCTTGGGAGGGCTCCCACTGGGTAGGGCCTCTGGGAGGTGGGGCTGCCTGCTGGGTGAGGAGGGAAGTGAGCCCTCTGGTGGGCAGGGGAGGCAATGGGACCTCCTGCAGGCTGGGAAATGGGGCTCCTGTGACGGATGGGGCTGTGCTGGGGTACCCTGTCCTAAGGGGTATATGTGAGCTCTTCTGTGAGTTGGGGGCAGCAGGGACGAGGAGGTGACCAAGAGGAAGTTCCTGGCTGCAGGAGCAGAGAGGGGTTCAGGTGGAGGCAGGGCGGGAGGGACAGGGCGGGGCTCTCTCCAGGGTCCAACACCTGTCTGGGTGCCTTGTTCTTTCTGTGTTTGGTCTCCTGGCCTGGGAGGCTGTTTCAGTAAGAAAACAAACGACCAGCCTCCACCCCCTTATACCAGCTGAGGAGGGCCCTTCCCCCCTCTCCCCCAGCCTGTGAAGTCTGACGCCCTGCGTCCTGAGCTTGGGGTCCCACAGCAGCCTCAGGCTGGCTCTGCCTCGGCCCTGTGAGCACACCAGCAAGTGCTGGCTGCCACCCCCCGGTCCCCCTCAGAGTGCCCCCAGCCGAGGGTCTCAGGCTCTGCTGGGGTCTCTGCCCCCTCAGCCCCTCCTCCCTCGGCACACCGTCTGACCGGCCTTGCCCCGGGGCCACCCTGTGGGAGTGCCTCGCCGCTCCTGGGGGCTTTGGGGGCCGGCACGAAGCTCTGTGTGGATGAGAGAAGGGGCCACCTCACAGGGTGTCCGTGGGTTCTGTGCTTGTGGGGCTGTGTCAGGGTCCCTGGGTGCTGGGTGGGGTCTGGCGCCTCGGCCCCCTCGGCCGGTCCTCCTGCGGCCGTCTGTCCTGTGGTCCCGTTGGGGTGTGAGGCTGGTGCACCCGTGCTGGGAGGACGGTGCCGGGCCCAGAGCAGCACAGGAGGGCCTGGTGGTCCACTTCTGGGGCCTCCAGAGTCGCCGGCCCGCCTGCCCCGGCTCATCTCCGCCACCTGCCTACTCCGCAGACATTCGTGAACGACGTGCGCATCCCGGACCAGAAGTACGTTACGCTGAAGCTCAACGACGTCATCCGATTCGGCTACGATATCCTTCCGGGGGCGCTCACCCCTCCTGGCCTCCCCCTCTGTCCCCAGGGCCTCAGTCGCCCTGTTATGCTGGAAGTGGGTGGGGGCCTCAGGGGGTTAGAGACAGGAGGGTGAAGCCCGGGCTAGGCTCCGCCCTGAACTCCAGCCCCTGCCGCCGCCTGCCCCCCAGCCAAGGCCCCAGCCACGGACACCTTCTGCCCACGCTCGGGGCTGAGCTCACAGAGAGCCCGAGGAATGGGAAAACTTTCCCGGGACCTGGAGTCCTGGTGTTTCTGGGGGCCGCCCAGGCATGGCTTTCTGTGCTCAGGACGTGGGTGAGTGGGGGCCATGCCTCCGCCCTGGGCACACCCGCTGGCGGGTGTGGACCCAGCGGCTGGCTCAGGCCCTCCGCACCCTGAAGCCTCAGGAGGCCGGGGGCTGAGGGGTGGTCTGGGACGGGCACTGGAGCTGGATGCAGGCGGCATGGCCTCTGGGGCCCTGCTGGGCTCCTGGGCTGAAAGTGGGGTGGAGAGCATCCCCGCAGACCTAAGGTACGTGTGTGCGGTGGCCTGGAGCAGCCCCTGTCCTGTCCCCTGACCGGGGACAACACGGCCTGCGGGCTGTCCCTGCAGTGTGGACGCATGGCCAGTGCACACACGTTGGGGGAAGTTTGCAGGCATCTGCACCAGCGCTCCGCCCAGCCCACCTTCCCTCTTCATCCACCACGCCTGGGCCCGAGGGCCCCGCCCCCTTCCTGCATCCTGTTCTCCTTAACGCGCTGTCACATTCCAACATGTACGTGCTGGAGCGGGTGCAGCACCGCGTCCCTGAGGAGGCGCTCAGGGTCAGTACCGGTGCTTGGCCTGGGGCCCCTGCATCCCTGTGTCCCTACAGCCCTCCGCTTCCCACTGCCCATCTCCCCCAGGCCTCTGGGCCGCTGTGCGTCAGCCTGGTTTGGCCTGCCCTGCCGGATGGCCCAGTCGGGCAGGTGGGGAAGATAGTCAGGCGACCCGCCCCACCGCACCCCCAGCTGATGCAGTCACAGATGGCGGGTGTGGCTGGAGCCCCAGAGGAGGCTGCTTTGCCCAGCAGGAGGGGGTGGGTGGGAGGGAGGGCCCAGGCCCACCCAGCATCTTGGGTACCGGGAGGACCCTGATTGGGCTACCATGGGTGGAGGTGGCCAGGAGCAGTCTGGAGGCTAGCAGGGAGGCAGCCTTTGGGGACAGCCTCGTGGGAGGTCCTGGGTGAGGGGCACCCTCGAGCACCCTTCCTTCAGCTGGGGCTCGAAGGTCCCAGGGTCGGTCATGGCAGGTGGAGCCTCTCCTTTCCCCTTGCTCCGTTGTGCAGGCGTCATGGAGCAGACTCAGGGGACCCTGCCCAGAGCCGCACCCAGGAGCCCCATGGCGGGGGGTTGGGGGGGAGGCTTAGTCCCATTTTCCAAAGTAACCATGGGCAGCACAGGGAGCGTGGGTGGCCTGCCTAGAGTCACACAGCCAGTGAGGGGCAGGGCCGATGACCGCTGAGCTCAGCCAGGTGGGGCCCGGCACGCGCACACACACGCACACGTGCACGCACGGACAGGCTGCTGCTCCCCACCTCCCACTGCTCCTGAGGGCTGTCCCACTCCCTCTCTGGAGGGGCCTGTGGGTGGCAGTCTCCCCTCTGACGGCTGCTGTCCACTCCCTCCTGGAAGCTTGTGGCCCTGAGGATGCCCCCAGCCTTGGGTGCGGCCCCCCAGCTTCGAGCCTCGTGACACGGGCAGGCCTTAGGCTGTCTGCTCCGCGGGGGTTGTGAGGGGGACCTCATGCCACTGTGGGGCAGAGGAGAGGCCACACAGGTGCCCTGGGCGGGGGCGTCCTGCCGAGGACGCGCCTCACCCCAGCCGCTGCCCACAGCACGAGAAGTACACCAGCCAGCTGCAGGTGAGCGTCAAGAGCCCGGCGCCCAAGACGGGCGAGGCTGTGCCGGAGCAGGCGCCTTACTGCGAGGCCGTGAACCCCAGGCCAGAGAGGGGGGACCGGAGACCGGGACCAGGTAGGATGGTGTGCAGAGGGGTGCGGGAGGGGCGGGGTGTGCACACAGGCCTTGGTCCACCTCATCCAGGAGCTGACCTTTCACCCCGACGTACACACGTTCCCCTCCCCGCACAGCCCCCCAGCATGTGTGCCTGCACTCCTGCACCCCTGTAGCCACACTCACCGTGCACTCCTGCACCCCTGTAGAAACAGCCACCTGCCCCACGTGGTTCAGTCAGAGCGCAGTGGCTCTCAGCCCCAGGTCACCTATTAGTGACCCGAACCGTTTACAGGCCCTGGGGGAGAGGCCAGCCCTGGGTGGGGCTCGCTGCTGTCCTCCCGCCCCTCTGTCGGGCAGGCCCTAGGGGCAGAGGGCCCAGGCCGGGCTCAAGGGATTGCCTGCCCCAGGGCCGCAGTGCTAAGGACAGTGCAACCCCAGGGACGAGCCTCCCTGGAACAGCCGCCCCATGGGGAGGTTGTCACTGCCGTTGTCACCCACCAAGGTTGCAGAAATGGGGCTCAGGGTGGCTGGCCAAGGTTCTGGGCAGCTGCAGACCCGAGCTGGGAGGTGGTGCCGGGGCCCCCTGCAGACCCCAGCATCTTCCGCAGCTCCGGGTCTCCGCCTCTGTCTGTGCTGGGGCCACAGGGACCCAGGCTCCAACTCTTCCTTTGCAGAGGCGGCGGCCTACCGCACACCCCTGTACGGGCAGCCCTCCTGGTGGGGTGAGGACGATGGTAGCAGCCCGCCCGAGGAGCGGCGCCAGGATGAGCCCGACACGGGTAAGTCCTGGAGGGCAGCCTGCTCTGGAGGTGCCCTCGGCGGGGCCGTGGGCAGGGAGACATGGCGCCCATGGTCCTCGCGGAGGTGGGTGGGGCGAGGGAGCCACCGTGAGCACGTGCCTGGCCTGAGCACGTGTTCCCCCACAGAGCGGCCCAAGGAGCTGGCTCAGCGGGACAGTGACCTCGTGGGGACGACGGCCGCCTTCCGGGCCCCCGCGGAGCCGCAGGGCTACTCGTTCCGGCGGGAGCCCAGCTACTTCGAGATCCCCACCAAGGAGGTCCCCCCGTCGCGGGCCCCAGAGGTGCCGGCACACGAGGCGCCTACCAGGGATGCGGAGGCGGGCGGGGGCGGGGTGGCCCCCGTGGTGCAGAGCCACGCCTGCTTCACCATCGAGTTTGACGACTGCAGCCCCGGCAAAGTCAAGATCAAGGACCACGTCACCAAGTTCTCCCTTCGCCAGCGCCGGCCCCCTGGCAAGGAGCCCACAGCCATCGAGGTGGTCTCTGCGGAGACCAAGGTGGCCGACTGGCTGGTGCAGAGCGACCCCAGCCTGCTGCACCGGGCCGGCCCCGCCGATGACCGGCACAGCACCAAAAGCGACCTGCCGGTGCACACGCGCACCCTGAAGGGTGAGTGCACGGCTGCCCGCCCTCGCCTCGGTGGCCTCGTCTCCCGGGTCCGTTTACATTGCCCGAGAGCCGCCTGCCCTGTCGGGGGCCGTCCGGCCTTGTCCTGTTGCTTCTCTGGGCCATGTGGGCTGGGTCCATGGTGGGGCAGTGTGTCCCCGACCACACGACGGCGGTGGTTGTGTGTCGACCCCCGGGCGTCTCCTTTCCCTCGGCCTCACGCGTCGGGCCCCTGCCCCCTCCAGGCCACAAGCACGAGGACGGCACACAGAGCGACTCGGAGGACCCCATGGCCCAGGCGGCCGGGGCAGCTGGGGTGCCCTCGGAGGCTGGCGGGGAGCAGGTGCGGCTACAGAGGCAGCTCAGGCGGGACCCCCAGGAGCTGCTGCACGGCCAGCAGGCGTTCGTCATCGAATTCTTCGACGAGGACACGCCCCGCAAGAAGCGTTCCCAGTCCTTCACGCACACGCCGCCCGGGGACCCCAGGCCCGACAGGCGCCGCGGCCCCGGGCCGACCGACAGGGACCGCCCGGCCGCCCCCGCCCCGGCCTCGACCCGGGGGGCGGGCGGCAGCTCGGGGCCGCAGCGGGCCGGCTCTCTCAAGCGGGAGAAGGCGGAGGAGCGGCTGGGCGGCCCCTCGCCCGCCGCCCGGGCCCCGGCTCGCCCTTTCGGCAGCGTGGGGCGCCGCTCCCGCCTGGCCCAGGACTTCATGGCCCAGTGCCTGCGGGACGGCTCCCCGGCTGCCCGGTCAGGCCCCGAGAAGACGCCCCCGACGCCGCCCGCCCCCCCGCTACCCCGCGGGGCCAGCCCCGCGGCCCCCTCGCTGCCGCCGCCACCCCCTGCTGACCCCCAAGTGACAAAGGCACGCAAGCAGGAGGAGGACGACAGCCTCAGTGACGCAGGGACCTACACCATCGACACGGAGGCGCAGGACCGGGAGGTGGAGGAGGCCCGCCGGATGATCGACCAGGTGGGCGTGCTGCAGTCGGAGCCCGGGAGGCCGGCCTCGGGCGCGGGCTCTGACCTGCTGCCCGGCTGTCCTTCCCGGCAGGTCTTTGGGGTACGGGAGTCCCCTGAGCTCTCCAGGGCGTCCTCGGCCGCCTTCCGTCCAGTTATCAGAGGGGACAGAGAAGAGTCCGGTGACGGAGTGGCCCAGCGGATGGCCTTGCTGCAGGAGTTTGCCTCCCGGCCAGTGGGCGGGGTTGGAACCCCCCCAGTGGAGCTCCAGGTGTGTGGGACTGAGCCCAGACACGTCCCTGGGGAGGGACTGGGCGGGGAAAGGACAGCATCTGGGCCGGGGCCCCGGTCACTGCGTCCTGTATGCACTCGAAGGCTCTGGTCCTGCCCGAGCTGTGGGCTCCAGGTCCTGGCGCCCACCTGTGCAGAGGGTCGGGGGTGCCTGCGTGTATGTGCCCACGGGCGGGGCCCGGCTGAGTCTTGGGGGGGCAGGGACCGCTGACCTCCAAGCCACTGAGCCGGGCTGAGACGTGGGTAGTTACGCAAGCCAGGTGAGGCCACGGGGGTCCTCTGGCTGCTTCTGTTGGGGGGCAGGTGTTGGGGCGGGCTGCCTCGCCCCCTCCTGCCCCCAGCACCTCCCCGTGGGGCTCCTGTCTCTCCCTGCCGCGGACACGCTCCTGCCCTCCTCTCCGTAGGGCCTCCCAGTACCGGGCTCCCCCGGGGGTCAGAAGTGGGTGTCCCGCTGGGCCAGTCTGGCCGACAGCTACTCGGACCCGGGCCTGTCAGGTAAGTGGCCCCAGTGCCGCAGCAGGGAGGGGGCAGCCCGAGGCCACCAGCTAGGCAGACGCGAGCGCAGGCCACTGTGCCCGGGGGAGGGCCGGCTCCTCGTGTGGGCCCGCGGGCAGCGCTCACTCGAACCAGCCCCCTTGTCTTCCAGACGACGGCCCCGGGCGCAGAGCCAGAGAGCTGGAGGGGGCCCTGCCTGTGCGCCAGCGAAGGCTGCTCCCACAGCTGCCCAGCGACAGGGCGGACAGCCCCGCCGGCCCCGAGGCCACCAGGAGGAGCGGGCCGGGGCCGCCAGAGCTGGGCAGCGAGCAGGCCGGCCTCTTGGGACAGGAAGACCTGGAGCCCGACAGCCTCAGTGACGCCAGTGGGTCGGACGGAGGCCGGGGCCCTGAGCCAGGCGGGGGCCTGCAGGAAGAAAGACGCGGGAGCCCCCAGGAGGGGCCGGCGTGGGCAAGGGGCCGGCGCTCACCGAGGGCCCCTGGGGAGCCGGCCCCCACCTCATTCTTCGCTGGGGACCAGAACGGGGAGGTGGCCTTCCCCAGGAAAGCGACTGTGGCTCCAGGGCAGGTGGAGGGCCCGGGGCGGGCAGCGCAGCCCAGCCCCCCGACACGGGACAGCGTGTACGTCAGCACCAGTGGGAGGATGGTCATCCAGCTGCGGACAGGGCAGCCCCCGGAGCCTGAGGGCCCCGCCCCGGCCCCCACCAAGGAGGCCCCGGCGTTCGTCCGGCAGGAGAGCTTCACCAAGGAGCCGGCCAGCGGCCCCGCAGCTCCTGGCCAGCTGCCGTACATTAGCACCCACCCCCTCCTGCAGGACCTGGCCGCGGCCCGGGCCTCACGCATGGACCTGCACCCTCAGGACACCCACCTGATCCTGAAGGAGACAGAGACGGCACTGGCCACCCTGGAGGCCAGACTGCTCTCCAAGTCCGTGGAGGAGCCGGAGGGTGAGCTGGGCGGCGCCCCTGGGCCGCCAGAGGACTCCCTGTCCGGGGACTCCGACGTGGACACGGCCAGCACCGTCAGTCTTCTCAGCGGCAAGAACGGGCCCAGCCCGCAGCCCTCGGGGCTGCAGAAGGAGAAGCCGCCGTCCCCGCCGGCAGCGCAGGATGTGGGGGGTGTCGGCCTGAGCAGCGCCCGCGAGCGTCTCTCAGAGAAGCAGCGTCGCCCGCCGGGCCCAGCGGACGCGGGACGCGGGGAGCCGGCAAGGCGCCTGGCCGCACGGCGTGGCCACGGGCCCCAAGGGTCCCTGGACTGGCCCGATGAGGAACGAGGCTCCAGCCTTGCCCACCTGCCCGGTGTGGACACGGTCACTTCTGACCACGAGACCTCCGGGGCCGTGGGGGCAGGGCGGCGGGGGCCTCGCCGGAAACCCACGGCCCCACCGCCGTCCCCTGCTGCCCGGGAAGAGCAGAGCCGCGGCTCAGCCGGCCTCCAGAAGGTGCAGCAGGCGCTGACCCGCTCCAACAGCTTGTCCGCCCCACGGCCCACGCGGGCCTCCCGGCTGAGGCGGGCCCGGCTGGGGGATGCCTCGGACACAGAGGCCGCAGATGGCGAACGGGGGCCCCCGGCCAATCCCGAGCCGGCGGGGCAGCCGGCTGCCGAGCAGGCCAAGAAGCTGTCACGCCTGGACATCCTGGCGATGCCCCGGAAGCGGGCCGGCTCCTTCACAGGGCCCAGCGACTCGGAGGCGGCCCCCACCCGCGCCGGCTTCTCCGGCCGCAGCGTCGAGTTGTACTGCGCCGGCCGCAAGCCCGCCGTGGCCGAGGCTCGGGCCACGGCCAGGAAGGCCGCCAACGCCACCACGCCCCCCCGCCAGCCCTTCAGCAGGGCCCGCCCGGGCAGCGCCCGGTACTCCTCACCCAGTGAGTGTGGGGAGCGGGAGGGCGGCCCTGGGTCCGGTCGGCACGCGCAGTGTGTCTGCAGGTCTCTGTGCGTCGGCCTTGCACCAGCTACGGGGCCCCCAGTGCTGGCCCTGGAGGAGCCCCTTTTCCCGTCGGCAGGTGTTTCTCCCTCTGACACACACACATACACGTGCACCCGGCTGTGCACGGGTGGCGGGCCTCCTGCAGCCCCCAGGCAGTCCTGGTGTGAACGCAGAAAACCCCGACCATCTCCAGCCTGGAGGGACTGCCCCGACTCGCAAGCAGGCCTGGGTGACTGCAGACAGGGGGCTGGGCTTGCCCCTCCCTGGAGTTGTGGCCCCCGTGTGTGCAGCAGGGAGGGACGGCTGCTGTGGCACCGGAGCCGGCTCCTGCTGGGGTGGATGTGGGCATCCCTGCAGCCAGGCTCGCCCTGCGTGGGGACTGACCCATCCTCTGAATGAATTGGTTTAAGGTGTCAGCACTGCTGGTCCAGCCCCGTGCTGCTGCTTCCACACCTGCCCCAACCCCCGACCCCTCCCGCACCCACGGCCTTGGAGTTCGGGCCCCTCCCTGCCTGCCAGGTCTTCAGGGGGCCAAGGTGGCATCTGCCCCATGGCCAAGGGGTGAGGGCCACACCTGCTTGGTGGGAACCTGCTGCCCCACCCTTCCTTGTACTGTGCATGTTTGCGGCCGCCACAGGGGCTCAGCGCAGCGGTGGGCGAGCAGTCGGGGCTGAGGCGGGCAGGTGCAGGGAGGGGCTGCGGCGGCTGAGCTGGGTTCTGACCACGGGCTGTGCGGCCACACGTACGGTCCAGCCCAGGGCCGTCGCTGATCCACGTGCAGTGGTTTACCCCCACCCGGCGTGTCTGCAGACACCAATTCCCAGTTCCCTCACCCTAACCCTAACCAAGGGCGCTGGTTCTGCCTGATGGGCACAGACCCCTCCCCCAGAACGTGGCCCCTGCCACCGCCAACCAGCCACGACCCTGAGCTGCTCCACGAGGGCCCATGGACACGCCAGGCTGCCCGTCTGTGTGCGTGCTTCTGGGCTGGCAGTGACCTTGCAGTCCCCGGAGCCCAGCAGCTGCTGGCTCTTCAGTCAAAGGGCGTCTGAGTGCGGGGTGCCGGCCGCAGCACAGCTCATCCTGCAGCACCGGGCCCTTGCCTGGAGGGGCCTCGGGGCTGCCGCAGGTGCTGACGGCCGCTCTGTTCTGTTCTTCCTTTTGGAACCAATTCACTCACCCGAGACGTGCGTCGCCGGCAGCAGGGCTCGGATTGCACATCCACATCCGAGGAGGAGTATGGCTCCCACCACGGCTCCCCCAAACACGCCCGCCCCCATGCCTCAACAGCCACGCAGACCCCACGGGCTGGCAGCTCTGGCCGGGCCCGACCCCGGGCCCCTGGCCTCCGGGACACAGACGACGAGGAAGAAGAGCCCGACCCTTATGGTTTCATTGTGCAGACGGCCGAGATCGCTGAGATTGCCAGGTGAGTGGTGATGGGTGACAGCACACGCTGCTGATCCACAGGGCGCCTCCCCTTGGGACTGGCCTGGGGGTTCAGTTCCTAAAGGGCTTGAGAAATGCTTGTCGGGGATGGATAGGTGGGTGGATGGACGGATGATGGGTGGGTGGATCGATGATGGACGGTTGGGTGGATGGGTAGTTGGATGGGCAGTGGGTGGATAGATCGATGATGGACGGTTGGGTGCGTGATGAATGGATAGATGGGTGGGCAGTTGCATGGGTAGCGGGTGGCTGGATGGATGGATGCAGATCTGCCCAGAAGGGTGGGGGAACCTCTGGTACAGGAAGGTCTTCACCAAGGTTTTTATTAAAGATGAGTTCCTTCATGCAGTCATTCAGTGGAAGGATCGCCTCCAGGTCAGGCGTTGAAAAGGATGGTGCAGAGGTGGCAGGGAAGGAGAGTGGGCTTTCGCTGAGTGGTGGTCGGTGCTGTGAGGGCTTGGCTCTGCAGGCTTGTGAGAGGGCAGGAGGGGAGCGGGGCTGGTGAGTGGTGAGTGCGGAGGTGGCAGGGAAGGAGAGTGGGCTTTCGCTGAGTAGCGGTCTGTGCTGTGATGGCTTGACTGCAGGCTTGTGAGAGGGCAGGAGGTGAGCGGCTGGGGCTGGTGAGTGGTGAGTGTTGGTGCCAAGGATGCTGAGCTTGCGCTGGTGAGGCACCTGGAGGGAGGTGAGCGGGGGCAGTGGCTCCTAGGACAGTGGCCCACGTGGGGGATGGAGGTGTGGGCGTCACCAGCATGAAGACGGTGACCAAGGCTGTGGGCGGTGTGAGGGCGTGGAGAGCATGAAGAGAAGAGGGCTGGGGCAGGGCTCTCGGGACACCTGGAGGGTGGTTGGAGGGAAGTTGCCTGTGCAGAGTGATGCTTGGGAGGGGGCCGAGGGGCCGGCCCAGGAGACAGGGTGTGGGGTTCTGGAGGGGGCGCCGCACCTGGCTGAGGGGAAGGGGGCGGAGGTGGAAGGAGAGAGGAAGGGGAAGTGGGGGCCCCAGGGGGCTTCCCGAGTGGGCGAGCTTGAACACACCAGCCTGCAGGCTGCGGAGGACAGAGGGAGCGGAGGGCGGGGCTTGCTGGGGGCAGGGGCACAGGTCACCAGCAGTTCAAAGGGGGTCCTTCTGTGTTTTTGATGTCGGAAGGGTTGGGCCAAGTCGGGGACCCCTATCTTGATGGGGCCTGGGGCAGCCCTTGGTGGGAGGCAGAGGCCAGCCGGGGAAATTTCTCCAGCTGTGCCCAGCGCCTGTTGGGAGGGGCTGTAGCTGCCGCGAAGAGTGGACGGGTACGAGGGCCGGCTCGGGGGGCGCCCTGAGCAGAGCTGGGACAGCTGTGTGCGGAGACCTGGTCCTTGGTCCTTGGTGGGTCCTGGGGTCCCGTCCCTGGAGTGACAGCAGGCGTCGAGGGCTGAGGGAGCCAGAGGCCGGAGCCCGTCCCCCTGCCCCGAGCCTGGCCAAGGGCTGGAGTAGCGCAGAGCGCGCCGGCCGTGGGGCTGAGGTGCTCCGAGGGCGGGCGACGGAGGCTTTCGGCTCCAGCCCTGGGGCTTCACGGGCAGTCTGCGGCGGGGAGCTGCTCCCAGCTGGCCTGTGTCCTTTCCTGGGTGGCCCGGGAGTCTCTCAGGGAAGTGTGTGTTACCATCGGCGGGGCAGAGGGGACGGAGGTCTGCGCTGTCTCTGGGGCTGCAGGCTTGGCCTCCCTGCCCTGTGGAGAGTCCCTGGCCTCTGGGCCTGCTTGGCTCTGACCCTTGTCAGTGACTCTGCCTCCGTCTCCCTGCCTGTGGAGTGGGGCTCATGTGGCCCTGGTGGCCAGGAGCCTGTGGGTGTATCTGCCCATCCCTCCTCCCAGGGCCCCGCCCCAGCCCCCTCATCTTCAGGGGGTCGGGCGCTGAGGCGCCCAGTGGGAGTCCCCCTGGCACTGCTGCTGGTGGCTGGTTGGGTGTAGTTTGGGCCAGGCTGGAGGCTGTGTACCCCTGGCCCTGCTCCTGACCCAGTGGCTGCCTCCTGGGAGGGACTCCCACCCCACCTGGGCGGGGGGGATGGGGGTTTCTGCCTGTGGGGGGGTGACGTCGTGTCCCGTCTGGCTCCTGTCCCCACACTTCCCTGCACTGAGGCCGGGCCCAGGAGGACCCCGCAGGACCTGTCTTCCCTCCTGCCGCTGCAGGCTGAGCCAGACGCTGGTGAAGGACGTGGCCACCCTGGCCCGTGAGATCCACGATGTGGCCGGAGACGGCGACTCGCCGGGCTGCCCGGGGCCTGCCCACAGCCCCTCTCGCGCCAGTGTGCCCGGCACCCCCGCCTCCACCATCTCCGCCCGCGAGGAGGTGAGCCTGCCCTCGGCAGCCCCTTGCACGCCCAGGTGGGGGGCCGTGGCTGTGAGCCCTCCCCGGGGCCACACCCCGTGCCCAGCACCGCCCCCCACCAGCCACCCTGAGAGTGCGGGCCCGGTACCTGCTCCACGAGGGCGGGGTGCCCAGGGACCCTGAGCGGCCGGGCGGCGTCTGCTCTGTCCACTGCCCGCCCCATGGGCCACGCCCCTGCTCCCCCACCTCTGCAGCTGGTGCAGCGCATCCCCGAGGCCAGCCTCAACTTCCAGAAGGTGCCGCCCAGCACCCCGCGCTCTCAGGACCTGGACCAGAACATGAACGACCGCTGCGAGGACCCGCTGGCCGGCAAGACGCGGCCTCGGAACCGCGAGGAGGCAGGCGCCCCTCCCCTCGGAGAGCTCGCTCTGGGCTCTGGGCCGCGTCAGGGCATGGAGGGCACAGGGCTTCCTGGGGCGTCCAGGCGCCGGGCTGATGCCAGGTCCTCGCAGGTGATCTTCGATAACCTGATGCTGAACCCCGTGTCGCAGCTGTCCCAGACCATCCGCGAGAACACGGAGCACCTCGCTGAGAAGATGAAGTGAGTCGGCCCGCGTGCCGCTGGCCAGTGAGAGCCCCTGGGACGGGCCGGGGAGCCACCGCTGCCTAGCGGACACCCAGCCTGAGGCCCTGACACGGGTACAGACGTGTGCCTGTGTGCCAGGACTGTGCCATGTGTGCGTGCACGCACGCATGCGCGTGCGGTTTGGCAACCAGACCCTGGGCCTGGGAGGGCCAGAGCCCCCAGGATGACCCGCCCCTCCCTCCCTGCCCCCTCCTTCCTCCCAGCTTTCCGCACATCAGGCCCAGAGACAGGACGCTGGGACCGGCCTGCCCAGGTCCTGCTCCAGGCCTCAGTTTCCCCGTGTGCCCAGGAGGGGCTGGCGTGGACCTCCCCGTGGCTGGTGGCGTGGCTTGGGAGGCTGCCATGCCTGGGTCTCTTGGTCACTGTCCTCTGCCTGTTCCCACCCCCCCCCTCGGGGTGCAGGATCCTCTTTCAGAACACAGGGCGAGCCTGGGAAGACCTGGAGGCCAGGATCAACGCGGAGAACGAGGTGCCCATCCTGAAGACGTCCAACAAGGTGAGGGGCCCCTCTGCGCCCCCGGCCCGCTTGGCTGCAGGGAGACTGGGGGGAGCTGCCCGAGCCCGGGACCCCAGGGAGAGGCGAGCGCTGGGGTCCGGCTCCAGCGGCCTCTTTCCCGCCTGCCCCCAGGAAATCACCTCCATCTTGAAGGAACTGAGGCGAGTGCAGAAGCAGCTGGAAGGTGGGTGTGGCCGTGCGGGGCGCTGGGAGGGCCGTCGGGGGCCTTGGGGAGCCTGGCCCACACTCACAGCTAACCGGCCGGGAGGCCCCCGGCTGGGCACGGGAGGCAGGGCAGGACCCTCCGGCCGGCCTGACCCTCCCCACCCCCCCAGTTATCAACGCCATCGTGGACCCCAGTGGGAACCTGGACCTGCTGACCGGAAACCGGGGTTCTGCGGGCTCGGCCCAGCTCGGGAGAGGCCGGCCGGCCTCCCAGAGTCCGTCCTCACCCCCGTCGGCCCTGCTGGCGAGGAGCTTCCCGCAGCGGGCAAACTGCGGGACCCCCGGCCTCCCGGACCCCTCCTTCCTCCCCGACACGGAGCAGTTCCTGATCTAGGTGTTGGGGCTGGGCAGCCTCCCCACACCCTGGGCCTGGACAGTTCACCACAAAGACCCCCACACGTGCCATAACCCCGTGGGTGCCCAGGCCCCCTCCTCAGCTCCCAGCGCCCCCCCGCCCCACTGGCCTCCTGGCCCAGCTCCCGCTGCGGCCGATGCCAAGGGCCAGTGTCCGGGCGTGTGCCCAGCCTCCTCTCCATCGCTGTTACTTTGTCGTTAGCTTTCAAGGAAGGAGTAGTTTGTGCCACTGCAGCAGCCTCCCCGGCCCGGGGGGTCCCGCTCTGCCTCGTGGGCTGGGGGCACGTGCGTACCCGCCCTGTTCCTCTGTGCTGGCTGGGACCAGGTTGGGGGAGCGGACTGGGCGATGCGGTCTTTCAGTGCCAAACACAGAGCAGGGTGGTGGGGAGATGCCTCGTGACGCCCCGGGACTTGAGGCGGCAGAGTGCGGGCTGGGCGGGGCGATGGCAGCTCCCAGGCGCCCCAGAGTCCAGTGGCCCGGGGCGAGCACGCAGCCTGTGGAAGCATTTGTGGCAGGAGCCCCACTGCTTCGAGCCTTTGGTGCCAACACAACTGCCAAACTCACCGAGCGCGTGGACCGGCGCCGTGCACACAGGCACGAGCACTCGTCAGGCACGCCTGCGCTCACACAGCCCGGGCTCAGCCCCCCACGCGGCACGTCCAGGGAGGGAGGCGGGCCCGGCACCCGCTTCCGGTGGTTCTGGGCCAGAGGGAGGGGAGCGATTAACCAAAGTGACCAAAAACCGGGCTTCAGAAGCTCCCTGGACAACGTCCCCTCCCCCCGCTCCCCTCCCCGCTGTCCTGCGGACTCTGTGGGCATTAATTGGGTGCCTCCCGGGCCTCTCTGCTCCAGGTCCTGTGGGGGGGGGGTAGGGGCAGCCCCCCAGGAACAGTTTTATTTCTCAGGATTCTTTCAGCTGGGAACGTGCCAGGCGAGCAGAGCCCAGCCCCCTCCCGGGGGCTGATGTTTCCGCAGCCTCGAAGCCAAAGAGCCCACTGGCTGCGGCGGGTGGGGCTGGGGCGCCCCCACCCTGCCTGGCACCTGCGCTGATATCGATCGCGGGGCAGGACCGACTGCGGGGGCCGGGGTCACAGCGGGCGCGGCTCTGGGGCCGCGGTGGGTGACGCGTGTGTCCGTGTTTACATTTAGCTGACGTGGAGCCCACGCCCCGGCCCTGTGCCCCCTCCCCGGTGTGTACGTGTGTGAGTGGCAGTGGGGTCCGCGGCCGGCCCCGTCCGCGAGCCTGCTGTGTGCACGCGGAGGGGGTGCCGGTCCTGGTACCCCGCCCCGCGCGCTCCGCGCAGCTGCCCACAGCCTGTCCCCCGGAAACGAGCAGTGGCCGTCCGTCCAGCACACTCCCATCCGCACCCCCCGCGGTCGTCGCCGCACAGTTGTTTTCTTCACAAATTCACGCTCCGCCCTCCAGCCTCCGCCCTGGGATTGGTGACTCGTTTGTCAGGCTCTTGGAGGCGCCTCCGTGCACCTTGTCCTCAGGTGGTCTATGGATGTCTTTCAGAAAATGGTTATTTTATATGATTTGTCATGGAATTTGTTCTAATAAATCATTCTTCTGTCACGTGGCAACATGCCGGCGTTTGTCGCCTTGGCCTTGTTTCTCCAGTGGTGGTGTTTGGTGCGGGGAGGGGCTCCCTGCCACCCCCGGGTGCTCAGCTCAGGGGTCTCCCTTCCTGGGCTGGAAAATCCCATTTGACCCCCAAGACCGGCACGGTGCGATGCAGACATGCTGCCACCAGGGGGAGACCTAGGCAAGAAAGCAAAGCAGGGAACTTTCCGGAGGTTTGCTCCTCAAAGAGAGAAAAGTTATTTTATTCAAGCCGTTCAGTGATGCAGGGTCCGAGAGCGCCCTATAAAATAGGCCATCCCGTGTGCACGTAGCGCAGGAGGGGCGCTGGCGCTGTGTGCTGGGGCCCAGCTGCTCCCAATTCCTTCTCCCTTTTTATGGCTTCAGAGGGGTCTGAGGCCTCACCCGCTCTGGGGTGACATCACATCACCCAGTGCCTCCAGCCCAGGGGCGATACTGTCCCCCACCTCCTGCTACAGGGAGGACCCAGAAGCAAGAGGGACAGGCAGCAGGAGCAAGCGGCCCACCCCAGAGCCTGCTCGCAGGTCACTTGTACCCAAGCAGCTCCCCATGCCTGCTCTGTCCCACACCTGCTCTGTCCCCTCGCCTGCCCTGTCCTTGCACACATCGTAAACCCCAGAGTCAGCTGTCAGTTCTTGTTGTTTTTTTTTTTTGCGGTACGCGGGCCTCTCACTGCTGTGGCCTCTCCCGTTGCGGAGCACAGGCTCCGGACGCGCAGGCTTAGCGGCCATGGCTCATGGGCCCAGCCGCTCCGCGGCATGTGGGATCTTCTCAAACCAGGGCACGAACCCGCGTCCCCTACACCGGCAGGCGGACTCCCGACCACTGCGCCACCAGGGAGGCCCTCGGCTGTCAGTTTTAAAGTCCATTTGCCTTTCCCTGCATGTACCTTTGGTATTCTACTTTGCCTCCTGGATTTCCATGTTTCCTTCCTTGATCATTTTCCGAAAGACCTCCACTGAGTTTGTTTTTAGTGGAGGTTTGCTGTGATGAGATGAACGCCAAGGATCATACTCAGCTGGATTTGGCCCAGGGCTATAGTTTGATGACCTCTGGCCCCAGCCACAGGCCCACCGAAGCGGGGAGTGCTACGCAAATCTGGGACCTCTGTAGGGGCTACACTCTCTGTGTCAGGATAGAAAGGCAAAAATCCACCTGTCTTCGAACTTTTTAAAAAAAATTATTGATTTAATTTATTTATTATTTTGGGCTGCATTGGGTGTTCGTTGCCGTGCGCGGGCTTTTTCTAGTTGCGGAGAGCGGGGGCTACTCTTCACTGCGGCGCGCGGGCTTCTCACTGTGGTGGCTTCTCTTGTTGCAGAGCACGGGTTCTAGGCACGTGGGCTTTAGTAGTTGCAGCACGCAGGCTCAGTAGTTGTGGCTTGTGGGCTCTAGGAGCGCGGGCTTCAGTAGTTGTGGTGCACGGGCTTAGTTGCCCCTCAGCATATGGGATCTTCCCAGACCAGGGCTCGAACCTGTGTCCCCTGCATTGGCAGGCGGGTTCTTAACCACTGCGCCACCAGGGAAGTAAGTCCCTGCCTTCAAACTTGAAGAAACCTGTCTGTCTCTGCCCCAGCTTTGGATGAAAAAAAAAAAAACCCAACAAAAACCCCCCAAAACTCTCTTGTGTAAAGGATACCGAACAGAAAGCCTTAGGCCCTGCCTGGTATACGTGGAAGATAGTGGGACATGGGTTAGACACACGTAAGTGAAGGAGAAACGCAGCACCCCGTCTGTAGGGCCCCACAGACTTGCACAGAGGCAAGCTCGGTGGGTACTGACGGGCCGGCTGCGCTAGGAAAAGGCGTCAGGGAGGGTGTCAGCCACACTTTACTATCTGTAAGTTGATGCTTTATCACCCGCCTGAGGGCCTGTTAGCCATCGCTAAGCACATGAAGACTCGCCTGGGGTACCTGGAGTCCTCACAGCCTCAAGCTATACGCCCGTCACACTCCCAGCAGCTTCTGGGGTGGGGTGCCCTTCAAACATAACCGGCCCATCCTCAGCCTGCCTGCCCTGCCTCACCCCCCCTTCCCGCAGAAACCGCAACGAAGGCGCTTCCTCCCGGTTCGCCCCCTGCCTTGCGACCGGCCCAGCACTGCCCTGGGTGCCCTGTGGGGCCAGCTGTCCTCTCCCCGTGGAGCTGGAGCATAGGTGCAAACTACCAGGTATAAAGTGAGTAAGTTACAGAAATGTGATGTACAGCACAGGGAATTATATTATAATAACTTTATATGGAGTGTAATCTCTACAGATGTGGAATCACTGTGTTGTACACCTAAAATTAATATAACATTGTAAGTCAGCTACACCTCAGCGGAAAAAAACCCAGGGAGACAGACCAGATCCCTGAAGATCTCTATGCCGTCAGTGGGAGACGGAGCAGATGCCGTCTGGGAGCTCCCACCGCAAGGCCTCCTGGCTGGGTGAAGACTCGTATTAAGAGTTTCTGGGTCCAGGACTCGATGTCAGCTTGTTCTTTCATTAATCCAACTTGGAACCGTTGCGCCAGCATCTTCCAAACCTACAGAAAGAAAGAAGAGCTGTGAACGCCACCCACGTGTGTCTCTTCTCAGTTTCCTTTGTGTCATGTGGGCCTGGGGCTCAAATTTATGTATACAGCCCCAGATGGGTAAAGAACCTCCAGGATGAGTGATGTACACAGAGTGGTTCTGGGTTGGTCGCCATCCCGGGTTCCCACAAAAGCAAATGCAAATCATGTCTGGAGAAAGGCCTCTTCAGCCCAGGACCCTCCACTGCCCCACAGTACGGCTAGCCCAGGATGAATTCCTGGTCAAAGGTCATAAAACACACCCTGAGCGACACTAGAATGAAATAACAAATAAAATTGTATTGGAACTTCCCTGGCAGTCCAGTGGTTAAGACTCCGTGCTTCCAATGCAGGGGTCATGGGTCTGATCCCTGGTAGGGGAACTAAGATCCCACATGCCGTGCAGATTGGCCAAAAAAAAAACCAAAAAAAGATTAGAAAAGAGCAAAAGAATATAAACTATAGCCAGAGCTGGAAAGGCATCACACTGAGAAAGATAATGACTCAGAAGAAAGCTTTGTAAAAAGCTCAATAAGAGAATTAAATAACGGGTTAGACGCAGCTAAAATAAGAATAAGTCAGCGGGGACTTCCCTGGTGGCGCAGGGGTTAAGAATCCACCTGCCAATGCAGAGGACACGGGTTCAAGTCCTGGTCCAGGAAGATCCCACATGCCACGGAACAGCTAAGCCTGTGCACCACAATTACTGAGCTCACGTGCCACAACTACTGAAGCCCGTGTGCCTAGAGCCCGTGCTCCGCAACAAGAGAAACCACTGCAATGAGAAGCCCGTGCACCGCAACGAAGAGTAGCCCCCGCTCACCGCAACTAGAGAAAAGCCCGCCTGCATCAACGAAGACCCAACACAGCCAAATATAAATAAATAAACTTATAAGAAAAGAAAAGAATAAGTCAGTGATGAGAAAGACGAGAGGAAGTTATCCAAATGCAACGCACAGGAACGTGGAAGTAGAAGCTATGAGATGGGTTGATGGCAGAGAGGACTGAGTGACAAAGTGGAACATATCTACTTGGCGTTCCTGACGAGGGAAAGGGAAGAGCAGGGGAGAGGACGTATTCACAGAGAGAACAGAGAGGAATTTTCCAGAACTGGGAAAGACATGTGCGGTGGGTTGAATTGTGTCCACCAAAACGATGTTAAAGTCCTAACACCCAGGAGCTGCGAATGTGACCTTATTTGGAAATGGGGTCTTTACAGATGATCAAATTAAGATGAGGTCACTGTGATGGACCCTAATCCAACATGACTGGTGTCCTTAGAAAAAGGGAAATGTGGACACAGAGACAGATGTGTACAGAGGGAAGATGACGTGAAGACACAGGGGGAACGCCATAGACAGGCCAGGGAACCCCAGGGGCCACCAGAAATTAGGGGAGAGCCTGGACCAGACTCTCCCTCCTGGCCTCAGAAGGAACCAACCCTGCCGACACATTGATTTGCGTCTCCTAGACTTCAGAACTGGGAGACAGTGAATTGCTGCCCAGTCTGTGACACTTTGCTGCAACAGCCCTAGCAAACTAATACAACATGTATGCACGGCTACAGGAAGCGTAACGTATGCCAGGACAAAAGGAAGAAAAGGAAACTACACCTAGTTGCATCATGGTAACAGACATCGACAGCGAGAATCCGCTAAACACAAGCAGAGCAAAGGAGTCCCTGCAAAGGAGTGACAGCAGGTCTCCCAACGATGATGGAACCCGAAAGACTTTGGGGTTCCAGACAAAATGACTGTCAGTTAAGAATTCTGTACCTAGAAAAGTCCTGTCAGTAATGAAGGAGAATTAGAGACATTTTCATGTTACTAGAAACTGAGCATTTGTCAGCACGCTCCCAGTTCATGGAAAATAATGGGCAACTGAGAATTTTATCCCCAGCTGAACGGCTAGTCAAGTCTGTTGACGAAAATTCAAGGAACTATCAAGTTAAGAAGCAAAAAGGGAACTTCATTCAAGCCAACTGAGGATTCTCGCTGGGGAAGCAGATCCTCAGACGCTCTGAGGACGGCCCGGCTCGCTCGGAGTGGAAGGCACAGTCACGCACATTTTCGAGACAAAGGATCGTACGTCAGAATGACATGCGGCATTTACATAAAGGTCCCCAAGGAGGCACAGCCCAGGGAAGCACGTACAAAGTGGGCAGCGGGTCACCGTGACCCTACAGAGCTGGGAAGGAACGCTATTCTTTACGAAGTTGCGCTGCCAGCGTCAGAAGAAAGGAAAAATCAGTCTCTACAGGGGGGCAGGCAGGCCCACCCTTGAGGAGCTCTGGCTACGGTGTGACGCAGACGCACCTGGCACACTAGGGAGGGAGGAGGCCCAAACAAACACAGAGAGAGAACTTTACGTTTAATTTTTTCTTGTCCTGCCTTAAAATATAAATTTTATATAAAGTCCGTTCTAAAAGATTACTTCAGGAAGAAGGACGGTGATCACAGAGGGAAGCTCTGAAATAAAAGAAGGAATGACGAGCAGACAAATCCATAGAAGTGAGTAATTCTTAAACACACCCTGAGTGGGTAAAATAATTACAAGGCGCAAAATGTGTTGGGGGCGTTTCTTTTTGTTTTGTTTTTTTCGGCTGTGCCGCACGGCTTGTGGGGTCTCAGTTCCCTGACCATGGATGGAACCCGGGCCATGGCAGTGAAGGCCCGGAATCCTAGCCAGTAGGCCACCAGGGAACTCCCTTTGGGGTTTTAAAATAATAATAATAATAGTATTACAAGCTGGAATTTAGAAGAAAAATGACAACAGCAGAATATAAGGAGGAGATCACTGGAGCTGAAGTATTCAGACGTCCTCACATAGTTCAGGAAGAGGGAAAGATGTTTCTTATGTATATATCTTCTCATGTCTGTGGGGCAAGATTGTAAAGCTAAGCTGAGTCGTGTGGAAACACACCACCTCCTAACACCGGTGGATCAGCACAACCAAAGCACAGTTACTGCTGATGCGAAGTCTGCTGCCGATCGAGCCCGAGGAGCTCTCCCATCGGGGCTGCACGGTCAGAGCCCCGAACAGACAGGAGGGAAGAGCGGTACTTCCTACACCCGGGATTAAAGGCTTCAGAAGAGAACTGACGTAACGCCCTTTCACTCACAATGCACTGGTCAGCACCTGTTTGGTGACCTGCCGGACCACAGGGTGGCCAGGGCAAAGAATCCTCCCCTGCCTCTGTGTGAGTTTCCATCACAAAGCATCATCCCCCAAAGCCTAGAATGAAGGGAATAGGAGAAAATGGAATAAGAAAAACAATCCAGAGGGCTTCCCTGGAGGTGCAGTGGTTGAGAGTCCACCTGCCGATGCAGGGGACACGGGTTTGAACCCTGGTCTGGGAAGATCCCACATGCCGCGGAGCAACTAAGCCCGTGCGCCACAACTACTGAGCCTGCGCTCTAGAGCCCGCGAGCCACAGCTGCTGAGCCCACGCGCCACAACTACTGAAGCCCGTGTGCCGAGAGGCTGTGCTCCGCAATGAAGAGTAGGCCCCTGCTTGCCACAACTAGGGAAAGCCCGTGTGTAGCAACAAAGGCACAACGCAGCCAGAAATTTAAAAATAAATAAATTTATTTTAAAAAAAAAAAAAGGAAGGAATGAAGAGAGCAGCCGAAGGGAGGAAAAGAAAACCAAATCCAAAAACAAAAAGCAAAGAGAAGGGCTATTCTAAAGGCCGCTGTCTGCGGGGGCGGGGGGGGGCAGGGGGCATGGGGTGGGCGGGGGGTGAAAGGGTCCTGTATTCAGAGAGTCCTGGTCGGCGGGGTGGTGGCGGGATGGGGCAGGCGGAGGCAGAAATCCTTGCTGGGGACCCAGGCTGAGCACCAGCGAACTATAGCCAGGCCTGCCTTTGCAGGCAGCCCAGGAAGCCACCGACCTGCGTTCTCCCGGATGGGGGTCCTAGCTGCCTCCATTTCCCAACCTCCCTTGCAGCTAGATGCAGCCATGTGACTGAGTTCTGAATCATGAGACATAAATGGAAGTGCCCTGTGGGACCTCCAGGATGGTTCCTCTGGGATATCCCTTATGCTCTGCTAGGAACATGAGGTGATGGCTGAGCTCCAGCAGCAATTATGGGGCCATGAGGCTGCCAGTCAACCCTAGGGATTGGGAGCTGAGAGCTGGAGGGACCTGGCTCCTGATGGCTGTGGAGCCAACACCATCCCTAGGCTGCCAGCCCCAGAATCTGCTCAGTGTGATGGAGAAAAACAACGTTCAAGCCCTGGTTCCTCAAGTCAAGTGTCTCGGCACCAAAACTAACTCAGATGCATAAGCCTGTGACTTGGGGTTGGGGGGTGGGGAGGGATTTTCTCTGGATGTGAAAGTTTTCAGCCCCACCCCCTGGCTGGCCCACCCACTTCCAGATGTCTGTCAAGGGCGTGGAGGGAGGTACTCAGGAAGAAAAGCAAGTGGCCAGAAGGGGAAGCAGCAGGCTGCAGAGAGGAGGCAGGTGGGACCTGATCGGGCGCTCGCTGGCTAGCTGAGGGCCTGCGTCTGTGGCAAAGCCAAGATGAACGCCAAGGCAGGACCCCCGGAGGTAAGTGCCGGTGAGGCCAGAGGGGAGAGTCAGGCCAAAGGTCCTGAGACGGGGACTTTGGTCCACTGCCCCCTGGCCCCGTGCTGCCAGCAGCCCTGGGCCCAAAGGGTCATCAAGTCCAGCTAGGCCTGCAGAGCACCCATTCCTCTGCCAGTCTGTGCAGCCAGGACCGCCAGGGCCTCGGCGTCTCCTAGAGAGCTCAGAGCAGGCCCTCCCTCCGCCCCAGCCTGAGCTGGGCAGCTGTGCCACATGCCCTGCGCGGCCGGAAGTCCCACCCCTTCACCCATGCCTGCAGGGTCCCACAGCTGCCCAGCACAGGGCTGGGGGGAGCTCAGAGCTGTCCCATGGGAGTCTCCCAGCCCGTCACGGCCCTGAGATGCCAGCGCTAGTGGGTCATCCTCTCCCAACAGCCAGCCCCACCCCTGGACACGCAGGGTCCCCAGGGCTGCAGCTGCCCAGAGCCTCCTTGGACGGCTGACCTCCCCAGGCCCCGGTAGTTCCCAAGGGGATGGGTGGCCCGGCAGGTGCCTCGGCCGTGCTCCGAGTCCCAGACGGGGGCCGTGGGGGCAGGGCTGCCGCGCCCCAACCTTCCTGTCCGCCTGGGGCCCCGGGCGGTGCGGCAGACGCAGCATCTGTCCAAGGATGGCCCTGGGGCCCCGCCCAGGACCACACCCCGATTGCCTCTCCTGAGGGTCAGTGAAGGGGCCTGGGGCCTGTTCACTGTGAAGGCCTGATGCGGCCCCCAGCCCTCCCCAGGCAGGCAGGGGAGGGGCAGGCCCCCGAGCGCTCCTCTGCGGCGTGCGGGTGGGGAAGCACCCTGACTCCCCTCTATGGGGGCTCCTGGCAGGGAGGGGCGCCGCGCCTTGGGCACTCTGCCTGAGTCCCCCTCTTTCACTCTGCTTTCTGGGGCCCCCGCCTCCCAGTAACGGTTCTGGCTCAGGGCAGATGCAGCCCCCAGGCCCAGCTCCTATGGCCGCCCCTTCCCCACACGGAGGCGGGCCAGCGTGTCCTGTGGAAGGACACCTGCTCCCTGGGCCCCAGCACATGGCCAAGCTGCACTCATGCAGGCAGCGCAGCCCAGGCCCCAGGCCGCAGGGACCACTTCCCCACCAAGGCCAGGAGGGAGGGCCGCACCCACCCCGCACCCACCCCGCACGGATGCCTCGGAGCTTGGCTGGCCGGGTGGGGCGGGGCGGGGGGTCCCTGTCGCTGCGCATGGGCCCCTCCCTGCCCTTCGGGGGGGCCGCGCTGACCTCGGGAGCGTCCCACTCGTGGTGGCGTTTGAGGCTGCTTTGGGGAGCGGCCCAACCCCAGCCGGGGCCCAGCCGGCCTGGCTTCCAGCTCCTCGTGGGAGTGACCACTCTGAGGGGACAAGACGCGTCCTCCGTCCCCAGCGGGCTGCAGAGTCCTGCTGCACTGGGAGAGCCCTGCTGGCAGCATCAAGGCGTCCCGACTCAGCCCCCAGCCCCGTGAACAGCAACACTCTCTCTGTGCCGGGTCTCCCCAGCCAGGACAAGGGCTGCTGCCTGGCGCCCAGGAGGGGCTGCAAGGGGCCAGGACGGGGGCGCCCAGCCCGGGAAGGGAAGCAGCTGTTTACAGGCCGGCCTTGAGAGGGCCGAGCTGGAAAGCAGAAGTGGCGCCAGACTCGTTGAGGTTGTAACTGAAACAAGGAACTGAGATTCAGACACACACATGCCCGCTGAGAGGGGGTCCGAGAGGGAGAGCAGCGGGTCACGCGTGTCCCGGGAACAGACCGGGGCGCACACACACACACGCACGCAGGCATGCACGCGCACTAGTGATGGGCACGGCACTCGCCAGCTTCAGGCCAGGCTGTGCTGAGCGCGTGACCGTGGGCAGGAGTGGGTGGCTGTAGGGTCCCCACGAGGTGGTGGCCCCTGTGCCCAGCTGCCCAGACCCTGTGGAGCCACTGCAGCCGGGCCTGGAGCTGTGGGTGATGCCAGGTCGCCCCAAGCAGGTGCGGATGCCTATGCAGACCACATTGGTGGCCCCCGCGTGGCCCCGATCCACGCCAGCCCGCAGCCCACGGGACGGGGGGGCACGCCCAGTGGGACTTGGGGGCCTGAGGGAGGGGGCTCAGCAGCCTCACAGGACCCCTGGGCCAGAGTGGCAAGGACAGAACTAGCCACGGGGGAAGCGGGCACCCTGACTGGAGGGCTGCCCGGCACCTGCCACGTGCCCTGTCTCGGGGGACCTGGGAAGATGGCCAGTGACCATGTGGCCCCGGGCTGCGCCCCGGTGGTGGGCTCGGGCCTGCGTGGCCCCGTCCTCGCCAGCCCCGCCCAGCGGCAGCAGAGACGGTCTGTCTCAGCGCTGGAGAGGCCATCAGGCCCACCCGGAAGAGCACGGCCACGCCCCAGGGACCCCGTGGTGACGCCCTCCTCCGGTTGCAGGTGCGGGGGGCTCTGGCCCTGCTGTGTCTGAGCGCGGTGACCCTCACCTACGTGCTGTGGCAAGCGCTCTCTCCCTCCACCTGGGGCCACGTGCACCCCGAGGAAGGGCCCACCACGTCTCAGGGCCTTGGCTCCAGCCTGGCCTGGGCGCCCCTGGGAGGGGAGGCCCGGCGGCATCAGCAGAACGACTCCTGCCGGTGAGTGAGCCTGTGAGGTCTGCAGGGTGGCCACCGCCTGCCTTCCCCCTGGGGCTCCCCAGCGGGACGAGCATCGCCCTCTGCCACCTCCTGTTGGAAGAGGCAGGTTCCGGGAAGGGTGGGCTGTGAGGCAGGGGGAGTGGTCGGGGGAGGGGGAGAAGCCCCGAACTGTATGGGCCGGAGTGGGGGCGGGGGCGGGGACGGGGACGACTTGGGGCGCTCTTTGCAGCAAACGCAGGCTGCCACCCAGAGATTCCGACAAGGCCGCTAGCCCCGGTCCTACCTGGGGTGGAGTCGCAGCCCCCGCCCCTCCCGCCCCCTGGGGGGCCCTGGAATCCCAGCACACCCCCAGCATACCCCCACTGGCCCAGCCCTCCCTTCTGGGTCAGCCCGGGCGTCTCCAAGGCCTCCACAGCTGCAGGAGCCCAGACCCAACACCTCTGCCGGGCTCCGCAAGCGACAGCCCTGAGCAGACAGCACCTGGGCTTGGGGTGGGCCTGGGCCCCAACTTCCCTGCTCTCAGGCCCCCCACTCAGGCCCCTCCCTGGGGTGCTCCTGGGTGTCAGGCCTGCCCTGCCCAGTCTGGCCTGCAGCGCCCTCCCTGCACCCTCAGCCTGGGCTCAGCCCTCCTGCTTGGCTGGACGGGACGGAACAGGTGATGTGAGGCTGGCTGGTGGCTCCTGCGCTCACACCTGCCACCTCCCTCCGCAGGCTTGTCCTCGTGGAAAGCATCCCCCAGGACCTGCCGCCTGCACCAGGCAGCCCGTCTGCCCAGCCCCTGGCCCAGGCCTGGCTGCAGCTGCTGGACGCCGCCCGGGAGCGTGTCCACATGGCCTCCTTCTACTGGTCCCTCACGGGGCCCGACACTGGGGTCAATGACTCTTCTTCCCGGCTGGTGCGCCACCCCTCCCCTGACTCGGAGGCTGCGGGCCGTCCAGGGGCCAGGCACACAGCAAGCCCGGCGGGCAGCACATCTGTGGGCGGTCAGAGGCGGCCTCCTGGGGAAGTCTGGGCCCTTTCTGGTGGGATGGGGGTGGCCTCTCACCGCTGGCCTGCTCTCTCAGGGAGAGGCCCTTCTGCAGAAGCTGCAGCAGCTGCTGGACAGAAATGTTTCCCTGGCTGTGGCCACCAGCACCCCGACACTGGTCCAGAACTCCACCGACCTGCAGGTCCTGGTGGCCCGAGGTAGGTTCCTGCCGTCCTGGGCCTGGGGACGGGCGAGAGCAGTGGGGCCGCCCGGTAGGGGGAGGCCGGGAGCCCAGCGCCGCAAGCGCCTTCAAGTGGGCTTCCCCGGGGGCTGGTTCCAGGGAGCCGGACGTGTCATTTCCCAGGGGGCAGAGCACAGGGTGGTCTCCGGGCCTTGCTGAGCCCAGCCGCTTCAACCTGTGGGTGGTGGCTTGGCCGGGAGCCAGAGGCAGCAGGGACAATCCTCACAGAGCCGGGCTGCCTGGAGGGACCGAGGCTGGTCAATGCCTCAGTTTTCCCATCTATAAAATGGGAGTAACAGCATCAACTGAGTAGGACTGCTGTGAGGAGAAAGGAATCCACCCAACTGCAAAGAAAGAGCTGAGAATCTGGCTCAGCACGAAGTGGGTTCACCGCACCGTCCTGCACCCTCGTCAGGTGCCCAGGTGCGACACGTGCCCATGGGAAGGCTCACCGGTGGCGTTTTGCACTCCAAGTTCTGGGTCGTGGATGGGCGGCACGTCTATGTGGGCAGTGCCAACATGGACTGGCGGTCGCTGACACAGGTGAGTCCCTGAGCCCCGAGAGGGGAGACCCCATGTTCCCATGTGGGCAGCCACCCTGGGGGAAGTGGCCATGTCTGTAACATCGCTGTGGTAGAAGCACCCGCAGACGGGTTACGGGATTCTAACGGCACTGAGCTCCTGCTGCGGGAGGTCATTTAACCGCCCGGGAAGATGCTCGCGGCACCTTATCCGGGAACCCATGCAGACAAAGCGCGACCCCTTCTAGGAAAAGCAGTGCTCTGGCCGTGAGTCCAAACGGGGACAGCAGCTGCCGCTCAGCGGTGGAGAGGGGTTTTGTTTTCTCTCTTCTCTGTGCATTTATGCGTTTTCTATTGTCTGTTGGTAATAAACACGTATTGCCCTTGGAATACAATGTTGAGGAGAACAGGGACCCGCAGGGCACCCCACCCCACGGCCCCCCCGCGCACCCCACCCCACGGCCCCCCCCACGCACCCCACCCCACGGCCCCCCCCAGCGCACCCCACCCCACGGCCCCCCCCGCGCACCCCACCCCACGGCTCCCCCAGCGCACCCCACCCCACGGCCCCCCCCGCGCACCCCACCCCACGGCTCCCCCCGCGCACCCCACCCCACGGCCCCCCCCGCGCACCCCACCCCACGGCTCCCCCAGCGCACCCCACCCCACGGCCCCCCCCGCGCACCCCACCCCACGGCTCCCCCCGCGCACCCCACCCACGGCCCCCCCCAGCGCACCCCACCCCACGGCCCCCCCCGCGCACCCCACCCCACGGCTCCCCCAGCGCACCCCACCCCACGGCTCCCCCCCCGCGCACCCCACCCCACGGCCCCCCCCGCGCACCCCACCCCACGGCTCCCCCCGCGCACCCCACCCCACGGCCCCGTCCCGCGCACCACCTACTACGGGTTCTCACGGGTGATGGCTGCACCTGCCTGGCACCCCCGGCCCAGGGGGTCCACACGGCCCCAGGGCCCTCCCGCAGCGCTGCCCCGGTGCCTGCAGGTGAAGGAGCTCGGGGCCATCATCTACAACTGCAGCCGCCTGGCCCAGGACCTGGAGAAGACCTTCCGGACCTACTGGGTGCTGGGGGTGCCGAAGGCTGTCCTCCCCAGACCCTGGCCGCGGAACTTCTCCTCCCACATCAACCGCTTCCAGCCCCTCCGGGACTACTTTGACGGGGTGCCCACCACTGCCTACTTCTCGGTAAGAGTGGTCGGGGGGCCGACTGGAGCCCCTGCTCTCCTGGCTGGCCAGAGGCACAGGGAGCCCCGCCCACCCTGGGCCTGCCCTGCAGACAGCCCAGAGTCTGCTAGGTCCTCGGGGCCACGGCTCCAGGACCTGGCGCCATGGATGGCGGAGGGGCAGGCCCGGCCCCAGGAGAGGACGCGGTCATCGTCATCCACGGGAGACAGGCAACCTGAGTGCTTGTGGGGGTCGTCCTGTGGCCCTGGGGGCCTCAGAGCACACTGTTGGATGGGGTCTGACTCAGGACCAGGGAGGGTGGGGGAGGACCCGTGCATCAGGCAATTGTCACTCTGGGGGGAGCAGAGGGGGACTGAGGGGCGGGCGGTCATGCCCACCAGCCACGGCCCCCCTCAGGGTACATGGCAGCTACCCCAGCGCTGGGCTACAGTGGAGACCCTGCCTCGGAGGCAGGGACGCTTCCCCAGATGTGGGGACCCAGGCTGAGCCGCGCAGGGGGCTTCCTCCGGAGTCAGGCCAGCCCGGGGCCCCTGTTTAGACCCGACGTCTTGTCTTCCTCCTGGTTCCCAGTGCTGGAGGGTGGGTGCACCGCGGTGTCACGGGTCCAGGGACCCAGTGGCTCAGAACCGGGTGGGCAGTGCCCTCAGGGACCTCTCTGCCCACACAGGCATCGCCGCCCGCACTCTGCCCCAGCGGCCGCACCTGGGACCTGGACGCGCTGCTGGCGGTGATAGGGGGCGCCCGGGAGTTCATCTATGCCTCGGTGATGGAGTATTTCCCCACGACACGCTTCAGCCACCCTGCCAGGTAGGCCAGGAGGGAGCCGGCTGGCCCCGGACAGGGGAGGCCCCTCTGCCCGTGGGCAGCTCCTGGCCTGTCTCCTCGCCCACCAGGACCCCTGCCCACTCGGGGTGTGTGCGCAGGGCCCGGTTGACCTGAGGAGCCTGACCCTCCCCCTCCCCCCCTCCCCAGGTACTGGCCGGTGCTGGACACGGCGCTGCGGGTGGCGGCCGTCAGCAGGGGTGCGCGCGTACGCCTGCTGGTCAGCTGCTGGCTCAACACGGACCCCAGCATGTTCCCCTACCTGCGGTCCCTGCAGGCCCTCAGCAACCCCGCAGCCAACGTGTTCGTGGACGTGGTGAGGACCCACCCCCTGGCCGGGCCGGGAAGTAGCCTCCCTGTTGGCTGACACACCCTCTCTGTTCCCCCAAGAAAGTCTTCATTGTGCCCGTGAGGAACCACTCCAACATCCCCTTCAGCAGGGTGAACCACAGCAAGTTCATGGTCACGGAGAAGGCGGCCTACATAGGTGAGCAGGGGGGAGGGCTGCGGGCAGCAGCTCAGGACCCCTGAGTCCTCGTGGGCTGCCGAGCGAGCAGACACCAGCAGAGGGCACACAGGCCTGCGGTGGCCAGGCCGGGTGCTGAAGAGGGCGCTGTTCTTCTGTCCAGCGTGGACCCCGGGCGGGGACCTGCTAAAGGGCTCAGGCCCTCCCCCATGGAGGCAGGTGGGGACTCCTGGCACCGAGCCCCCCGAGCACTGAGAGGCTGCGGGGCTGGAGTCGGACCACGGCAGGGTGGCCGCTGGGGCCATCGGGCTGGGCCAGACAGCAGAGGACCCCCCGTGCGGCCCAGTAACCCAGCGTCTCCGCCCACAGGCACTTCCAACTGGTCCGAAGATTACTTCAGCAGCACCTCGGGTGTGGGCCTGGTGGTCAGCCAGAGGGCCTCCAGCGCCCAGCCAGGGGCGGCCACCGTGCAGGGGCAGATGCGGCAACTGTTTGAGCGAGACTGGAGCTCCCGCTACGCTGTAGGCCTGGACGGACAGGCCCAGGGCCAGGACTGTGTTTGGCAGGGCTGACGTCCAGTTCTTCCTGGCTGCGGAGCCCCACTGTTCCCGACCAGGCCTCCCTGCCTGGCCCCCAGTCTGGACCCCGAGCAGCTCCATCCGCACAAGCCCTGGTCAGGGGCAGGACTGCCCAATGCAGGGCAGGCGCAAACTGTTTGCTCTCCAAATCTAGCCCCTCTTAAACCCCCACCTCCTCCACGGAGCCCTCCAGGATGCCCTCTCTGGCTCCCACAGAGCCGCAATTCCTGCCCACACACGGAGCCTTTACAACACTGTGTGCCTCCCTGTTTCTTCTGTGAGTCCTGGGTCAGGCTGCGTCCCACCTTCTCAGCCCCAGGCTGGAGTTCAGCCTCTACCCACCTGGGAGGCGCCTGTGTCCACGAGGCCACATTGAGGCGGGGCTGGGCTTCCGCCATGCTAGCCCCTGACTCTCCCCAGCGTCCAGCCTCCCGCCCACAGGAACCCCACAGGGACAGAGCAGGGGGCGGGGCTGGCACCTGGGGTGGGCCCAGGCCTCATGGGGGCGGGGCTGGCGCCTGGGGTGGGCCCAGGCCTGATGGGGGCGGGGCTGGCACCTGGGGTGGGCCCAGGCCTGATGGGGGCGGGGCTGGCACCTGGGGCGGGCCCAGGCCTGATGGGGGCGGGGCTGGAGCCTGGGGCGGGCCCAGGCCTGATGGGGGCGGGCCCAGGCCTGATGGGGGCGGGGTGGCGCCTGGGGTGGTGGGCCCAGGCCTGATGGGGGCGGGGCTGGCGCCTGGGGCGGGCCCAGGCCTGATGGGGGCGGGCCCAGGCCTGATGGGGGCGGGGCTGGCACCTGGGGCGGGCCCAGGCCTGATGGGGGCGGGGCTGGCACCTGGGGCAGGCCCAGGCCTGATGGGAGTGGGGCTGGCTCCTGGGGTGGGCCCAGGCCTGATGGGGGCGGGGCTGGCGCCTGGGGCGGGCCCAGGCCTGATGGGGGCGGGGCTGGCGCCTGGGGCGGGCCCAGGCCTGATGGGGGCGGGGCTGGCGCCTGGGGCGGGCCCAGGCCTGATGGGGGCGGGCCCAGGCCTGATGGGGGCGGGGCTGGCACCTGGGGCGGGCCCAGGCCTGATGGGGGTGGGGCTGGCACCTGGGGCAGGCCCAGGCCTGATGGGGGTGGGGCTGGCTCCTGGGGTGGGCCCAGGCCTGATGGGGGCGGGGCTGGCGCCTGGGGCGGGCCCAGGCCTGATGGGGGCGGGGCTGGCGCCTGGGGCGGGCCCAGGCCTGATGGGGGTGGGGCTGGCGCCTGAGGCGGGCCCAGGCCTGATGGGGGTGGGGCTGGCGCCTGGGGTGGTGGGCCCAGGCCTGTAGAGGCCAAGCTGCTCGTGGCACCCAGTCCTGGTGTATAAGGGGCCAGGAACCGGGCGGTAGAGTTGTAGAGTGGAGAGGACCTGGGTTTGAGCTGGGGGGAGGGTGACGCCAGCCAGGATGGGGTTTGGGTGCAGCCCCATTGGAGCTCACCCTCTCTTGGGCCTCGCCCAGCACCTGCCCTGCAGAGGCAGGAGCTGAATCCTGGTCTGACAACTCGGTTCTGGCCCTTCTGCTAGGAATGCTGGGTCAGAAGCCTGTCTCGGCCCTGGCCTCGCCACCTTCTGGTTTCTGACCTCGGCTTCAGAGCCCACCTGCCCTCGCAGAGGCCCCCAGGGCACCTGAGGCTAGAGCTGGGGGCTGGCTCAATGTC
The DNA here is from genome assembly GCF_039906515.1 of Pseudorca crassidens. Lineage (NCBI taxonomy): Eukaryota > Metazoa > Chordata > Mammalia > Artiodactyla > Delphinidae > Pseudorca > Pseudorca crassidens. The sequence goes on along the minus strand of NC_090296.1, from coordinate 1,548,126 downwards.
CAGGAGACCCTGGCCGCTGAGGGAGCTGAGCGAGCGGACCCCAGGCCCACCCCGGGCCGCTGCTCCCCAGTTCCCGCGTCATCTCGGCCCCAGGGAGACCTGACTGGGTCCTCGTCTGCAAGGAAGATCCCCAAACCCAGCCCGTCTCCCTGCCCAGACCCGCGGGGATCTGGAGAGAGCGCCATGGCTCCGCGCAGCCCGAGACGCGCCCAGGGCCCCTGGGTGCTGGTCTGTGCGTGAGCTCCCCTGGCGGCACGCCACTCCCACCGCAAGCGTGCTGCAGGCCAGCGCCCCAGGAGCAGCAGACCCCAGGCCCGCTGCTCTCTAGGCTGATGGGCCGTGGTCCAGGAGGGCTCTGTGCGCCAGGCTGTGGCGGGGCAACAGGGTGAAAGGCCACAACCAGCGCAAGCCCCCTTCACACACGGTGGGTCTGGTGGCCACACCTCAGCGGCAGCCTCAGAGGCCTCCAAGGCAGACCCCCGTCACAGGAGGCCCGGGGATGAGGCGCGAGAGGCCCTGGGACCCCTTCTGGGGTGTGGGAGACAGACCCTGCCTCCTGGGACCCTGGAACCCAGGCCCTTGTGTGACCCCTCCCTCGAGGGAGGGCACTGGCTGCCTCGCCTGCGACAGGTAGAACGCGCAGAGGTGGTTATGTGACATGAGGTGGTAACAGCATCTTGCCGGGGGCTGACCCTTGCTGTGATGAAGGAGACGCCCGTGAGCCGTCCTGTGGAAAGGCCCCAGGAGCAGCCTCCAGCCTCCAGCCAGCAAGAAACAGGGCCCTCAGGCACCCAACCTGCACCCAGCAGCCTTGTGAGGGTGGGAGGTGGCTCCTTCCCCAGCTGAGTCTGGAGACGAGGCAGCCTGGCCAGTGCCTCGATGGCGGCCTCGTACGACTGAGCTGCGCTGGGACTCCTGACCCAGAGACGGGGGGTCGTAAGTGTGTGTTGTTTCAAGCCACTCGCTTGTGGCGATGCTGTCACACAGGGCAGGTGGCTCACACATGTCACACAGAACAGAGGCCACACGGAAGGTGGAAGGGCCTGTGCTGTCAGTGGCTCCCCACAGGCTGAAAGCTGCCTGCTCAAGGCTACGATATCTCACGCCTTGACTCTGGGTTCAGAGAGGAACGAAACCCATGGAGCCAGGCAGACCCCACCGCAGTGTTCCCAGGGGGCTGTGCTCCCCACGTCGGTCTGATGGGCGGGGCGAGGCTGGGGCTGGGAGAGGCCACTGCAGCCTCCTTGACTGCGGGACCCAGTCCCCACTGAGCTTTCCCTCCCCCGCCCCACCTTCCAAAGGGCTCCACATCCCCTACCTTGGGGGACCTTCCCAGCCGGCCACGGGAGATGGGACTTCCCATGGTGGCCAGGGGGAAGGACCCAGCCTCCCAGGCTCTCTCAGGGCAGCATGGGGAGGGGGTGGGGGGAGTAGCCTCGGGGGCAGCAGGATGCCCTCTGGGCCCAGCGTCCCCCCAACCCGCCCCGCCCCGCCCTGCTCTTTTTCCTGTAGCCGTAGCCACGAGGGCAGCGGCTCCTCTCCAAGCAGAAGGGAGGTGGGATAAGCTCCAGCTCCCACTCCGAGTGCCTCGTGCCCACGGGCCCCTGAGGGGCGTCCGAAGGCAGCCGGGAGGAGGTCTGACCCCTAGAAGTTCATAGGAAACTCCTCCAACTTGTTCCGAATCTGCTTCCTGTGGGCTGCTTGGGGTGGAGGGCCACCACGGCAAAGGAAGCCTCTGAGATGGGCCCCCACCGCGGCCGAGGACCCAGCTCCCCATCCCCGGCCCCCGAGGCCAAGGGCCCCTGTGTGCTGTCCCTGCTGTGCCCACCACCCACGCCTTGCGCTGCCTCCCCGGCCACACTGTGGACTCCTGGGCCCTCGCCTGCTTCCCCTTGGTCTCTCGCAGCCGCTGGCTCAGAGGAGGGTCTGGACAGACAAACGCATGAGTGAGCCGCCCCTGACTCTGCTTTCCCGAGCAACTTAGGACGGAGCGCGTGGGGGAGCGCAAGGATGGATTCCAACCAGAACAAACACCTCACAGTCAGCACTGGGGAAGCAGCACTGGATTTATTGCCCGTCCAGGGTCCCGGGAGCAGCCAGACAGGTCCCGTCTGCAGCCTGGCCGCAGCGGGTACACTGAGGGGCCGGGCACGCGGGGGGGGGGTGTGCCGCGGGCAAGCGGACGCCCACAGACCGTCCCGTGGGAACTCACGGCCTCTGCTGGCTCGCCCGCCCCCAGCCCAGGGTGTGTGCATTTGCCGCGCTGGCGGCCAGGCATCCAACAGCGGAGTGAGCTTGTTGCAAGCGAGCGGGGAGTGGGGTCTCCTGGAACACGCCGGACTCTGCCCGAAAGAGCGAAACGACCTTCACCAGGAGGCAGCAGCAGGACAGGAGTTGAACCCCAAACGACTTCTGCACCCACGGCCGTCACAGCCCCTTCTCCAAGCAGCAGTTGTGTTCTCGAGGGCCTGGTGGGCAGGGGTCTCGAGTAACACGTGTCTAACCAAGACCGTCAGGGGCACAGGACCCCGCGTGGGGCTGGGGTCGCGTGGGGCGTCCGTAACAAAGACCGTCAGGGGCACAGGACCCCGCGTGGGGCTGGGGTCGCGTGGGGCGTCCGGGTGCTGCCTCTGCTGCCGAGGCTCTGGGAGGCCGGCGTGTTTGGGGTCCCACTTCGGGGGGGCTGTGTGAGGGCGGGGCCCCGCCGCTCTCGGGCACCTCTGCTTCGCTCTCGGTGCTGTGAATCAAGGTGGACACGCGCGTCCTCACGGTGGGAGCTTCGCTGGGCCTCCTTTCGTCTGTCTGTCTGTCCTCACTCTGTGGTGGGCCCGGGTGCAGGTGCATCCCGCCCTCTGGGTCCTGCTCCAGCAGGACCAGCCCCGTCCTTGCCGTGGACGTGGCCATCGCTCTGGCGCCCGCAGTCTCCGCCGGCCCCCCGGCCCCCTCGCCCTCTGGAGAGAAGCTTTCTGGGGCATCAAAGAACGTGACCGCTTGTTCTTGGGCGTTTTGCTCTGCCAGACCTGCCTCGTCTTCAGAGCTTTCGCTTTTCTTGGTGGGAGAGGAGGAGAGCCCTAACGTGGGGAATCGCAACCAGCCCGCCCTCTGGGGCTTCCTAGGGAGCTCTGCCTCGGGCCGTGCCCCAGGCTGTGTCTGGAGGGCAGCCGCCGCGCGGGCCTCGCCTTTGGAATCAGCGCGCGGCTCTTCGGCAGAGGAAGAAAAGCCAATGTTCGGAAGCCAGAACCTGAACAGACCAGACCTTCTACCTCCTGGTTTCTGTCCTGGAGCCGAGCCTTCCTCTGCCGGGGAGATAGCTGCCTCCCCGCCGGCTTCTTTAGGGGGAAATGCAAGAACCTCTGCACCCTCGGCCCTGTCGGAGCAGCTGTCGGCACCCTGGCGGCCAGAGTGCACCTTGGGCGTGAACGTTGGCTGTCCAGGCACATCGACACTGGGCGAGATCACTTCAGACGGTCCTGCGGTGTCCGGCTGCGGACCTCCAGAGGCGGGCTCTGCTCCCGGGGCGGCTTGCTGGGAAGCCTCCTGCAGGCCGTCCCTCAGCCGGGAGTCTCGGACACTCACCCGCGTGCGGGGCTCCGGCATCTTCACCTTCAGCAACGAGAATCCGTAAGAAGCCGTTTGGATCTCAGACGCGGGGATCTCCAGTTGCCGCACGACCTGGGTGGAAATAGCCTCGGGTCCCGAGAGGTCAGCCAACTCTGCCGTCGCCCTGCTGTGGACGGCGACCTCGGGGCCCTCTCCCTGCGCACGCTGAACGTGCACTCTGACCTCGGAAATGGGGGAAGCTTCCGGGGAGAAGCCAAGGGCCACGGGCTGCCCCCCGGGGGTCCCAGCACCTGCCCTCAGGATGCTGGCGCCCCAGACTCCCGGGCTTCCCTCGTGCAGGGCGTGGGCAAGGCTGCTCCCCGGGCACTGCACTTCTGTCACGGCGGGGATAAAGACATCGGCCTCGGAGCTGGGGTCAGGAAAGGCGAACCTTGGCACGCTTAACCTGGGCAGTCTGACAGTTACCACGGAGCCTTCCCAGAGCTGACCCATGTTAACGACAGAAACCTGGGACGGCCCGTCGGTCCTGGACGCCTTCAGTTTAATGGGGCCTTCAGGCTGGGAGGGCCATTCCTCTGCCCGCCCCTGCCCCGCAGCAAGGCCCGGTCCTGCAGGCCCAGCAGGAGGGGCCTGGGTTCCTGAAAGCCTGCCTCTAGGCATCTGAAGAGGGAGGGAGCCTTCGCCTGGACGGACCCTGGCCTCGGAAGGGGAAAGGCCTGCAGCAGGTGCCCCTGCAGGAGAGAGGTGCAGCTCTGAGCGTTTGTCCCCAGGACCTCTCTTTAGGACGTCTGCGTCTGCGTGGGACGCGAGCTCCGCTGCTGCCTCGTCTGCCCCTGCCTCTGGGGGCTGCAGGGACATAGCTTCTTCCACCTCTGACCCAGGAACCCCCTGACCCCTGACTGGAGCTGGGCTTTCTCCTTCCCTCAGTGTGCTGGCAGCAGGCGCGGGCACTGGCGCCCCCCGAGCCCCAGCTGCCCCCCTCTCCTTGGCGGGGCGCCGGAGGCTGGGCAGGCGGAGCGCGGGCATCCTGAACCAGCCCCCCTGCGAGGCCGCGCTCTCCACCGCGGGAGCGTCCACATCTGCTGGGCTGCAGGACGGCTGCTGGGGGTCTCCTACCGAGGGGGCCGTCGCCTCGCCGAGAGGCTGGCTTGCCGGGCCGTCCCGGAGCCCGTGCCCTTGGCTGCTGTGTCCCGGAGACGGAGGGTCAGCAGCTGATGAGCTCCCCCCCACCTTGGCCTTGCTGGGTCTGAGGTCGGGTCTGGCCAAGTCCAAAAGGGGAGCGTGGGCCTGTGGCAGATGGGGGTCCACGTCCACGCCTTCTGGAGCGCCACCCCCCGCCGGGGGCCTAGAGCGTGGAGCAGCGGGGTCTCCGCGTGGCAGGCCGGGCCCGCCCTCTGGAGTGAGCCCTGTGAGAGGTGCGTGTTCCAGCACAGCGCAGCCAGGCGACCCCACGCCACTCTCCTCTCCGTCCTTCTCTGGAAGCGCGTCCACAGCCACCTCCACTGCAGACACAGGACACCCAGGGGGCACGCCCTTGTGACCCGTGTCCACAGCCACGCCGATCTCTGCGTCGTCCAGGCTGCATTCAGGGTCCTCTGGGGGCACCGCCCCCTTCTCTGGGGACCAGCTGAATGATGGAAGCTTGATCCACGGCATTTTTAAGGGACTATCTTTCCCTCCACGTTCAGTATCTTTAGCTGGGCTCTCACCTGCAGCCACTGCCGACGGCCACGCGCTGCGCGGCACAGCTGTGGAGTCCCGGCCCCGGGCAGGGCCAGTAGTGGACAGAGAGGGGGCACAACCCCCGGCACCGGCCCCCACCTCTGCATCGGCTGCTTCTGGGACAGAAAACCCGAACTTCGGTGGATGAAACTTAGGAAAACTCACCCGACCGTATGACACAAGAAACATGGGGTCCACAGGGCCTGCGGGACTGTCAGTCTGGGATGCTGCAACTCTCTCCTGGGTTGGAAGACTGGCAGAACTTTCTGAGCTGGGAAGATAGGCATGGTTCTGGGAACAAGGGGCCGCTTCCAGAGGGAGCCCCGGGGAGACAGCGGCTCCAGGGAGAGTCACTTGGTATTTTGTGAGTACCTCACCCTTGGCGTCCTTCAGGTCCAGTTTGGGCCCCTCAATGTCCACCTTGGGCACCTTGATGCTGGGCTTCTCCAATTTGGGCAGGTGGCCTTTGAGCGCAATTCCCAGCGCCACTTCCCTGGGCTCTGCTCTGAGAAGGTGGCCCTCTGGGAGCTTCACGCCCACCTTGGCACCCTTGACCTCCAGCTCGGTGGAGGGCAGCTCGATGCTGAGGGCACTGGTCTTCACGTCGGCCTGCACCGAGGACAGGGTCACCTGGGCCGGGACATTGGGTACGGACTCTTCCAAGGCGGCTTCGACGGACTTGCTGGGAGCCGACACCCCAAAGGACGGTATCTTGAACTTGGGCATTTTGAACTTGCTGTCTCTGGCGGCCACCTCCTTGTCCCCAAAGGACACGTCACTCTCCAGCTTGGTTCCCGCAGCCTGGGTGTCCACCTCCACGCTGGGCAGTAACACCTCCACGTTTGGGGTAATCACCTCGCCCTTGGTGTCCTGCCGGTCCAGTTTGGGCCCCTTGATGTCCACCTGGGGGGCCTTGAGGTCCACCTCGGGCACCTTGATGCTGGGTCCAGGCACCTTGGGCAGGTGGTCCTTAAGCCCGATTCCCGCCACTGCTTCCTTGGGCTCCACTTTGGGCAGGTGGCCCTCCGGGAGCTTCAGGCCCACCTCGGCGGCCTTGACCTCCAGCTTGGAGGAGGGCAGCTCGATGCTGAGGTCACTGGTCTTGACGTCGGCCTGCACCGAGGGCCGGGTCACCTTGGCCTGGGCCTTGGGCACAGACACCTCCACGGTGGCCTTGACAGACTTGCTGGGCGCTGACACCCCAATGGATGGCATCTTGAACTTGGGCATTTTGAACTTGCTCTCTCTGGCGGCCACCTCCTTGTCCCCAATGGACACGTCGCCCTCCAGCTTGGTGCCCGCGGCCTGGCTGTCCACCTCCACGCTGGGCAGAGACACCTCCACATAGGGGGTCGTCACCTCGCCTTTGGCGTCCTTCAGGTCTAGTTGGGGCCCCTTGATGTCCACCTGGGGGCCCTTGATGTCCACCTTGGGCACCTTGATGCTGGGCATCTGCACCTTGGGCAGGTGGCCCTTGAGTCCGATTCCCGCTGCCGCTTCCTTGATCTCTGCTTCGGGAAGGTGGCCCTCCGGGAGCTTCACGCCCACCTCGGCGGCCTTGACATCCAGCTCGGCGGAAGGCAGCTCGATGCTGAGGTCACTGGTCTTGACGTCGCCCTGCACCGAGGGCAGGGTCACCTCGGCCTGAGTCTTGAGCCCAGACCCCTCCAAGGAGGCTTCGACGGACTTGCTGGGCGCTGACACCCCGAAGGATGGCATCTTGAACTTGGGCATTTTGAACTTGCTGTCTCTGGCGGCCACCTCCTTGTCCCCAAGGGACACTTCGCCCACTAGCTTGCTGTCCGCGACCTGTGTGTCCACCTCCACGCTGGGCAGCGACACCTCCAGGTCGGGGGTCGTCACCTCGCCCTTGGTGTCCTGCAGGTCCAGTTTGGGCCCCTTGAGGTCCACCTTGGGCACCTTGATGCTGGGCATCTGCACCTTGGACAGGTGGCCCTTGAGTCCAATTTCAGCTGCCGCTTCTGTGGACTCCGCTTCTGGAAGGTGGCCCTCCGGGAGCTTTAGGCCCACCTCGGCGGCCTTGACCTCCAGCTTGGAGGAGGGCAGCTCGATGCTGAGGTCACTGGTCTTGACGTCGGCCTGCACCGAGGGCCGGGTCACCTTGGCCTGGGCCTTGGGCACGGACACCTCCACGGTGGCCTTGACAGACTTGCTGGGCGCTGACACCCCAACGGATGGCATCTTGAACTTGGGCATTTTGAACTTGCTGTCTCTGGCGGCCACCTCCTTGTCCCCAAGGGACACATCGCCCGCCAGCATGATGCCCGCGGCCTTGGTGTCCACCTCCACGCTGGGCAGCGACACCTCCACGTCAGGGACCGTCACCTCACCCTTGGCCTCCTTCAGGTCCAGTTTGGGTCCCTTGATGTCCACCTTGGGCACCTTGATGCTGGGCATCTGCACCTTGGACAGGTGGCCCTTGAGTCCGATTCCCGCTGCCGCTTCCGTGGGCTCCGCTTCGGGAAGGTGGCCCTCCGGGAGCTTCACGCCCACCTCGGCGGCCTTGACATCCAGCTCGGCGGAAGGCAGCTCGATGCTGAGGTCACTGGTCTTGACGTCGCCCTGCACCGAGGGCAGGGTCACCTCGGCCTGAGTCTTGAGCCCAGACACCTCCAAGCAGGCTTCGACGGACTTGCTGGGCGCTGACACCCCGAAGGATGGCATTTTGAACTTGGGCATTTTGAACTTGCTGTCTGTGACGGCCACCTCCTTGTCCCCAAGGGACACATCGCCCGCCAGCTTGCTGTCCGCGACCTGGCTGTCCACCTCCACGCTGGGGAGTGACACCTCCACGTCGGGGGTCGTCACCTCGCCTTTGGCGTCCTGCAATTCCAGTTTAGGCCCCTTGATGTCCACCTGGGGGGCCTTGATGTCCACTTTGGGCACCTTGATGCTGGGCATCTGCACCTTGGACAGGTGGCCCTTGAGTCCGATTCCCGCCACTGCTTCCTTGGGCTCCACTTCAGGAAGTTGGCCGTCCGGGAGTTTCACGCCCACCTCGGCAGCCTTGACATCCAGCTCGGTGGAGGGCTGCTCGATGCTAAGGACACTGGTCTTGATGTCGGCCTGCACCGAGGGCAGGGTCACTTCGGCCTGGGCCTTGGGCACGGACACCTCCATGGCGGCCTGGACGGACTTGCTGGGCGCTGACACCCCGAAAGACGGCATCTTGAACTTGGGCATTTTGAACTTGCTCTCTCTGGCGGCCACCTCCTTGTCCCCAAGGGACACATCGCCCGCCAGCATGATGTCCGCGGCCTTGGTGTCCACCTCCACGCTGGGCAGCGACACCTCCATGTCGGGGGTCGTCACCTCGCCTTTGGCGTCCTTCAGGTCTAGTTGGGGCCCCTTGATGTCCACCTGGGGGCCCTTGATGTCCACCTTGGGCACCTTGATGCTGGGCATCTGCACCTTCGGTAGGTGGCCCTTGAGTCCGATTCCCGCCACTGCTTCCTTGATCTCTGCTTCGGGAAGGTGGCCCTCCGGGAGTTTCACGCCCACCTCGGCAGCCTTGACATCCAGCTCGGTGGAGGGCAGCTCGATGCTAAGGTCACTGGTCTTGACGTCGGCCTGCACGGAGGGCAGGGTCACTTTGGCCTGAGCCTTGGGCACGGACACCTCCATGGCGGCCTGGACGGACTTGCTGGGCGCTGACACCCCGAAGGACGGCATCTTGAACTTGGGCATTTTGAACTTGCTGTCTCTGGCGGCCACCTCCTTGTCCCCAAGGGACACATCGCCCTCCAGCTTGGTGCCCGCGGCCTGGGTGTCCACCTCCACGCTGGGCAGCGACACCTCCACGTCAGGGACCGTCACCTCACCCTTGGCCTCCTTCAGGTCCAGTTTGGGTCCCTTGATGTCCACCTTGGGCACCTTGATGCTGGGCATCTGCACCTTGGACAGGTGGCCCTTGAGTCCGATTCCCGCTGCCGCTTCCTTGGGCTCCGCTTCTGGAAGGTGGCCCTCCGGGAGCTTTAGGCCCACCTCGGCGGCCTTGACATCCAGCTCGGCGGAAGGCAGCTCGATGCTGAGGTCACTGGTCTTGACGTCGGCCTGCACCGAGGGCAGGGTCACCTCGGCCTGAGTCTTGAGCCCAGACACCTCCAAGCAGGCTTCGACGGACTTGCTGGGCGCTGACACCCCGAAGGATGGCATTTTGAACTTGGGCATTTTGAACTTGCTGTCTGTGACGGCCACCTCCTTGTCCCCAAGGGACACATCGCCCGCCAGCTTGCTGTCCGCGACCTGGCTGTCCACCTCCACGCTGGGGAGTGACACCTCCACATCGGGGGTCGTCACCTCGCCCTTGGCGTCCTGCAATTCCAGTTTAGGCCCCTTGATGTCCACCTGGGGGGCCTTGATGTCCACTTTGGGCACCTTGATTTTGGGCATCTGCAACTTGGACAGGTGGCCCTTGAGTCCGATTCCCGCCACTGCTTCCTTGGGCTCCACTTCGGGAAGGTGGCCCTCCGGGAGTTTCACGCCCACCTCGGCAGCCTTGACATCCAGCTCGGTGGAGGGCAGCTCGATGCTGAGGTCACTGGTCTTGATGTCGGCCTGCATTGAAGGCAGGGTCACTTTGGCCTGGGCCTTGGGCACGGACACCTCCATGGCGGCCTGGACGGACTTGCTGGGCGCTGACACCCCGAAGGACGGCATCTTGAACTTGGGCATTTTGAACTTGCTGTCTCTGGCGGCCACCTCCTTGTCCCCAAGGGACACGTCGCCCTCCAGCTTGGTGCCCGCGGCCTGGCTGTCCACCTCCACACTGGGCAGTGACACCTCCACATAGGGGGTCGTCACCTCGCCCTTGGCGTCCTTCAGGTCCAGTTTGGGCCCCTTGATGTCCACCATGGGCACCTTGATGCTGGGCATCTGCACCTTGGGCAGGTGGCCCTTGAGTCCAATTACAGCTGCCGCTTCTGTGGACTCCGCTTCGGGAAGGTGGCCCTCCGGGAGCTTTAGGCCCACCTCGGCGGCCTTGACCTCCAGCTTGGAGGAGGGCAGCTCGATGCTGAGGTCACTGGTCTTGACGTCGGCCTGCATGGAGGGCAGGGTCACTTCGGCCTGGGCCTTGGGCACGGACACCTCCATGGCGGCCTGGACGGACTTGCTGGGCGCTGACACCCCAAAGGACGGCATCTTGAACTTGGGCATTTTGAACTTGCTGTCTCTGGCGGCCACCTCCTTGTCCCCCAGGGACACATCGCCTTCCAGCTTGCTGTCCGTGACCTGTGTGTCCACCTCCACGCTGGGCAGTGACACCTCCATGTCGGGGGTTGTCACCTCGCCCTTGGCATCCTTCAGGTCCAGTTTGGGCCCCTTGATGTCCACCTGGGGGGCATTGATGTCCACCTCGGGCACCTTGATGCTGGGCATCTGCACCTTGGACAGGTGGCCCTTGAGTCCGATTCCCGCCACTGCTTCCTTGATCTCTGCTTCGGGAAGGTGGTCCTCCGGGAGTTTCACGCCCACCTCGGCAGCCTTGACATCCAGCTCGGTGGAGGGCAGCTCGATGCTAACACTGTTCTTGACGTAGGCCTGCATTGAAGGCAGGGTCACTTTGGCCTGGGCCTTGGGCACAGACACCTCCATGGCGGCCTGGACGGACCTGCTGGGCGCTGACGCCCCGAAGGACGGCATCTTGAACTTGGGCATTTTGAACTTGCTGTCTCTGGCGGCCACCTCCTTGTCCCCAAGGGACACATCGCCCGCCAGCTTGCTGTCCGCGACCTGTGTGTCCACCTCCACGCTGGGCAGCGACACCTCCATGTCGGGGGTCGTCACCTCGCCCTTGGCGTCCTGCAGGTCCAGTTTGGGCCCCTTGAGGTCCACCTTGGGCACCTTGATGCTGGGCATCTGCACCTTGGACAGGTGGCCCTTGAGTCCAATTTCAGCTGCCGCTTCTGTGGACTCCGCTTCTGGAAGGTGGCCCTCCGGGAGCTTTAGGCCCACCTCGGCGGCCTTGACCTCCAGCTTGGAGGAGGGCAGCTCGATGCTGAGGTCACTGGTCTTGACGTCGGCCTGCACCGAGGGCCGGGTCACCTTGGCCTGGGCCTTGGGCACGGACACCTCCACGGTGGCCTTGACAGACTTGCTGGGCGCTGACACCCCAACGGATGGCATCTTGAACTTGGGCATTTTGAACTTGCTGTCTCTGGCGGCCACCTCCTTGTCCCCAAGGGACACATCGCCCGCCAGCATGATGCCCGCGGCCTTGGTGTCCACCTCCACGCTGGGCAGCGACACCTCCACGTCAGGGACCGTCACCTCACCCTTGGCCTCCTTCAGGTCCAGTTTGGGTCCCTTGATGTCCACCTTGGGCACCTTGATGCTGGGCATCTGCACCTTGGACAGGTGGCCCTTGAGTCCGATTCCCGCTGCCGCTTCCGTGGGCTCCGCTTCGGGAAGGTGGCCCTCCGGGAGCTTCAGGCCCACCTCGGCGGCCTTGACATCCAGCTCGGCGGAAGGCAGCTCGATGCTGAGGTCACTGGTCTTGACGTCGCCCTGCACCGAGGGCAGGGTCACCTCGGCCTGAGTCTTGAGCCCAGACCTCTCCAAGGAGGCTTCGACGGACTTGCTGGGCGCTGACACCCCGAAGGATGGCATCTTGAACTTGGGCATTTTGAACTTGCTGTCTCTGGCGGCCACCTCCTTGTCCCCAAGGGACACTTCGCCCACCAGCTTGCTGTCCGCGACCTGGCTGTCCACCTCCACGCTGGGCAGTGACACCTCCACGTCAGGGGTCGTCACCTCGCCCTTGGCGTCCTGCAATTCCAGTTTAGGCCCCTTGATGTCCACCTGGGGGCCCTTGATGTCCACCTTGGGCACCTTGATGCTGGGCATCTGCACCTTGGGCAGGTGGCCCTTGAGTCCGATTCCCGCCACTGCTTCCTTGATCTCTGCTTCGGGAAGGTGGCCCTCTGGGAGTTTCACGCCCACCTCGGCAGCCTTGACATCCAGCTCGGTGGAGGGCAGCTCGATGCTGATGTCACTGGTCTTGACGTCGGCCTGCACCGAGGGCAGAGTCACTTCAGCCTGGGCCTTGGGCACGGACACCTCCATGGCGGCCTGGACGGACTTGCTGGGCGCTGACACCCCGAAAGACGGCATCTTGAACTTGGGCATTTTGAACTTGCTGTCTCTGGTGGCCACCTCCTTGTCCCCAAGGGACACATCGCCCGCCAGCATGATGCCCGCGGCCTGGGTGTCCACCTCCACGCTAGGCAGTGACACCTGCATGTCGGGGGTCGTCACCTCGCCTTTGGCGTCCTTCAGGTCCAGTTTGGGCCCCTTGATGTCCACCTGGGGGACCTTGATGTCCACCTGGGGGGCCTTGATGTCCACCTTGGGCACCTTGATGCTGGGCATCTGCACCTTGGACAGGTGGCCCTTGAGTCCAATTACAGCTGCCGCTTCCGTGGGCTCCACTTCGGGAAGGTGGCCCTCCGGGAGCTTCAGGCCCACCTCGGCGGCCTTGACCTCCAGCTTGGAGGAGGGCAGCTCGATGCTGAGGTCACTGGTCTTGACGTCGGCCTGCACTGAGTGCCGGGTCACCTTGGCCTGGGCCTTGGGCACGGACACCTCCATGGCGGCCTGGACGGACTTGCTGGGCGCTGACATACCAAAAGACGGCATCTTGAACTTGGGCATTTTGAACTTGCTGTCTCTGGCGGCCACTTCCTTGTCCCCAAGGGACACATCGCCCGCCAGCATGATGCCCTCAGCCTGGCTGTCCACCTCCATGCTGGACAGTGACACTTCCACGTCAGGGACCTTCACGTCGCCTTTGGCGTCCTTCAGGTCCAGTTTGGGCCCCTTGATATCCACCTCGGGCACCTTGATGCTGGGCATCTGCACCGTGGGCAGGTGGCCCTTGAGTCCGATTCCCGCTGCCGCTTCCGTGGGCTCCGCTTCGGGAAGGTGGCCCTCCGGGAGCTTCACGCCCACCTCGGCGGCCTTGACATCCAGCTCGGCGGAAGGCAGCTCGATGCTGAGGTCACTGGTCTTGACGTCGGCCTGCACCGAGGGCAGGGTCACCTCAGCCTGGTCCTTGGGGCCAGACCCGTCCAAGGAGGCTTCAACGGACTTGCTGGACGCTGACATCCCGAAGGACGGCATCTTGAACTTGGGCATTTTGAACTTGCTGTCTCTGGCGGCCACCTCCTTGTCCCCCAGGGACATGTCGCCCTCCAACTTGGTACCTGCGGCCTGGGTGTCCACCTCCACGCTGGGCAGTGACACCTCCACGTCGGGGGTCGTCACCTCGCCCTTGGCGTCCTTCAGGTCCAGTTTGGGTCCCTTGATGTCCACCTGGGGGGCCTTGATGCTGGGCATCTGCACCTTGGGCAGGTGGCCCTTGAGTCCGATTCCCGCTGCTGCTTCCTTGGGCTCCGCTTCGGGATGGTGGCCCTCCGGGAGCTTCACGCCCACTTCAGTGGCCTTGACCTCCAGCTCGGCGGAGAGCTGCTCAATCCTAAGGTCACTGGTCTTGACGTTGGCCTGCACTGAGGTCAGGGTCACTTCGGCTTGGGCCTTGGGCACGGACACCTCCACGGCGGCCTGGACGGACTTGCTGGGCGCTGACACCCTGAAGGACGGCATCTTGAACCTGGGCATTTGGAACTTGCTGTCTCGCTCTAGTCCACCTTGGCCTTTCACGTCCGTCTCTAACGTTTCTACTGTGATGCTGCTCTCCTTTTCCTTCTCTGTTTCCTGGAGTTGTGTCGCTTTGTCTCCTTTTGCCTCCTTCGCTGGCGACCACCCAAAGGAGGGCAGCTTGAACCTTAGCATTTTCATCTTCCCCTCCTTTTCGTCCGTGTGCGGGCCCCCGCCCTTGCTGTCCTCGTCTCTCTTCTGGGCTGCATCTTCCTCCGTTGCTCCTCCCTCTTGCGCTGGCGGATGGACTGGGGGTTGTCTGGGCCTGTGCTTTTCTGCTTCCCCTGCATCCTCCCCCTTGGCCTCCGTGCCCTCAGCAGAGACCCTTCTCTGCCGTGGTCCCTGCTGGAGAGCTGTCGCGGCTCCTTCTTTCTCGAGCACTTTTTCTTTGTAAAGTCCAAACTTGGGTGTCTTTAAAGTGGGTATGCGGCCATGGAATTCTGGTTGGTGGTTTTGGTGGGTGCCTTGGTCTGCTGAGTCTTGCAGAGACAGCCTGGCAGTGCCGAGCTCCAGCGCCTGCGTGCCTTCCCCGGCCCCCTCCCTGCTCTGTCCTGGCGCTGGGCCCAGCCCGGCTTCTCCCTGGGCCACAGTCTCCCCCCTGTCCTTGGCCTCTTTTGTCTTTCTTCGGGGTCTGGGTGCTGGGCCGGCCCCTTCCCCGGGGGCTCCCTCAGTGGGGAGGCCGGGCTCCGTGGGGGGCTCGGCGGCCTCTGGCACCCCTGCCGTCCCGTCCTCTCTCCCGCCATGGGCGGCAGCCCTGGAGGCCTCTCGCCCAGAATCCCGGGGCCCTGTCTCCACCAGGACCTCAGCCTGGACTGTCCCCCCGTGGGCTCCCCTGCCCGACAGCCCCTTCCCTGAGCCCACCCGGAATCTCAGGTTCGGGAAGCTTTTCTTCCGCTGCCTGCCTGGCCCTGCTTCCGGGAGCTGGGCCTCCGTGTCTGTGCTCGTGGGGGACAGGTCAGGCACGTCCCCTCGCTCGCTGGCCTCCGAGGAGCTGTGCGACCTCCGGGGCCCTGGCCCATGCTTGCTCTTCAGAGCTTGGAATTTGGGCCAGGAGAGCCGCTCCCTCTGGGGCTGCCTGCCTCTGCCCTCCCTGGGCTTGGAGATGAGCCTCTCCTGGTCTCCATCCTCCTGTAGCGTCTCCGTGGGGGTCTCCGTGCGCCCTTCGGCGATATCCTGGTCCTGAAACAGGGAGAGAGCACCTTTTGGGCCCCCGTACAGGGAGTCGAAGGCAGGGGCTCCGGGGACGGGAGGGGGCAGTGGGGGTCCCCTCCCAGCCTCAGCCTGGGCACCCGGAGCCCGGCCGGGGCCAGCTTTGCTGGCCATGCAAGCGCACCTGCTTCTTGCTGCCCCTCGAGCCACGTGGAGCGCCGCCGGAAGCTCCCTCCTCGTCCTCCCGGGCGGGAAGCTGCCGCCTGACTGTGAACTGAACCTTGTACGGCTCCGAGTACTGGAGGATTTTGAGAGCATCTTCGTATTTAATGTCGTCAAAGAATATGGTTGTGCTGAGCAGCTGATCCCCTAGACGAAGACAGAGCGGTCCCCGCACCTCAGTGCCCCGGACCTCGTCGGGCCTCACGGGAGGGGTCCACAGGGGTGCGTGACCGAGGAGGCGACCCTGCTCAGGCTGCCCGGCCCCTTCCTTCTCTTGAGCCCCGGGTGGGAAGGAGCCCCCATTTCCAAGCAGAAAACCTGTCAGAGCGGGTGGCCCCAGCCCGGACACGGCTAGGTAGTCTCTAGGGACTCATCTGAGTCCACTGTGGCCCGTCCCCCTCAGGCCCCACCCGATCCTAACGGGACCACGGGGATGTGGGGGTGGGGTCGTGGCACCCGATCCTGATGGGACCACGGGACGTGGGGTGGGGTCGTGGCACCCGATCCTGATGGGACCATGGGGACGTGGGGATGGGGGACCACGGGACGTGGGGATGGGGGACCACGGGGACGTGGGGATCGGGCCATGCTGAGTCCACTGTGGCCCGTCCCCCTCAGGCCCCACCCGATCCTGATGGGACCACGGGGACATGGAGATGGGGCCATGCTGAGTCCACTGTGGCCCGTCCCCCTCAGGCCCCACCCGATCCTGACGGGACCACGGGATGTGGGGATGGGGGACCACGGGGACGTGGGGTGGGGCCGTGGCACCTTCTCTCAGGCTGAAGAGCTTGGCAGCTGAGGACTCTTTCAGCACCTGCTTGACAAAGATCCCCTGGTCCCCGCCGCCCGTGACAATGTAGCCACTGGCTCCGGCCTCCACCTTGGTCTTCAGTGTCCCCTCCGTCGCCTCCTGCGTGGACTAGAAGCACATCAGGCCCCAGTGAGCATACGCCCGCCCCACAGTGGGCATGGCTGCTGGGAGGCTGCCTCCCCTGAGGCCAGGGACCCCGGAGTCCTCCGTCATTGGGCAGCTGAGCCCGGGCACGGGGTCCAGGCTCTGGGGGAAGCCAGCTGCCGCCGTCTCAGCTGGGAGCAGCCTCCCCTGTCCCCGACCCCTCCTGCCAGGACTCAGGAGCAGCCCGGCCCCGACCGTCCGGGCCCAGCAGGGCTCGGCAAGCAGCGGGGACAGTTTTCTGCCTGCACGTGGCCAAAGCGCTCCTTCATCAGCTCCTGGCTCACCGCCGCCCTCACTCCAAAGCGCTCCTTCATCAGCTCCTGGCTCACCGCCGCCCTCACTCCAAAGCGCTCCTTCATCATCTCCTGGCTCACCGCCACCCTCACTCCAAAGCGCTCCTTCATCAGCTCCTGGCTCACCGCCGCCCTCACTCCAAAGCGCTCCTTCATCAGCTCCTGGCTCACCGCCGCCCTCACTCCAAAGCGCTCCTTCATCAGCTCCTGGCTCACCGCCGCCCTCACTCCAAAGCGCTCCTTCATCAGCTCCTGGCTCACCGCCGCCCTCACTCCAAAGCGCTCCTTCATCAGCTCCTGGCTCACCGCCGCCCTCACTCCAAAGCGCTCCTTCATCAGCTCCTGGCTCACCGCTGCCCTCACTCCAAAGCGCTCCTTCATCAGCTCCTGGCTCACCGCCGCCCTCACGCCGAGCACCAGTTACATACGAGGCAGCTGGTGCTCAGACCAAGGAGGGCCATAAACGCTGAGGAAAAGACCGGAAGCGGCAGGGCCAGCCTGGCCTCGGACACGACAGCTCCTCTGGGTCTGGGAGAGAGTTAGGATTGCTGGGGCCGCCAGTGACAGCAGGCAGCGCACCCTCCTGGCTGGGAGCCTACAGAGCCCAGCCCCTTCCGTGGCCCTGGACGCAGCAGGCAGCAGCCGTACCCACTGTACAGCTGAGAACACTGAGGTCCGTGCGCCCGGGTCCATCTGGTCAGCAGGCTGGGCCCTTCACCGTGAGAGCAGAGGGGTCTGGGGGCCGGCCTGGACCAGTGTTCCGGAGCCCCTACCCACCCCCGGGCCTGATGAGGGAGGTGGCACGCCCGTCCGCAGGGCACAGGGCCACACTGCCGGCTTTCCGGCTCCTCGCCTTCTCGCTCTGGCCCTGGCTTCCCCCGCCGGAGCCCGTGTGGACGGGCCGCCCCCCCACATCAGCTCCTGGCACACCCACCTCCAGACGGCTCATCCTGGAAAGCGTCTGCGAGTCCCCCGAATCCCGCTTCCACCAGGACCTCCGCCTCCTTGGCGTGTCTTCCTGCAGCAGCGACAGACAGCGGGTCACCAACCTGCCCCTGCCCAGGGGACGGGAGGGACTCGGGGAGGCCCCAGCTCAGGGGCTAGATCCCCCAGAGTGTGCTGTGTGCAGGGGGAGCTGAGTTCCTCCAGGGGGAAGGTGACTCTGGGCCTTTGTGATTCCCACAGGGCCCAGCCCCCGTGTCCGCAAGTAGAGGGGGCAAAAAAGAAACAGTACAAGAAGGAGGCCTTTGGGACTTCCCTGGCGGTCCAGTGGTTAGGACTCCGTGCTTCCACTGCAGGGGGCACGGGTTCGATCCCTGGTCAGGGAACTAAGATCCCACATGCCGCCGCACGGCACGGCCAAAAGAAGTAAGTACGTAAACAATTCTGAAGAAAGAATGAGGCCTTCAGTAAACACGCCTGGTCCATGCCTTCCCCCAGGTGTCTCCAGGGGTGGCCGCGGGACCCTGTCTATGTCTCCTCGTCAGAGAGGGCACGTGTGTGCACATATCCTGTGCCCCGTCGCACGCAGGAGCACGAGGTCTGTTCCCCACGCACACACACGTGTGCCATCTCAAGTGCGTCCTGGCCAGCTGATGGGAGGGCTCCAAGGAGGACCGAGGAGTCAGAGAGGACAGCTGAGCGGACGCCGCTGTGGCAGGGCAGCGTGGCTGCACAGGTGCGAGCGTGAGGTGCCCACACGGGGGATGCAGGAGGCGTGGTCACCTGTGGCCGCACACCTGAGCCTTCCCCGAGCCTCTGGCTGTCTGTGGAGCAGGCTTACCGGGAGTCCGAAGCCAGCGCCCTCAGTCACGTACTCGTAGACGGGCGAGGACCCCTGTGGCCGGGGCCGAATGATCTCATCCACAGACCCTTCCGTCACCTGGCAGGAGGAGAGAATCAGGTCACCCTCAGCCACTTGGGCTCTGCTCAAGTCCAGGAAAGGAGGGGGTGGGGGCTACGAGTGGGGCACATCCTCCCTGGACCTCACTTACGGACTGGTCCTCTGCGGTTTCTGCATCTGGCTCTTCAGGCTGCAACTGCCGGCCAGACGCTGCAAAGGGAAAGGAGGAGTCAGTGGAGGCTTGCAGGTGGGCAGAGCAGAGGGTGGAGCTGGGGGCAGGGGCCCAGGAGAGGCTGTGTACCACAGAGGTGGTGTAACCCTGGACCCTGGGTCTGGGAGCACATGCAGGGGTCGGGGGAGGACACACAGCCCCTGAGCCAGGGAGAGTGTGAGATCAGGTGTGATGGCAGTGAGCCAGGACAGACAAAGTAGATGGCTTCACAGAGTTAGTCACAGAAAGTTACTAAACAAACACACAAACAAAGCAATAACTACCACCCTGACGGGGAGAGTCAGGATCCAGAGTTACTATAATAATGTCCAGCGTTCAACAGAAAACTACATGACATGTACAGAATCAAGCAGGTAGGATCCACACTGAGGAGCAGAGCAGTTAATGGAAACAATCTTCGAATGTCCACAGCTGTTGAATTCGGCACAGACTCCAAAGCAACATTCATAAATTTATTCAAAAAAGTGAAGGAGACCATGTTTAAAGAATTAATGAAAAATATGATGACAATGGCCCAATGAAGAAAGAATGTCATAAAGAAATAGAAATTATATTAAGAAAAAAGAAAAAAGCCAAATGGAAACTCTGAAGTTGAAAGTTTCCTAGAGGGGCTCAATAGAGGGCTGAGATGCCAGTGGAAGGAAGCAAAAAACTTGTAGGTTAGGGGAATTCCCTGGCAGTCCAGTGGTTAGGACTCGGCACTTTCACTGCCAGGGCGCAGGTTCAATCCCTGCTTGGGGAACTAAGATCCCTCAAGACACACAGTGCAGCCAGAAAAAACAAAAAATGACCAAACAAAACAAAAAACTTGTAGATTGATAGAAATTAACCAATTTGAAGAACAAGGGGAAAAGGATTGAAGGAAAATGAATAGAGCCTCAGAGATCTGTGAGATGACATTAAGAACACCAATATATGTGTAGTTGAAGTCTCAGAAGGAAACGAGAGAGAGAGAGAGAGAGAAAGAGAGGCAGAAAAAAATGTTTGAAAGAATAATGGCTAAAAACAATCTATGGATCTCAGAAGCTCAACAAACCCCAGTAGGATAAACACAAAGGGATCCAGACCTGGACAATCACATCAAAATGTTCAAGGGAAAGAGAAAAATTTGAAAGCAACAAGAGAGAAGTGGCCCATCACATTTACCAGTACAGCAATACAATTACTAGTCAACACCACAGAAGCTAGAAAAAAGCGGAACAGTATATTCAAATTGCTGAAAGAAAAACTTTGTTAACCATGAATTCTACATCTAGCAAACTGTCCTTCAAAAATAAAGGCAAAATAGGGACTTCCCTGGTGGCACAGTGGTTAAGAATCCACCTGCCAGTGCAGGGGACATGGGTTCAAGCCCTGGCCCAGGAAGATCCCACATGCCACAGAGCAACTAAGCCCATGTGCCACAACTACTGAGCTTGCACTCTAGAACCTGTGAGCCACAACTACTGAAGCCCGTGCGCCTAGTGCCCGTGCTCCACAACAAGAGAAGCCACCGCAATGAGAAGCTCACGCACCGCAATGAAGAGAGTGCCCCGCTCACCGCAACTAGAGAAAGCCCGTGCGCAGCAATGAAGACCCAATGCAGCCAAAAATAAATAAATGAAATAAATAAATTTATTTTAAAAAAAGATGAAAAAGATGTGTAGCTAGTAAGTCAGTAGTGGAAATAAAATGCAATACTAAAAATACACGTTGTTTTATACATATATATAATGTATATAAATAATTTACATTAATATATAAAGTTAATATATAATTAATTATATATAACGTATACATCTATATTCGTTTATAGATACAAAATTTATATATGTAATATATGTTATTAAGTAATTATATACCTGTGTATATATTTAATTAATTCTAAAACAAGACAAGGAACCAGGGAAAGAAGAGCAAAGGATGGATGGAATAAAATAGAAAGCAATTAGCAAGATGGTAGGATTTAAACCAGCCATTTTGACAATACATTAAATATAAAAGGACTTAAAATTCCAATCAAAAAGGTAGAGATTATCAGATTAAATTTAAAAAGCAAGACCTGACTACATGCTATCTAGGAGAAATGGACTATAAACAAAAAGAAGTTAAAAGAAAAGGAAATAAAAAATACATACAGTGCAAAAACTAATCATTTCATAATAATAAAGGGCACAATTCATAAAAAAAAATAATAACAAACCTAAGTCTGTATATACCTAGTAACAGAGGCTAAAAGCACTGAAGTGAAAGCTAGCAAAAATGAAAGGACAAAAAAGACAAATCCACAATTACAGTAGAGATTGTAACATTCCTCTCAGTAATCGATAACCTTACAAAACAGAATAGGTAAGAACACTGATCCACCCATCAACCAATGAGGCCACGGCAGAGATCACTCCTTCTGACAAGAGCAGAGTACACATTCGTCTTAAGTGCACATGGGACATTCACCAAGATAGATCATAGGCTAGCTCATTTAAATGTCTCAGTAAATTTAAAATAATTAAGACCATTTCAAATCAGCTAGGTATTTTCTCTGACTCTCAACGGAATCAAGACGGTACAGTATAACCACTGTGAAAACGAATAGGAAGTCCAGAATGGTCCCACACTTTGTAAGATCAGTTAACTTTTGACAAAGCAGCCAAGTTATTTCAATAGAAAAATAATAGTCTTTTCAGCAATGGTGCTGGGACAAGTGGATATTTATTTGGGGAAAAAAAACCTAGACCCTTACAACATAGCACATGTAAAAATTAACTCAAAATGAATCATAGAGCTAAATGTAAAACTTAAAACTATAAAACTTCTAGAAGAAAACACAGGAGAAATTCTTCACCACCTTGGGGGAGGCAGTGTTTTCTTAGGCAGGATACAAAAGTGTGAATCATAAAAGAAAATCTGATCAATCATATTTCATCATAATTAAATACTTCTAGTCTTGAAAGACATTCTTTAGAAAATGAAAAGGCAAATTCAATATATCCGACAAAGAACTTGCATCCAGAAGAATTTCTGCAAATCAATAGAAAAAGACAAAAAATTAAAAAAACCTCAATTAAGAGTGGGCAAAAGATTTAAACAGACACTTCACAAAAGAAGATGTACCAGTAAGCACGGAAAAGATGGTCAACTTCTTTAGTCGTCAGGGAAAAGCAAATTATTAATAAAACCAATGGCACAAAACAAAGGTCCCGGAACCAGACTCATACAGATATAGCGCTGTGGGAAAGTAATGATCTTTTCAGTCAGCAGTGTGGGGTCCACTGGAAATTCACAGGGAATAATAT
The DNA here is from genome assembly GCF_039906515.1 of Pseudorca crassidens. Lineage (NCBI taxonomy): Eukaryota > Metazoa > Chordata > Mammalia > Artiodactyla > Delphinidae > Pseudorca > Pseudorca crassidens. The sequence goes on along the minus strand of NC_090296.1, from coordinate 1,526,195 downwards.
TGATATCGACCCCTAGGTCAGCCCCAGGAAGTATTAATTCCATGTGGATTGCAGATCCAAAGTTTAACGATACAGTTTCCAGAAGATAAACCAAAATGACACTGGGGATAGGGAAACAATTCTTAACCAGGACACAGACAGCACTAGCCTTAAAGGAAACAACTGATTAATTGTTAAAATTATTAAATTAGGGACTTGCCTGGTGGCACAGTGGTTAAGAATCCAATGCAGGGGACACGGGTTCAACCCCTGGTTGGGAAGTAAGATCCCACATGATGTGCAGCACCGCCAAAAAAAACAGTAGAACGAAAAAAACTTGGGAGTCTCTGTCCGATGAACTGCGTCCACAGACAGTGTGGGTGAATTTCACAAACTTAGTGCTGCAATAGAGCTAGACATAAAGAGCTCAAACAGAACCCACTGCACGCAGTTCACAGGTGCACTGGTGTTGGAAGTCCTTTGGGAGGGGGCAGACCAGCGGGGGAGAGGCCTCTGGTGAGGATAAGGGGTACTGGTTACACCAGTGTGTCCACTTTGGGAAAATGCATCCAGCTACACACATATGATTTGTACCTTTCCCAAAAAATGTTTAAATTCTACATAAAATTGAAATGAGGAAATTATAAACTTTATGCCAATAAATCTGAAAATGTAGAGGAATTGGACATATTCCTAGAGAAATAACTGCGAGCACCGCACAAGGAGAAACAGGCTACGTAAATAGTCCTGTGATGATTCAACAACAAAAGCCCTTCCTTAAAACCGGTCCACAAGCACCTCCGGGCCCAGCGCCCCCAGAATTGTCCTCAGTATTCCAGGAGAAGCAGCCCAGGATCTCACACTAGGTCTGGCCCTGGGCTCAGCCACACCGTCTGTGTCTGTGACTGCATTGTTGGTGAGGAGGGGACACGGGTGCCCACTCCCAACCCACCGCAGCCAGCAGGGCTCAGAGCCGGGAGGGAATCCCTGTCCCACGGGCCGGGCAGCCGGCATGGGCACCAGGCACGTCCCAGCCCCCATGGAACACACGGGGGAAGCCCAGTCCTGGCGGGAGTGCAGGTTTGGCTGCTACCCTCTGGCCAATTTGCTGTGTGACCCTGAGCAAGCCTGTCCCTTCTCTGAGCCCTGATTTCCCCATGGATGTCAGAGGGCTACTCTGCCCACCCAGAAGCCCAGAGGGACCGCAGGGAGTGGGAGGTGGGCACAGGGAGTGGGAGGTGGGCGGAGAGGAGGTTGTGGAGGAGGCGGAGGGGAGGAGGGGGAGCGCGGCGGGGAGGGGGGAGCGAGTCCCAGGCTGATTCAGGCCCCGCCCCCGGGAGCAGTGGCGATCAAAGCCTGTCCCCCACCGAGCCCGCTGCCCTGCGCGGAAGCCAAGGGCAACGGCAGCTGACCCCACTCTCTCCAGCCGCAGTTCCCCTTCCAGTTCTGCCGAGACCCTCACCCCCAGCCGCAAAGTGGGCGCGCTGTGGGTGAGCAACGAGGAATCTGAGGCTGGGGGAGGGGAAGCCACTGGCCCGAGGGGGCTCAGCCCGCGGGGCTGCGCGGGGACTAGACGCGGCGGGCGGAGTCCAGGGTGGCCGCGCTCCCACCCCGGCCATCCCGGGACCGGTCATTGCGGGGCTGCCTCTCTCGCCCTGTGACCGGCTGGGGGTGTCGGAGGGTCCCCACCGGCCCGGGCTCGGGGCTGGGGCAGCCGGCAGAGCGGCGGGGAGGTCTGCGGAGCTGCGCGGACGCGCCCAGAAAGGCAGCCCGGCCTCCCCTGAGCCCCACAGCTTTCTCTGAGTCACCGCAAGGCAAGGCCCGGACCGCCCTCCGCGCGGGGCAGGCAGGTGTGTCCCTGGGGGCGAGGGCGGCGGTCGGCCCAGACCTGGGAAGGCTCTGGACCGCGGCTGCTGGAGGATGGGACCCCGAGCGGCTGTGCGGTCGGGCCAGCCAGCGGGGCCTTGGGCTGGGCGCTGTGTGTCAGGGGCGGTGCGGTGGAAGGCCCCGAATTCGGGCGGGGACACCCGGGCCCTGAGAAGCCGTACCCCCAGATCCGCTCCAGGGCAGGGGTGAGGAAAGGTGTTAGCAGCCGGGAACCTGGGGGCGGGGGAGGCTCAGCCAGCCCTGCTCCAGCTGGACCACCGCGCCTGCCTCTGGGCCCCCACCCGGCCCAGTCCTGCCCTCCCAGCCACCCGCTTGGGTGCAAGAGCCCTACACCCGAGGTAGGAACAGAAAGCGGGGCTCGGGGAGGCGGGGACAGGCCTCGCCCAAGGTCAGACCGCTGGGAAGATGCCCGGCGGGTCCCTCTGCACCCTTAGGACAGAGCCCCAGGCTGGCTGGAGCCTGGCCGAGATGCACAAACAGGAAGGAGGGAATCCTGCCTGCCACAGGGCAAGGCCGCCAGCAGCCCTGCCAGCCTCAGACGTGCCCCTGGGGAGGGAAAAGGAGGCACTCAAGCACCCCCCAGAGCACTGTCCTGACAGTCCCCATGTCCTGAGGGCCCCACCCCCTGAGTGCAAGGGAGGTGTCCTAACAGCCTGCCTGGCCTGGCCTTGGCCCCACAGATAGCCCAGACCCAGCAGTCGCCTCGAATAATGACTAATAAAATAAGGTCACCAAAGCCCCACTTTACAGAGAAGGATGTGGAGGTGACATGCTGGCGCCTGGTACATCGCAAAATGCCCTTCCCCCCGCCCTCGAGGCTCAAGGCCCTGCTGTGACCCCAGCACCCGGGTTGGGCTACGTGTCCATCCAGCCCCTCACCCGAACTCCTCCATGGCCTCAAACACTACCTACCGGGGGCCTTGGGTGCGGGGCGTGGTTGGCACCAGGCCAGCTGAAAAGCTTCGCTCCCGGGAATTGTAATATTCTGGGGTGGGACCTCCAGGAAGTGAGTCTATGGAGGGGGCAGAGCCGAGATGTGCGATGCTGGCTGAGGGGGACCTGGTGGAGGGGGTGCAGAAAGGGGGCATTTGCCTGGATGACTTCCCCATACTCACCTTGCCCTTTGGGCCCCGGACTGAGTTGGGGCCTCTCCCGCCAGCCCCCAGCCAACTGGGGCTTCTTAGGGGGCCCAGAGCAGGGCCACTCGTGGGTGTGGCAGTTTTGCTTAAACAGAACCCAAGTTTGCATCCAAACTGGCCGCTGCCAGGGCCCAGCTCCAGCCTCCAAGTGGGGCCGGGCGTGGGCGCAAGTTGGTGTGTCACGAGGGCAGCGGTGGGGCTGGGGGACTGTGAGAGCGGTGGGGAGGAGAGCTGCGAGCAAAGGAGGGCCCTAGATAGTGGCCTGAGTGTCCAGCCTTGGGTGCGCTTGCGCGTGTGTGTTTATGAGCACGAGGGCGTCTGCTCACGGGGTGTTCGTGCTTGTGCTGGGTGTGTGTGTGAACGTGCACGGCCTCAGCTGAGGCCCCCGGCCGGCCCAGGGAGCCGAGAGAGTGGGAGCCCCGGATGTAGGCTCCCTCCTCGGGGGATGCTGGTGCCCACAGGGGCGCACGGGACGCTCGGCCTCACCCCATCCTGGAACCCCACGAGGAAAGTGCCGAGCTCGGCTGACTTGTCATGAGACCGTCAGACTTTCTGAAGCAACACCCACGGGCAGCCGAGGGCCCGCCCCGCCTCCCCAGCATTTCCCAAGATGAGCCTGCTGCACAGGGGGGCATCCCAGCCTCCTGCTCTGCCTCCAAGGCTTCGGGAGGGCCCAGGAACCAGCCTCGGCCTGCCCGGGCCTGGGGGCCAGCACTCCTCACCCGCCCCGCGGCCACTGCCACTGCAGCCGCAGCAGCAACCAGTTTTCCCATCGCCCTCTCCGGCCTGTCAGTCCTCCTGGCCCGCCAACATCGGCAGCCTCCCCAGTCTGCACCGCTGCTGCCTGGGCCCCAGACCTCCGGAGCTGAGCTCCAGAGCAGGCTCTGCCCCGACCTCTGTCCTTTCCACATGCAGTTTCCTCCGCTTGGCCACCCTGTCATCATCTCTGGCCACTGCCTGGTCCCTGGTCCCTAGAGCAGTCTCACAAACGTTCAGAGCCCGGCCCCCACTAGGTGAACGCTAGTGCTGGGCACAGGTGGGCAGAGGAAGGGAAGGTGAGTCCCGCCCAGCCTGAGGGCGCAGCGGGGTCTCGAGGGCTGGGAGGGGCAGCAGGTGGGCCCGGCGCTTCTCCTCCTGCACCTGGAGACACCGAGACCGGAAGCAGGCCCACCAGTCCACCACCTCCCTGGGCCCGGCAGCCAAAAGGAGCATCCCCACCTCCTGTCCACCCCAACAGGACCAGCGGGCCCGAGTCTCTTTCTCTCTGGGCTGAAAGGCCAGCACCTAGATGCCCAGCATGGTGTGACCCTGTGACAGGGCAGCCCACCACCACGGGCACCCCCCCCTGCCCACCTGGCACCTGCAGGTAAGCGTGTCTGAAGCACCCTCCCGCCACCCCCCAGGGCTCCCAGTGCACCAAACGGCCATCTTCTGAGGACCCCCTGCAGGCCACACGGCCCAGCCTTGGGAATCTGCCTGTCCTGGGACTGAAATGGCCATGCTGGTGCCCTTGGGCACCCTCCAACATCGGCTGGAGCTGAAGCAGGGCAGAGTCAGGGAGATGCCCGGCCTGGCTCTGCCACCCCCCACCCCTGTGCCCCCACCCTCCACCTGCTGGGTGGTGAGGTGATCAGGTGCCCCAGGGCTAAACCCAGGAAGGCAGGGGACAGGGGGCGCAGTGTGAGCACAGAAGACAGCGCAGCCACTTACCGAGCCCGACGTCCTCCCAACTTGCCCAGAGGTGAAGGTCCCAGGTTTGCAGCTCCCTCTGGCCGTCCTCCCCACTCCTCGCCTCCACAGCCCCTCCCTCCACCGCCCCGCCCACAGGCCCCTTCTCTGCTGTGCCAAGAGCCCGCCAAGCCCCCTTCGCCCTACCAGAGGGACTGGGCGGGTCCCCTTACAGGCCCCCACAGCTGGGCCAGGCCCCCGCCCCTCCCCCAGAGCGCCCCCGCAGGCCGAGCAGCTGACTGGGGGAGGAGACACCGCCCAGCTCGGGGTGTGTGAGTCACTCACACCGCCCCGGTCCAGTCTAGTCCTGCTGTGTGGACAGACTCAGATGTCACACAGGACCGTTCCGGCAGGCTGTGCACGAGCCTGGGACAGAGGCTGAGGGCTGTCGGGCTGGGGGTACAGGGGAGGGGTGTGGAGGCATAGCCCAAGGCGGGGACGGAGGCCCTTCCAGGAGGGAGCCAGGATGGGCACAGGCTACTGCTGCCTCTGGAACCTCAGTGCTGCACGGCCCCCCAGACTCTGCTGAGACCACTGCCCAGGGCACAGCCAGCCCCTTCCACAGCCAAGGCCACAAAGGCCAGAGCGGGGCCAGACCAAGCCCACCCACGGCCTGGGCCAGTGGCCTTGGGGAAGGTGGCCTTGGCCACTGCCCCCCTGCCCATGCCCTTGGAGGGTGGGTCCCCGGAACCAGCAGTTTTAACCACCCCCTCCCCAGTCGTTGCCCAACTCCCCCGCTCCCCAGACCCCACCTGCCGGGCCTGCCCCCTCTTGTCACCTCACCCTTCTGCCCCCAGGACTCCCAGCTCCTGCCCTGGGGGACCCCTGAGGGGGGCGGGAGAACGCGGATTCTGGCTCCAAGGCCCCTCCCAGCTCCAGGAGCCCAGGCAGGCCCGGCAGGCCTATCTGCAGATCTGCTGCTGGTCCGGGGGCTGCCCTGCCCTGCGCCTCTCAGCCCCATGGGGTGGGGCCCAGCTGGCTGCGGGCACCTGCATCCCACAGGCAGGTCGGAGCAGGCCGGCACAGCTGAGGGGCCCAGGCTGGGGTTCAAGGGTGGCAATGGGTCAGCCCGAACCTGCACCTACACCCCCACCAGACACACCAGGCCTGCAACGGTGGCCGCAGAGCTGAGGGCTCCTTGCTGAGGGCAACAGGCACCGAAAGCAGCTGCAGGGAGGCCGGGCCCCCACCAGGACAGGGGAAGCCCGGAGCGACCTGAGGTGGGGTGACAGCAGGGGAAGGCCCCCGGCCGCTCGGAGGGCTCCCGGGTAGGCGGAGGGCTCCACCAGCTCGAGGCCAGTTCCCGGCACTGCTGGGAACACTGGGTGAGAGGCCTGAAGGAGGAAAAGCACCCAGGGCCCCCCCGGCCTGTCCCCCGTGAAAACCTAACAGTCATAAAAGACTCTAGTCACACTGAGACAGGAAACCGGCCAGGCCTGCTGGCCAGTGACCTCACCTACCCCACCGGCCCACACAGTTCTCACCTGGGAATTCTTTGTTTACTGCTTGACACCCCACCAGACTGTTACCGACACCCCCAAACGCCCCGCCCCGCCCCCGCCCCGGGCCGGGCCTGCTGACTCAGCTGGGAGGCGGGGGTAGACACTGGCACGGAGCAGGGTCACCCCGCCCCGCCTCGTCCCCTCTGAGCCTGGGCGCTCCATCACAGTGAAGCCGTCCGCCATCCTCCTGAGCCCTCTGCCACCTCCCCTGCGGCCACCCGCCGGGCCCTGGACCATTGTGACAGCCTCGGCCGGGCTCCGTCTCCTGCGGCCAGGCACCCCCACCCACTGGCTGGAGGAGGCCTCAACCCTGACACCCTATGCTCTGACCCCGCCCCCCACAAGCCCTCTCCAGACTCCAGCATCCACCCGCCCGGCTCAGACCCTGGACTCGCTCCCTCAGGAGGCCAGCGCCAGCAGCCCTTGCCGTGCTGTGCGGGGGCAGCTCCAGGGCGATGGGAAGTGGCTGGGAAGGGAAGGGGTCAGCTGCTGGCACGGGGCTCTGGGTCAGGACCACTGTGACCCGGTAGCGGCGAGAGTCAGGGGGCCACTCCTCACCCCGCCCCTGGGCTGGTGTCAGTCCCGCAGGGTGTACCTGGCTCCCCAGCGGATAAGGGCTCTGGGTGAGGAGGCCCTGTCCACCCACCTTGGCTCCCGGGGACCCCACCTGCCGGGCCCCTGGCTCCAGGCAGGTGCTGGGCCAGCTGAAGGGACGCTGGCCGGGGCAGCTGCTGCGCTGCCACACCTCCTGGCCTGGATGCGGGCTGCCCAGCACGTGTCCGCCGACCCCCGCTGCACCGGCAGCCGCAGCTCAGAGCCGCCAGGACTCCAGGCCCTTGGAGTCACTGTGGGAAAGGGCGGGGCGGGGCCAGGGGCGGCTGATGGTGAATCCGCCGGCGAGGAGGTCGGGGCAAGCGTGGCATTCTCAGGGCATGTGTCACGGAGGAGCCCGCAGGTGCTGCCACCCAGGAGCAAGGCCTGCCGGGGCGGGGGTGCGGGAGGAGCCGCCTGGAGGGGTCCTGCATTCAGGTGCCAGGTGGGAGGCCACCCTCTTCCCGCCTGGAAGGGTCTGGCAGCACTGGCAGCTCTTGGGAAACAAGGGCACCAGCCAGGGTCGGGGGAGGAGTAGGAGGGGCGGGGCCCCCAGAGCCCAGTATGGGCAGCCCACGGTCTGACCCCCACCCTGGAGTGGGCAGCCAGCCGGAGGCTTGAGCCCCAAACAAAGTAGCCTTGACCTGGCCCAGCGGGGCCTCACCTCCGGGGCCTCCAGCCCACGCAGACACCGGCACCTGGGTGGACCCTCCAGTGGACAACGGGGCTGAGCGAGCCTGTCACCGCACTGTTGTGACAGGGAGGCCCAAATAAGGACCCCACCCCGGGTTTCCTGGCCCGCTCCTTTCTGAGCCCCGGCCATCCTCTCGGCAATGGACACCCACATCCGGTGCTGTGTCCGGGCAGGAGCCCATCTTGGACCTTCCCGGGACTCCTGGCAGTTCAACCAGCTAAGAAGGTGGAAAGCCCGCCTCTGCTGGCGGCTGGGAGCCACAGCTCCGCCTACCGCTCCAGCAGCAGCCCTGGGCGCGACGCGCCGGCGAGTCTCTACGGCCAAGCTCTCTGGGGAGGGGCCCAACGCCGCCCCTCACCCTCGGGTACACACACTGGGTCCTCCGGCTCCCCGCAGGGCAGGAACCAGGTGAGCAGTGGGCACGGGGGGACGCCACCTCCCACCCTGCCCGGGCCCCTCAGGCCTCCTGGGCCCAGCTCCATCTTTCCATTTTAGAAAGTGCTTCTGACTATTAAATATTTATCCCAGCGAGGTGGACCTTTAGCGCCCAGCCGCCTGTGCCTCCAAAGAAAAGAAAAAGGGAAACCTGAGGAAGAGGCCAGGCGGGCAGGCAGGGCCTGCAGGTGCCCCTGAAGGCGCCCGGTGTGCCCGGACCCGGCCAGGAGGGGCAGCTGCCCTTAGAATGGGGAGGGGCTCAGGGGAGCGTGGCCAGCTCTCGCGTGTGTGCAGCTGAGGCTCCCCGTCCACCCTCCCCACCCTCAGCCTCAGCTCCTCGATGCCCCTCCTCCGCCCTGCTGGGCCTTATCCCTTCCCCTGGGACCTGCCCTGAAACCCTCTGAGGCGCCCCGGTGCCCTTGGAACATAGCCCTCCCGCCTAACAGCACGGTCCCTACACCTCTCCACCCTTAACCCCACCCCCATCCCCAGACCCACCCTGTTAAGCTACGTGCTGGTCCCCAGTCAACATTCTCTCCAGGCCTCTTGCACACGATGCCGCATCAGGCAGCCCTTCCTCCTGGAAGCCCTCCCTGACTTCCCTGTGCACCGAGGTGGCACTGACGGCAGAAGCCCCACCTGTCTCACCTTTGATGAATGAACACTGGTGAATCCCTGCTCCCCAATGTGTGAACATCTAAGGCCCAGGGCCCCTGGGATGCACAGATGGACGGGTGGGTGGACAGGCAACCCCGCTTCGCATTAGCCCTAGGCGTAGGGTCTGCCTCCTCCTGCCCCTGTCCAGGCAGAGGGCCAAGCTGGGGAAATCTGGGCTTTTCACCCCTGAAATGGGTGGCGGGGGCCCCCAGATGGCCCATGCCCCACCCCACCTCCCTGGGGTTCTCCTCGCTGGGACCTCCACTTCCCCACCCCCAGGCAAAGCAGCCCCAGTCTGAACCTGAAACACAGCCTTTCAGCAAAGGCAGTCACAAGAGAAGATAGAGAGAGGGTTGGAGTCTGAAGGAGAGCAATCCAGGGGGCTTCCTGGAAGAGGCAGCTCCTGGCTGGGCCCAGGATGGAAGACTGGCCAGAGGGAGAGAAGGCCATGGCCTTCACAAGGGCAAGGCCATGATGAGCCCCAGGTGGAGTGGGCGCACAGTGGGAGGCAGGTGGTTTGGGGCACTGGACCCTCCTATCCACTCCTGGGCCCCACCCTGCTTCCTGAGGCTGGATCTAGGCTATCCAGAGTGTTTCTCCACAAAGAGAAGAAGTGGGGGTGCTGTCAGGAACCTGTATGCTATCACCAGCGGTGGCTTTCAGAATCGTCCTCATTAAAGTGTCAGGAGGGTCGGTACTCCTGCCCAGGATGGCCTCTGAGGCCTCTTCTCTGTGCCCGGCCTTGTGGGCCCCCTGCCTGGTGGGGCAGGGCAGCATCAGAGCGTGTGGCATGGCTGCTCTGACCCCTGTGGAGGCCAGAGAGGCTCCACTTTGGTTCGGGGCTCTGCCTCACTGCTCTGAAACTCAGTGTCCCTGTCTGCAAAATGGGGACACAGCCCTCTGCCAGTGTGGACAACCCAGGCAAAGCCACCAGTTTGGACTGCTCACTGGAGCCACCCCTTGGCCTCCCTGGCTACACGGCTCTACCTCTCTGCCCCGCCTGGGCCGTGAGCAGCCATGGTCGCTCCTGTTCATAGATTCGAGATCCAGCCGCAGCCCGGAGTCCAGGCCTGTGCGGAGGCCACCGGCCCTGTTCAGAAGGGTGAGGCCACCACAGGGCATGCCCGACATTGCACTGCTTTCGGGAGAGGCCCCGGTGTTGCCGTGGCCCCCTGCCAGGGAGAGACCACCCAGATACGCCTCATGGTGTCATCTGCTCCTGGGGCTCTCTGACCCCTGTGGGGGCTTCTCAGGGTGGGTGTGGGAGGGGCCTCAGGCCCAGCCAGGGGATTGAAGGTGCAGCGCAGAGGCCCAGCCTGGGAGTTGGGGGCTCCCTATCAGTAGTCTAGCTGCCTAAGACCCAGCTCTGCCTCGGGAAGGAACCAGCTGCCCCTGGGATAGGAAAGGGGGGCCCATTCCAGGTGGAGGTCGCCTGGGAAGGCAGTAGTGGGGTGGGGGTGCGCGGGTGCTGCTCAGACTGGCCAGGCACAGGGAGGCTAGGCGGGTCCTGTGCTGGTGTGTTCCCAGCACAGCCACCAGGGGGCAGCCTCCGAATGCAGGCTGGACCAGACATGGCTCCCTCCCCCGGGCCCCTGTCTGGGGCACCGACAGGATGTGGGAGGGGTCTTCAGAGGACCTGGAGGGACTGGTCCAGGAGGGCAGGTGTGGGCTGGGCAGAAACACGAGGGGCGGGGAGGGACGGGGAGGGCCTGCCCATCTCTGGCCTGCTAGGAGGGAACTGCAGCTGGGAAATGCCTGGACTGAATCCCCATGGCTCTGTATTAGGAATGCATGTTCCCTGGCCCCCTCAGAAGGATGGGGAAGGCTGGGAATCTGCATGCTGGACACAACCCCCCAGGGCCAGGTCTCCTGCCAACGCCCATGAAAGCCACTGACCTTGTTCCCTAAGAGGGGATGGTTTTGCAGGCTGGACACAAGGAGGAACTGCCCCAGAGGCCAGAGAACCACATGTCAGAGTAAGAATGAGGGCCTCAGCTGGGGAGGTGCTCCCAGCACAGGCCTCTGCAAGGCAGGAGGGTGGATAAGATGGCCCGAGACCCTGCAGCTTGGGAGTCTCCAGGCGGCCAGTAAGTGAGGAGAAGGCCATTGTGGGATGCGAGGCAGAGCAACGGCCCCAAGTCCTCTGGGCCCCGCTCCTCTCCCTGTGACGCGGCAGATTCCCAGGGATGTGGGCCAGGCCCGCCACAGTCAGGAGGAGGGGGCTAGGGACCCATCATTCTCCCGTTGGCTGTCCAGGGAGAATCGGGGTGCCTTGGGTTCCCACCTGGGCAAGGGAGGCCGAAACAGGAGGTCAGCTGGGCTTCAGTGCTAACCAGATTAATGGGCAACAGGAGGGACCATGGGGGCTCCTGCTGCAGCTGAAGGGGAGCCCCACCCCCTCTGCATCAGCAGTGCCATCGTCATCGATCTCCGCTTTCCCCAGGGAGTGGGGTTCCACCTGTGCTAATGCAGTGTGGCCCCAGCCCCCCTTGCTGGCAGCTGGCCAGGTGTCCTGGGTGTGGCCAGGCTGCGGCATTACTGACCCTGGGCTGGAAAGACTGTCCCTGCCCCACCCCACCCTGCCCTCCACGATGCTGAGACACCCAGACCCTGGAACCAGGCCCAGTGCAGGGACAGACAGATGACAGACAGAGCACCTGGTTCTCATTCTGCGGCCAGAGGTGCAGAGGGAGGGGTCCTGCCCCATGGGCAACCCCCACCTACCCTTGCTCAGAACTGGGGGACCCTGTGGCCTGAGCTCTGACCCCACTCAGGCCCCTCACCAAGCCCCAGACCTCAGCCACCACCTAGCCAGTGAGCCAGCACACAGCAGCCACACGCTGGAGCCAGCCCAGCCCAGCCTAGCAGTCCTGGACCAAAGCCAACAACCCCAACTCCTGGTCCAGCCAGACTGCTCTCCCCAAAAGCAGATCAGAGGGCAGTCCTGGCGGCAGGTTCCCACCGCCTGCTGACCCACGGCAGTCATGCCCCACTTACACGTGCGGCCCGCCCCAGGCGGCTGCCTCTAGGGACAGCACACGTCCCAGAGGGCTACAGCAGGGGTACAGTTGACAGAGAGGGAGAGACAGACAGTGAGTTACAGAGAGGCGAGGAGTGACAGGGTGGTAGAGGCGCGTCAGCGACCCAGAGAAACAAAGTGAGCGGCAGGGATGGAGAGGGGTGGGAGGCCAAGGGACAGGGACAGGTAAGAGATGAGACGCAGGAGGAGGGAGGCACAGACCCGAGCAGCCCCCGAGGCGCAGAAACGCGCTCGAGACCGCGGGCCGGTCCCGGAGGCTCCCCCACCCTGGCCGGCGCCGCAGCCCACCCGCAACGCGCGCCCCAGGACCCGCCCGGCGCGCGCCCCGCGCGGAGCCCACCCGCCCCGAGGGGAGCGGGCTGCAGGCGGGGAGGAGGCGCACCGCTGCCGGGGGCTTCGGACCAGGTGGGCAGCATCATGTGGAAGCAGTCGCACATCTTGGCGGCCGGGCGGTGCTGGCCGGCGGCGGCCCGTCGCGTCCAGTCGCAGATCCCGGCTCCGCCGCGCGGGCGGCCAGGGTGCGGGCGAGCGCAGCGCTCTGCCTCCGCTGCCCTGCGATGCCGCTGGCTGCAGGCCGCGGACTGCGGGCAGAGCCGGCGCCCCCAACCCCGCCGCCGCCAGGACCCCGCCCGGGCCAGCCCAGCCCGAGCCCAGCCACTGCGGAGCGAGCGCGGGCGGAGCCGCCGGCCTCATTCAGCCCATTGGCTGCTGCCCGCCAGGCCACGCCCCCTAGTGGCCACGCCACGCCCCTGTCCCTCCGGGAACCGGCTTGGCCCAGGCCCCGCCCACTAAGGCCCAGCCTCTCAGTCCGGACCCCGCCAACGTCCCACCTCTAGTCCGATCACCGGCACAGGCTCCGCGGCAGGCCCGCCCCTCCACTAGATTGGCCCCGCCCCGCGCCCCAACAGAGTCCTGAGTGTTGACTTTGGACGCCTGCCCGGGGGGGTCGGGGGTGGGGGGCCCGGGGGCGGTCCCCGGACGCCGCGCCAAGACTCCCGGACTTGACCTGCGCGCCGCAGTCTTGCCTTCCAGTCCGGAGACAAGACATTTCAGTCACAAGCTGGGGAGCAGGGCACCCTGGGCGAGGGCGTAGGGGCAGCGGAGCCCAGGGAGGCCACGGCATGTGATCTGACTCCACTAGCCCGGCCCTGGGGACTCCTGGTCTGGAGGTGTGCGCAGCGGGGTAGCATGGTGCCACGGTGGGGGTGGGTAGGGAAGGGTCCTGGAAGGCTCTGGGCAGACAGTCTAAGCTCGGACTTCAGGAGTAGGGAACAGAGTTCTGGACCGAAGCAACGCAGTAGTGTGTGTGCAGAGGACAGACGGAGTAAGAGAGCCGAAGCTGGTTCACACCGCGGAAAGTTTGGCTCAGGGGGGTTGGGGGCAGGGGGCAGCAGGGCTGACTACCAGGTGGCTGGGGGATGTCCCTAGGGGCACAGTGCTGGAGGTCAGGAGCCCCGCAAGAGGGTGGGGGCTGGACCGGGGCAGGGTTGTGATGAGGGAGAAGGGTCCTGGATGTTCCGGAAGCTGGCAGAGGGGACTTGGAAGACCACTGGGGAGGTTTAGGGGCCACCCTGGGCTCCAGCTTGGGTGTCGTGCAGACGTGTGCAACAGGGCACGTCTGGGGGTGTGGGCAGGGAGTGGGGATGCCTGGGAGAGCTCTGTTTCCGAGGAAGTAGGGGGTTACCTGAGGCCCAGCCTGGCGTAGACCTGAGGAAGGGCCCCTTGGGGAGTGCGGGTCCTGCTGGGGTGGGGGGTGAAGCGCCGGGGCCAGCACATTCCTGGGGGCTGCCCTGAAACGGTGCCGGTAGTGCTGGGGCAGATGAAACACACACAGTCAACTTTTCCTGGGGCAGAAAGGGGCCAGGCTGAAACAGGAGGACCACACAGACACACAGACTTGACACAGACACAGAAACACACGTAGACACACACATGACACAGACACACAAACGCTTGTAGATGAGATGTCACACACTGACACCAATACACAGATACAGGTCTACTTGGATATGTCCCCATGCACTCAGAGACAGGCACACACATGCACGCGCGCGCACACACACACAAGTGCTTGGGAACACACTCATACACGTGCACCCACTCAGGCCCACATGCCGGGATGTGCTCGACAGGACGCAGACACACACAGGTGCACACACAGAGCACACTACTTATTCCTGGGCTCACTCAGGGATCGCACAGCTGGCAGGGCCCAGGTGAGCCTGCCCGGGGGGACGAGTCATGCCTGGCAGTTCCCGCTAGCTGGGCTGCAGCCAGACGGCCTTCCAGCAAACGGTCAGACAGACACACACATCACTGCCGGGAAGAGGCCCTGGCGGCCTCCCGTCTCTCGAGCCCATGGCATGACGGGCACAGCCCTGTCCTTTAGGTGGGGACATCGGGGCTTGGGTCTCACCCCTCCTGCCCTGGTGTCTTCTCTCAGGCCAGGCGGCATTGCCCTGGGGCCCGAGACCCTGCCCTACTCGGTCCGGATGGGAATCAGTTACTTGTGGGCGCAGGGAGAGAGCTGTATGTGTCCCTGGGTGTGTCTGGCATCTGCTCGGGCCTGTCGGGAGTCTCAGCCTGCCTGTCCTGTGTGTGTGTGACTCTGGCCTTGTGGGCCTGGGAACAAGGGGCAGTCTGTGCAGTCAGCACAAGCTCTCTGGGCCCCTGCCCAATTAGGCATGTGAACTTGGATAAGTCGTGTGGCTCCCGGGCCCCGTTCAGCTGAAGCGGCCTCACCCTGTGTGGCATATATCCTGATTTTCCAGCATGGTGCACTCAGGGCTGCGGTGGCTCCTGTCAGCTCTGTGGGGAGGCGGAGGGGAGGCCAGGGGGCTGCCCCACCTAAACAGAGGCCACTGAGGGAGAGTGGAGGTGGGCACCGCTGGCCCCTCTGGGGACAGTCCCTGGGCAATTGGGTGCTCCCTGGGAATCCAGGCCAGCCGGGGCCTGGAGGAGGCTGAGGCAGGGACCCTCCCTGGGGCCACTTCTGCCTTTGGGCTTGGTGAGGGCTGGGTGGGCTGACATTTTCCTGCTGGGGCCGAGTTCACTCTGCAGCCAGGGAGTTGACTCAGCACTAGCTCAGGGCCCCAGATCCAGGATGAGGGTAGGCAGGGACACCCCCGCCCCGGCCAAGGGGTTGCCCCTTCCCCTCTCTTGTGTCCCCTGAGACAGAGGGCTGGCCTCACCCGCTGTGCACACCCCTATGTACCAGCGGGGGCCCTGTAGGCCCATTTCATCTCTGGAAGGGTGTGGTCCCTCAGGCAGTGTACCCCACAGATGGCGGACTGCAGCTGTGTAGAGGGAGACTGCCCAGGAGTCAGCCCCCAGGCCAGCCAGGCCTGGCCCTGCCTCCTCCTACCAGTCCCTCCTCCCACCCGTGGGGGCCTTGCAACCCCGGCCTGGCCCCAGGGTCACAGCGCCTGATGGGGAGAAGGCTGCCCGGGTAGGACCTGCGCGGCCCATCTGTGCCTGACCCCTGCCCTCCCTACCGCCCAGCTGAAGCCTGGCCGGGCGCCTGCCGCAGAGCCCTGCGCGGCCAGGAGCTCCTGCCATCACGCTCCACTCCAGCCCGTCCTGAGGTCCCCCTCTGGGGACAGATGCCCCGCTGGCGGAGGCCACAGCAGCTGGGCATGGCTCAGCAATAGCTGCCCCTCAAGAAGCATGGAGACGCGGGCTGACTCACAGCCACCCTTGGCACACACGAGGCCCCGCACCATTTCTGAGGGGCACCCCTGGGGGGGCGGCCTGTGGGGGCTCTGAGCGGCCCGCGCTCTCTCCTGCTGGCCCGCACTTGCTCAGCCCCCTCCCTAGGAGCACCGTGCCGGGAGGCTGGTGCCACACCCCAGCCCTGGCCCGGCCCGCTGGTCGCGGGTCTCAGACTGGGTACCCAGGTGCTGTGGCTGGCAATGCAGTGCACTGCTGGGGACAGGGCGAGGGGCCAGGGCTGCTGGCTGGCGTAGCTCCTTAGGCCCCCCCCTCCTCAGCAGAGCCCCAGGCCTGCCCCACCCACCTGGCTGGCTGCCCTCCGTGCCGCTCCGGGCAGGCAGGGATGCCCAGAGCATCAATGATTGATGCCTCCTTGCGGCAGCCGCGGCAGCATAAGCAAAAATAGCTCTGCCACTGCCCCTGCCCCAGCCCAGCCCAGCTGGAGGGGCACACAGGCTGGTGGGGGCGCCTGGGTCGCCCTCCACTGCCATCTGCCCTCCCACCCAGTCCTCTGCACAGAGGCGGGGGAAGGGCTCCAGGTCTGCTGCCCCCGGCCGCTAACTGCCTCACTCTCCCCCAAGCTGAGTGCCCACTCCAGGCCTGGGGACCGGCGTCCTCCTTGACTCACTCTAAGGACTCAGGGCTGAGGAGCGGACCAGCTAGGTGCTCCCTGGAGTGAGTGGCCCTCCCCATGGCTCATCAGGTGATGTGCAGAGTTGCTAGGATACCGTGGGGCTCCAGGCGGAGTGGCAGCTGGCCCCTTCTTCCTGAGGCTGTGTCAGGGGAGGCTTGGTGGGGCAATGGCAGAGGAGAAGCTGCCCACACCACCGTTCAGCAGGGCTGGGACGCAGGGCTGGACCGAGGTGTTGACAGACGAGCAGCCTGGGAGGGCCACATGGGCTCTCTCTTCACCACACTGTGCCCAGCCCGCACAGCACCTCGGGAGTCGTGGCTTGTGTCCCCTGCACCCCCACTTTAATAGGGACCTGCCCCCTCTGGCCAGTCTCCCCCAGCACGTGAAGCCTTTCAAACTTCAACAGCTGCCTGCCCTGCCCAGCCACCTGGAGGCCTGGCCCTTGGCTTCTGCCCCACGTCATGCCCAGAGCCCCCAGACGCCAGCCTGAGGAGCCAGGGGCCACCTGTCAGCTCCTTGGGCTTCCCCCACCCACTCCTGCATCCAGGGCACGGCACCCAATGTCGGGGTCACCTCTGCTGCCTCCTCTGAGTCTTGGTTCCCCCAACGCAGCACCTCCTTAGAGGCGTAGCCAGGGGTCAGCCAGGTGTAACCACACTCACACACACACACACACACACACACACACACACACACACACACACACAGGCAGTGGCTTAAACCAACTCTCATTTATTCCCTTACAGTTCCGGTGTCGCAAGGCTGCATTCCTCCTGGGGATCTGTTTCAGGACAGGTCGTGCCCTGGCCTTCTTCAGCTTCCGAGGCCACCTGCGCTCCTTGGTTGGTGGCCCTGCATCACTCTGACCTCTGCTTCCGTCCCGCCGTCTTCTCTCTCAGACTCTGACCCTCCCGCCTCCCTCTTGTAAGGACCCTTGTGATGACATCGAACTCAATGGCGTAACCCGGGACCCTCTTCCCATCGTGAGAGGCATAACTTGATCATGTCTGTAGAGTCCCTACAGGTTCTGGGGATCAGCAGGGGCTCCTGCAGGAGGCTTTATTCACCTACCACACCACATAATGCAGAACAACCCACCCGCAGGCCAGTGTCTTGTCGGGTCACCTCATTCTGTCCCCTGAGGGTCACAGTGCCATCCTCACTCGTCACCGAGGTCCAGACAGCGCATGGGGAGCTGCTGAGGGTCTGGAGAGCAGGCTCCAGCCCCAGCAACACTTCTTACTCAGGCCTTCGTGCCTGGCCGTCAGTTTCCTCACCGGGACATGAAGACAACAGCCCTCCTACCCCTCTCCAGCCCCTGGACTGTAAGGATGGCAAGGACAGTGAATGAGGGGGTCCGAGCAGTGGGTGGACAGCACAGGACCGATCTCCCTGGGTGACGTCGAGGCAGGAGAGAGCCGGTGTCTGGTCACCTTCCTGCAGGGTCACCCCAGTGACTGCCCAGCACTGGGCAGTCTGACTGCATTGCTCCAACACTGCATTGCTGGCCGTTGTGCCCCTCGGGAAGCAGGGGATGGGGCAGATGGCTAAGGTCCGGGGTTCAGAGAACGATCTCATCTGGTAATTTTTAAAATGGAAATTTTCGGTAGCTTAGCTGCGCAGGACCATTGAGAGAGCAGGTGATTCATGCAAACCGGACAGGGCCCAGGGAGGCCCCCAGGAGGTCCCAGGGTGGAGAACTCTGAGCACGAAGGCAGACTGGGGGACCGCGTGTGGTTCAGGGCTTCAGCCGGGGGCCTGATGGCCGCATCTGCGGAGGGCTGATCTAGGCAGATGGGGAAAGGCCAGGAGTGCCTGGGAAAGGAGCTAGCAGGAGGGCAGGGCTAGCCCACGAGCGGCCCTTGCCCTGGGGCATGTGGCAGCAGGAGGGGCTGGTGGTCCATGGCCCAGACTGGCCCTGCCTTGCCTTGGGGCTGGCTGGTGACCAGGCCGAGAATCAGGGCTCTACATGGGACCCGAGAGGGAGGGGGTCGCGCCCCCGCTCCTGCCCGCCAGGAGGCCCACGCTTGGAAGTACTAGCTTCTGGGGATTCAGGGTTTGACAAGACAGATGGCACAGCTACACACATCCCCACTGAGGCGGGGCAGGGGCACGAGAGGGCATCCAGGGCGGCCCGGGTCGGAGGGCTGCAGCTGGCCGCCGGGGCTGGGGGGATGGACGTTGGCGGCAGCACGCGCCTGCTCACTCCCGGCCGCGGGGCGTGTAGGGCGCCCGCTCCACGTTGGGTGGCAGCACGAGGAGTCGTCTAATTAACCAGAGCCTTTTCGCGCGGCGGCTGAAAGGCGCGGGGGTGACGGGTCCCGCCCAGGCCGGGCACAACCGGATAGTCCGCTCCCTACGCTCACAGAACTTCGCCGGCGCGGGGGCGGGGCCTGGCGCTGCCACGCCCCGCGCGGCGCCGGCGCACTGACGCCAGGGCTGCAGACGACGGAAGCTGGACAGTCGCGCGTCGTTGCCGGGCAACTGTCCAGCGGAGGCCGAGGAGACCCCCCGCAGCCTGCTGCGCCCGCGGGCGGAGGCGGAGACTTGGCCGAGGTGGGTGCGGGCCCGAGCCGGACGCCGGGGCCCCAGCGCGCTCCAAGTCCGCCCCTCGGGAGCCGTAGGCCAGGCCCGATCGTGGTCCTCAGCGGCCACCTCGGACCCCCGCCCGCCCCGCGAGGGGACTACCCGAGCCCCCAACCCAACTCTCGGGGACCCCCGGGCGCCGCCCTCCCTCGGGCGCCCGGACTCTCCCCGGCTCTGCCAGACTGGGCCTCGCAGACCCCTGCCCACGGCGGCCGAGACAGGACCCCGCAGTTCGTCCACCCTCCCAGGCAGTGCTGACCCCCAGCACCTGGTTGGTCTCTAGGACACGCCCCTGTGCTGGACCGTTCGCCCAGACGCGTGGAGGAAGAAGCCGGGCAGCGGCTCCGGTCACTTTTGCCTGGGTGACCAGGCTGTGTATGCGGTCTGTGTCCGTTCCGCAGCGACAGTGGACCCACACCAGCCCATCCGTACTCCCGAGGGAGCCGCCGGCAGCTGCTGGGCGGCGGGCGAGCAGGCAACCCCGTCGGGCCCTGTCCAGCCCCGGGCAGCTCCCGCACAGCGGTGTGGATGTCTCCTGAGCATCTTCCCATCGCGTCTATGCGGGCTTGGCGGCACCAACATGCAAGGCCAGCGGGAGCTGGGGGGAGCACCTGGCCACGTGCCCCCTCTCTGCGCGTTTCTGAGTGACCTCGCAGAGCAAGCAGGCGGGGTTTCCTTCTGCCGGGTTTCTGAATACAGCGGTGCAGGCTCGGCACCTGGGACACAGGGCGGTGACGCTGTGGGGTGGGCGAGTCCCCGCTCCCTTCTTCCCCCGCCCGATGGGGATGGGGAAGCCAGGATCTCTGGGCGCAGCGGAGAGGGCTTGTCTGCCTCCGCCAGGGGTCCAGACCTAGGGGAACACAGCGGTGCCTGGGGAGAGTTTGAAGGCTTTCGGGAATCCTCAGCCAGGTCTGAACAATTCTCTCAGTCCTTTGAGCTCCCGGAGAGGCCCACAGAACCTCAGCCGACAAGAACCATTTCTGCCCAAAAGGAGCCTGGTTCTCACCAGTCTCACCAGGGTGGACCTGGGGTGACAGGAACCAGCGCCATCACACCTTCTGAGGTATTTCTAAAGTATTCGTCTTTGCCATGTTGCACGGGAAGTGTTTCCTGTGCTTTGGTGGGCTGGCCAGGGAGGGGGTCTGCTTCTCTCCGGGCTTCATCCCACCCCCACTTTCCTTTCCCGCCACCTTCCTAAGGGGAGCGTCTGCCCACTCTCCATCAACCAGGCTGTATTTTCCTGGCCCGTTTAGGGCACGTGGTGAAAGAGCATTTCTTTCATCTGAGTTGTCAATCTACTTATTTAGAAAACCTCACCAAGAGTCACATTTCAGTGTGCATGCACTGACCGGGCACTGGGGGTGGCCTGGAGAGCCCAGGACTCGCCCCCTTACTCCGTGCACCTTCCTGCCCTGACCTCCAGGGTTTCCCTTCAGTGTGACTGCCTCTCATCTTCCTCTTTCTCTGCCTTCTCTTCCCAAATGGTTTACCCCAAACACCAAAAGTGAAACAGAGAAGGGAGGAAAGGATTTGCTGGTTCTAAGGATGGTCCGTTTGTTTTCTAAACCAGGACCTCTGACAAGATCCACTCTTCGTACATACAGTTAGCTCTGCTTTAATGCTTGTTTTGAAGACAGGACTGTCTTCCAATGCGATTACTGTATCGGGGAACAATTGAAGCATAATGTGAACTTTGCAGGAAACCCCAGGTGAATGCAGAAAACCACACCTGCTGAACTGAGGCCCATGTGAATATGCACCATGCACACGCCCACCTCTCCCAGCCTCCTCGGTCTACCAACACCCACCCAGACATCAGACAACCCACCTTCCAGCACTTCACACTAATTCACAACCTGCAAACCTCTTTTCCGGGAAGGGCCATGTTTATTGTAATAGGAATGGATTTCTCAACCAATTAACATGTGGGGAACAGTGCTCACATTTTCATTGTGTGCACATCTTTTTTCCATGTGCCACTGATGAAGTTTATGACTATTGTGCCCTAATCACACTTTTCCACACACACTGGTTTCCATTGCACGATGCACAGTGCAGTGATTTGCAAGAACGAACATGTCATGTTTCAGTAGCAGCAACGGTATATAATCATTTACAAATTTCATTTGTACCGAAATTATATATTTGGAATAAGGTGACATGATATGTGTATTTCTCCTAATTTTGGTATGTTTTTCAGCCTATTGTCAGCTATGAGAAGATTTTTAGGTTCGCTTTTCAAGAAGTACCAGTCCCACAGGCAACTGAAGATGTTTCCACCTTAGACCATTTCTTAGAAACAGGCAATGAAGAAAAACTTGGCCTTGAATCTGTGCATAAACTGTGGTAATGAACTTGGATTGGCGCTCACATGTCTTCTGGCAGCTCTGCATTTATGCCTTTGGTTGATATGGTGGACGCATGGGGTCTTCTGTTTTTACCTCTATAGAGGGCTTCGTCCCTCCCGAGGTTCCACCACCTGTGGTCCAAGGGTCGAAGGACCGGGTGGCACAGGTGCAGCAGCTCCTCCTTTTGGAGCCATGTCCAGCCCTTCCCCCACCCCCCACCAGCTCACCCGGAGCAAAGTGGGCCAGGGAGTGCCAGCTCCTCGGGTCTTGGTGAGAGTGCTGGGGGTGAGGGAGGGGCCAGTGGGCTTGGGTGGTGGGCACAGGGGCTCCTGGGGGACTGGACCGAGTGACCCTTAGTGCCCTGGAGACACCCCAGTGCCCTGGAGACATTCTAGGCCCACCGCAGGGTCAGCCCACCGGTGCTCCTGGGGCTGCCAGCAAGGCTGACACTCCCAGTAAAGGTCCCTAAGGGAGATCACAGAGGCACTTGTTGTGGACGGCCATTTTCTTAGACTCTCTTTCACTGAGCACTGAGCAAAAAACCAGTTTAGCTCGAGTGGATAAAATATAGGCTGAGCAGCCTGGGACCTGCTGGACCCAGGCCCCAGAGGGAGGAGGTGGAGGTGTGTGGGAGCTAGCTTCCCTGGTCCCTGCGCGCTGCCGGGCAGGCGGGCAGGTGGAGACATTGTCAGACAGCTCTGCAGGTGGGCTCTCCTAGGCTCTGGCCGGGGTCCGAGCTGGGGTCCCAGCCAGCGCCTGCCCAGAGCACTCTCCCCCCACCCCAGCAGAGGCCTGGGGACCAGAGCCAGAGCCTGGATGACCAGGACAGCCCAGGTGGCTGGTGTGCCCTCTGGGCATGCTGCTTCCCCAGGTCGTGGTCCAGGGCAGAAGGCGGGCCGTGTGATCCTGGGGCACCCGCAGGCACTGGTGGTCCTGCGTGTCGGGACCGGGCTGGGCTGGACGCTGTGGTGACACAGAGGGTCAGGGTTACTCTGGGGTGGTCTGGAAGCGACTCGGCACTTGGCGAGTCTGTCCCCCTGTAGCCATTTGCGCGCCTGCCCGTGCCTTCTCTCCTGGAGGCCAGGCTGAGCAGCAGGGCGGGGCCCCGGCACACACTCGTGTTCATCCCTCTCGGCATCTGCTCCTCTCGGTTTCTGGACATCTCTGTGGTACCTGGCGTGGCTCTAGGCACCTGAGATCATCAGGAAACAAGACTGCGGGGCTTCTGCCCTCGGAGGAGACACGAGGTGGTGAAATTGGTCTTTCAGGCCAGGGCTGTGCTGGGCGCCTGCAGGGCAGTAGGCGCTTGCGTGAACGCGCAAAGCGGCGAGAAGCCGGGCTCCTGTGGTCAGCTCTGAAGGGCCAGGCGCCCTCTCTGCCTCCCGTCTGAAGCCCTCCGGGCTACTTTGTAACTAATGCCGCTCCTTCCCAGTTCCGAACCCAGAAAACTCTGGAGAGCTCTTCAGAGCTCCAGGACCGTGACGACTTCCCGAGGCCTCTGGAGCGAGTCCCGTTGCCGGGAAAACTTCCTTCTTGTTCTCGGAATAGATGCTGCTCAGAAGGTGAAATGACCTGGGTGGAGGTGGGCTCCTGGGGGCTGGCAGGACTGCGAGCATCTCTGCCAGCCACCCTGTGCGCCGCTCCTGGACGGGGCGGGAGGTGGGGCGCGCGGCGCGCACATGCAGCTGGGACGCTGCCATCTCAAGGCGGGAAGGGTGAGCCAGGGCGCCCTCCTCTGGCTCCGGCAGCTCCTCGACGGGCCATCAGGCGCAGCCCTGCCCTCGGCGCCTGGTGAAGGAGGTGCCCTGGCAGCGCGGTGATGTAGTGGTGCACTCTGCCGGGGGCCGCAGGGCGCAGCCACCCCACAGGTGCTGCTGGAGGCGGTGGGCTTGGCGCCCGGGGCTCTGGCGGGGCCGGGTCACTGTGAAGGCCGCGGGCGGGGGGTGCAGGGGAGGTGTGGGGTCTGCCGTCAGGCGGGCCCTGAGGTGGGAGCCAGCCAAGCCGGAGCAGAGCGGTGGCGGGGGACGCGCTCAGGAAGGCCCCGGCCAGAGGCCACGTGTCTCACCGAGCGCCAACTCACAGCCACTTACACGCCGTAGGGCTCATGAGTCATCAAAGAAATGCAAATTGTAAGGATGGTCGTCTTTCAGGCATCAAGCTGGCAAAGATCTTTTTCCATTTTTTAAGTATTATGGAAATTTTCAAAAGTGGAAAACACAGAAGGGGCTGGCAGGCAGGCCCCGGTGAACACGGGGCACAGGAATGGTGGCCGTGGCCACACTGGCCAGGAGGGGGCCTGCGGGGCTGGACAGTGACCCGGCTGGTGAGTCTCTGTGGGAGGAAAACAGTGGGGGGAGGGGGCAGGAGAGGCGGCGAGGACCTCGGTTGAGAAGGGCACCGCGGTCCTTGGCCTGAGGGCCGCGTGAGCCGGGGTGGGCGGCTGGCAGCCCCCAGCGGAGCCTGAGTCGGGGCCACGTTGCCATTTTACAGGGAGACGTGCCGGAGGGCCCAGGTGAAAAAGAGAAAACGACCTTTTAATCTGCCTTCCTTCTGCTGACACTGGTTTACTTCCTCAGAGCCCTTCGGAGGGCCCGGGACGCACTCTGGGAGACCCTGGCCTCCACGAGCCTGAAGAGCTCGGCTTCCGCCTGCACCGCTGCAGAGCCCTGATCCAGACCAAGGTGAGAGCCCGGGACGCCTGGGGCCTGGGTCTCGGGTTCCAGTCGCTTCTATCCTTTAACTCTCATGGGCTCGTAAGAGTCAGAGGGGCGGCAGGCGGCCTCCGTCCTGCCGCTCCTCTGGAGGAAAAGCCTCTTCCGGGAACAGGGTCTCCCGCCCACCCTGGGACCACGTGTCGGGGTGCGCGGTTAGCAGCCCAGCTCCCGCGGGGCGCGAGCTCAGCCTGGAGAGGCGCGTCCCCACCCCCGCGCCCCAGGACCCCGTGCTGCCCCGGATGTGGAGCTGGCTCTGAGCGCCCCCCTCCCCCAGGGAGAAGGCGGGGCGGCACCGGTTGGAGTGCGGGGTGCCACGCAGGGGGCGCCGAGGCCAAGGGCCTGATCCGGAGCTGGGGCGGCAGGAGGGCGTGGAGGGAGCGGCGCGGAGACGGGGCTCTCGGCGGGAGCCGGCTCCGATGTGAGTTGGCGCCGCCCGGCTGGCGGGAGACGGGCACAGGGGCCACCCCTCTGCCCTGTGAAACCGCGGGGCAGGAGGCGGAACCTTCTAGAGGCACGTGGCTGGAACCGTCTTAGAGCATCAAGACAGAAACGTCCCCAGCAAGCCCCCCACCCCCACCCCGGTCAGCCCCAGCGGCGACCGCGGCCGCGGCGCGGTTCGTTGGGAATGTCCCTGGGGCCACCGGCCGGGTGGGAGGAGGACGAGGAGAGCGACAGGGGCCCGGGGCCCAGCGTGCCCTCCTCACGGTGCAGTCCCGTTTGCTCCGGGTGAAGCTGTGGCTTCTGTCCCCGCGCGCCTCTGTGGTGGCAGCGCGTGGGGAGGGGCGCAAGATGAGGGTAAGGAGACGCCGCCAGAGACGGGCGAGGGCCCCGGGCAGGCGCGGGCGGCCGGGGGCGTCTCTGGGGGCGCGCGTGCTCTCCCCGACCTGTCCCTCCTTTCTTGCCAGCTCCCAGGGACGCCAGGCGGCAGACAGGGCAGCCTGATCACGTACAGCCTCTTCCTCAAGACCCCCATACACGGAGATGGGCAATACACCACAATTCCAAGGAAAAAGAAGATTTTCAGCCCTCGTAACCTAAAGATGGCATTGTTTAACAGCGACGTTTGCTAAAGCGCGAGGGCTTTGTGTCTTGATGAGGGATTGTGCGGCTTCTTACCGGTTTGGTCTGGTACTGGAAACCAGAGCTATTTCGTGGAGGGGTGTCCTGTATCAGGGCTGACGCTTTGATGGGGGGTGTGTCCCTCGGCAGAGCCAGTCACCAGGAAGGGGGCACCCGGGACCCCAGGAGCCCCACCCCAGCCTGGCTCCAGGGACCCCCCCCGGGAAGGTGTTGCCAGCCGCTGGGGGCACCTGTGAGGGACCCCAGGCCTGGCTGCCTGAGCCATGCTGCCTGGGACCCCAGGGTGGCTTCACGTGTGGCTGGAACTGTCACTGGGAGCAGCCGTTCAGGGACCCGGTAGGCCCTGCGTGCGTTGCTGCCACACTGGCCCCTGGCCTGGGTGTCCACGTGGCAGGGCACGCGCAGGGGTAGGTGCTGTTCCCGCAAAGCGAGTGTGCTCGCCTGCCCGGTGCCTGGGTGCGTATCCAGTGGTGATGTCTGCCTGCGGGCAGGCGAGCCATCCTGTATCAGCTGAGGGAACCTCTTATGACCGCAGAGCCCAGCAGTCGGCACTGCCTTTCGTAAAATTTTATTAAGTAACAACAACAGCCTGGGGCTTCCCTGGTGGCGCAGTGGTTGAGAGTCCGCCTGCCGATGCAGGGGACACGGGTTCGTGCCCCGGTCTGGGAAGATCCCACATGCCGCGGAGCGGCTGGGCCCGTGAGCCATGGCCGCTGAGCCTGCGCGTCCGGAGTCTGTGCTCCGCAACGGGAGAGGCCACAACAGCGAGAGGCCCGCGTACCACAAAACAAAGAAACAAACAAACAAAAATCAATAAATAAATAACAACAGCCTGGACAAGCTGTGTTCTTGCTGAATCACCGGCTCTGTGGGGACCTGGTGCTGGAAACCCCGGCAGGCGGCCCTTCCAGCCCCTCAGGGAGGCCTGGGGATTGAAGGCTGGTGGGGCCCGGCACACGCACGGCAGGACCCCGGCATCACTGTCCCTCCAAGGCCACTGTCGAGTCTGGGACACCACAGCCGGGGGCAGCCTCAGACGCCAACTCCATCGATGGAGGTGTCAGATCCAGACAGAGGTCAAGTGGGGTCACAGTGACCAGCAGATGCCACCTGTCACATGGGAGAAGGAGGCGGCTGGCTGTCACCCGCACCCCAGCACCCTCGGCCACTCCACAGACCACCTGTGGATCTGAGGCTTATGTTAAGAGGTAACAGATTTTGGGGGCTGTATGTTTGGGAAACCTGCCTAATTTCTCAGCCGGAAAGAGGTGGGAGTTTGGAAACTGCTTTCTGCCACGCTGCTTCCGCCAAAGGGGAGCATCCACTCGGGGTCTCCCAGGACCCCTCCAGCAGAGGTCGCCTGAGCCGTGCCATCATTTCCTAGCCTTTGGTTAAAGTTAGACGTGACAACCCAAAATACGCCATTGTGCTTCCCCCCCAGATTCAAATTCCGATGCTGTCATTTCACTGTCCTCACAGCTGCCCTCCCTGCCCCCTGGCTGCAAGCCGAGCTCTCCCCCCCCCTCGCTGGCCGTGTCCAGCTGGGTCTCCAGCCGCTCCTCACACAAGTCCCAGACTCCACAGGCCCCAAAGCCAAACTTCCCCCCGACCCCGCTCTGCTCTTCCGCCACCCACCCGCTCCTCAAGCCGGAAACCACTGCTCCCCCCCCCTCACTCCCCGTCTAATCAAACACCACGTCTACCTCTGATTCTGTGTCCTCGTGTCCAGCCCATCTGCTGGAGGAGGGGACTCCTTGAGTTGGGAGAGACAGGCTGGCACACGGTTAAGTGCTGACTGGTCACCTGATTCAGATGTACAGGGTGTAAGAGGCGGTCACTCTTACCCTGAGCAGAGCAAGCCCAGTCAGCTACCCAACCATGGTTTAAAATAAACACGGTCGAGACTACAAAGAAATCTAAAATACTTACTGAAATCAGGCAACAGAAGAGGCCCACAGCCGCTCTCATCACCGCAGCGGCGACAGAGGAGACTTTCAGCTCCACGCTGGGCCAGCAGAGTCCAGTCCTGAGCAGCCCCAGCGGCGGGCAGGTCTGGACCCATCCTCCAGCCCGGGCGTGAGGGGGAGAGCTGCAAGAAATCCCCCCGGAGCAGAAGGCAGCTCTCTCAGAAGTCGGAGGGGGTCGGAAAGCAGAGAGAAAGCCCCTCTGGCAGGCACTCTGGGGTTTCTGCCACCAAGTCGCAATCAGCATCACAGAGCTGGGTTCAGAGACATAGGCCTGGAGAAAGCTTGGCCACTGTGTAAAGAGGAGCCTGGCTTCCTTGAGAAGGAGTCCTGAGTGACCACACAGACGGGAGCCCAGAGAGGCCCAGGGACCCCGTGTTGGAGTCTGCCAGCCCAGGAACCAGCCACGTGGGGGAGGAAGCAACAGACAGCCAGGAGGACACGTGATAATATTTATTCTAAAAATGAATGACAAGGAAAATACAACATCAAGATATGGAGGGAGGCAACGCCAGCAGTGCTTAGAGTGGAATCCGTAACTCCAGAAGGTAACAGAACTGGGATTGATCACTGCCCGACACATCTCAGTACTTCAACCTGCATCGCCTACGAGCTTTTTAATCACCTTCTCGTGTGATAATCTCTAATCATGTACTGCCCATAAAGATAACTCGACTGTTTATTAGCGACGGTTCAGAAGTTTCAGTGTGAGGACTTGCCACTGGCCAAGGCTTGTACCTTGAACTGTCCTCAGGGCTGGGAACCCCTCCAGAGTCTTTCCTTTCGAGGGCCGGCCCCTCCCTCCACGTGCTCCCGGGACATGGAGGTGGGGCGGTGGAGGCGCTGGCCAGAGCTCAGCTGTGCTCAGAAGCAACTGCGAACACGCAGCGTAACTCGCTCCCCACAAACCCAGCTTCCCTACCCGGAGCCCAGGACCAGCCCAGGAGAGGTGGTGGGGTGAAGGCAGCAGCCTTCCTTTTGCAGTTTACAAACACGTGACCACCCGGACACGGGAGTTTAAAGCCCCACCCCACCCCACCCCACACTTCCATATTCAATTCAAATCCATCGTCAGTAACTGGCCACCTGCCTCCGCTCCTCTCTGGAGAAACTCTGATGCTTCCAGGGGAATCGGTGTCCAGCAGGGCCCCACCTGGCCCTGCCCGGGACATCTAGGCCATCAGCACCTCAAGGGAGCTGCCGAAATGAGAGTGCGTGGCTGGGAAGGAACCCGAAGAGCAAAGGGAGGAAGGAGGGGTCCCTACAGGGGCAGAGAGGAGGCTGGGTCTCAGCCTCTCAGGGGAGGGGGACCTGGCTATAGGCGCTGTCCGCTCCCCACCCTGAGCCCTGTTTGTGTCCTGCTGCGGAAGGCTGCCAGATAAGACACCGTAGCTGCCCGGAAACTGAGCAGATGTTTTAAGAAGATGGAAATGCCATAAAGACACAAAATACCGCTATAGGTTTGTTGCTTATAAAACATACACTTAAGCTACTTTCCACAAGGAAATCCTTTCAAACGCGGAAGGAAGCCACCCCTGGATGCTGAGAGCCACAGCCCGCCTCTCACCCACAGCTTCCTGACCGGGCTGGGCTCCCACATCGGCCCAGTCCAAGGCGCTGTCCCTCACCTGGCTTCTGCCGCAAGAGCTGGGGTGGGGAGAGTTGCCTCAGAGCCCTGCGAGGTCAGGTGATGAAGACGTCCCACAGCCTGCCTGCCAACAAACCCACGTGGAAGCTCTTCGCAACCCCACGGTCTGCCTTAGGTAGCCTGGCTGAGCTCAACTAGGGCAAAAAGACCGACTCGAGGACCACAGCATGGTAGGTAACTGACAGCACATTTCCACTTTGTTGGGTACTTTTTAATAAAATGAGGTGCACACCACTGATACTAAGAATGGCATATGCGCAAACGAAAACAACCCTTTTTGGCTAAGGGCTGGAGAAGGAAGAAAAAGCACGAGAAACGGGAAACGAGGGGTGGGCGTGCGGAGAGAATACAGTCTCACTTGTAAACAAGTGAAAAAGATCTAAAAGTCGCGGGCGGTCTCGGTGCCTGGGGCAGGGGCACAGGGCACACACACCACCCAGCCAACCCCACCGTCAACGACCCTCAAGATCGAGGGCCCACAGATGACATGTGTACAGACTTCTTTAACCCTAGACTTAAATTTATGCCACCATTCTCCAATCCAGTGGTGCATGGACACGCGCCTTCCCCAAACATGCTGGCGCACGGGCCCAGCTGACGCGGGTCGGGCAGCCCGGCCAGGCAGGGGCACGCGGAGGGCAGCAGCTTTGGGAGGAAGGTCAGCTGTGCTGGGAACCCGCGCAGGAGGGGTCCCGAGTCTCAGACCCTCTGGAGGCACCGCCCAAGACACCTCAGGGCACGCATGATCCCCACGCAGACAGTACTTGACCGTCGGCTCTGAAGACACTTATACATAAATAGGCATAAATAAAACCCTCTAACAGAGACGTGTCTCGCACAGCAGATCTGGTGAAGGCACCGCCGTGCAAGGCCTTCAACTCTGACCTCGCTCTGACCGCACCAGCGCGTACGGGCAAGGCTCACACCCGAGTCGAAAGCGGAAATCACAATGTATGGACACTGCAGACTCAGGGCAGTGGCGCTTGTTGGAAAAAGAACAGTGTGTGTTAAACCTTAAAAAAATGAAATACACCAACGGCAACTGTTTAGGTTATAAAAGTTTCTAATGTAGCAGCAGAGGATGTTTATAGAAAAAATATATTTTTAAGAAAATAGCTAAAAAAATCTAAAGTGATAAAAGTATAAAAAGTTCAAAAATATATCTTAAGACAAAATATTGCCCAAAACGTATAAAACTTAATTTTAGAAAATTCCCCTATCTAAAGTAGAATGAGGCTGGATGCGGAAGGGGGCTGGCATCCTCCAGCGGGGCTGTAGCAGGACACAGACGAGGGCCCAGGGCGGCCGCGATGACCGGCCTGCGGGAAAGCAGCCCAGCCCTGGAAGGGAGGGAGAGAGGAGGGGAGCGGGCGGACCGGATGCTGTTCTGGGCCGGTCTCCTAATCGCAGACAAACCAGAGGCCAGCCCCAGCTGCAGGGCAGCGGGCACCCACACCCCCAGCGCGCCGGCTGTTTTCGTGGGCCTCACAAACACATCTGCTGTGTGCCGCGGCCGCGGCTCAGGTCTCCACCAGGATCTCCACCACGTGGTCCAGCTCGCCCAGGTCCGACTTGCAGCCGGCGCTGGGGGGCGGGGCGGCCGTGGAGGCGAAGGCCTCCAGCCCGTCCTGGCCCGACTTGGCACCGCCCACCATGCCGGTCAGCACAGCGTCCAGGTCGTAGTAGGAGCCATCCACGTCGGAAAACAGCTCCTCCACCGCACCGGGGCTTTGACTCTCCAGTGTTTCAAATATCTGATCGAGCGACTTGTGAAAGCTTCCTCTGTTTTCTCGAGTACCGTCCCCGTCCCAAACGCCACCAGGAGGGACCCCGGGAGCCTGTGCTGCTGGGACCACTTGGAGCTCAGAGGCCGGGTCTCCAGGGTCAGGGGCCGGGCGCGCCCCCTCGCGCGCTGAGCGGCACAGGATCTCCGTGGACACCAGGCGGTCGCGCGACGCCCGCCCCGCAGTCTGGGGCACCGGCACGCACCAGCTCCCGTCCTGGGTCATCTCCTCTTGAATCTGCCGGACCGTGTTGGCGATGAGGACCGAACGGCACAGGTTGGGCTCCACCAGCATGTGGCACAGCTGGAGCTTGACCAGTGACATGTCCAGGAGCGACTGGCGCTGCAGACTGTACGCAGGCGCGGCCTCCTCGTCCTCCGCGCACTTCCTCTTCAGCCCTCGCGCAAACATCGTGCCCTGCGGAAACCGAGAAAGATGCCGTTGAGCCCACTTCAGGGTCCCTGCAGACTCTGCCCCAGGTTCAGTCTCAACATCAGGGGTGATCCACGCAGACAGGGGCACGGGCCGGGGCAGAGGGGCAACTCCAGGCGGCTGCAGCCCCTGCGCCCCTCTAGCTCAAGCCCAGCCACAGAGACCCTGTGAAGGTTGTTCTAGACGCCACCTCTAAACCACAGCGCAACCGTCTCCATCAGAAAAGATAAATGGGGCTTCCCTGGCGGCGCAGCGGTTAAGAATCTGCCTGCCAGTGCAGGAGACAGGGGTTTGAGCCCTGGTCCGGGAAGATCCCACATGCAGTGGAGATGCTAAGCCCGTGTGCCACAACTACTGAGCCTGCGCTGTAGAGCCCGCGAGCCACAACTACTGAAGCCCACGGGCCCTAGAGCCCGTGCTCTGCAACGAGAAGCCACTGCAATGAGAAGCCCGCGCACCGCAACGAAGAGTAGCCCCCGCTCACCGCAACTAGAGAAAGCCCACGCGCAGCAACGAAGACCCAACACAGCCAAAATAAATTTTAAAAAAAAGATAAATGGACCAAAAATAGGATAAATGCATCTTAAAGAACTCAGCTGAACGGGAACACCAAATTTCCGAGTGCTGGCGCCCTGGGAGGGAGGAGTTTGGGCACAGCACAGGGGCCGCGGGCAGGACGGGGCCTCGCGGTTGCTGGCGGGCTGAGTGATGCGCAGCCGGCTGACTGAGGGTCCCGGCCACCAACAGCCATTCCTGCACAGCAGGCGCAGGCTTCTCAGTGCTTTCACCAGCAGGGGGCCCCCACGCATGCCGCACAGCCCCTCTGAAAAGCTGTGCCCCGGAAGTTTCAGGGGAGATGTCGGACCTGCAGGGAGCCCCCGGGGCACTGGCGGAGCAAGCCGGGACGAGTGCTCTCCCTGCAAGGACAGGCTCTGCCAGGCTGGGCTCTCCTCGCTCTTTTAGGCCACCAGCCCCCCTTCCAACTCCCCCCCACCTCTGTGTCTGGAAGGCCCAGGCCCAGGGGCAGGGTCCTCACCAGGGCTTGGGGCAGCCTACATCCACCCAGGCGGCATCACCGGGTGGACTCCGTACCAGCGCCACGACGTGAAGATGCTGGCTGGTTCCTGGGCCTCACCCGGACCGATGCTGACCGGACGCAGCCAGCTCGCTGCACCCCTGCTCCCAGAGGCAAAAATACAAGGAACTTTCCCTCTGAACAGACTCTAAGTTGGGAGGCCTTTGGGGAATTAAAAAGCGAGCAAGAAGGGGCAGCGTTCCCCCGGCAAGCACTCTGGCAAGGTCTGTCCTTCCAAGCACAAAGTTAAGCTGTAACGCATGAACTGTCTCTCTCTTCAAGTTCATACAGTAGATAAACATTTTTATTTCAGATAATCCATTTGAGTTATCCATCAAGAGGGTTAGAATTTTTTTTTAATAAATTTATTTATGGCTGCGTTGGGTCTTCGTTGCTGGGTGGCGAGCGGGGGCTACTCTTCGTTGCGGTGCGCGGGCTCCTCATCGCAGGGCTTCTCTTGTTGCAGAGCACGGGCCCTAGGTGCACGGGCTTCAGTAGTTGTGACTCGCAGGCTTAGCAGTTGTGGCTCGCAGGCTCTAGAGCGCAGGCTCAGTAGTTGTGGCGCATGGGCTTAGTTGCTCCGCAGCATGTGGGATCTTTCTGGACCAGGTCTCGACTCCGTGTCCCCTGCATGGCAGGCGGATTCCTAACCACTGTGCCACCAGGAAAGTCCCAAGAGGGTTAGAATCTTTTAAATATGCAAATTTTTGGATTTCCTTCTTCAAAAAACAAAACAATCCTGTAGCTTCCTGTGGCTGCTGCTGGCCTATGACTGTGGTGTGGCCAGGGGCTCTGGGACCAGGTGGCAGCGCCTGTACTGACCTGCTGATGGGAAGCTCTGTGGTGAAGGAAGAAGCAGCCCCGCCCCCACCTGCCCCCCGAGCCCCACCAGCCACAGCCTTAAACGGACAGAAGAAGGTCCCCCGGCCTCTGAATCTCCTTTCAACGTCGCAGCTCTCACCTCCCGTGGACTTAACATTGAAAAAACTTTTTACAAGTGACTTCTTGGGCATTTATCCCAGAGAAATGAAAACCAATGTTCATACAAAAATATGTACAAGAATGTTCACAGCAGCTCCACTCGTAAGAGCCCCAGACTGGAAACCGAGCCCTCCAAGTGGGGAGAGGCTGCCGCTCAGGTGCCGCACACAGCGCGCCGGAGCGACCAGTAGCTGGGGTACTCGGGTGGGTCTCAAGGGGGTCACGCAGAGCGAGAAGGCCAATCTCAGAAGGCTGCCCAGGGCAGTCTCCACCTCTGTAAGGACCCTAACACAACAGATGGGTGCGCGGCCAAGGGTGAGCCCAACGGGCTCTCTGGGGTGAGGATATGGCTCCGTGTGGGGACCACGGTGGGGGGTCCAGGAAGTGCCACGGGAGCTCCGACTGCACAGAACCGCACACGAGCGCGCGCACACGCGCACACACTCTCTCTCAATCCGAATCAGCTCCGCGGCTGCTCGGAAGCCAGCTTCCTGGTGGGGATGCGTTATCTGTGCATCTCACGCAGACGCCCACACTGGGCGGCAGGGCAAGGATGTCCCTCCAGGACACTTCTTTACAACCGCCCCTGGACCCATAACTACTGATATTTCAAAACAAAAAGTTTAAAAACTAAGTGACTATAGCTCATTCCCCTCAAGACTAATTTCCCCAGAACAGCAAACAGGTCTAACTTATCAACATAACCCCCAGGCCACAGCCAATCATAACACCTTGCACACACCCACTTATTAACTGTCTTTAAGTGAATGACAGTGTAACCGGGCAGGACACCATGGGGTCTTCCCGGTACAGGCCATCCCCCATATCCTCCGCTTTAGCTCCTCTCAGAAGTACCCAGACCGTAGTAATTGATGCACATTTCCTGAAGTTGTTTTGCAGATGTGAAAACCTCCCCCACCAAATGGAAGATGTTAACTACTTGATAACCATGGGCGCGTAGCCCCAGGCCTCCTGGAGCCTAAGGACTGATGACGTGAACCCCTGTGACACCACCCTGTTCCCTCAGCATCAGCCAATCAGAAAATTGCGCACGACCTGATCACATACCCTGCAACCACCACTCCCTCAACCGGCCTTTAAAAATGCTTTGCCTTTAAAAATGCTTTGCCGAAAGCCTTCAGGGAGCTCGAGGGCACGAGCCTGCAATAAACCTTTCTCTGCTCCAAACTCTGGTGTTTCAGTTTGTTTGGCCTCACTGTGCATGCAGCATTACAAAAGCAGCAGCTTACCACCAAAATACCGGGAAAATACTTCAGTGACTTCTAGTAATAAAGGATTCAAGTTTTTTGTCTTGGCTGCAAATTCAACTTTTACAGTCTTTTTTCCCCAGTTACTTGTGTAAAAGTCACTGGCTTAAATTTTCTAAGCATATTGAGAATTACTATAAATAGTGTCAATAAAGACATAATTTATTTATAATATAAACTAATTTATAATTAACTATAATTAATTTATAGTTAATATGAATTATGTCTATAAAGAGACACCCTGTGTTGGGGGGAAAAAATTAAGTTTCAAGGGTTCCTCTAATCACCTCTGGCTTTTAGCATCTTTTCGACCAAACCTAAAATCCTGACTCTGCACAGCGACCAATTTAATTTAGGGCCCAGGGACTTCCCTGGTGGTCCAGTGGTTAAGACTCCGCACTCTCACCGCCGAGGGCCCAGGTTCCATCCCTGGTCAGGGAACTAAGATCCCATAAGCCCTGCAGCGTGGCCAAAAAAAAAAAGATTATTTAAGGCCCAAACCAAACTCCCTCGAATAACACAGTTAAGCCTGAGTTTACCAACAGAGGAAGTCGAGCCACCCTCCGTGGGCCCCATGCAGCTCAGGTCAGCAGCCACTCGGGATGGCGGGGCCGGGCGGGTGACCATGGCCGACCCACAGCCAGGAAGCTACATGGGAAGCCCTGGGACCCCACCTCCCTTTCCTCGAGGGGTCCTCAGAACACCCAGCCCACGAACTCACGAGTGGTCAACCCAGTGGGGGCCCCGGGGGCTGAGCTCGGGGCCGGCTGCAGCTTGGTGTGGTCAGCACCTGGGGCAGCACTGCCAGGAAAGAAGGGCAGAGGGCACGCTCACGGCTATTTGCTCTGAGACTGAACGGACACAGCGAGGACACCCAGCCACCATCACAGGCACCAGCCCAGGAAGCAGCCTGCTCCCTCCGCGCCAGACCTGCAGGAAGTCAGACCTCCATCTCTAGCGACAGCCCAGGAAGCCCTACAACCGCCCTGTGACACCCCCCACAATGGCCTGGCTTGATCAATAACCCACGGCGTCCATGGTCTTTGTTCTCGCTTCTGACTGAGGACCAACCGGAGAAAACCAGACGTGCCCCAGCCATCGCAGTGGCGCCCGGGTCTCGTCAGCCGTCCAGCTTCCCCAGCCCCGCAGCCCCCAGCAGGACCCCGAGCCCCCTCTCCACTGGCAAGCGCTCCCACTCCCCTGCTGCCCGAGTCCCTGCTCAGCCCGGTGGTGGCAGTGGTGGTGGCGGCTCCCCAGCCGCAACAGCTTGGAATAAACAGCCTCTGCTCTTCTCGCAAGGCAGCCTTCATTCACCTCCACAGTCACTGCAGATGATCGGGAAAGAAGCAGAAGGCACAAGAGAGACACTCGGGAACCAGTCATCACGCCGGCCCCCAGCGCTTCCCGACCACGTTCTCCTCTGCGTGTTTGAGTCTTGGCAAGTCCTGCTTTCCTTGCTCACCACACCTTCCATGTTACTCAGAACTTTACCACTTCTGACAGCCGCGAGTCTGTCCCAACATACAGCGCCCTGATCATACTGACGGCTTATCCAGGGCTCTGCCCTCCCAGCCTTCCAGGCGGTGGGGGCGGCCCTCCCAGCTCCAGCACTGCCTCCTCAGTGCGTCTGCCGGGCGAGGGGCAGCGCGATTTTACCAAGCTGCGTTCAGGAAGGAAGGGACCAATTCCCCCTCCGCCGTTTCTCCCGCACTCATCTGTCACAGCTGCTGGTGGGCTCCCACTGTGCTTCACCGACAGTCCCAGCCCCAGCTAGATCCTCCCTGACCACATCCCTACCCTCCCACCCCACACAGCACTTCTGCCTGCTCGGACCCCCCCCACCAGCCAGTTTCACCACCCGACATAACATTACTTAAGACTGAAAATCAGCTAGTTGAATGGGTGAAGAGTGGTGTATCTGACAACGGGACACCACTTGGCAAACAAAACCCACCATGAGACGCAAGGACACGCCACGATGGATCTCAAAACACCACGTGAATATGAGTAACAAAGCAAGAAGAGGAACACAGGGACCGTACTGCTATGTACATGAACTCACTGAACAGGCAAAGCTAACCCAAGTTGTTGCCACTGACGAGTCACGACTGGCGGGAACTCCCTGGGACGGTGGGAATACAGCTCCCTCCAGATGGGCGCCTGGGTCACTCGAGAAGATGCATTTGTCAGAATTCACTGAACTGCACAACTAACATCTGTTCATTTCATTGCATCAAATTATACCTTCATAATAAACAAAAATGCATCAATAACCAATGTGACGGGGGTGGTTACCACATTAAATCTAAAACACTTTATAGATACTGCCCCCCGCCGCGCCCCCACAGGCAGGCCAGAACACATACAGGCTCAAAGTCAGCCCAAATTATTCCCCGCAAATGTTCCAAAGCCTAAGCGACTGTTAATTCGTGCCACGCTCCACAAAAGATGCTGGCCGACTCACATCTACGGAAGGGAGCAGCCCATGGGCAGTGCCCCACCGCCCAGAGGCTGGGTGAGTGGGTGGGGTCACGACGATCTCAGAAGGTGGCCTGCGAGGGTTCCCCCTCCTCAGACCACTGTGTTTGGGACAAAGTCAGAACACAGCATGGTTCGGAAGGGACCCTGAGAGATGCTCAGGGCAGAGGTGGGGACCCAGAACCCCCAGGCTGGCCTGCTGAAGCACAGCTCCCTGCCCAGCAGTGACTGTGGCCTGAAGGCACTGAACCCTTCTAACACGGGGTGACACAAGGCCCTACGCCTCTGAGGCTGTCCTAACCGCACAGCCTAACTCACCGCTGAGTGCTGAGCAAAAAAATGTTAGGCATTACCCACCTCCGTCACCTCCACAGTCGGCTGGAAGGTCTCGCCACGTAGCTGGTTAAACACCCGAGGCCCACCGAGTCCTCAGTTAGCACGTTCCACACAAAACCCTCCAACATCCCTGGACAGCCGGCCCGCCAGGGTTGACCCCCGTCGCCGCACAGCACCACCCTCAGGCCTCCTCCAGACCAGGCGCAGGCGGGACAGACAGGCCACGAGTTCCACGTGGCGGTGAAGCGGGGGCGGGGGGGGGGGACGGACACGGACACTGCGCCCGCCCACCCCGAGCAGTCCCAGCAGAGACCCCCGTCACAGCCAGGTCCCCATTCCTGAGCAGCTCTCACGCCACGTGGCCACCATCCCCAGAGCCGGTGGAGAATGCAGATCCCCAGATCCAGAGCAGCAGGGCTGTGGGGGCACTGGGGACAGACTCGTCACCATGACCTTCCGCCACGGCCAAGCACTCTCGTGAGTTTCAGGTTTTTAAGGCAAATCAACATGAACACTCTCAGTTTCTGTCTCACTATTTGGCTTTGAAATACTCATTAAAGAAAACTGAAGATGGAGCAAGCAAAGCTAAATTTTGAGAAGGCTACCTCTAAGCTGTGTGGCAGTCACCCCTCCACTATTGCCTGTCTGCAGCTTTCAAAAGCTAGCACAAAAAAGCTGATTTCAAGTACTTTTGTTTTCGGCTGTGCCGTGCAGCTTGTGGGATCTTAGTTCCCCAACTAGGGACTGAACCCGGGCCCACGGCAGTGAAAGCACACAGTCCTAACCACTGGACCGCCAGGGAATTCCCTCAAGTACTTCTGTTACTTGGAATAACATACACAAACCTTCTCTGCCTGGGAATATGTTCTACTAGCAAGTTGAGGGAAACTTCCAGCCCTCCTTCTAAGACAAAACCTGCCATTCTCTCTCTCCAAAAAAAAGAAAAAAAAAAAAAGGTCGTAACTGATTTTTTTATTCTGAATTTCAACTTTAATTATAAAACATGGTGAAACTTGAAAATAAAGAGCAATTGTATGTAGGAAGTTCACAGAATATTTAACTTAATTTTGTAAGCGGACAGTATCTTCTTTGCCTCATTTTAGCAGAACAGTAAACTCAGTCTGGCTGTTCTGTGTAAGCAACACAGGGCCCCACAAGAGGAAACACGGCCATTTCCAGCAGAGGAAAACCCTCTACTTGGACCACAGCTTCTCCCAGCAAACAGTTAGCTGGTGGATGCTTTCCCTGGTAATCCTGCTTTGGGGACAATAAGCTTTTGAAATCGTAGAGCTGAGCTTGCCTCTGACTTGTGGAAGTGAGTGCCCGGTACTTTTCCTAGTCCTCTGACTGCAGCAGGATGGGGCGGAACAAGGAGCCCGCTGAAGACAGCTCCCTTAGCAGCCAGGGTCTGGGAGCCCTCCTCCCCCCACATCCTGCTCCCCTCCCTGATGTCTGTCTCCACTGGCCTGGGCAGCTTAGGCCAGCCTGCAGGGGAAGCAGACAGAGCACCAGCTTTAGACCACCCAAGGCTGGCATCTCTTGCTCCCTGATACCCCCTTGACCAGCTTAGAGAGAAGCTGGGTCTCCTACAGTAGGGAGCAGGGAAGCTATTGCAAAATATCCTTAACATTCCTTTTCAAAGCAATTAAAATTGAGACACAAAGGAAAAGAACCCAAACTGAACACTCACAGGCACGCAGCTTACTACAGGGAGGCAGCCCCGCCCTCGGGGGTTCCAGAGAAAGGTGCCCCGGCCGGGCCATTTCTGGAAGGCAGTATAGCACTGCAAATCCCAGTTCTGCTACAAGGACCTAGGATGAAATTCAAGTGTTCCATCGCTAACACTCACCACCCACTCCTCGCTCTACAAGGAATGCAGATTAGGGAGAAAACCTAGAAACATGGACAGATGTGGGTGGATAAAAGGATGGACGAATGGACGATGGATTGATGGATGGGTGGGTAGATGGGTGGATGATGGATGGAAGGATCGACCGGTGGGTGGAAGGAGGCGTAGGATGAGGGATGGATGAGTGACAGAGGAGCGGCAGCTTGGTGGCACTGTGGTCAGGGCTGTAAATCCAAGTAGGCCAGACAAGTGGCTCCCCAGGGTCCCTACCGGTCTCCCAGGAGGGTCTTCGTGGGAAGCAGGAGGAGGAGGGCCTGCACTGACCCCTTCCAAGTCAAAGGTGAGAAGACAATGTAGGAAATTCCCTGAGGAGGAGCCCAACCGACCCATCGTAACTGTTTCTCCTCTTAAGAAGAGCCCCCAATTAGGTTAAACGCAAGGCTACATGTTACTTTTGACTTGAAATGGTGCGGAACAGCCAAAGTTTAGTCTGCGGCTGCAGAGAGAGAATCCCAGGAGGCCGGTCACTCGTCGAGCGGGAAGGGGGCGCCGGTCATTGCGACTGCGCCCCCTCCTCCGACGCGCCCCCGGACCCCCAGGCCGCCCCCTCCCCCGGACTACCCCCAGCTCCCCCCAACTCCCCAGGCTGTCCTCAGCCCTCCGGGCCCCCCGCCCCAGGCCGCCCCCCAAGGACCCCACAGGCTCCCTGGGCCCCCGCCCACGCCCGAGCCCTCCCGGGGACCCCGCCGCCGCACAAAGGCCCGGGCCCAGCCGAGAAGCTCACCTGGCAGCCCGCGTCCGCGCCGCCCGCGCCACCGCCGAGGGAGGGGCCGCCGCGAGGGGCGGGGCCGCCAAGGAGGGGCCGCCGGGGGCGGGGCCGCGCAGCGCCCACAATGGGTCGCCGTGGCGCCGGCCGCCCCGCCCGCTGATTGGCCGGGCGCGGGGGCGGAGCCTCTGGTTCAAACCACGGGCGGGGCCTGGCGCCCGAGTTCCCGCGCGGCCGCGTTGGCCGTTGGGCCCGCGCCCTCGGCCGCCCCGCCCCCGGCGGCTCCCAGGTCTCCGCGCGCGGCCCCAGTGCGCCTGCGCTGGCCTCCGGAGGGCGGGGCTGGTAGGGCCGGAGAGGACGGGGTGGGGGAGGGGGAGAGGACGGGGTGGGGGAGGGGGAGAGGACGGGGTGGGGGAGGGGGAGAGGACGGGGTGGGGGAGGGGAGAGGACGGGGTGGGGGAGGGGAGAGGAATAGGGTGGGGGAGGGGAGAGGAATAGGGTGGGGGAGGGGGAGAGGACGGGGTGGCGGAGGGAAGCCCGGCGCCTCTGCTCCCTGGACTGCTCGTCTCTCCAGGGGCTTCAGGTTTACCTGTAAGAAATGAAATCACAAAAGTCGAAAGGAGGGACTTCCCTGGTGGCTCAGTGGTTAAGAATCCGCCTGCCATTGCAGGGGACACGGGTTCGTGCCCTGGTCTGGGAAGATCCCACATGCCACGGAGCAACTAAGCCCGTGCGCCACAACTACTGAGCCTGCGCTCGAGAGCCCGCGAGCCACAACTACTGAAGCCCGCGCGCCTAGAGCCCGTGCTCCGCAACAAGAGAAGCACCGCAATGAGAAGCCCACGCACCACAACGAAGAGCAGCCCCCGCTCGCCGCAACTAGAGAAAGCCTGCACGCAGCAACGAAGACCCAACGCAGCCAAAAATTAATTAATTAATTAAAAAGAAATGAAAAAAAAAAAAAGAAAGAAATGGAGGGGCTTCCCTGGTGGCGCAGTGGTTGAGAGTCCGCCTGCCGATGCAGGGGACACGGGTTCGTGCCCCGGTCCGGGAAGATCCCACATGCCGCGGAGCGGCTGGGCCCGTGAGCCATGGCCGCTGAGCCTGCGCGTCCGCAGCCTGTGCTCCGCAACGGGAGAGGCCACAACAGTGAGAGGCCCGCGTACCGCAAAAAAAAAAAAATGGAAAGGAGATGAGGTTTCTTTAAAAAATAACTTCTTAGTGGAGAGGTCCTAAATAGGATACACAGAAGGACTCACAAAACTAGATGAAAACTGTTATTGTCATGGTTTATTACTGCAAAAGGATGCAGAGATAAAGATTACGTCTTCCGTGTGTGGG
Organism: Pseudorca crassidens; assembly: GCF_039906515.1. Classification (NCBI taxonomy): domain Eukaryota; kingdom Metazoa; phylum Chordata; class Mammalia; order Artiodactyla; family Delphinidae; genus Pseudorca; species Pseudorca crassidens. Next base: position 1,485,548 of record NC_090296.1, on the reverse strand, counting down.
GCTGGAGCCAGGAGGATCCGTGCTGTGCTCGCTCGGGGCTTTCCACACCCCTCCCCTAAATCTCATCGTAGACCATGTGGTGTGGCCCCAGGTCCCCAGCAAAACACTACTAGCTGGCAGGACATCCCCTCCCAGGACCCGAGGGCAAAGACCACACCTCTCCTCGGGCAACTTTCTTTTCTTTGCTACACAACAAGGGAAATCCCCAAGCTCAACGAAGATCTTATTTCTGTCATCTACTTTTAAATTATGACTGATGACATTATATCAGGCCATCTCAGAATTTTGGGAATTTCATACAATTTTGGAATAGTTATATTAATACATACCCATACAAATATAAAGTTAAAAGGTTTAGTATTCCTTCTTCTTTAACAAGCGTCCCATGTAATTTAACATCAAATAAGCCTGAGTAGTTTAACATTTTACCGGGTGAGAGACAAATCCTTTGAGCTTTTGCAAAGGCCTGCTGGAAGAGCCCAGAGTTACTTCAGGGTCAGAAAGACTTCACTTAGAACCCAACTTTTGGAAAGTTTGTCAAAAATATCAAAAGATTTTGGACACTTGCTCACACAGGACAATGGACCATTAAGAAATGATGCTTAATTATCTATTTGACCAAAGTAATGATAAAAGATTTCAAAGATAAATACAAAAAGTTACATAGTTGTTAGCAAAATGTAGTTCTTTTAATATTCAGAAGATTCAGTTTTCTTAAGGAATCAAATACCTGATTAAGACAACCTGAAACACAGGAAATAATCTGGGTAAAACACAATTTTGGCTTTCTAAGCAGATTACTAAAAGGTAAGGAAAAACCTTTCACAATCTCTTATCAGAAGCAGGCAACAATTCAAGAAAACCTTGTCCTGTTAGCATATGAAACTTAGGTTTTAGTTTTACATAAGTACACTACTGATTTTAAAGCTTATTTTTAAAACCCTTGTAATAGCAATTCAATTTTAGCCATCTTGACCACACATAAATTTCCTTTTTTTAAGATTCCTTTTCCACAAACCTACAACTTAGTATTACCATCCAGCTTCTGTCCTGTCTTTCCTTTTTCCTATTCTGAAACAATCAGATTCACTTTAGAACAAAAGTACTTTCTTTCCCTCAACAAAGTGCATTTCCATTCCTCATACCTTTTCTTACCAAAAACACACATCCTACTTTCCTTGTATACAGAGTTGTTTTCCTTTATTATTTCTAGTAGTTTTAAACAATTATGAATGGTCTGTTACTAGCAAATTTATCAATACAATTCATAATTCCTAAAAGCATATTATCCTTGTAGTAAATTTTCCAGTGTGGCATGTTTACCAATAGACCAAAATATCTATTTCCTTTGTAAAGGAAGCCAAAAGTGAATGAAACTATTTTTAGTTATGTTTCAGTATTTTATCTTATTTGGGAATAATCTAGATGTTTAATGACTACCCATCATTTAATTTAACTTAGCAGAACTGTAAGGCTTCAGGTTACCAAAAAGGTCTGAGGAACCTATTTAAAAGGTTTACCTAGAAACTTGTATCTCATCCACATCCATTCAATTCATTTGTTTTCAAAAGTCATATTTAGATCACTCAAGAAAAATTTTATCATACCCAGTTTTTTTTTCTTGCTGACAAATTATTTAACAAAGATAACATGAACTTGTCTGACCAACAAACCCAGGTAGGGGACTTTCATGGTGGTCCAGTGCATAAGACTGTGCTCCCAAAGCAGGGGGCCCGGGTTTGATCCCTGGTCATCCGGGAACTAGATCTCACATGCATGCTGCAACTAAAAAAGATCCCATGTGCCACAACTAAGACCCAGAGCAGCCTAAACAAACAAACAAACAAATATTAGTTAATAAATAAATAACTCAGGTAGCATGCCTGCTTTTTTAATTTTAAATCTTTTATTGTAATTTGAGCACATTCATTTCTTTTATGTTTTAACATCTTTGTTGGAGTACAATTGCTTGACAATGGTGTGTGAGTTTCTGCTGTATAACAAAGGGAATCAGCTATACATATACATATATCCCCATATCCCCTCCCTCTTGCGTCTCCCTCCCACCCTCCCTATCCCACCCCTCTAGGTGGTCACAGAGCACCGAGCTGCTCTCCCTGTGCTATGCGGCTGCTTCCCACTAGCTATCTGTTTTACGCTTGGTAGTGTATGTATGTCCATGTCACTCTCTCACTTCGTCCCAGCTTACACTTCCCCCTCCCCGTGTCCTCAAGTCCATTCTCTACGTCTGCATCTTTATTCCTGTCCTGCCCCTAGGTTCTTCAGAACCTTTTTTTTTTTTAGATTCCATACATATGTGTTAGCATATGGTATTTGTTTTTCTCTTTCTGACTTACTTCACTCTGTATGACAGACTCTAGGTCCGTCCACCTCACTACAAATAACTCCATTTCGTTTCTTTTTATGGCTGAGTAATATTCCATTGTATATATGTGCCACATCTTCTTTATCCATTCATCTGTCGATGGACACTTAGGTTGCTTCCATGTCCTGGCTATTGTAAGTAGAGCTGCAATGAACATTGTGGTACATGACTCTTTTTGAATTATGGTTTTCTCAGGGTATATGCCCAGTAGTGGGATTGCTGGGTCGTATGATGGTAGTTCTAGTTTTAGTTTTTCAAGGAACCTCCATACTGTTCTCCATAGTGGCTGTATCAATTTACATTCCCACCAACAGTGCAAGAGGGTTCCCTTTTCTCCACACCCTTTTCAGCATTTGTTGTTTGTAGATTTTTAGATGATTGCCATTCTGACTGGTGTGAGGTGATACCTCATTGTAGTTTTTGTTTGTTTGTTTGTTTGTTTTTGCAGTACGCGGGCCGCTCACTGCTGTGGCCTCTCCCGTTGCGGAGCACAGGCTCCGGACCTGCAGGCTCAGCGGCCATGGCCCACGGGCCCAGCCGCTCCGCGGCATGTGGGATCTTCCCGGACCGGGGCACGAACCCGTGTCCCCTGCATCGGCAGGCGGACTCTCAACCACTGCGCCACCGGGGAAGCCCCTCATTGTAGTTTTGATTTGCTTTTCTCTAATGATTAGTGATGTTGAGCATTCTTTCATGTATTTGTTGGCAGTCTGTATATCCTCTTTGGAGAAATGTCTATTTAGGTCTTAGAATGGCTGCCTTCTTTTCAGCGTTGATAACTCCAAAGACATGTTTATTTTAATTAGACCAACAACTCCAAGTTAGCTTTAATTCACCAAAATTAATCCTAGATCACGTAAACCCCCAAAGCACCTAGGCCAGTCTGTTATATTTTAATTCATATAAGGGCTTGTTTGTTTTTAAACCACTTAATTAGTGCCCTTTTCCAAATTAATGTTAACAATACCAACCAGAGATAGAAGAGAAAAATAATACCACACATCTACAACACATATATAGACACACATGAAAATATAGATAGATGCAAACAGGGACCTTACAGTTTCATTTAAAATTCTAGCCATGTCTCAGATATAAGCTCAAAAGAGTAGTTAGATCCAAACTGTGCTGTAAGGATTCTTTTCGAGCTGTTTATGTTATGGAGTCAATTTGTCTTTAAGAAGCTTCTGCATACCAATCAAAGAACGCATTACATAGTCTCCAGAGACGTCTGGAACCCTCTCTTTTAAGGGTGCCCCTTAAGGTGGACTTATTTCAAACAAAGGTTCCCCCTTTAGAACAGGATGGTGACTTACCAAAAGGCTTCAACAAACAGAAACAGAAAGCAAGTTTCCTCCTAGAAGTTTGGAGTATATTTGTCTATAATGAAAACCTAGGGGAATTGCTATTTAAACCTTTCCTTCTAGTTGTTATTTGCTCCAGTTAAGGTAGAAACAGTAATTAAAGGTTTAGCATTTGGATCCAATTTTAAAGGGGCAGGTTTTTGCTGAGGAGGAGAGAGGGAGATGGTGCTGAGGGCTGAGGCTGAGACAAAGGCGGTGGGGTCTGAGTCAAGGGAATGGGGCCTGAGACAAAGGGGTGGGGTCTGAGTCAAGGGGGTGGGGCCTGAGACAAAGGGGTGGAGTCTGAGACAAAGCGGGCAGGGAAGACAAGACAAAGAAGCTGGGGGAGGGAACACAAGGAGCCCCAGGCTTCATAAGCCATTTGTTCTTTTCTAGGTTTTTGTTGTTGTTTTGGCCAATTTAGAAGCGGTATCTTGCAAAGAGGCAATTTTAGAGTTCTGTGCACGTTTGGAAGCTTTTAGGTGCCAATAAAAATAAATCTACCATTCATTTTGTTTAATTTTCGGACCACGGTCCTCCAATGTAATCCTAACAAAAACGAGTTTGAGATTAAAAGTTCCCCATAATGTGCACTGTAATTCCGGATTACTTTTAGTTTGTTTGGCCCACTTAGTTAAAATGTGCATATGGGGGTCCATAGTTTTTGCATATGAAACTGGCCGGAGTCCCTGAAGGCGGGCTGCCCGCAGAGAATTTAGGAGACTGGGTTGCCATTTCCCTAAGTTCTCCTGGAAACCCAAGATAGTTGCTAGAGTCCTTGCCCAGATACCAAAAGGAATAAACGTCCCAGTTAGCATGATCCCCAAAAGAGAACCCTGTTACCGCACTCCAGAAAACAACTGAGTACTTACCAAGGACAAAGCCTTGAACCGGAAAGGACAAAACCTTTCCAGATCCCATGTAAAGTCTGAGAGCTCAAAACACAAAAAGAGCGGGGTGTGGAATCCAAGAGCAGACGCACCAAACCGAAAGCAGGCGGCAGCTCACAGAAGTGATGAGCACAGGGGCTCAGTGTGGGCACGTCACTGCATTCCACGAGCTGTCATCTCTCGGGGTTTGCCTCCTTTGGACCCCGCTTCTGACACCAGATATGTCAACTTTAATCATATAGTAGCCAGTTATTTTACCAGCAGAAGTGAGTTTATTCAGGAATAGGCAGAGGAATAGCAATTCTGCATATGCGAACTATGGTGGACCCCAGGCAAATCCAGAAAACACGGAGGAGGAACTCGCTTTTACAGGGAAGAGAAGGGAGTTGAAGGGGCTGTGATACCCAAAGAGTGGGAGCGAGCTCAGAGTCCCAAGTGTGAAGGCTTCTCATTGGTCGGGCTCGTGGCGCGAGAGAAGTTTTCTTCTTCCTGTTGGATTGTAGCTGGAGGCACCTTTTGTGGGAGATGTACAGGTAAACGTCGTTTCCTGTTTGGGGTAATTGATAATGCATAGTAGGCATGAGAGCTCCCCCTACAGGTCTGTCCCGGCTCCTACTTTAGTCTCTTTAATTCCACAAAACTGTGTGTGCTGCTTTTCTGTAAATTGCAAATTATTTCAAAACTAAAAGTTAGATAAAAGTATATACACAGGGGCTTCCCTGGTGGCGCAGCGGTTGAGAATCTGCCTGCCAATGCAGGGGACACGGGTTCGAGCCCTGGTCTGGGAAGATCCCACATGCCGCGGAGCAACTAAGCCCGTGCGCCACAACTACTGAGCCTGCGTTTCTGGAGCCTGTGCTCCGCAACAAGAGAGGCCGCGATAGTGAGAGGCCCGTGCACCGCGATGAAGAGTAGCTCCCGCTCGCCACAACTAGAGAAAGCCCTCTCACAGCAACGAAGACCCAACACAGCCAAAAAGAAATAATTAATTAATAAATTTTAAAAAAAGTATATACAGAAAATAATTCTATATAGTTTCCATGGGTGCCTATATAGGCAAGCAAATGTTTAGGAAAAGTGCAACTTCTGTAAGTATACATGGATGTAATAACAAAGGAGAGAAAACGGTGTCCTTATGAAACTGAAGAGACGTGGCAGGGGAGGCCGCGTGAGAGAGCCGAAGGGAGTAAAAGGGGGCGACCAGCGTGTGGCTGGCACAGCTGCTGACAAGGAGCAGGTCCTGGGCACAGGGGCTGAGGTGGACTGGAGGCAAATGCCACCAGCCCTGAATAGGCTGAGGAGCAGGATGGGCCGGTGCAGAGCCCGAAGCCCCTCCCCTGCGTGCGGGCTTCCCGCTCAGACGGCGTTGCCCCCAGAGTCTCAGAGCGGCTGCTGCAGCACCAGACCTTGGCACCCAGTCTCACAGGAGTTCTGGGGAAAGACAGAGCCTTTCGTCCAGGAGGCAAACTGAAGTCCTGGCCCACCTCTCACTGGCCACAATTGAATACATGCCTTTCCAATGGCGTTCGGCTTGGGGCAGAGGTTCTCCAGGTGTAGGCCTGCACCCCCCAGCAGCAATATCTTCTGGGAACTTGTCATGGAGGCAAATTCTCCAACCCAGAAGCTCCGGGGCTAGGCTCTGTCTGTCTGTGTTTCAACAGGCCCACCAGGGGATTCTGATGTAGGCTGAAACTTGAGACGCAATCAGAGCCCTCCCAGAGCGCAAACGCAGCAGTGGAGGGGTGGGCAGCGCAGGGCGGGCTGCCATCTCCAGGCGGGTCAGGAATGGTCATGATGGAGGAAGGTGATTATCTCCTGAGCATCAGAAACAACAGGCACCCTGCTTACCTCACCTGACACCCTGGGGTGAGGCAGGCTGAGGGCAGAGCCCACTGGGGACCCTCAGCCACCCTGCCCACGCTGCCTGCCCATTGCCTGAAACCTAGGCCTCTGTCACTAGGGGGCTGTGGAGCCCCAGAGCCGTGAGTGGGGGATACATGGGGGCCACTGGGGCTGAGGCCTCTCAGCCCACCCCCCTTTGAGCTGCGGTGGCCCCGGAATGTCCCTTCAGGGGCCCTGGGGCTGCAGTCTGCATGAAGGGGGTCGGATGTGTCTTTTTTTTTAAAACAGTTTTATTGAGATGTGACCACATGCCATACAGCTCACCCTTTTAAAGTGCACAAGCCAGTGCTTTTAGTGTATCCACAGATACGTCAGTGTTAGAACACTTTCACCCCTCAGAAAGTCACGCCCTACTGCCCCGCCCCCAGCCCCAGGCGACCACTGTCTCCCCTCTGTCTCTGTGGATTTCCCGACTCTGGACGCCTCTTAGAAATGGCCTCATGCTGTATGTGGCCCTTCGTGTCTGGCCTCTCACTTGTCACGTTTTCGAGGCTCAGCCACACTGTAACAGGGTCAGAACTCCATTCCTTTTCGTGGCCGAGTGACAGTCCGCTGTGTGACAGACCGCGTTTGCTATGGACATCTGGCTACTGGGGATAATGCTGCTCCCAACATTGCGCACACGGATGCCTTCAACGCTCTTGGCTACGCCCTCGAGCGGCATTGCTGGGTCACGTGTAAATTTGAGGCACCGGCAGACCGTGTCCACAGCAGCTGCCCCGGCTGGTGGCGGGTGTGCTCTGGGCGCCTCCCGGGAGGGCCTCCCTGCTGCGCGGCCCCGGCCACCTCCGCTCTGCCCGGAGCCCAGGGACAGGGCCACCGCCGGCCCTGCTGGTCCCCGCCCTCCCCGCCCCAGGGGTGCGCTCCCATCCCCCGGAGCCCAGCCCCGAAGCCCCGTGACCCTGCAGTTTCTCAGGATTCGCACGAGGCCGGGAGCACCGGTTGATGTCACCGTCAACCATCACGTCACTGTCACTTGTCACCGGGCGCAGGGCCGCTCTCGGCTTCTCTTCCCCTTCTCAGACCGGGCTTTGGGCCCGGCTCCGCACGCCCCGCCTGCGTGGCCCCGCGCCGTTTCTCCCGTTAGAACCGCTCTAGCGGGTCCGGATCCGGCGAGGAAGGGGCTCTCAGACCCAGGCCGCGGTGGGGCCGCCTATTCCGCCGCCGCCGCCTCGGGTGGTGCTGCCCCCTGGCGGCCGCGGGCCGGACATGCAAGGCGCGTTCAGCCTCGCGGGCACCCTCTAGGGGCCGTCACTGGGACAGGCGGGCCTTGGTCATCAAGAACTTGGGTCTTCGCAGGACCCCGGGGAAAGACCACCCAGGAAGCTGAAACGAGGCTCTAAGTTTTGAGCGCCCACTCGGTGTCAGGCACAGCTTAAGCGGGGGACAGACATGATGTCAGTGAACGTCCCCAACAGCCCTGCGGGCAGGTCCTGTGGCCATTCCCAAATCCCAGGTGACAACGCTGGGCTGGCGGGGGTGAAATACCTCGTCCAAAGCGAGCTGTCCTCCGACGTCCGGGGTTTCCGGAAGGTCTTAGAGTAACACGGGGAGCGCGGCTGTTTCCCCGCTAGGACCAAGCACTCCCATGAATGTCAGCGTGCTTTCTTGTCCACTCAGGAGGGCCTCCCCGGCAGGTTCCTCTAGCGGGTCAGGAGGCTTTGGGCAGCAGTGTGCCTTCCTGGGGCTGTGCCGCCTCTTCTGGACCAACTCCAGACCACGTGACCCCAGGATTCCCAGCCAAACCGTTCAGAGCTCACCTCCCCCGCCGCTGCCATGGCTTCTCCTTGGGCCTGTCCCCACGGGGTCTGCCCGGGGTGCACACCTGTGGGCTGCAGCCACTCGCGAGCCCGGCGGAGTGAGGGTGGGCCCCGGAGGGGGCCTGAGCCTGCACCGGATGTGCGGGTGTATTTGTCAGGGCTGGGAGCCGGGGTGTGTCTGGTGGAACGGGGCTGTTAGGTTGTTGACTTTTCAAATACTTGGACACATGTGAGTGCTGAAATGTCGGGGGAGCCTGGGTGGGTCTCCCCAGCTGGCAGGGTGATCGCCCACGCACGCGACCATCGGTCCCTCAGGGAACAGCAACAGGCCCTGCTTAGGCACAGGCCCTGTCCAGGGAGCTGGGAATACATCAGTGAACAAATAGCAGGGTGTCCCTCCAGGGACCGCTGGTCTGGGACACACTCGAGGAAAGAGCCCAGGAGTGTAGCCTGGGCTGCTCGAGGTGGCCGGGCAGCCCCGAGGGGTCTCGGGGCTCCCCTCCTCAGTTCCTGCCTCCTTCCATGGACCCCAGGACAGCAAGGGTAGGCCTCACTGTGCCTGGCTCCCTCCCCACCTCGTGGAACTGTGGGGAGCACTTTGTGGAGGGGTGGATGGAAGAGGGGGAGGGAGGGTCAGAGGGAGGGGGGTGATGGAGGGAGGGGGGTGATGGAGGGAGGGAGGTGATGGAGGGAGGGGAGGCTGTCTGACCGGCTCTCAGGCTCTGTAACCCCACTATGAACGTGAGAAGTTTCCCTGAGCGATGTGAGTCAGATGAAGGAGAAAGGTTGTGGTCGGTGAACGAAGGTTCAGCTACGATATTAGGGGAGGGGAGGTGTGTGTCGGGGAAGACTGTGCCGCGGGCCAAGGTGGGCCCTTGACCACTGCCTCCCCAGCTGCTCCCCAGGGTCTCAGCCTCAGGGGCAGGGCCGCCTCACGCCCTGGGTGGCCCTGTGTCCAGCACGGAGCTGGCAGGTGACCGGAGCCCAGTCCCCCCCACCCCGGGCCCCCCGGGAAGCCCCCCCACCAAGGGCTGTGGATGGCGGATTGGGACCTGGCTGGGCCCTGAGCACGGAGCCTGCCCTCCCCAGCAGTGACAGCCCCTCCACGCAGCCACCTTCTAATTTCATGTGGCCCCATGTCATCCTGCAGGCACCCTCTGAGACTCCCCGGGGGCAGAGACCCTCCAGGCCACCCCTCCCGGCAAAGTCCTGGCAGCCCCTCTCCTGAGCCAGCGGCTCCCGGGGCCTGAGCCCTGCCTCCGCCACAGTGGGGAGCTGGTGGGCCGGGCAGCTTGACGGGATCCTGCCCGGGGAGAACGGGCCGTTTATTGGTTGCATGATGTCAGCAAAAGATGGAAAAGTAGGCAGTTCCCAGCCTGGGTGTGAAGAGGTGGTGGTGAACTAACGGGGAAGCCCCTTCGCTGGGGGCTGGGGGCTTGCGTCCAGGGTCACATCGCGCACACACACACACACACACACACACACACACACACACACACAGGCTGTCCTTTGAGACAGTCCCGTGAGAGGACAGAGGGAGAGAGGAGGGGAAGGGTGGACAGGCCAGGCCTACCTACCCCCGGGCCAGTGTGGATGAAGCCCCATGGCCCGAGGGTGGAGGGTGCGGACCCATCGGGCACAGTTCTCACCCAGCTCCCATCCGATTCCCCTGCACCTTGTGCAGCCTGGGCACCCTGGTGCGGGCGAGGCTGGCTCTGAGCTCCCTGGGGAGAGTGGACAGAAAGCAGTGCCCCGCCACAGAGCCGCTGGGCCAGGATGACTGTGGACCAGGCAGGGCCAGCGCCGGGCGTCCAGACGGCCACTGGGGCCCACCACGCGGCCTTGAGACGGAAGGGGCAACCCGGAGGGACACAAAAGGGGGCACGTGAAGACAGAAGCAGAGATTGGGGTGATGCAGCCACAAGCCCAGGGACCCCTAGAGCCACCAGAGGCTGAAACGGCAGGAAGGACTGTCCCCTGGAGCCTCTGGAGGGAGCGCAGCCCTGCCGACACCTTGATTTTGGACTTGGGGCCTTGGAGCTGTGAAAGGGTAAATTCCTGTTGTTTTAAGGCATTTCGTCCTGGTTTGCAATCATTTGTTTCGGCAGCCCCGGACTCTCATGGATGGAGAGGTGGGGACCCTGCTCACAAGGCCCTGCTGCTCCCCTCGGTGGAAGCACGAGCTTTACGTCCGTGACTGAAATTGAGGCGTAAGATGCCGAAACCCCAGGGCCAGTGACGCTGCCCGAGAGGCTAGGGTGCGAGGACGGTCCTGGGGGGCGGTTTGCCAGGTGAGGGGGCTGGACGGAGGGCCCCAGGCTGGGATTTCGGATGCCAGGAACTTCTCCTAAAACTGGCAAGGAAGCGGCATGAGGCTGTCAGGAAAGCGTATTAATGAAAAAGATAGAGAGACTCTACCATCATTGTTTTTTTTATAGAGAGGCTCTACCATCGTTCTTTTTTTTTGTACAGCAGATTTTCGCAGCAACTGGGAGGCCAGAGCACAGTCGTGGGGTGCTCGCGCGGTAACCGTGTCTTCCCCGCGTTTGTCACGGTCACCGCCAAGTGGACGGTGACAGGTGCGGAGCGACGAGGAGTGGGCAGTGAGTCTGGGGGCCACTCCTGCCCTGGGAGCCACAGAGCATGGTTCTCGCTCCTTCCTGCCATTCGTAGTGGATAGACTGGTGGCCCCGGAAGGATCCGTCTCGTCCTACTCCCCGGAATCTGGGGGCGGGGCCTTATTTGGAAATAGGCTTTGGCTAAGGATGCGGCACTGAGCTCACCCTGGATTATCCAGGGGAGCCCTAAGTCCAAAGAGACAGAGAGGGGGGTGAACCCGGGGTGGGGGGGCACGGCAGCGCCAGAGGCCAAGAGCGAGGCATGGAACCCGCTGCCTGAGAGCCGCCAGAAGGAGCCCTGCCCACGCCTTGATCTCTGACCTCCAGCCCCCAGAAGGCTGAGAGAATCCTGTTTGCTTTACACCCCCCGGTTTGCAGCAATTAGTTACAGCAGCCCCGGGAAGTCATACGTCAGATGTTGTCGAAACGTCCTGTGATCCCGGCCCTGAATAATCCAGACTGTTCCTGGAAGCCGGCCCATCACCTGGAGAGCCCAGGCGCACGCCCCTCCCCCAGGGCTTGGCCCTCCAAGAGGTGCCTAGAGGGAAACGTTTGCCTGAGAAGGTAAAATGACGTCACCCCACGTTAGGAAGTTGGCACCGACGTATATTCTTGCATTTTTATTTCTAAACGTATTTTCTAAATCACATATCCTCTCAGGGTCTCTCACAATGAAGCACGTCCATCGCCGCTGCCTTAGGGAAATGCGAACATGAGCGGTGGGTGTGGTCAGCCCGCAATGCCGACCCGCTGAGGTAGGTGTCACTGGCCCCTGTCACGGATGGGGGAGCGGAGGTAGCGCTGTGACCTGGCCTGGCCCTCGGCGGCCTCTCCCCGACAGCGGAGCTGGGAAGCCTCGGTGCGGAGGACTTACCGCCGTCCTCGGAGCCCGTTGGCGGAGTGTCACCCTGCCTGGGGTGCCCCCCGGCCCTCCCGGCTGATGGGCATTCCTGCCACGAGCACTGGGGCTCCCTCCGGAGGCCATGTGGGTGCGCCCCGCCCCCCGGCTCCCCTCAGGGTCTGCAGCACAGAGAGGCCCCAGCCACGGCCCCGTGAGCAGCCACCTCAGGAGGGGCACGGTTTGCACTGACAATCTGGCCCCGCCATGTACTGTCACAGTCATCCAAGCAACGCTTGCAGAAAAGCGCGGGAAATAAAGCCGTCACGCGGAGGCTGACAGGCACCTACCGCACGCAGGGCCTGTGCCAGCTGCCGGCAGCACCACGTGGCCACACGGCCTCTGCCTGCGACCCTGCGGTGCGCTAATAGCCGAGAGCGCCAGCCAGAACAAGCCCTCCCGCCCGCCACGGGCTCCCCTTGCAGCTGGCAGACTCGCCCTTACCCTCGGCGTGCTGCCACCTCCCTTGTGGGGCTTCTGCTCCCAGTGGAAAAGCCTGCGGGGCTGGGACCCACAAGGGGCAGAAGCTCCAGGAACGAGAAATCTGTGGCGTGTCGTCCAGAGGGGGCTCCACAGCCAGCGCTGTGGACGCTGGCGGGCAGACCCCGTGGGAAGCCGAGCGATCGGCCCTGGACTCCCACGCTGGGTTCAGCAGGACGCCTCGGTCAGGCCCTCCAGGGTGCGTGGCGAGGCCGCGCGCCCGGCGGTGGCCCCGGTGGGCGGACAGGCTTGGGGAAGGCGTAGCCGTTGGTGAGCTATGTGGGCGACTGTGCCTCCTGCGAGTCCTTCGAATACGTGAGCTTGGCGACGTCTGTCTTCATGGACCACTTTTTCCACCCCTTGTGGATTCTGGACACTTCTTGGCGTGAAGCTTCTGTGGCCAGCACGTATATGATGGGGTCAGCCACGCTGTTCACCGTGGCCAGGCTCAGGGACACCACGGAGACCGTGTACAGTTTGATTTCGAAGGCGCTCACAAGGCCCGTGTCTCCTTTGTAGTAGGAAAAGGCTATGGCTTTGGCCAGGAGCACCAGGTGGTAGGGAGTGAAGCAGAGCAGGAAGATGGCCACGACCGCGACGGCCAGGCGCTTCACCTTGGCCTTCTGGGCGGCGCTCAGGCCGGCGCTCATCTTGATGCTCCTGCAGATGCGCTCGTTGGTGAAGGCGATGACGGACAGAGGGATGGCGAAGCCTACGGCGAAGCGCGTGTAGTAGTACCCGGCGATCTCGCGGTCCATCGGCAGCTTCTCAAAGCAGGTTCCCTCCTCCTCCATCCGAAACACCGGGTAGTGGACGAGCCCCACGAGAACGAAGACAGACACGGAGACGAGGATGGCCGTCTTCTGGTGGCGGCGGCCTCGCGTCTCCAGCGCGTACACCACTGCCAGGAAGCGGTCGCAGGAGATGCAGCACAGGAAGAGGATGCTGACGTAGAGGTTGCAGAAAAAGACGTAGGCGGTCACCTTGCAGGCCCATGGGCCCAGGAGCCAGCAGTGCCCGTTCTGGATGTAGACGACCCAGAGCGGCAGGGTGCTGATGTACAGCAGCTCGCACAGCGCCAGGCAGAAGAGGTAGACGGCCAGCACGTGGCCCTGGCGCGCCTGCAACAGCGTCAGCCAGGCCGTCAGGCAGTTGGCTGGCAGGCCCAGCATGCACACGGTGCTGTACACAGTCACCAGGAACACCCTGCTGTCGTTGAAGGGCACCTTCGACGTGCAGTTCTGGGAAGATACGCCAGTCGACAGGGCCCCTGGCAGAGGGCTGGCCACTGGCGTGGCGTTTCCTGTGGGGCAGAGACAGCGTGAGGGCGAGTGTCGCTGGGAACCACCTGAATCAGATGTGCTGGCGCAAGAAGGCTCTTGTCAGCTGCGGACTGGGCGCGCCAGGGTTAAAACTTTCCAGATGGTTTCCTAAAGTGACCCTAAGTCCCCCATCCCCCAGCCGACGGCCTCGAGGGTACAAGGCGGGCAATACCACGTCCTTGTCACCAACAGTCATTTTCCAAAGCGCTGTCTGTGGGCTTGAGGAGACTTTATTCTCTATTCGCCTTCTGTTATGAGTTGAATTGTGTCCCCCCCCCACCCCCCCAAAGAAGATATGTGGAGTCCTAAGCCCCAGGACCTCAAAACGTGACCGGATTTGGAGATGGGGTCTTTACAGAGGTGACCAAGTCAAAATGAGATCTTTAGGGTGGGTCCTAATCCAGTATGACTATGTCCTTATAAAAAGGGGACATTTAAACCCAGGGACACGCGTGAACGAAAGCCGATGTGAGGACAGGGAGGAGACGGCGATCCCAAGCTGAGGAGAGGGGCCTCCGACGCATGCAGCCCGCCCACACCTCCATCTCGGACTTCCAGCCTCCAGGGCTACAGAAGAAATGCCTGTGATTTAAGTCGTCTGATCTGGGCTTCCCTGGTGGCGCCGTGGTTAAGAATCCGCCTGCCAACGCAGGGGACACGGGTTCGAGCCCTGGTCCGGGAAGATCCCACGTGCCACGGAGCAACTAAGCCCGTGCGCCACAACTGCTGAGCCTGTGCCCTAGAGCCCAAGAGCCACAGCTACAGAGCCCACGTGCCACAACTACTGAAGCCCACGTGCCTAGAGCCTGTGCTCCACAACAAGAGAAGCCACCACAATGAGAAGCCCACGCATCGCAACAAAGACCCAACGCAGCCAAAAAATAAAGTAAAAAAATAAATCACCTGGTCTGTGGTCCTTTGTTACAGCAGCCCTAGCAAACAATACATCTTTCGGATTTACTGAGTTTAGTTCTTAGTCTCTTTCCCCCTTTATTGGTTTGGAGATTGTTAAGCCATTTTTAATCTTTTCGAGAGGACCCTGGATGTTTTAATGTGCGTTATTTAGTAGTGTCTAAAGTTAGTCAGAACCTTCACCTCCTGCGTGGGCACAAACCCTGGGACGCTGTTGCTCTAAGGGCCCCACGTTCGGCTGACGTGCAATTCTGGTCCCAGTTACGTTAGTCGTGTGGGTTCTTTGCCTGTTTAACCCCGTAGGTCAGATGTTGTTATTATTACTATTCCTGCCGTGGTTGTTGTCGTGTTCACACTGTCCCTCCCTGTTCACAGGTGCCCACGTGTCGGCCAGACTTCCGCCCGCTCCCTGTCCTCCATCTGCTGCATTTCCAAGGTCATTCCCTCCTTTCCCTGAGGACGGCCCTTGCAAGCCCTGTGGACGAGAGCCTGCCCCAGCTTTGGTTCATCCGAAATGCACTTTTACCCCAATTCTGGAGGACGGTCCCCCCAGGGGTCCGATTTAGCTCCGGCCCCGCTGCAGCCCGTCTTCTGGCTTCTGAAGCTGCGACGGTGGCCGCCTGCTGTCTAGTTGCCGTGCCCTCGGACCCCTGAATCTGAGACTCTGTACACCCCAGTGCCCCGGATGGCCCCCTGTTTGCCTCCTGGGGCTCTGGTCAGGCACGTGCTGGACCTCTCGCCCCGTCCCCACCTCGCTCTGCACCCTCCCCCCCCCCCCATCCTGCAGGACCATCCGTCTGTCCAGGCAACCTACTGGCATTGAACTCGAGTTTGTGAGCTCTTTGTACCTGTGTCTAATTGGTGGGTTTTTTTTTTACTCATTCACTCCGTTAAAATTCAGGGATCATATCTTTCATTTCTAGACACTCCATCTGGCTCCCTTTCGAGTCTCTTGTTCTCTGCTTATGTTTTTCCTTCCGTCTCTGATCTCCTCACATTCACCCAACGTACTGATGTCACTGTGTGTGGCCTTCCCAGCCCCTGCAGTCTTGGAGGCAGGACCCCCGCCACGGCACAGTGCCTGCACACCCTCCCACAGGCCGGCTCCTGCGCATGTCTTGTGGCGGTTGTGAGCTCACGCCTGATGGGGTGTTATCCGTGGGCATTTCCTGAGTGGGAGGGGCTGTCCTCCGAGGGGTTGTGGGCTCAGGTGGGCGGAGGGCAGGAGTCCTTGGATTCACTCCAGGGCTGGTTTCCATCCAGGCCTCATAGCAGAGCTGAACTTTGGGGTCCCTATGCAGGTGTCCCAATTCAGAGCCCACGCCCTCCCCACGTGGGAGCCAGGGCTCACCTGCGGTCCCCTCAAGAAGCAAGCGGTAAGGAGTCAGTCCATAAACATGCAACGAGCCCTGAAACCTTAGGCCCGTCAGCGTCCCTCTGCTGATTCTAAGCATCAGTTACATGGGACAGTCGCCACCGTCAGCCGTCATATGAAGCCCAGCTCAGAGCGAGCTCGGCGTCACACAACCCAGGGCTCCCCACAGCCCACGGCCCGCTGCCCGCTCCCGACTGCCCTCCACCCCTGCGGGCTCAGGCAAGCTTTCACGACGCTCTTCAGATGTGTCACCCGGGCTTTGCGGGGTTCGCACTGGGACCGTGCAGAGCCGGGCTGGTGGGCCACGGCATGGGAAGTGGAAGCTCACCAGGGCTTTGGGGTCCCTGCTGGGATGGGGGGCTGGGAAGAAGCACAGACTGGCACTGGGGGCTCCTCCAAGCTCCAGTGCCTGCTTGTCATGGAGGAGCCAGGAGGATGGCGGGACCTGGATGCCCACCTGCCCTCCCCTGAAGCCCTGCCTGGGACACCAGCTACCACCCCTCTCAACAGGGGGAAGGAAGCCAGTGGGGAGGGGCGCTCCAGGCACCTGCGAGGTGGTACCCTCACCTGCCTCCCCACCAGGTGTTTCCGAGGGGACAGGAATGAGTCACAGGACCGAGCGCCCTGCTGTAGGGGTGAGCCCCCTGCGGTAGGGGTGAGCGCCCTGCGGTAGGGGTGAGCGCCCTGCTGTAGGGGTGAGCGCCCTGCTGTAGGGGTGAGCCCCCTGCTGTAGGGGTGAGCGCCCTGTGGTAGGGGTGAGCCCCCTGCTCTAGGGGTGAGCGCCCTGCGGTAGGGGTGAGCCCCCTGCGGTAGGGGTGAGCCCCCTGCCCCCCGTCTAAGGATCCACGGACACTGCGATGACTCACACCGGGGGCTCCCCGGGCTGAGGGACCCCACACGACATGCGGAAGGAAGCCAGCGTGTCCCAGGCACCCTCCCTCTCCCGCCCAGCCTGCCTCTCCTGGGTCGCTCTCGTGACGGTGACCCCAGCACCCACTGCCTGACCTGTGCCCAGAGCCTCCCTGGACCCTCTCCCTCCTGACCCGCCCCTGGGACCTGCCGTGCGACAGGAGCATCTGGGTGGCCATGGGGGGACGCGCACCTCCCAGAGCCTGTGCCCTGGCCTCGGGAGAGGCGGTCCCGTTTAGGCCCTGTGCACCTCGGACAGCAGACTGCGGGGGGAGCAGCCCCCTGAGGTCAGCGGGAACCACAGGCAGCACCCGGTCGCAGGTGGAGCTTCACGCTGCCGCCCAGCCGCAGCAGCCTCTGGCGGTGATGGCCCCGTGACCCGGCCAGGGGAGTAGACAGCAGGCTGGACAGGCCTGGGTGGCCTCAGTGACAGCAGAGAACGTGGCCCTTGCTTCCGCAGCCCGTGACCCCTGGGCCTTTCCACATGCACATCCAACAGCCAAGGAAACCTCGGGGCGTCCCAACGCTGACACGGCCGTGGGGTGGCGCGCAGCCGTCGGGGATCCCTCGGGCTTCGAGGGCCCTCCCGAGGGACTCAGCCCCAGCGCCCATGCATGGTTTTCAGCACCCCCCGCCCCCCGCAGGGCGACCTGATGCAGAAGTCAGCGGCAGGCCAGTGAAGGTGGGCAGAGAGCAGTGCTCGTTCTTCAGCTGAAAGCTCGCTGTGAAGGTCCCAGGGTGATGGAGCTGTCGGCCCCCCAGCATGCTCCCGACACCCTTTTGTGCCACTCGTTTTTCCCAATTTTTAAAATTCTGGTAAAATATACCTAAGATAAAAGTGACCATCGTAACCATTTTAAGTGTCCATTTCTGCGGCACTAAGTACATTCACATTGTTGTGCAACCGTCACCATATCCATTTCCAGAATTTTTCATCTTGCAACACTGAAACTCTGTCCCCATTAAACACTCACTGCCCACTCCTCCCCCAGCCCTTCCTGTGAGTGGATCGTAACGAAGGTGTCCTTCTGGGGCTTTTTAGCTTTGCATCATATTCTCAGGGTCCATGTGTCAGAACATCCTTCCTTTTTAGGACAGAGTTACAGCCCACTGTGTGGACCACATTAGGGTTTTCCACTCTTCTGTCTGTGGACACTTGGGCTACTTCCACATCTTGGCTATTGTGAGCAGTGCTGCCATGAACATGGGTGTGCAAATACCTCTTCCACACCTGTGTTCACTTCTTATTTATTTTTGGCTGCGTTGGGTCTTAGCTGCCACACGCAGGCTCTTTGTTGTGGCGCGTGGGCTTAGTTGCCCTGCGGCATGTGGGATCTTAGTTCCCTGACTAGGGATCGAACCCGAGTAGCCTGCATTGGAAGGCAGATTCTTAACCACTGGACTGCCAGGGAAGTCCCAAGTTCACTTCTTTTTTGTGGATTGCTGGATCATATGGTGATTCTCTATTTTAGCTTTTTGAGGAATCTTCATACTGCTTTCCCCAGCAGCTGCTCCATTTTCCGGTCCCACCGACAGCGCACAGGGGTTCCCATTTCTCCACATCCTCGTTAGCACTTGGTATTTTGTTTTTTTGTTTTGTTTGTTTGTTTGTTTTGCGGTACGCGGGCCTCTCGCTGTTGTGGCCTCTCCCGTTGCAGAGCACAGGCTCTGGATGCGCAGGCTCAGTGGCCCTGGCTCACAGGCCCAGCCACTCCACGGCATGTGGGATCCTCCCAGACCGGGGCACGAACCCGTGTCCCCTGCGTCGGCAGGCGGACCCCCAACCACTGAGCTGCCAGGGAAGCCCAGCCTCCGGCTTTATTGTTCCTGAGTTAGTTTTTATTTCAAGAAGTCTACTTTTTTTTTTTTTTTTAGCTGTGGCACGTGAACTCTTAGCTGCAGCATGTGGGCTCTAGCTCCCTGACTAGGGATCGAACCTGGGTCCCCTGCATTGGGAGCACGGAGTCTTAGCCACTGCACCACCAGGGAAGTCCCTCGAGAAGTTTACTTTTGCATGCTAATTTTTGAAGTAATTTTCCCTGTTATGAGACAACTGCATTGGTAGAAAAATTCTCATGGGCTCCCTCCTAAATGTTCCAAGTCAAAGGAGGCATGGGGTGGGGCTCTCACCTGTCATGGCTGACGGCTCTGGGCTCAGGATGGAGCTGCGGTGTGTGTCATATGACGATCCTGTTGAGACGTTTCCTCCAGAGTTTCACATGACCTGGAGAAAGGGTGGGTTGAAATTGCTTTAGGGAAATCGGATTAAATCACAAATTAAGTTATCTGACAAACGGTTAGTGAGCATGTGTTAAGTGCCAAGTCTTGTCTCCATCCTGTGGGACACGACAGCCGAGGCTTAATATAAAAAGGACTCCCACAAATGCACAGGAATAAGTGTCGGAGCTGATCGTTCACAGAAGAAGTAAAAGTACCTCCTACAAATTGGAAAGCGCTCAGCTTCACTCATATAGTCAAAGAAATGCGAACGTAAACACCCAACAGTGGTCTTTGCCTTGCCTATCAGATTGGCAAAAATAAAGAACTTTAATTCTTGGTGTTGGCAAGAGAGTGAGGAAGTGGGATCCTTCACTGTGTTGGGAGCATAAACGGGCACAGATGTTTTCTAGCACAATTTGGTAACATGTCTCAAAAATCTTCAATGTGGACTTCCCTGGTGGCACAGTGGTTAAGAATCCGGCTGCCAATGCAGGGGCCACGGGTTCGAGCCCTGGTCCGGGAAGATCCCACATGCCGTGGAGCAACTGAGCCCGTGCGCCACAACTACTGAGCCTGCGCTCTAGAGCCTGCGAGTCACAACTACTGAGCCCACGTGCCACAACTACTGAAGCCTGCACACCTAGAGCCCGTGCTCTGAAACAAGAGAAGCCACCGCAATGAGAAGCGCGTGCACCACGAGGAAGAGTAGCCCCCGCTCGCCACAACTAGAAAAAACACGCGCACAGCAACAAAGACCCAATGCAGCAAAAAATAAAATTAATTAATTAAAAAAAATTCTTCAGTGTGCTTCACTTTTTTTTTTTTTTTTTTTTTTTTTTTTTTTGCGGTACGCGGGCCTCTCACTGCTGTGGCCTCTCCCGTTGCGGAGCACAGGCTCCAGACGCGCAGGCTTAGCGGCCATGGCTCACGGGCCCTGCCGCTCTGCTGCATGTGGGATCTTCCCGGACCGGGGCACGAACCCGTGTCCCCTGCATCGGCAGGCGGACTCTCAACCACTGCGCCACCAGGGAAGCCCTTCACTTTTTTAAAAAATAAATTTATTTATTTTGGGGCACCAGGGAAGCCCTGTGCTTCACTTTTGAGCAGATAAAATCCTTTCTAGGAATTTTTCCTGGTGGAAGAATGACCTGAGATGCAAAGTGCATGGACATTGCTCCTGCGAAAGGGCCCGGGACCCCGGGGAGACTGCCCACGACAGAGGTGGACGGGCTCACGGGTGCGGGCAGATGGGGCAGGATTCTGGCCCCCCCACCTCTCTGCTTCCTTCCGGAACCAGAGGTGCCCCTAACGTAAGCTCCATCCTGTCAGCTAGACAGGGTCTGGGGGAGGCGGGCTCTCTAAACCCTTCCTCAGCCAGCCTGGAGCCAGGCCCAGACCCCACCCACAGCCCCTGTCGGGCGGAGCCCCCAGCCCCGTGGGGCGTCGGCAGGTGCAGGCCCCGCCCCCCAACACTGAGCGGGCCGGCTGTGCTGACAACCGATGAACCACCGGGAAATAACAGGAAGCCAAGGTGTTTACCTGAAGCTGCAGAGAGTTCATCGACCTAGATAGTAAGCAAGACCTCGGAAACACAAAGGTAAGGCTCTGCGGCAGCACAGAAACGCACTGACCTTTCGAAACTGACGTCCTGACGGACTGGCGGGCGTGGGCCTGCAGGGTCAATGGGCCTCCCCTGTCCATCCCTGCACCCCCGTTGCTCAGTCAGCCCCCTGCAAGTCAGGCAGGGAGCCACCCAGGGGTGCTCTGCCTGAGGTCTATGCCTGGCCCTGAGACCCGCAAGCAGAGCGAACTCTGCCCTCTAAGGAGATGGCCCAAGGTGCTCAGGGCGGCCACCCAGTGGGGCCAGCGTGGCACACGGTTTGTGGCCCGGTCAGCTCGGGGGTGAGGGAGGGCTGAGCCTGATGAAGGGGGGTCCAGGAGGGTCTCCAACTGTGAGGGTGGCCCACATGAGCTGCAGGGGTGCCAGCCCACCTGGGAGCTGTCCAGACGCCCCTGAGCCCCGTGAGCCTGGGAGGGACACAAAAGCCTCACCCTGGGCCCGATTCCTTTGTCAGAACTGAGATTCTGGAAAACTGGTCCCTTCCCCC
Source organism: Pseudorca crassidens (assembly GCF_039906515.1). Classification (NCBI taxonomy): domain Eukaryota; kingdom Metazoa; phylum Chordata; class Mammalia; order Artiodactyla; family Delphinidae; genus Pseudorca; species Pseudorca crassidens. The sequence goes on along the minus strand of NC_090296.1, from coordinate 1,464,425 downwards.
AGGGGCTGCGCCGCCCGGCTCTTCCCTGATGCAGGTGGCAGCAGAAAGGGGACCACTGTCTCTAGAAGTCACTTCTGCAAAAGCCAGAGGAAGCGGCCCAACTGACACTGTGCGGTCCTGGGGCCCCTGCTCTGCCCCCCTGCCCTGTGCAGTCTGTGCAGAGCAGAGCACTAATTCCAGATCCGGGGCCGTGTCCCTGACTGTCAGGCACACCGGCAGGGTGCGGGGGTCACGTTGAGAGGACCGGGGGCCACAGAAGGCCCAGGCCGGAGCAGCCAGGCTCTGGAACCGCCCCACGCCCGGGTGCGGTCCTGCCCTGCTCGCGGCCACAGGCCTGGGCACCTGCCCCCGGGCCCAGCCCCGGCCTTTTGCCCAGCAGAGCTCAGCCCAGGCTTGGGCCTCGTCTTGGCCTTTCCCTGCCCAATGGACACGTGGCTTCAGGTCTCCTCCCGCCCCGGCCTCCTCCCGGGGTGGCCGTGGACTGTCCCCTCCTGGTGTCCCCACCCTGCCAGCCCCAGAGTGCCCGTGGCCCCTCCCCACCGGCAGCTGGGGCTCTTGCCGGCCAGGAGACCATAGGCCTGGGTGCCCCCTCGTCCTCTCCCGGGGTCAAGTGCCAAGAGGGACGCATCTTCCACACCAGCAGCCTCACTGCCCTTCCTGCCCCGCATGCCAGCCTGGTGGGCTCAGGGCCTCCGTCCCCTCTCCGTGCCCCAGGGGGGCTGTGACAGCCACAGGCCATGGGGTGGGTGGCCCAGGTCAGCCCGAAGCCCCTACGCACCCAGCTCTGGGCTCCAGCGGCCCCTGTCTCCTGCCCCCACCCTCTCTGGCCCTGGGCACCACCCTAGTGCCTGCACATCCCCGAAGGGCCCCTGGCAGCCCCACAGGAGGCACTGCGTCCGGATGGATGCTCACATGACACGGTGAAGAGCGACCCGGCCCCCGGCGCTGGCCCCCGACGCCCTACGCCCTGCGTGTGCAGTGGGTCCCTGCCGTCATTTAAGATACGCTTCCAGACGTTTCACTCTGGAGTTTTTCAAACAAACGCAAAAGCACAGGGGGCGAGCCCGCGTCCAGCACGCCCGCTGCCCTCACCTCCGGCTGCCCCATCGCACACCGTGGAGCCTGGTCCCCGGCTACTCATCATCACTGTGGGTTTGCTGGGACGTCTTTACCCTTTCACCATGGCGGGGCCTGTCGGGTGACTTCCAACCTCTCACTCCCACCTGCTCCCACTCAGAGCTTCGACTTTATTTCTGTCTCTGCGCAGGTTACACTTTGGGGAGGGAGCTCCTGACTTATCAGCCCCTGCAGCCCCTGAGCTCCTTGCTCTCAGGCAGCTGAACCAGGGGCCCCCAGCTCACCAGCACAGCAGGAGTCCATCTCCATTTCCCCCATTTAGGCAGATTTTTTACAATGTGCCTTCTAAAATGCACCTCCACTTCTTCGATGGCTATGGGGGTGGAACACCGCGCCTTGTCCCACCGTCGCCGGAGGCATCTCCGTCCTCTCCCTTCTGCCTGCAGGAACCCCTACAACATCACCTTGTCACCGTCCAGGCAGAGACGCCAGGAAGAACCCCTTCCTCAGCGCCCAGCCCCTGCCCACCGTTCTCGGCAGGCACCTACGGGAGCCCCCCCACAGGGCCTGGCGCTGGACACCGTCCCAAGAAGCCCGCGAGCTGCCCAGCCTCAGGACCAGGCTGGCTGCCCACCCCAGCAGACACCCCCTGTCTTTCCGTCCCTCCTCTCGCCCACGTGCCTCTGGCCCCACCAGGCCCTGGAGACCAGGGTGGCCGCGCGTTACACCCACCCCGCCAGGCTCCCCACCACCTCCGAGAATCGGCGGCAAGCACGCAGCCCCGGGGAAGTCCCTGAGTGCCTGGCGGAGGCCCTGAGGGACCTGGCCCCCCGCGCTGGCCCCCGACGCCCTATGCCCTGCGTGTGCAGTGGGTCCCTCCCGTCATTTAAGATACGCTTTCAGACGGCAAGGAGAGCGTCCCAGGGGGATAAGCCCCCGGCTCCCGGCTCCCAGCTCCCAGCCGGCCCAGCACTGCGGCCGGGGGGCGGGGGACTCTGCAAAGGGGAATCTCAGCAGCTCTGAAGGGGCCGCAGAGGGACCGTCCCTCCCCCAGCCCCCCGCCCTCCACCGCATCTGTGGTGCTCCGGGGTCCCTCTTGGTGAAGGAGCCCAGGTTAAGACCCTCCACCAAGCCCCCACCTTTATGCCAACGAATCACTCTGCTTTCAGACCCCCACCTCGACTGCTCCCCGCACAGGGGCCCGGGACTTACTCAGGGCCCGCCCGGCGCCAGCCTCGTGCTCCCTCCTTGCAGACCCAGTTGAGAGCTTTCAGGAAGTAGCAGGAGTGTCTCTAAAACTCCCCAAACCGCAGACAGAGCGAGACCTCAAGACCTGGGGTTGGCCAGCCCGCCGGGGCGTCTTCTCACTGGTGTTGAGACTGTGGCCTCATCGCTTTGCTGAAAACGGCCTCAGTGCCACTTCTCGTGGTCCTGGCAACACCCAGACCTGCCTTCCCTCAAGACCTTCCTAGGCGGCTCGGGCCGGACATGGGACCAGCTCGCATGAGCTGCTGGTGCCTACTGCTCCCAGACAGCTGCGGCTGGGCACCCAGGGGCAGGGACCCCCGGGGAGACGGACCCCAGCTCCGCAGGCCCAGGCCTGGCATGGCCCCTCACAGGCCGCTGGGCACAGAGCAGGGCTGCCTGCAAGAGGCCTTGCCTTCCCAGGGACACCCGTGGGGCACTGGGAGCAGAGATGCTGCCTGGCACTGCCCGCCGTGGCCCCAGGACAGCACCTGTCCCCAGCGCCCAGACGTCTCACATGGAGCCCGCCCTCCCCACTCCCCATCCTGGGGTGGGCCAGCACACCCCGTCTAGGTGGTGTCTCTGAGCCCCTAAAGCCGGTCCCAGCCAGGCCAGGTGGCCTCTGAGGGTGGGTTTCTCTTGAGAGGCCGAGTGAGACCCCCCAGGGACCCAGTGTCCACGCTGGCGGTGGGGGGGTCTGTGTGTCTCTCTCCGGCTTGCAGGATCACAGCCTAAAGCACGTGGCCAGTGTCCTCGGAAGATGTGGGGGGCTGCAGGTGACCGCCACCTTGCCTGACCACCCTGGGCTGGTTCTGGGTTTCAGGGTGAGACGGAGGCACCGTGGGCCCCTCTCTGCATCCCCACTGCAGACCTGGCTCTTCAGCCCAGGGCACGGCTGGGCCCACCAACATTTGTGGGTGACCTGTGTCCAGCACCACAGCACGGGCGGTAGGCGGCGTTGGAAATGAGGCCACCGCCCCCCCCTCACGTCCAGGGCCCGGGGAGCCTAGGAGGGCTGGCCCCCACTCTGCACTTTCCCTCGGACGTTCATCTGGTGGCTGGAGGCTGGCTCCCTCTCCGTTCCCCCACCTCCACCGCACCGCAGCTTCTCAGGGTGGGTGGGAACATGGGCGCCCAGAGAGCTGGGTGTGCAGCACGTGCGGGTCTGAGCACAGGCTCATCGTGGCCTTTCCGGAGCACCTGCCCGGGGCAGCTCTTCCCAGATGAGCAAAGGAAGGTAGAGCTGAGGCTCTGGGTGGGCCGGGTGGTACCCACACCCCTGGGGTCCGAGCGAGGCAGGGCCTCAGCCGGGGCACTGCCCACATCCGGCCAGTGGGCCAGGCACCATCAGGGATGGCGGGGGACAGCTGTCATCATGGGGGCGGCCCAGGCCCTGCCCGGGACTGTTCCCTTCTACACGCCCACTAGAGGTCCGCGTATTCCCAGGCTGCCCCGCACCCAGATGATGCGCTTGGGCCTAAAACCCTGGCCACCGTCACCCTCTGTGCCGTGGCTGTCGGGTCAGGGGTGGCAGCTGAATCCTCCCCTTGGGGTCTTCAGGGGGGCCTGGGAAGGGAAGCCTGGGCCCCTGCGGTGGGAGTGGAGGGCTGTGAGCTGGGGGGTGGCAGCTGTGCCCACGCCACCCCCTTCCAAGCACAATTCCTGACCAGCAAAGCAGGTGTGGGGAAGGGGTTTTGCGGGGGTGAGGGGGCTGGGTGCTTTTCCTGGAGGCTGAGTGTCTTTCAGGCAGGACAACGGGGGACCCTGTAGCCCCCTCTTGACAATGTCCCGGGGGCCCCCTTGAGAAGAGGCCACTAGTTTCCGTGGTCCCACTTCCACCAGGCAGGTGTCTGTGAACCCAGAAGGGTTTCCTCACTGACCCTGTCTGCAACCTCACTTCCATCACCTCATGACAGGGGAACATTATTCACCGTTTTAAGTGGGTCGAATATTCATGGATTCAAACTCAAGTCGGTGGCGACGCTCTCCGGGCATCTGCCGGGCACCATGCACCTCCGGGCAACGTCTCCACTCTCCTCACTGCTCCTAAAGGTTTTATAGGGGAAGGAGGGGACCACCACCCACGTTCAACAGGCACGAAGGTCCCTGAGACAGGCTTTGTGTTTGAGCAGAATGCGGCCCCTGGCCCGGAACCCAGACCCCCGAGCTCACCTCCAGAGCCACGCCATGTCCTGCCTGCCCTCTGCACCCCTCGGCCCCCGACAGCCAGCCTGGTTGTCCCCAGGTGTTTACAGCAGGGACGGCGCGCCTGGTTGGCCTCAGGCCTCTTGGTCTCCTCACGCGGAAGCAGCGCCCCGACCCCTTGCGCCCGTGACTTTCGCTTTCTGAAGGGGCCTGTCTCCTAAAGTGTCGCACGTCCTCGATTTGCTGGATTGGGTCCTCCCAGAGTCATTGTACGTGGTTCTCCAGCACGGGCTTCCCGTGACTGGGAAGGGGTTCTAGAGCCCCGGCAGGTTCAGTTTGACGTTTCTGGCACCGGGATCACGGCGACAACAACCACTCCTTCGACAGGGCCGGTGATGGGTGGTGGGGTGGATGCCCCCCGGCACCCTGGCCGGCCCTCCTGGAGCTGTACGCCCCACGCCCCATCCCAGGGCAGCCACCTTGCTTGGCTGGCTAAGTGGTGACTTTCCTATTATGTGACGTTTCCACCTGTGTCCTCCGGCAGGTTCGGGGCGGGGGGAAATGAGCTGCCCCTCCCCTCTCCTCCCAACCGATAGGCAACAGTCACCTCCTGCTGTAGCCAAGGTCTTGGACCCTCTCTCACCCTCTCGCCGAGTATCATTAAGGACTCAGGGATTTTTATTGTGGTAAATTATACATAACATAAAATTCACCATTTTAAGGGCTTCCCTGGTGGCACAGTGGTTGAGAATCCGCCTGCCAGTGCAGGGGACACGGGTTCGAGCCCTGGTCTGGGAGGATCCCACATGCCGCGGAGCAACTGGGCCCGTGAGCCACGACTACTGAGCCTGCGCGTCTGGAGCCTGTGCTCCGCAACAAGAGAGGCCACGATAGTGAGAGGCCCGCGCACTGCGATGAAGAGCGGCCCCCGCTCGCCGCAACTAGAGAAAGCCCTTGCACAGAAACGAAAGACGCAACACAGCAAAAATAAATTAATTAATTAATAAACTCCTACCCCCAACATTAAAAAAAAAGCTTGGGAAAAGAATTGCTTAGGATACTTTCAATTACTTAAAAAAATAAATAAATAAAAATAAAATAAAATTTACCACTTTAACCACTTTAACCACTTTTAACCACTTTTAAGTGGTAAATTTTATTTTATTTTTAAGTGGTTAAGCGATAAGTATACTCACATAGTCATGCGACCACCACTGCCATCACCCCTGGGACTCTTCACCTCCCCAGACAGAAACTCCGTCCCCATTCGACACTCACTCCCCATCTCCTCCCCCAGCCCCTGTCCCCACCATCCTACTTCTGTCTCTAGGACTTTAACTGCTCCAGGGACCTCATACGAGTGGGATCACACAGGATCTGTCCTTTGGGGACTGGTTTACTTCACTCAGCACGAGGTCCTGGAGGTCCGCCCGTGCTGGAGCAGGTGTTAGAACTTCACTGCTCGTTATGGCTGAATCCGATTCCATGTGTGCACGGGCCACATCTGTTTATCCATCATCCGTCCATGGACACGTGGTCGCTTCCCCCTTTTGGCTGCCATGTGTAACGCTGCTGTGAACACGGGTGTGCAGGACCCATGGGTTTTTGTATCTTCAGTGTGTTTCTGTCGACCACAGTTGTTACTCTCGAGGACACTCAAATTATCCCAGACTCGATGAACCACCCGCCCTGCCTCTGTGGGGATGATGACATGGTCTGTCTCTTGAGCTTTGTTATTACGGTAAATTTTGTCTGTCGATCACCAAACACCACGTGCCTGGACTGAGCCCTACTCCGTCGTGTGTGTCAGTCCGTTTGTGCGATGCCGGATCCCATTGGCTGAGATGACCGTTTTTTTTCTTCTTCCGGTGAGCCTGCCAGGCTTCCCTGACTGCTGACCTCTCCCCCCTCCCCCACTTTTGAGCCTCAGTGATGCTGAGTCACTGAATCGGGCTGGGGGAGGGGGAGGTAGGGGGCTTCCGGGGGTTTCCATGGGACTCAGTGCTCTCATAAGAGGGCAGGAGTTCCCGGCACCAGCCAGGGAAGGGGCTTTCAGGGCAGTTTCAGAGAGTTTCCCTGAGAGAGAAGAGGCTGGGAATGGAAAGGGGCTTTTGAGAAGCTGTCACCCCAAGAGCTTGGTGATTCTGAAACTCATTACCAGCCCGTGTTCCTCTGACCAGGGCACACTCTGAGTGTGAATCATAGATCATGGTTTCAACAAAGTTATAGTGTGCCCTAGATCAGCCCAGGACAGGCTACCCATCACCTCAGAAACCCCAGACAGCCATGCTGAACACACAGGGGTTTCCTCTCTCTCTCTCTCTCCCAGGGTGGCTCAGCAGCTGCCATGGCCTTGGGAAACCAGGTGCCTTGACTCTTGGTCAAAAATGACTACCTGAGCTCCAGCCTTCACATCTGCATTCCAGGTGTCAGGAAGGAAGGAACTGGAGGACTGTGCCGCGCCCCCCCCCCCCCCCCCCCCCCCGCCTTTGAGGAGACATCCCAGAATCCCCACCCAATGCTTCTGGTCTTGCCTCCTCAGGAATGCAGTCCTGTGGCCACGCCCAGCTGCAGGGGCGGCTGGGAAATGTGGTCTTTGATTTCACTGTGCCTACTGACCCTGGGTGCTCTTCCTAAGCAAGAAGGGGCATTTAGGTATTGGGGGTGTGCTGCCTTGGGCACATGTGGTCACCAGCTTCCCTTCCACCTGGCAAGGGCAGGTCCCAGACTGGTGGGTGAGGCGCACACTGCCCAGGCCCAGGGACGAAACTGCCCCCAGATGAGAAAAGCGTCCAGAGGGGGGTTGATCTGGGAGGAGGAGGACCCCAGAGACCAGAGAAACTGGGAGAGGGGGTTTGGGGGAGGGATGAGGCGGGGAGATGGAGGGGAGAAGGCCCCAATGTAAAGGCCGGATCAGCTCCCCTGAAGGTGGCTTTCTCCCCCCAGAAACCCCAGGAGACCCACCACCCCCAAGCCTGGGAAGCAGGACCCACATGGAGAACCGAAACCATAAACCCACGTGGCTTCTGGCCCACATGGCTCTGGCCCACCAGCATTAACAGAATTTGCTGCACCCCTGTCTCCACTGACAGAATGGCGCCCCTCCCAGGGAAGCTAAATGTGGCAAATAACCTTATTGTTCATTCCAGAACTTCTAGAAAGACTCGTCAGGTCTTCAGTAGAAAGCGTCAGGGACTTCCCCAGTGGCGCAGTGGTTAAGAATTCGTCTGCCAATGCTGGGAACACGGGTTCAAGTCCTGGTCCGGGAAGATCCCACATGCCGCGGAGCAGCTAAGCCCGTGCACCACAACTACTGAGCTTGTGCTCTAGAGCCCGCGAGCCACAACTCCTGAGCCCACGTGCCACAACTACTGAAACCCACATGCCTAGAGGCCATGCTCCACAACAAAGAGAAGCCCACGCACCGCAATAAAGAGTAGCCCCCGCTCACCGCAACTAGAGAAAGCCTGCGCGCAGCAACAAAGACCCAACTCAGTCAAAAATAAATAAATTAATTAATTTTAAAAAAGAAAAAAGAGGGCTTCCCTGGTGGCGCAGTGGTTGGGAGTCCGCCTGCCGATGCAGGGGACGCGGGTTCATGCCCCAGTCCAGGAGGATCCCACATGCCGCGGAGCGGCTGGGCCCGTGAGCCATGGCCGCTCAGCCTGCGCGTCCGGAGCCTGTGCTCCGCAACGGGAGAGGCCACGACAGTGAGAGGCCCGCGTACCGCAAAAAAAAAAGAAAAGCGTCAAGTGACACTTTGTCCCAGTGATATTTTGGGGACCCACGATCACCAGTGTCTGTTGGGGGCACCAGCGGGTTCCAGACATTAGGACAGGGTCACCGTCACACCAAATCCTGCTCGTATGACAGGGCCTCCCCCTCTGTTTGTCCCTCTAGTCCAAGGGGATGCCTGGACCAAGTTAACGCACGAAGACAGAACAGGAGAGCACGGGTGCTACCATTAACAAGAATTAATACTGAAGGTGTGCGAGGAGCTTCTGCAGGTGGAGACGTGCGGGGGAGAGGCACCGGCAACTGCGTGGACGCGGCCCACGGCTCCCCAGCCATGGCGGGTCCACGAGCCCCCAGGGCGGTCCCTGGCCTCCCCAGGGAGGGAGGCTCAGCAGGCAGATGCCCGGTGGAGTGTGTCCACGGTTCTCAGCACGCCCGGCCGGGGACCCCAAGCCAGCCTGGCTGGCAGGTGCTCACCCTGTCCAGGGCTACCCACCGCCCCCCTCCCCCCCGAGGACTCGGGAAGGTGCCGAGTGAGTGAGCCTCTCTGCAAGACAGGATGTGCACAGGGCCGCACAAGGAGGCCATTCACTCGGCCAACAGCTGTTTTATTAAGCACCTACTGTGTGCCAGGCCCAAAGCAGGGGCAAGATAGTCTCCCCGTCCCAGGTAAGGGACCCCTGCCCTCCCTCAGCCCAGCTGCCCTCCCAGGAGTGTGGCCCTCGGGCCCTTGCAGTCCAGCCTCAGCGGCCTTGGGAGCTGCTTGTTTTGTCCTACAGATCCCATGACACAGGAAGGGTCCCAAAGACCAGGCCCACCCCCAGGCCGCCCCCGGAGGGACGGCAGAACGGCCTCTGCCCAGCAGAAGTGCAGGTGTGTGCAGCCCTTCACCCGCCCTGCCCCAGGCGCTTTGGAAAACTCCGTCCAGCGAGAGCTGAGGCGGAAGCAGAGAGGCAGCGCGGAGCAGCCCGCGTGGCAGGGTGGCGGCTCAAAGACGTCGTGTCCGAACGTCTGCCTTCTTTCCAGTCTGCCTCCCGGCTCAGCTGTCCAAGGTCAGCCACAGATGGCAGGTCGGGAGTGAAAGCACAAGCCTTCCCGCTGGATCCCCTGCCTCTGAGGCCCCGAGGGCCTCACTTCCCTGCAACCCATCCAGGCCCAGGACCTTGCCCGGGGTCCCCAGATGGGGCGATTTCTTCCCCAGGGGACATTGAGCCTTTCTGGAGACAGTTTTGGGCTTCACAGCTGGGGTGGAGGTGCTGCTAGCATCGGGTGTGGGAGGCTAGACATGAGGCCAGACAACCCCTAACGCCCAGGACAGCCCTCCTCCACCACAAGGAATTTTCCAGCCCCAAATGTCGGCACTGCCTTCGGGGTAGGGAGCCCCGAGGGCCTGTGGGTGGGTTTAAAGCAGGCCCCCTGTTAGGAATTGCTCTGATGCCCCCATGGGAGGAGGGTGGGCGGGGACACAGGCTGCCCGGTAGCCCTGCCAAGAGGGGCTGCCCCTGACCCACCACCAGCCCAGACCCGGGACGCTGCCCAGGTGCCAGGAGGGCGGGGCGAGAAGGTGCTTCCGGGTCTGTAGCTGCACAGCAGGGTCTGCGGAGCTGTGCCCTCCCCCACCTGTCATCCGCTGCCACTGGGTAAAAAAGCAGAAGTGACCTGGGGAGGAAAACTGCCGGGGTGGGGCTGCCGAGGGTGTGGGGTGAGGCTCCCCTCCCCCCCCTCCCCAGAGAGATGAGGCAGAGGCAGCAGCCCCACGTGGAAGACACCCCTGCTCACGCCGAAGCAATCAATCGGTTTCCTCTGCAGGGTGCCGGAGCTCCGGCCAACCTCCTTAACAGCAGGTTAGGTAACACCCAGGGGGGCTGCTGGGCTGGGGGAACTAGGGCTGGTCTGGCCATCAGCTCAACCCAGCGAGCATTTACTGAGCACCTGCTGTGTGCACTGCCCCGCGGAAGGTCCTGGAAGGCAGGGATCACGGCCCTCCAGGAACCCACGGGAGTGGGGGGGGGGGCGGGGGGCGGGGCAGCGCGAGGGTCAGGCGTGCGGGGCGGGCCAGGCCTGCAGCTGGTCTCCCGGGGTAACCATGTACGGGGTGCAGCCAACCCACTGAAGGGGCTTTGCTCAGGGCTGGGGAGAGCCCAGGTGGGAGAGGGGTGTGCGTGGCAGCTGTCTCTTCCACTCCAATCGCATGGGCTCCTCCCACCTCAGAAAATTCAGGTCAGTGGCAGAGCTGCTCCCACTTCCGGCTCCTCACCCGAAGCTCCGCACCCTTGACCTGTCACTGCCCTCACCCACCGGGATGGGCCTCTTCCACCGCAGCCCTGCTAGCACGCCATCACTTCCTCACCACCTGTGACACCAAGGCTCGCTGCTTTACCCACACGCGAGTGAACCCGGGGCACGCGCGTGCGGCACGTAGGCTCACATGCACTCACGCAAACGCACACGCACGCTGTCGCACACGGACGTGCAGGAACCCTCGTAAGGGCCCCAGGCGAGCGGGAGGAGCGGGGAGCGCTTGGAGTCACCCCCCTGCCCCCCCCCCACCCCGGCCCATCTTCCTCCTTGTGCCGGTCAGGTGGCCTGGCTCCCCCAGTTAGGATGGGGTGCGGGCAGGACCCCGGGGGGGGGGCGTTAGCACCTGCAAGGTGTGGGGCAGAGCCGCCCCCCCGGCTGAGCTGACGTCAGTGGACGTCAGGTGTCGGCCGCAGACTCGGCTCCCCGTCCGGCTTCCTTCCCCGCGCGGCCTCGTCCCTCCTGCATCCGCCCCCTTGTCCCTGTGCCCGCTCCCTAAGTCTGTGCCAGCCAGGCTCCGGGGAGGTGGGGAGGCGTCCATCTCTGCCCCAGGAGGGTTAGTTCCCTGGGCTGTTTGGGGTCCCTTAGGCTCCATATGAGTTTTAGGATGGATATTTCTGGGGGAAGAAATGCACATTGGGATTCAGGTAGGGTTTGCGGTGACTGCAGACCACTTTGTAAGGACGGTGAGCCCTCCAATCCCCGCGCGTGGGACGTGGGCCCTTCACTTGTGTCTTTCTTCACTTCTCCCACTTCACTTACTTCTCTGTGGCTTCCATCGTACAAGACGTTTCTTTCCTTGGGTCAGTTCATTCCTAAGTATTTTATTATTTTTGATGCCCCTGAAAATGCAACTGGTTTCTACCCCAGACCAGCTACATCAGCCTCCCTAGGGAACTTGGTAGAAATGCAAATTCTCCGGACGCACGGTAGGAAAGAAAGAAAAGGAAATGGAACTGATCTCTTTATTTCCTCTCCAGTTTCTTTGCTGTTAGTGAATAGAAACACAGCTGATTTCCAGGTTCACTTTGTATCCTGCTACTAAGCTGACATCATCTCTTTGTCCTAACAGGTTTTTTTGTGGAATCTTTAGGATTTTCTACATTGCAGATCGCACCACCTACCAACAGAGGTCTTTTTTTTTTTTTTTTGCGGTACGCGGGCCTCTCACTGTCGTGGCCTCTCCGGTTGCGGAGCGCAGGCTCAGCGGCCATGGCTCAGGGCCCAGCCGCTCCGCGGCGTGTGGGATCCTCCCGGACCGGGGCTCGAACCCGCGTCCCCCGCATCGGCAGGCGGACTCTCAACCACTGCGCCACCAGGGAAGCCCGGCAGAGGTGATTTTACGTCTTCCTTTCCCAGCTGGATGCCTTTGGGGCCAGTCCCCCGGGGATGGCCCATTCCACTGGCTCTGCACAGAGAGCCCTCTCCGGCCCGTCTACGTCAGTGTGACTGCGTAGGGCACTTGTATTTCCTACTTTATTCTGCAGAAAGGCCCCGGGCCCCACCGTGAACTTCCCGTTATCGCAGGCGGCTGTGTGCTGGCCCCCGGGGCCTTCCTGCGGGCAGAAGTGACGGGGCCCTTCTAGCAGTGCGAGCGCTGCCGCTACCATCAGCCTTCACGTGTCCTATCGTGCCTTCAGGTGCCACAGGGGCATCTGTGGTCCCAGGCGGAGCCCCAGAAACCCCGATCAGCGTCGGGGAGACAGTGGGCACACTTCCGTCCCCTGCTGCGGCTAAGAGCTACCGCTTCGGCCTGCGTGCCAGGCCCCCCGCCCCCCCAGCCCCTCCCTGCCCGTCGGAGCCAAGAGTCGCCTGTCAACGTGATCAGGGGAGCTGACCCTGGCTTTGGGTTACCGTCCTCCACGCTTTGTGTCTTCACTTCCAGCCCCAAGTGTCCGCATGTGAAGACTTTTGAATACTGCTTCAATGGATTTGCTAGTCGTAGGGCCATTCAGTATTTTAATTTCTTCCAGCCCATTCTATTTTTCTAACGATTTGTCCATTTCATCTATGTTTTCAGAAATGTTGACATATGGTTGTTTACAGCACTCTCTAATTACCTCTCTTTTTAAATTGATGTTTGCACTTCAGAAAATTTAAATGTATATACAGTAAGATTCACTCTGCTGCGTTCGGGCCTGTAGGTTTTGACAAACGCACACGGTTGTGTATCCACCAGATGCTACAGAAGAGCTCCATCACCCCCAATTCCCTCCTGCTGCCCTTGGGAGACAATCCCTCCCTGACCCCCAACCCCTAGCAACCACTGATCGATCTCCCTCTCTCTCAATTTGTCTCTTCCAGAATGTCACGTGAAGGGAATTATACAGCCTTTTGGGTCTGGTGTCTTTCCCACAGAAAAGGCACTGGAATTTCATCCCTGCTGGGCACACGGATAGCCCCTTCCTCTTACGGCATCCGTGGACGGACCTCAGGGGTCACCTCCTCACCAGCTGGAGGACACCTGGTTTGTTTCCAGTTTGGGGTGATCATAAATGAAGCTGCTATAAAGATTCATGCATAGGCTTTTGTGTGAACATAAGTTTTCCTTTCTCTTGAGGAAATACTGAGAGTAGAAGTCCTGGGTCACCAGATGGTGAGAAGTGACCGCGCTCTTCCACGGGGCCGCACCACTTTGCGTTCTCACCTGTGATATGTAAGAAATGTTTGCTTCACAATTTCGTCAGCATTTGGTGTTGCCATTTTATTCATGTCACTAGCTTCCACCATTCTCATGGGTATGCGGTGGCATTGCACTGTGATTTTAATTTGCGTTCCCCTAATGGCAAAGGACGGGGAGCATCTTTCCATGTACTTATTTGCCATCATCCGTGCTGTGTTCAGATCTTTGGTGCATTTTTTTGGGGGGGTGCTGCATTGGGTCTCCATTGCTGCGCGTGGGCTTTCTCTAGTTGCGGCGAGCGGGGACTACTCTTCGTTGTGGTGTGCGGGCTTCTCATTGCGGAGGTTTCTCTTGTGGAGCATGGGCTCTAGGCTCGCGGGCTTCAGTAGTTGTGGCACATGGGCTCAGTAGTCGTGGTTCGCGGGCTCTAGAGCGCAGGCTCAGCAGTTGTGGCGCACGGGCTTAGTTGCTCCGCGGCATGTGGGATCTCCCCGGACCGGGGCTCGAGCCCGTGTCCCCTGCATTGGCAGGCGGATTCTCAACCACTGCGCCACCAGGGAAGCCCCTGGTCCATTTTTAAATCGGGTTGCTTGTTCCTTTACCGTTGAGCTCTGGAAGTTCTTTGTATATTCCGAATACAAGTCCTTTATAACTGATACACGGTCTGCAACCATTCTCCAGCAGTCTGTGGCTTCTCATTTCCTTTTAAATCTAAAATTGTACCTTCTTCTTCTTCTTCTTTTTTCCGGTTCGCGGGCCTCCCACCGCTGTGGCCTCTCCCGTTGCGGAGCACAGGCTCCGGACGCGCAGGCCCAGCGGCCATGGCTCACGGGCCCAGCCGCTCCCGGCATGTGGGATCTTCCCGGACCGGGGCACGAACCCATGTCCCCTGCATCGGCAGGCGGACTCTCAACCACTGCGCCACCAGGGAAGCCCCCGTGTCTTCTTTTTGATTCACATTGTTTAATTTGTGTTTTTTCTTTCCTTTTTTTGTGTGTTTATTTTTCTCAGAAGTTGGTCTGTTTTGTTGGTTGATTCTTTTCAAAGAACTAACTTTGTCTCCACGGACCTTCTCCATCACACCTTTGCTTCCTATGTCATCCATTCCCAAGCTTATTTTTATTTCTGTTTTCAAACTTTCTTTGGGCTTATTCTGTCCTGCCCCGCAAAATCTTCTTTTTATTTGATTTACAAAATTCAGGGACACCTTTGCATTCGGTATAAAATCTCCCCTCCTGCCCCTTTGCCTCCCCCACCCCACGCCTCCTGGACTTCCTAAGACGGGGATGCAGCTCACAGACCCTGCGGCTTCCTTCTCTTCCACACATGCAGCTGGATACGTAGTGCTTTTTATTCTCATTCAGTGCTAGGTATTTAAAAATTCCTATTATGATCTCTTCTTTAGCTCACGAGCTTTTAGCAGCATGTGTGTGTGTGTTACAGTGCTTGTCTATAAACATATCCCCTACACTGTATTATATTTTCAAACACACGGCACAGTTAGAAGAATTGTACAGGGAAACCCCACATACCCACCACCTACGTGTTACAGTGCACAACTCACTGTCTCTTTCATTCATCTCTCCATCCATCCATCCACCCATCCACCCCTCTGTTCCTCCCTCCTTCCTCCATCCATCCATCTGCCCACCTCTCTATACATCCACTGTGCCCCCTCCCTTTTCCCACTTTCTTGAGAGCCTGGCTACAACTGGGGGTGCTGCTTCCACACCCCGTGCCCTGGTAAATGGGAAACCAAGGACAAAGACCTGATGGCTGGATCCTTGGGGCTGCTGCCTGCCCACCACCCACCCAAGGGCCCACTGTGGGCTCAGGACAGGGGTCTCAGACATTCCAGGGGCTCAGAGGCTGCCTCCTAGGAGCAGGCAAAGGCTGAACCTTTCTCTGGACTGTGCAGGGTGTGGACAACCCTGGCCTGCGCGGTTAATCCTGTACCGCACAGGCCCTGAAAAGGGTCCTCTGAGGGTGACAGTGAAGCCAAGCCTTGCAGGGTGAGTTCAGGGAAGGGCTCAGGAAAGACTGGGACACGGGGTGGGAGTGAGGTGGGCAGGGGAGGGGAGGTGAGCAGGCCCTGGGCATTGCAGGGAGTGATGGCCAGGCTCGGGCAATGCCACAGCGAGAAGTGGGCTATCCAGCCGACTTGCTCCTCCCTCCGTGGGGCTGGACCCTGGGAAGGCAGGTGTCTGGGGAGGGTCCCAGGGCTGGAGGTTGGCAGCGCCCCCCAGAGGGAGAAGCCTGCTTTGCAGGGCTGGTTCCTGCAGCTGAGCCTTGGTTCAGGGTGGGGGTCACTACTCTAGGCTGGGCTCCCCCCACCTCCTCCCCCGCTGCTCCCCAGAGTGGCCAGGCCCTGGTGACAGACGTGCCCTCCCAGCTGTCCAGCCCCAGGCCCAGGCCCCCACGGCCCCCAGGCTCAGGGCAGAGTCCTCTGGTCCCAGATGACCTCTCCTGGCTCAGCCACTTCCCCAGTGAGCCTGGGGCCCACCTTCCCCTCCTCCAGCTGTGCCAGCTGTCAGCCCTCTCCGCCCTCCAGAGGCCCAGCTTCCCCGCAGCCTGTTTCTCTTCGGAACAAGGTGGACCAGCAACCAGGGAATTCTCTTCTCTCCCCGCCCCCACCTCCATTTTCATAGGGGAGACAAAGGCATAGCCTGGGCCAGGTGCTTAGGGTCACCTCACAGGGACACAGCTGGGGACCCCAAGTTCCATCCACCTAATGCCCCAAATAGCCGCCTCCCTGTTCCCCTCACGCACAGAAACTCCAAAATGAGGCGAGGAGTCCGCATCTCGGGAAGCCGCGGGCCGGCCTGGGGAACCGTATCGGCTCCGCTCCGCCGGCCCCATCGCGCCGCCTGGTGGCCATGGAAGACACTGCGCCCTCCGGGCCTCGCTCCCGAGCTGCCTCTCGGCCGCCGGCGGGCGCGGGCGCCTCCCTCGCCTCGCGGCCCAGAGCCCCTGTCCGGGAGGCGTCGGTGACCGCGGAGGAAGGCGGAGGTGAGGTCCAAGACCACCGACTCAGCCAGTGCTCAGGGCTTGCTTCTCCCCCCAGGGCCGCCAGCGTTCCCATCAGCAACCCAGGGGGTACCCCTCAGCCCCCCCCACCCCGGACACAGGGACACAAAACCCCACCCCCGCCAGATGCGCTGCAGACCTGGACCCTTCGTTTCCCCCGCAGTGAAACGGACGTGCGGCGCCCAGGGGCACGGGGAGGGGCGGGGCATCCACCGGCGGGAGTTGAGGGTTCCGGGTTCTCAGCCGTCTCGCAGCCCCTCCCCCATGGGGGATCCCGAGATTCCCTTCTCCCTCCCCTCCTCCCCTCACCCCGTCTAGACCCTGAGCCTCCTCGCTTCTCCCCAGGCCCCCGTCGCCCTGAGCTTCCTTGCCCCCTCTACCCCGGCCCCCGCCCGGACCCTCCCAGCCCCTACCCCCAACTCCCTGCCCCTTTCACCCCCGACCCCTCCACCCCTACCCCCTTCCATCCCTCCCCCGACCTAGAGCCGCCGCTGCCCCCACCGATCCGCGGCTCGCCCCGGGCCCGCCGACGGGGCAGCCAGGCTGCGGCGCGCACCCACCCTCGCCCGGCGGCGGGCCTGAGCGCGCCGGGGCCTGTTGAGGCCGCCGGCAAAGCAGCGCCGGGGCGGGCCTGGGGCGAGCGAGGAGATTTCGGTCTTGGCGGCCCGGAGGGGGCTCCAGGCAGCCCCCGAGGGAGCCAGGGCGGACAGAGAGGAGGCGCGGGGCAAGCGGGCGTCCTGGGTCCCCGCGCGAACGCGCGCCGGAGAGGACCGCGACCGGGTTCCCAGGCAGGACCCCATCCCGGGCACAGACGGGGTTCCCCGGGGTGTCTTTTATTTGCACAATACTCTGCGAGGTAGGTACTGCTATGGTTCCCATATTCCAGATGCGAAAATCGAGGCACAACTGGGATTCGCACCCAAGATGCAGACGCCGCCCCCAACTCACGTAGAGGTTTGCTCAGAAACAGTTGGTGGGTCATGACCTGGGGGGGTCGTCACCGAGCCCCAGGGTCTCACCTGTATGTCGAGCAGGACCCGCCCCCCCCCCTTCCAAGGTGGTGAGAATTCCCGGCGCATGTGCCGGCACCCAGGGCCAGGGGCGTCCACTTCCGCAGTCAGAGTCCTCCTGTGCCAGCCCTCCCCGCCCCTCCCCGGGGGAGCGGCAACCCCTTGGGGCGCGGAAACTAGGAGGCGGCGGAGGGGAGACCGGCTCCTGCCAGGGCCGCTCCGGGGGTGCAGGGCTGGGCCCCCGACCCCGCCCTAGGCCCGGGGGCCTCCCCCGCCCCCTCGGGAATCCAGCTGTCCACGGGGGCCGAGGGGGTCGAGGAGGTGGCGAAGCCGAGCGTGCTGACACACGCGCCTGGAATTCCCGGGGCGGGGGGGGGAGCGCCGGCCTCCGCGACCCCTCCGAACTGGGCCGGCCCCAGCCCGCGGGGGCAAGAGGAGGCCGGCTCCCCGACGGGGCGGGGCGCGCAGCGAGTGTCTCCTCCCCTCAGGGCCGCCAGGCGCGGTGCCTCCAGGTGCTGCAGCCCTGCCGCCCTGCGCGTTCCCACCCGCACCTCACAGCCACCGCGCCACTGGTGCGCATCCCAGCTGCCTCGGTTGCCCGCTCTGTGCCAGGGGCGTTCCTTCCATCACTGCAGGGGTCACCAGGGTCTGGGAGTTGATACATGGACGGTGTCTGGAACGGTGTCTGGTGAACCCCCAGTGAGGGGGGCTTGTTACAGCTGCCGTGGAGGAGAGACAGGCCGCGGGACCCAGCGACAGAGCCCCGTCCACACCCCTTTGGGTCGGCTCACACGTGCTTGTGTGGGGATGGGTCACACAAGGGTGTGTGCCCTGTGCTCCTTTGTGTGTGACGGTGTGGGCCTGTGAGTGCGTGCTCACGCGAGCATGCACGTGTGTCCATGTGCCCACAGGAGTGTGAGTGTGTACACACACACATGTTGGCCACTTCCATGGCGAGTTGTGCAGTGCAGTGGGGGGTCATGGGCGCCACACACACGCACACACACACACACCCTGTCAGCCCTCACCAAGGAGCACTTTGCCATCTGGGGGTCCAGGCGTGTGTGGTGGGCCCAGCTCCTGGGGAGGGCAGGCCTGTGCCCCAGCCACAGATCCAGCTCATCCTCCAGGCCAAGGGATCCCTGGGCTGAGGTGACAACAGAGCCCAGGAAGGGGAGCCAGCACAGGAAGACCCCAGTCCTGACGCGCTGGCTACTGGCACCAAGGATGGGGGGCGCTCACCGAAGGCCAGGACTGACTGGTCCCAGGGAGGAAGGGTCCTCTGGGCAGAAATGCTGGGGAGCTGGTGGCCTTCAGGGACACTGTCACCAGAACCAGAAGAACTGTGGTGCATGGAGCCCCCTCCCTGGAGGATGTGCCCCGCACCCACTGGCAGTGGGAAGAGCGGGGGTCTCAGGCTACAAGCCAAGGCTTGTGCTTTTGCCCTGTGTCCAGAGGCCAGGCAGGTGTCCCCGAACCCCAGCCCAGCCCTTTACCCAAAGGCCAGCGCGGCCCCATGGACTGGCCCGGCCCCTCTTCGGCCTGTGAGCCCCGCCCTTCCAGGCTCCGCTCTGTGCTCCCCCCCGTGGTTTTGGGGGCCGGTGGATGACCCTGGGTTCCGTCCACCCCAGCCTCATCCCTCCTGCCCCGACCATCAGTCTGCTGGCTCTGACCAGACAGGCAGCATGGTGCCTGTGGCAGGACCCCAGGCGGGGGCGGGGAGGCAAGGGGGGAGCCCGGGCGGACAGGGAGCCCCACCACCCATTCACTCACCAAAGCCCCGTTCAAAAGGCACTGGGGGCCTCCCAGGCCAGCGCGCTGGTGGCTGCCCAGGGACGGGTTAGAGTCAGGGTGGGCCTCTGAGGCTGGAGGATGGGAAAGGCCCCCCGAGGCGACACGCACTCGGGGCTGAAAGGGAGTGGGCGCTGCAGTCTCCCGAAGACCTCGGGAGCCTGGCCAGCGCTTCTCCCAGCCTGGACTGGCAGAGGCCTCAGACTGACCACATCCCACAGCTGAGCACCCGCAGGGCGTCTGCACCCCGCATAGCTGGGGCTGCCCTCCTCTCATGTGCAGACCCAGCCCTAGTCCCTGCTTCCCCTGCGGGCATCCTCCAGGGGACCGTGTGCCTCGGCCCTAATGGCCTTCAGCTACCCGCAGGATCCGCTCCAAACTCCTGGCCGGTTGTTTGCAGTCTCCCCTGCACGGACCAGCCCCCAGGGACGCTGCTCCGGCCCAGCAGCCCCACTGCCTGTGGCCCCCACAGCTCAGTCCCCAGGGCCTGCGCACCCCCCTGCCCCTCTCCCCATCCCCTCTTCAGGTCCTTCCTCACCCACCTGGCAAAGGCTCTTCCCTCACCCAAGGGCAGAGGGCAGGTGGCTTCATACCACAAGTGGCCACCAGGGGGCGCCATGTCTTAGATGTGGCGTTGGGGTGCGTCAGCGCCTCTTACCTGGGAGCTGGGAGTGGGGACTGGGGTCAGAAGAGACTGACCTTTGGCTGCCGCCTTCTGGGCTTCTTGACGGCTCTGCCAGGTGGTTACTGTGAGCCCACTCCCCAGGTGAGGAAACTGAGGCCGGAGACGGGGATGCCACCCAGCCTGGCTCTTGGGAAAGTAAGGTTCGGGTCTCTAAGGGTTCTCCAAGTCCACCTTGTATCTGCTGTGTTGCCTCCACCTTGCTGTGTGACTGGGAAAGTCACCTGACCTCTCTGGTGCTCAGTTCCTCCACCTGTAAAGTGGGGGTGGGAAGGCATTGCCTTGGCCGGGCAGGGCCAGCCACTAGTCAGAGCACGGGGCTCTGCCTCCAGCCCGCGCTGGCTGGTCTCTGTCCCCCTCCTCTGGAGCAGGGCTCCACCCCCCACTCCCAGCACGGGTGCCTCTGAAGGCTGCCACCTCAGCAGGCCAGGCCTTGTGCCCGTAGGGTGGGGGTCTGCAGGGCAGTTCAGCTCTGCTCCAGCCAGCAGGGAACAGACTCTTCCAGGGTGCTTCTGGGGCTGCAACCAGGACAGGCGAGGTCGCCTTCCTGCCAGCGAGCGAGTCACCGCAGGCTGAGTGCATACGTGTGTGAGCGCATCTGAGTGTGCGCAGGCTGAGTGCGTACATGTGTGAGCACATCTGAGTGTGCCAGGATCCTGGCCCTCAGTGTGACCCCTACTGGGGCGGCCCACCAACACCCTCTGCCTTCCGAGGCCCCTGTTTGCCCAGACGGGGCAGGCTCTGCGCCTCCCCTGGGTGGTAAGAGTGACCCTGCCGTGAGCAGAAGAGACCCAGGCCCCACCCACTGCCTTGCACCCTGGACCCCACTTTGGCCCCGCAGAGGCCCTGACCCCAGGCTGGCAGAGGGTGCTGCCTGCCCAGGTGCTGGCAGCGGCAGGGTTCCCATGCTCCCTAGTGCCAGCCTTGGCACTCCAGCCCTGCCCCACCCTTGCCTTGTGGCGACCAGGGCACCCGGAATGTGGCTGTGGATTCCGTCCCCCGGGGCCACAAATTCCTGTCTCAGTGGGCGAGGGTGGAGGATGGCTTTCCACCCTTTGATCCTTGCCAATTCCAGGGAGCTGGGCACGCCCAGGCCTTGCCAGCCAGGCCACAGGGGAGGCTGGGAGGGGGGCAGGGGGCAGGTCTCAAACCCCTGCTCCCCCAGGCTCTGAACCCCAGCTCCCAGGGCCCAGCCCTGCTCCCCAGACGCCCCAGGGAGTTCCTGCCCGCCGGAAGGTGGTCCCTGCCTCTCACCTGGGGGCCCAGATCTGCTCCCCGCCTTCAGCCTGTGAATCTCCAACACCAGCCCTGCCCCTCCCCCAGCCCAGCCCGGGGTGTCCGGAGGCCCATCCCCCCTGCCAGCTGGGGCTTGCCCTGCTCACCTCCACCCTCACGCCCCCCCAGGACGCCCTGGCCTCACCCTTGACCACAGTGGAGCCCGCGCTGATCCTGGGCTCGTCACCCCCAAATGTGCTTGTTTCCTGCCCTTCCCCCACATCCTCTCTGAGCCGCTGACAGTTGCTACTCACTCAGTACAGTGGGTCACCTATGCCACGTTCCAGCGCCACTGAGCACCCTCAACCCTGGGACAAGGGGCGCCCTCTGAGCCCGGGTTGGGGGACAGAATCTCAAAACCCCAAGCGGGAGGGCTGGCGGAGGGGTCTCACCGGGAGCCGGGAGCGGCGTGGGGCTGGGGGCGGGTGGGCGCCTCGGCTCTGCCTCCTCAGCCAGCTGTCCCTGGGTTTCCGCACCTGCAGATGCTAATTGCCATAATTAGCACCCCTCCCAGAGGCCAGCGGGCCTTGGAGCTGGCCTGGGACCTGCTCCTTCAGCCTCAGCTGCGTGCCCCCAGCCAAGGAGAAGGGAATCAAGGAGGGCTCCACGGAGGACGGGGAGGGCCCGGCCTCAGAGCCACACCGCAGGGCTCACGGGGAACCTTCGGTGTCAGCCACTCTCCTACCCACCTGGTGTGTGCACACGCTCTCCACCCGGTCAGGCCTTGCCCCCGACCCCTACCCAGCCACAGGACTGCCAGAGACTTGGGGTGTCCTTTCCCAGCCGGGTGCCGCCCTCTGGGGACACGGAGAGGACGGGGCCAGGCCCTCAGGGTCTGCACGCAGGGGCTGGGGGAGGCATCCTGCGACCGGAGCAGCCAGGGACGCTTCCTGGAGGAGGGGGCACGGCAAGGCCCCTTAGGTGCAGGAACGCATTCTTGAGCAAAACCGAGGTGGAAAGATGGAGCGCGGCGGGGCCCACGGACAGGCCAGGGCCTTCCACGCGGCCACGCACCTCATCCCAGCACAGCGGCTGGGCCGGCTGGGCCTGCGGATTCCTGCGCCACAGTCGGGCACTTGGCCGGCGCAGGGGAGGGGCGGGAGGACTGAACCCCGATCCCCCCACACCTGACCGGGCCCGGGGACAGCACGGCCCCCTGGCCAGACAGGGCGGCTCGGGGCGCCTGGCGGCGGCACAACGCAACATCCCCTAGCGTGTCGCGGCGGGCCCGGCACACGGCCGCACTCCAGCGCACGCCCTCAGCCCGCGCCCCGGCCCCGCGCCGCGCGCATTCCTGGCGAGGCCAGGCGCCACCGGCGGGAGGGCGGAAGGCACCCCCCGGGAAGAGGTGAATTCCTCCTCCAACAGCGGGGACCCGAGGCCGTGTCCACCTCAGGCCTGGGCCCCGGGCACGCTGGGGGTGGTGACGGGGCCGAGGGATGGTCCCCAGAGGGGTGGAGTGACGGCGCCAGGTGGCAGCCGGTGGGATGGGCGCTGCTGAGCCCGGGGAGCCTGTCTCGACGCTTCCCAGCCGGCGGGGCTCGGGCAAGGAGCGAAGCTAGAGCAGAGGCCGAAGTGCCGGCGGCCCGTGTGGTCGCGCAGGGAGTGGCCGGGGTGGGGAGTCCGAGCAGGAGCTGGGAGGCTTGATGCAGCTGGTGTCCATCCCTTCAGCCGTGCCTCCACGCCTCCGTTCGTTCACTCAACACGCACCCGCTGGGCGCCAGCGTCCTGCTGTGAGCTGGGCCAAAACATCCTCCACGACCAGGGAGGATGCGCATCCTCTCTGTCTTCAAGGGAGGGGGAATCTCCACGAGGTCTGCAGGGGCCGCCAACAGCCGGGTGCGGAGTGCGGCAGGGCGTCCTGGGGCCCTGCTGGGAGGGGGGCCCACCAGGGAGGGCTGGGCCC
Source organism: Pseudorca crassidens (assembly GCF_039906515.1). Lineage (NCBI taxonomy): Eukaryota > Metazoa > Chordata > Mammalia > Artiodactyla > Delphinidae > Pseudorca > Pseudorca crassidens. The sequence goes on along the minus strand of NC_090296.1, from coordinate 1,441,611 downwards.
TGGGGACCAGCTGCAGGGCCGGCTGGGCTGCAGGGCTGCTTCCCCCAAGCGCCCAGGTCCTTTGTCACTCCCATGTGCTCAGCTCACCTGCAATGACCACTGCCCACCCCCCAGGCCCTGGTTGGGCATTGGACACACCCGCAGGCCCCAGAGGGAGGGGATAACAGAAGAGGGGCTGGGGGAGAGCATGAGAATGGTGGCACAGAGGAGAGAGAGGCCGGAAGTGCGGAGAGGACAGGAGAGTCGGGGTGAGTCTTGAGGGGTACAGGCAGGGACCCCAAGGAGTGAAGGTCGACCCCTGAGAAATGTCTGGTGTGGTGCCCAGGGCAGAGGGTGAGCGCCAGCTTGCAGGTGAGGCTGGGCGGAGAAGCCTGGGCTGCCGCGCGGCCGTGAGGGCAGTGGGGGCCACGGGAGGCGCTTGAGCAGGGGAGAGAGGTGGTCAGATCCGACAGACGCCGTGAAAGCACGATGTACGGGGTTGCAGAATAATCCATCTTTCAGGCTGGACCCAGGTTTATTGAATAAATGCCCTAATATTGGGTGTGAATTACGGTGGTTTCCAGGTTTCCAGTTAGTGGTAGTTCTGCGTGGAGCATCGCTTTCCATTCATCACTGTTGCGTTTTGACTCAGGAGGACAGATTTTTCTAGAAATAAGTGAGGATTCCTGACGGTGGTCACCTGCTGGCTGGTGAGCCTGCGTCAGCGTCGCACCCCTCCAGTGGCTGACGTGCCGTAGGGCTTCCCCTGTCTCTCTGCCCGCCACGCCTCGATCCTCCCCCCAAGCCTCTTCTCCGTCACTAGGACCTGACACAGCCTCCTGGGTGACTTTCAGGAACCCCCAGCTCCGATCTCCCTCGTGTGCCAGGGACCCTGCCCTCTGTCCCCAGCCCAGCCTCCTTCTGAGCACTGATGGGGTGCCAGCTGGCCTTGGGACACTCCCTGATCCCGCCCCCCAATTTCAGAGGCACCCCTCCCCTGGCTGCTCAGGCCAGAGCCTGGTGGGAGTCATTCCTTCCTGTCCAGCCTCCTAAACCTCCATCCACTCCAGCACACCCCAGGTAGTCCTTCCTCACCTGCCCCCTCCCTGCCCTATTCCAGCTGCCAACACAGGCGCGCATGTGACAGAACCCTCCCCTGCTTTAAGGCCCACCATGGCTCTCCAGTGCCCACAGGAGCAAACCTGCGCTCCCGTCAAGCCCCTGCCCAGCTGTGTGCACACACCCCTCCTATGTCCATCCTCCATGCTGGGGGACACAGTCTGACCTAGACTCAGGGGTGGCTGTGAAGATGTTGAGGGCCCTGGGGCCCAAGTGAGGAAAAAGCTAAAGAGGCAAGGGCTCAAACACGGCCAATTCTGCAGACCCTGTCCTGACGCTGCCCCGCTCCTCCCCCGCTCCAGACTCACGTAGCCATGGCACGCTCCGCCCACAGCCCATACCTCCTCCCTGCCCCCGGCCCTCGCCTCTGGCCTTCCCAGGGCCCCAAAGCTCTTCACATGTCACCCCTGAGCCTGAGTCAGACCCTGTGTCCCCAGCTGTGGCAGGGGAAGCCCTCACCAAGGGTCCACAGAATGGGACCCTCAACCAAGGCCAAGGCCCGTGGCTGGGACTCACATCCCAGAGAGGTCAGGTGACTGGCTTGGTGTCATGCAGCCAGCCCAGGGTCCAGGTGGCTGAGCAGAGGGGAAATCCCCTGGCCTGCCCCCTCCAGGCTCAGGGAGGAGCTGACTCCAGATCTCCTGCAGGGTCCAGGCCCAGCCCCACGCCCAACGTGCACACACACACAGGAAGCAGCTCTGCTGAGCCAGATGGCAGACGGGCATGCTCCAGCACGCCCTGGCATTCCTGGCCAGATGGTCTGGGAAGAACCAGTCAGGCCTGGTCACACCACAATGTCTCTCTCAGGAACTCAGACCATGGAGAGCTGAGCAGAAAACACCAACATGGCCCACTGACCTGTGACCAACTGTGTGGGGCAGAGGGGCCAGGACGTCCTGTCCCAGGAGCCACAAAGCCCAGCATGGGATGGGCAGCCTTGGGGAAGGCCAGGTCCCAGCACCATGGATTAGGAGACTAGAGCTCAGCCCATGGATGCACGTGTTGGGGGCCAGGGCAGCTCCATCCAGCCGTGGGCCAGCTGGGATCAAAGGCAGACCCAGAGGGGCCACAATGCCTACAGAGCAGAGACCCACCCCACTGCTCAGAGCCTCCTGCAGGTCTCCAAACCCACAGAAATTTGGGCACCAGAACCAGCAAGTGTCGCCAAGGTGACAACAGCCTGAGGGCAGCAGTATCACCCGCACAGACTGGCCCCAACCCACAAGCATGGCAGAAAAGTGTCACCTATTCCAGTTTTCTGTTAAAGCTTGGAAAGATATTTCAGGGCTTTTTCCCCCATAAAGGACTTGTGGATTTCAAGATTAACTCCTGAATATTTTACAATTTTTGTTCTTTTTTTGTTTTGTTTTGTTTTTGCGGTACGCGGGCCTCTCACTGTTGTGGCCTCTCCTGTTGCGGAGCACAGGCTCCGGATGTGCAGGCTCAGCGGCCATGACTCACTGGCCCAGCCGCTCCGCGGCATGTGGGATCTTCCCAGGCCGGGGCACGAACCCGTGTCCCCTGCCTCGGCAGGTGGACTCTCAACCACTGTGCCACCAGGGAAGCCCCAATTTTTGTTCTTTTTGAAAATAACACCTTTCCTGTTATATATGTATTTTTCAGTGACTTAAAGGAATACCACTGACTTTTGTATTGGGCAGCTCTGTTAAACTCTTATTAGTACTAATAGTTAATCTGTTGACTATTTTGGCATTTCAGTGTAAGTTAAAATGTTATTTGAAAAGACGTGATGATACAATTTTATCTCCCTTCATCTAGTTTCCAAACTACTGATTTCTTTTTCTTGTCTTATTACATTGGCCAGGACTTTCAGAATAATATTGAACAGTAAGTGTGAGAATGAACATTCTTACATTATTACCAACCCCAAAGAGAATGCATGCAAAGTGTCTCTGTTAAGCTTGCCACAGATTTGAGGGAAATAGTCCTTATTAGTTAGGAAAAATCCCTCTAGCTTCTATTTCCTAAGTTTTTGTTTGTTTGTTTGTTTTAAATCATGGGTATGTGTTAAACTTCATCAAATGCTTATTCTGCATCAGTGTAATGATTATATTTCTTTTCTTCTTTAACCTGGTGAATTGCCGTGTTAAAATTTTTGATATGAACTATCCTTATATTACTGAGAGAAACTTTATGTGACTTTAAATATGGTTAGATTTTAGTTAGCTAATACTTTAAGATTTTAAAACTTCACGATCATAAATAAAACTGGTTTAGAATTTACTTACCATGTGCTTTTTTTTTTTTTTTTAAATCGCTATAGTAGCTTCATAAAATGGGCTGGACCATTTTCCCTCCATTTCTCTTTTTCTGGAACGACTTATACATCACATGGGTTATCTGTTCCCTGAGGGTTTGGTAGATATAACCTGTAATAACTGCTGGGTTAGGAGCTTTGGGGAGTGTGTGTGCATGTGCACTCTGGGAGAGAGGTTTGGTTACTATTTTAATTTTTTAAACAATTATTAAGCTCTTGTGGTTTTCTCATCCTTCTTGTTTGGATTTCAGTATTTTCAATTTTCTATGTATCTATGCATTTTGCCTAGGTTTTCAAACTTACTGGTGTATACTTAAAAAAAACACCTCCCGTGTTTAGAATAATGATCATAGGCAAGAGTTATTTACCCCCTTTGTCCTATATTTTGTTTTACCGCTTTTTTTCCCTTAATCACTCTTTTTTTCTAAATATTTAGTTATTTATTTGGCTGTGCTGGGTCTTAGTTGCGGCATGCAGGATCTTCGTTGCAGCATGGGAACTCTTAGTTGCAGCATGTGGGATCCAGTTCCCCGACCAGGGATGGAACCTGGGCCCGCTACATTAGGAGCGTGGAATCTTAGCCACTGGACCACGAAGGAAGTCCCTCCCTTAATCACTCTTGAAATAAACTATTTAGAGAGCCAACTTTGATTTTGTCATTATTTCTACTCTTCATTATTGTTCCCTCTTGGTTTATGCTTTTATTATTTCCTTCCTTCCTTCTTCTTAATTTCTTTGAATTTATTCTGTGCTATTTTTATAGATCCTTGACTTTTTTATTTTCAGATAAACATATTCAAAGGTATACAATTGTCTCTAATACTGTTTTAAACGTGTCCCACAAATGTTAACTTGTAAAGGTTCCATTATTGTTAAATTCTAAGTATTTTGTAATTTACCTTATGAATTCCTCTTTAATCCAAATGTTATTTTAAAACATAACATAACATGTTATGGGAGGAGAAGGGAATGGGGGGGGAGGGAGAGGGAGAGAAGGCCCACCACGCCGAGGTGGACAGCACAGGAGGACGGACCTTGCTGGGCGTCCTCGCTCCCCTCCTTTTCCAGATCAGAGGGCACTTGGCTTTGAACTGCTGCTGTGAGGGACTCCGCTCTCCCTCCCGCGTTCCATGCCCCTAGAGGCTGACTGGTCCTGGGACCTGGGAAGTTCTGCCCTGAGAAAATTGTTGCCGCGTGGCTGCACTGAAATAATCAGGTTGAACAGCATGAAATCATTGTTATGTGTCTGATTTCACCTAAGAAAGGCAATTTCACAGGGTTCAGTCTAATGGGAAAAAGGCCGCGTGGCGTGGAGAGCGCATGGGATGGAGCTCGGCAGGGCAAGGATGGATGTGCCACCCACAGCGGGTGAAGACACGGGGGTGGGGGCAGGGGGGCTGCCCCTCAGGCTCTCACTGCAGCCCCCTGCCATCGGCGATCACACCGCTCCAGTGCTCGGGTTTAGAGACCCATTTAAAAATGGGGCTTCAGGGGCTTCCCTGGTGGCGCAGTGGTTGAGAATCCGCCTGTCGATGCAGGGGACACGGGTTCGTGCCCTGGTCCGGGAAGATCCCACATGCCGCAGAGCAACTAAGCCCGTGTGCCACAACTACTGAGCCCGCGTGTCACAACTACTGAAACCTGCACACCGAGAGCTCGTGCTCCACAACAAGAGGAGCCACCGCAATGAGAAGCCCACGCACCGCAGTGAAGAGTAGCCCCCGCTCACTGCAACTAGAGAAAGCCTGCACGCAGCAACACAGACCCAAAGGAGCCAAAAATAAATAAATAAATATAAAGAAATTCACCGAGACCTAAATCAATGGAAAGGTACACTACAGGGATGGGTGAGAAGACCCAATTTTGTTAAGACGCGGAATCTCTCCAAATTCAACACAGCTCCAGTCAAAATCCCAGCAGGAGTAGTAGGGCCATTCCTTAAATCAGTCAGACAGTTTCTTAAAAAGCTAAACATACACTTACCCTACAACCCGGCACTCGCACTCTTGGGCATGTATCCCAGAGAAGCAAAAGCCACCATTCACACCAGCGCCTGAACACTAACGTCTATGGAGCTTCCTGTGTAACAGCCCAGACTGGAAACAGCCCAAATGCCCTTCAGCAGGTAAACAGCTGGACAAATCTTGGGGCGTCCATGCACTGGAGCAGAGCTCAACGACACATGGGAACAGACTGTCCACCAACAGCTCGATGGATACAGAGGAGACGATGCTGCGGGGAGAAAGCTCGTCTCAAGCGTTGCAGGTTGTGTAGTTCAACTCACACAACATCCCTGAAACGACAAAATTGCATTGGTGGAGAGCAGATTAGCGGCTGTCAGGGGTGGGGACGGAGGGGGACTGGGAAAGGGCAGCAGGGCGGGTGTCTTTGTGGTGGTGGTGATCCTGGTTGTATCTAACTTGCGGCAGTGGTTGCAGGAATCTACTTTTATGATAAAGTATCAAGGAGCAATACACAGAGCCACACACAAAAAGAAGCGTCTGCAGAAACTGGCAATGTGTGAGGAAGGTCTGTGAGCGGGTTCATCATATCGTGTGGGTCAGCGTGCTGCCTTTGGTAACACCACAATTATGGAAGATGCTGCCAGAGGGGGATGCAGGGTGATGGGTATGCAGGACCCCTCTGTACTATTTTTTGCTATGTCTTGTGATTTTATAATTACTTCAAAGTAAAAAGTTAAAAAACAAAACAGAATCTCAGCAGGTTTTTTTGGGGGGAGGGGTAGAAATTGACCAAGTGATTCTAAAATTCAGATAGAAATGCAAAGGTCCTAGAATGGCCTAAAGAACCATGAAAAAGAAGAACGGAGTTGGAGGAAATTCCCTGGTGGTCCAGTGGTTAGGACTCAGCGTTTTCGCTGCTCGGGCCCAGGTTCGATTCTTGGTGGGGGAACTAAGATGCTGTGAGCTTCTCAGCACAGCGAAAAAAGGAAAAAGAAAAACAGAGTTGGAGAAGTAACCCTACCTGATTTCAAGACCTATCATAAAGCTATAGGAATCCCCAAACTGGAAACAATCCAAACGTCCACAGCGGGTATGAATGGATTAACCGATGGTGGTACATCCGCACAATAGAAAACTACACAGTAATACAAAGGAGTGCGCTACTGACGCGTCCGACAGGGACTGACCTCAGAATAATTAAGCTGAGGGAAAGAAACCAAGTCAAAAAAGAGTACATCCTGTTTGCACGAAATTCCAGGCAATGCAAGCTATCCATCATGAAAGAAAGCTGATGAGAGGTCGCCTGGGGCTGGGGGGGCACAGGGGGCACAGGACCGCTCTGAGGGTCATGGCCGAGTTCACTCTGATGAGAGGTTGCCTGGGGCTGGGGGGGGCACAGGGGGCACAGGGCCGCTCTGAGGGTCATGGCCGAGTTCACTCTGATGAGAGGTCGCCTGGGGCTGGGGGGGTCACAGGGGGCACAGGGCCGCTCTGAGGGTCATGGCCGAGTTCACTCTGATGAGAGGTTGCCTGGGGCTGGGGGGGGCACAGGGGGCACAGGGCCGCTCTGAGGGTCATGGCCGAGTTCACTCTGATGAGAGGTTGCCTGGGGCTGGGGGGGGCACAGGGCCGCTCTGAGGGTCATGGCCGAGTTCACTCTGATGAGAGGTTGCCTGGGGCTGGGGGGGGCACAGGGGGCACAGGGCCGCTCTGAGGGTCATGGCCGAGTTCACTCTGATGAGAGGTTGCCTGGGGCTGGGGGGGCACAGGGGGCACAGGGCCGCTCTGAGGGTCATGGCCGAGTTCACTCTGATGAGAGGTTGCCTGGGGCTGGGGGGGGCACAGGGGGCACAGGGCCGCTCTGAGGGTCATGGCCGAGTTCACTCTGATGAGAGGTTGCCTGGGGCTGGGGGGGTCACAGGGGGCACAGGGCTGCTCTGAGGGTCATGGCCGAGTTCACTCTGATGAGAGGTTGCCTGGGGCTGCGGGGGGCACAGGGGGCACAGGGCCGCTCTGAGGGTCATGGCCGAGTTCACTCTGATGAGAGGTTGCCTGGGGCTGGGGGGGTCACAGGGGGCACAGGGCCGCTCTGAGGGTGATGGCTGAGTTCACTCTGATGAGAGGTTGCCTGGGGCTGGGGGGGGCACAGGGGGCACAGGGCCGCTCTGAGGGTCATGGCTGAGTTCACTCTGATGAGAGGTTGCCTGGGGCTGGGGGGGGGCACAGGGGGCACAGGGCCGCTCTGAGGGTGATGGCTGAGTTCACTCTGATGAGAGGTTGCCTGGGGCTGGGGGGGGCACAGGGGGCACAGGGCCGCTCTGAGGGTGATGGCTGAGTTCACTCTGATGAGAGGTTGCCTGGGGCTGGGGGGGCACAGGGGACACAGGGCCGCTCTGAGGGTGATGGCCATGACGTTGCAGGTGTCCACTCACGTGAGAACTTATCAAGTGTGTGCTTTAGGCCTGTGCCGTTTATTGTGTGTCAAGTGCGCTTCAATAAAGCTATTTTTTCAAGTAAGGAATGTGTGATGGTAACTGTGAATTTTTCCTCACAGTTGAGCACATACTCTGTTCCTTGGGAGAAGCCATGGTTCCTACAGCAGGAGTGTGCAGGTAGAAAGCATCTGGGGCGTTCATGTCCCTGAAACCTAAGGTCACTGTCGTCCAGTTTGGGGAATGCCTGTGAGGTCATATTATATGCACATAACGCACATAGATGGATATGCACGTGTGACACAGATAGTCATGATTTATTTTTTTTAATTATTTACTTATTTATTTAATTTTAGGCTGTGTCGGGTCTTAGCTGCGGCATGCGGGATCTTTCATTGCGGCGTGCGGGCTTCCTCTCTAGCTGTGGCGCTTGGGCTCCAGAGCACGTGGGCTCTGTAGTTTGCGGCACGTGGGCTCTCTAGTTGAGGCGCGGGCTTAGTTTGCCCAGAGGCATGGGGTATCTTAGTTCCCCGACCAGGGATCAAACCCATGTCCCCTGCATTCTTAACCACTGGACCACCAGGGAAGTCCCGTCATGATTTCTTTTAAAAGAACACACATAGATCATCTCAATATCACTAATCATTAAATAAATGCAAATCAAAACCACACTGGGACACCACATCACACCCATTAGGATGACTACTATAAAAAAAAAAAAAGAAAATATTGAGTGTTGGCGAGGGTGTGGAGAAATTGGAACCCTTGTGCACTGTGGATGGGAATGTAAACTGGTGCAGTCACTGTGGAGAACAGTATGATGGTTCCTCGAAAAAATCAAAACTAGAACTACCATATGATCCAGCAATCCCGGTGTGGGTGTGTACCCAGACACACTGAACGCAGGATCTCAAAGAGGGAACTGCGTTCCCATGTGGATAGCAGCGTTATCACAACAGCCAAGAGCTAGAAGCAATCTGAGGTCTACGGACAGATGAAAGGATGAACAAGGTGTGGTCCATTCAGACAACAGAATATCGTTCAGCCTCACAGAGGAAGGAAGTTCTGACACGGGCTACAGCATGGATGAACTTTGAGGACATCGTGCTGAGTGAAATAAACCAGTCACAAAAGACAAATCCTGCATGATTCCGCTTGCATGAGGTACCTAAAGCAGTCAGATTCCTAGAATTTGAAGCCAGGGGCTCTAGGGAGGAGAAAATGCAGAGGTGCTGTTTACTGGGGATCAGGTTTCAGGTTTGCAAGATGAGAAGCTCTGGAGAGCTGCTGCGGGACACTGTGAATATACTCAACACTGCTGAAGCAAACCCAAAATGGTTAGTATGGAAGCTTTACATTGTGCTTTTTGCCACAATTGAAACAAATTTTAAATACATTGTGACGGTTCCCCAACAGTGTGAATGCACTTAATGCCACAGAACTGCACGCTTTAAAGGCTAAGGTGGTGACGTAGTTTATGTCTATTTTACCACAATTTCTTAAAATGGAATTAAAGAAAGAACACAGAATAGATACCATGACTCCTTTTCTGGATCTTTCCTTTCCAGCTCAACCATCCAGTGGGGCAAACTTCCCAAGGCCGTGGATAGCGCTTCAGCGCGCTCTTCGTAAACCTCGCCACGGCCCACACCGCGTAGGCTGTCGCGGCTCAGGTGGCCTCCCCGACGGACGGCATGGCTTGGGGTCTGGCTCTTGGTGACTACTGGCCACGCGCTCTAAACAGCCCAGACCTAGGACCCTAATGCTTGGTGCTCTCGGGCTGCACCAAAGGCTGCAAGCGCTGGACGCTCGTCCAAGCGCCGGGTGCTTCCCCGACGGCTGCAGCTCTTCCCCCTTCTCGGCCACAGCCGTCGGCTCCTGCCACCCCCAGCTTCCCTCCAGCAGCCGGTGCTCGATCCTGATGAGGTCAAGGTGCTATTTCACGCTGAGCTTAAGTCGCATTTCTCAGATGGTTATGAAAGTGAAACCGCGTTTCTGTGTTGGTTTCCTAACACAACAAAGCACCCCAAACTTTCACAACTTAAAACAAGACGAATTGAGGATCGCGCAGTCCTGGAGGTCAGAACCCCAACCTGGGTCTTGCTGGGCTAGGATTAGGGTGGCAGCAGGGCTTTGTTCCTCCCGGAGCCTCCAGGGGAGAATCCGTTCCTCACCTTCGCCAGCTTCTGGAGGCGCTGAGTCTCCTCAGCTCGTGCCCCCTCCTCTGTCTTCGGCAGCTCTCAGTGGACGCGTCTCTGCCCTTTCCCGGGGTATCATCTCCCCAGCCTCACCCTCTCCCCAGCCACCAAGGTTTTCTAAGGACTCATGAGAAGGCCTCGGCCCCTCCCGCATCTCCCAGGACCATCTCCCTGTCTCAGATCCCCACTTAGTCGCATCCACAAAGCCCCTTTGCTCAGGTACGGTCCCATCTTCACAGGTTCCAGGGACCAGGACACGGAACTGCCCACCACACTATTTCCTTTGTTGCCGTTTGATTTTCTCTTCCAAGAAGTCTTTCCTCGCATTCCTCACCTGGTTTTCTATTGGGCATGTTTGCCTTCCTGCTCATCTGTAGACGCTCTTTGAATGGAATAGCCGTCACCGCTCTGTCAGCCTTATATTTAAGTCCTTATGAATTTTGTTGTATGGACGGTGGAGCCACGTGTGCGAGCTCCACTTACTAAACGACCCATCCGTCAAATCCCACTTGGTCACGTGGGTTCTCTTTACATCAGCGTCTAATTTTATTTTATTTTATTTCATTATTTATTTATTTATTTGCGGTACGCGGGCCTCTCACTGTTGTGGCCTCTCCCGTTGCGGAGCACAGGCTCCGGACGCGCAGGCTCAGCGGTCATGGCTCACGGACCCAGCCGCTCCGCGGCATGTGGGATCTTCCCGGACCGGGGCACGAACCCGCGTCCCCTGCATCGGCAGGCGGACTCTCAGCCACTGCGCCACCAGGGAAGCCCCTCCGCGTCTAATTTTAGACTCTCTTCCGCTGAGGAGTCGATGTGAGTGCCTGTGAGCCCGATGAGCACACACAAGTGGGGTCTTGGTTCCTAACCAAGTTGAACGCCGGCCCCTCCGAGGGAGCACTGCTGGGTTTGCTGGGCCGGGAGCCGGCAGGGCAGGACTCACCGCATCTCTCCTCCTGTGCTCTGCCCCTCCCTGGCTCCTCTTCTTCCTGCTCTGCATCCCGAGGGTTTGATGCCCCTGCTGTTCACTCCTTATCTCCCTGTTCACAGGAAGTTCTGTTCTCCCATCCCTCTCATCCCCCTGTGAGTGGAGACTTACCTGCTTTTCTGTTCAAACATGACTCTCCTGCTGTTAGCAGCTGGGCAGCCAAACACCTGTGCCCTGACCTGCTTACCGCCACCCCACACAGCGAGGATGAGCCTGCGGGATCACACTCCCCCCACCCCTCCATGGGATGAGAGGTGGACACGCCCACCGCCCGCCCCTCCCCCACCCCTCCATGGGATGAGAGGTGGACACGCCCACCACCCCTCTCCTCCCCATGAGGTCCTCACCCTGACTCTGGCCGAGCTTCCCTTCATGACATCTTCCCCCTACTCACCATGTGGTTGCCAGCAGCGCGGCCACTCCCGCGGGGCCCTGTCCCCTCTCCAGCTGCTCAGCTGCTCCCACCTGTGTCCCACCACCGAGGGCAGCGGCCAGGCTGCAGGGTCCCTCGTGCACTCTACACTCGTCAAGCCCCCCACACCCTCTCATATCCCCACCTCGGGCGTCCACACCGAGGATTCCGGCAGCCGGGCAGGTTCCCAGCCAGGGCGAGGGGCGGGCTCCCTCCTCCAGGCGCCCCCATCTCTCCTCACAAGACGCTGGGGTCGACCCCCACTCCTCTCCCCGAGGGATGGGGAGGAGAAAAGCCACCTGCCCCCAGGACTCCCTGCAAGGCAGGCAGGTGTCTCTCCAGCCCCGCCCCCCCGCCCCCCAGGCCTGCAGCCTGCACCTCGGCCTCGGGAGGGAGGCGCCCTCCAGCCTGGTGCTCCAGGTGGGGCCTGGGAGCCCACTGCTCTGACTCGGGGCCCAGCTGGCTGGGGAGCCCCGCCCCATGCCCGGGCAGCCTCTCCTCCTTCCCTCTATCGGGTGACAGGTGTGGGAGGGAGACAGCCGTCCAGCGTCCTCCGCATCTGCTCGTCCGGGGCTGGCCTGGCTCTCTGTTCTGGACACTTCCCTCCTCTGTGTGGGTCGCGAGGCACTCTCGGGCTCCCGGACCCCAGGTCTCTCCTGCGCCGGCTGCAGTGGGGTCCCCGTGCTGTTCCCCCTCCCTCGGAAGCCTGCAGGGGTCTGGGCGCCCAGGGTGGCGCTGGACGTCTGGTGCCCCGTGTGTGTGTCAGGTCGGGTCAGGGGGGCGGCCGGTGGCGCTTTTAAACATGTTCCGGGTCCTCCTCCCTCGGGTGTGGGCAGGACACCCAGGTGGAGCTGGTGCAGCGACGGCACTGGCAGGTCGGTTAGCCAAGCCTCGCAGCTCCTGTCCTGCGGGTCCCGGCCCCTGGCGCCCCTGTGAGGAGGCTGTGGGGGCCGCCGGGTGAGGCGCTCAGGCCCCACCAGGAGCCACGTGAGGGAGCTTGGAGGCAGAGCCCCTGGTTCCAGCCAAGCCTTCAGAGGACACGGCCCTGGCCGACACTTTGGCCATGACCTCGGGAGACCCCGGGCCAGAACTGTCCCGTGAAGCCTTTCCCAGACCCCTGACCCACAGAAACTGTGAGATGATAAGTTTGTCATTTGAAGCCACTACGTTTGGGGTAACTTCTCACGCAACAGCAGATAACCAATCCTAGCACAGACAGACCCTGGAGATGGTGCAGTTCAGGTCCAGACAACCCTGATCAAGCAAATATTGCAAGAAAGTGAGTCACATGAATTCTTTTGGTTTCCAAGTGCACATAGAAGTTATGTTTACACTATCCTGTAGTCTATTAAGTGTGCAATAGCATGACGTCTAAAAAAATGTGTACAGACCTTCATTTTAAAATAATGCTGTTGGATGTACTGAGCCTGCGTTCTAGAGCCCACAAGCCACAACTACCGAGCCCACGTGCCGCAACTACTGAAGCCCGCGTGCCTAGAGCCCGAGCTCCGCAACAAGAGAAGCCACTGCAAGGAGAAGCCTGCGCACCGCAAGGAAAGAGTAGCCCCCGCTCGCCGCAACTAGAGAAAGTTCTCACGTAGCAATGAGACCCAACACAGCCAAAAATAAATTAATTAAACTTAAAAAAATAATAAAATAATGCTGTTGGATGAATGGCGCTGATGGCCTTGCTCGACACAGGCGTGCCACAAACCTTCAATTTGCAAAAACGCAGTGTCTGCGAAGTGCAGTGAGGCGAGGGTGCCTGCACGGACAGGAAGTCCAGGGCCCTGTGCATGTCGGGCTGGGAGAGGAGGTGCAGCTGGAAGCAGCAGCCCCCAGTCTCGGGGCTTAACACACACGTGGGCTTCTTGCTCCCACTGAGGCCGGCTGCGGGCGTGCTCGGCACCCAGGTCTCAACTGGTGGCGGGTCCCAGTCACCACGGGCCTTGGGGGGGGGGCGTTGGAGGGCAGAGAACCAGGGCGACAGGTCACTCATGCATGTCACCTGCCTGGGGAGGGGAAGTACTGGAAACGCCGGGGGCAGCAGTGCTGCCTGCTGCACAGTCCGACTGACTCTTGTCCTTTCGTGGGTTGGGCTCATCTCCCTGGATCCACGCGAGCCTCCTTCGCTTCCCAGAGAACTTCCCTGGCGCCTGCTGGGGCACGGCCTGGGGCAAGGGCCCTTCCCTTGGAGCCAGGGCTCTCACGCTGTGTCTGCTTCTCCCGTCTGCTCCTTTCTCTCTTCCTGGAGCTCCTGTTACTCACGTCACCTCCCCTGAATCTCTACCCAAGAATTTCATCTTTTCCCTTGTGATCTTCAAGGCGCTACTTTGCGTCTCAGCACTGACCACCTGTTCTTTCAATTCTGCTGTTGAATCTCTCACTGGGACCTCATGTTTTAGCTGCAGAGCCATTTCGAGCCATCCTTTGATCTCCTGCAATGCTTTCTCTCTCTCTCTCTCTCTCTCTCTGTCTCTGTCTCTGGCTTTGATAATTAGCTCTGTGGCCAGCTTCTCCTGCAGCCGTTGTCTCATGGGGCAGGTGCTGGGGGTCCTGACAGGGCCTCCCTCTAGATACCGAGCCCCCCTGAGGGCTATTTTTGTGGCTGGTTCTGGGGGCCTGGGGGGCCCGTGGGAGTGGACGGCGCAGCAGCTCTACCCACAGGTGGAGGGGAGGGTGCAACAGCCCCCAGCGCCGTGGGGACCTGGGAGGATGCAGGGAGGTCTGGGATGTGAGGTGTGGCCGCCACAGGGCCTCTCGGAGGTTTTCTCCCAGGTGCAGGTGCAGGGGCGGGGGCGGCCTAAGCGTGCAGAGGACGGCGTTCGGGAGCTCGGGGTGGGGAGGCTGTCTCTGCAGGACCCCCACGTGGCGCACCTCTGCCTGATGAGCGGTCTTTCCCACCTGAGCAGACACCCGCCCCCACGGCCCCGACTCAGAGCCCGTTCCTGACCTCCCACCTGAGCAGACACCCGCCCCCACGGCCCCGACTCAGAGCCCGTTCCTGACCTCCCACCTGCGCAGACACCCGCCCCCACGGCCCCAACTCAGAGCCCGTTCCTGACCTTCTCTGAGCATGGCCAGCGCCGTCCTTGACACAGCTCTCGCGCTCAGGCACCGCCCAGCTGCCACCCTGGCCTCATTGCTGGCCCTGAGCCTGGCCGGATGGCAGCAGGGTTCCAACGAGCCCTCCGTGGCCCCGTGGCGGGCTTCCAGAACCTGCCGGGGCCAGGGAGGCCACAGACTGCTGCAGCCAGGCCCTTCCTCTCAGGCCTCAGTTTCCCTTTTGTATAGTGGTCTCCACGCCCCTGGCACCCAGACGCTGGCAGCTGGAGACCCCCACAGGTCCCTGACGACCCAGCGCCTTGGAAGATCTGGGTCTGGGGTCTGATGAGGGAGGGGCAGGCCGGGCTGGGTCCCAGGATAGCTGGAGCTGGGCCACCACGAGGCCAACGCCAGCCCGGCCCGCAGGGGTTAATGGGCCCAGCCGCCCTGGGGACGAGTGTGGAATCTCCTCCCCGCTCCCCAGGGCCCATTTTCTTCGGAGACTCAGCAGTCAGTGCCGTCACCAAGCAGAGCCGGCTGGCGCAGTCCCTGGGGCTGAGCACTGAGGAAGCAGCGGGCAGCCCCGGGGTGGTGGGTACGAGAGGCCCCGATCCTGGCCTCGGAGCTGCTCCACGCCTGCAGTGGAGGCTGGGTCGTGACACGGCCCTCGGTCCGGGCCCGGCAGTGATGGGGCACTGCTCCCTGCTCTGACCACGTGCGGATGAGGGGGTGGGAGAGGCTGATCCGATGCCAGCCTGAAGGAGTCAGTGTCGCCACGGGTGGGTGCACCGGTGCCGCTCCGCCCGTGCCGTGGAACGTGCCGTGATGACCACTGTGCACTGGCCTCTCTTTACCCGGTGGGCAGGCCGAGGCTCCCTGGCCTGGGTCCCCTGCCCGTGGAGAGAGTGCCCGCTGCCCAGGGCAGCTCCCAGCACAGTCTCCAGCACCTCTCCCAGCACAGCCTGGCCCGGCTCCCACCTGAGGCCTCGGACTCCGCCTGGACCCACCCCATCCCCAGGCCAGCGCCTCAGCGCGCGGCTGAAGCCCACCTCCCTCTCTCCCGATGGCTGCCCTGACGCCCCCAGCATCCTCTCTCCACTGGACAGCACTGGGGTCATAGATGCAAATGAGGGGGACATGAGACCCTGCTGGGCCCACTCAGCCTCCCCAGACCCCAGCTGGGAGCAAACCAAAGGTCCTGGCCGGGCTGTCCTCTCAGGGAGCCCCGGGCACCCGAGGCCCACACCCCCGAGCCTCGCGCTGCCCCAAAGCCCACTGCCCACCAGGGTCCAGACCCTACTGTGGTGACACGAGCCTCAAGGACAGCGAAGAGGCCCCCGCAGCCCCTCCCGTCTGGTTTCCCCAGACCCTTCGACCAGGAAGGGGAAGAGGTGGGGCCGCTGGGAGGAGGCCCTCAGGTGCTCAGAGCAAGGCGGCTCCTGGACTTCACGTCCACTCCCAGCGGCCACAGCTCGACGCTACTGCATCACACAGGCCAACGGAGGAGCCTCAGTCTGGGGGCCAGCTGTCCCTCGGCCACAGCTTCTTGCTCTGCCGGGGGGGTCGCAGGAGGCCAGCACCAGCCTCGGGGAGATGCTGGGCAGCCCCGGGGACGGCACAGGCGCCCGCGAGCGTGCTCTCCTTTGAACTTCCTAATTAGGCGGCTGTCCCTCTGGGGGCCAACTGCCCACCTACCCACCCAGGAGGGGACAAGGTGCTGGCAGGGGTGGGACAGAGGCGCCTGACCCTTGCCGTAGGGGCCGGCCTCTGTAGCCAGCCTAAGAGAGGGCAGAGGCTGGCAGGGCGAGCAGCGCCCTGGGGGCTGAGGGGCTGCGATCCCACCCACCCTTCGTGGCCTCACCAAGAGCGGGGAGGGCGCCGTGCTGAAAGTGGGAACGAGCCCCACCAGCCCGGGCCACACCAGCAGGAGAGGGCGGAGGATGGGACGTGCCCGTGCAGCCGGCAGTGTGAGCTGGGCCTGGGGAGGCACGTGGACGGCCCTGTCCCCACCCCTGCCAGGCACCGGGTCACCCAGGCCAGGCCTGAGCTGGGCTTAGGATGCTGGCGGCAGGCTGGGACGGAGGGCCGGGCTGCACAGGAAGGGGCACACGTGGGCGTGGCGTGCACAGTGGCCTGCGACAGCCAGCCTCCCCCCGAGCAGGAAGTGTCCGGTGAGCCCCCCAGGCCCAGGCCAGACCCACCCCCTCGAGGTCACAGGGGCTTGCCCAGAATGTGGGGGACCGACTGGCATCGCCTGCGGCACACGTCCTGAAGAAGGGACTCAAGCGGCCCAGCCGCTGCTGCCTCTGCCACCTCTCTGCTCGCGCCACACCCGCCAGGCTCCGCTCACCTCGGGACACCCCACGGGCCCCCCAGCCACACCAGCCGCTTACATCTTCCCACCTTCGGCCTCCGGGCTGCCTCGGGGCCACTTGCTTCTGATCTTTTTCACTAATTCTTCAGCAGCATCTCAAGGTGATTGTTGAGTTTTCAGTTTAGCGGATGACGCTTCGTCACCTCTAGAAATTCCACGCGTTTGTTTTTCAAATCCACTTGGTTATTTTCCAGCTCCCATCCGGCCTGTTGGCATTGCTCAGCTGTCCTGTTTGAGCGCGGCCAGCAAACGCTTTTTTTTTTAGCATTTATTTGGCCGCGCCAGGTCTTGGTTGGGGCACACGGGATCTCCGTTGCTGTGTGCAGGGTCCTTAATTGCAGCATGAGGGACCTAGTTCTCAGACCAGGGATCGAACCCGGGCCCCCTGCATTGGGAGCGTGGCGTCTTAGCCACTGGACACCAGGGTAGCCCCAGCAAACACATTTCATACTCTGGTCCGAGCCTCCGATGGGCACCTGGACCTGGCAGCGTTCTGCCGGCTGTTGCTCCTGGTGCTGGGGTTCCCTTCGTGCTGGGTCTGGACTGTGGTCTGTTCACTGACTTCGGAAAACCACGAGGCGTAGACAGTTCCAGGACAAAGGGCATTGGCGTTTGTTTCCCCCAGGCACCTGGGGGCCCAAGTTAGGTAAACATGGCTTAAGAGGAAACCGGAAGCTCAGGATCTTTCTGGCTGAGCTCCACACGTGCTCGCTCGAGGCTGGCGTAAACCGTGACCTGGTTAGCGACCACCTGGTCTTCTCGGCGACCTGTGCACAAACTTACAGGTGCCAGGGCCTTCAGCGGCCGCCCCGCGGCCACCACGCTGAGTCCCAACGTGCCCAACCCGCAGGAGCCAAGAGGCACTCACGGCGCAGCGTCTCACACTCTCAAGTTTTGACCTAATTCCCTGAAACCTTGAGAGCTCCTCATTGCTGAGCAACTTGACACAATTTACCAAGCTCTGCTCACCTGTTTTCAGTGCGGAGCGGATGCAGAGCGCCTCCCTCGCCTCATTTCCAGGAAAGCATGTGTCAACCACACGGATGCGAACGTGCTCCCCGCCCACAGGGGCCCTGGGGCGGCAGGCCACTCCCACTGCTCACACAGCCCTCACCCGCGCCCCCGCGCCTGGCTCTGCGCCGTGGACGCCCCCCTCCTGCCCAGACTCTAAGTAACAAAGGAACAGCACCCGAAGAACAAGGGAGGACAAAACATTTAAGTTATTAAATCAAATATACAGTGATTCATTTAATATGTACATATTTACAAAAATGCACTTTCACGAGGAGGGGCGGCCGGGGCCAGCAGGTGGGCAGCGGCCTGGTGCCCACGGCAGACGTTGACAGTTGCGAGGGGAGAGTCTGTGTGAAGGCACTTGTCACAAGCTTCGATACTGCCACTGTCCCGGGGAGAACAGAGCAGTCAGGAAGGGCACTTCTGAAAGCACAGTTGAGAGATCTCTGGAGCGAGCGCTCTGGGCAGGAGCGAGCGAGGACGGCAGACTGGGGCGGATGGACTGGCGAGCTGGCGAGGGTCTGCCCACGAGCCTCAGGCCACGCCGACCGCCACGGGCCCCACCAATGACCTCAAGCCCCACTGCAACCGCAGGTCCCACCGACAGCCATGGGCCACGCCGAACATCACAGGTCCCACTGAGAGCCACGGGTCCCGCTGTCAGCCTCGGGTGGTCCCACCGACAGCCATGGGTCCCACTGGCTCTTTGGCCTGGAGCCACTGAGAACCCCAAGTGAGGAATAAAGGAAGATTCTGTAAACAGTGCACCACCTCTGGGAACAAACGCTCGACGATTTGGTGCGAACACAGACATCCTTGCTTTTTCCTGCCACACGGCGGGTGCGACACACAGAAACGTTACAAAAATAGCAACTACCCGAGAATACTGCGTTGTTTTCCACCTGACAGTTACCCAATAATTTATACAAGCTTAAAGAAACATAGAAAATAAACATCTGCTTTTCGTTTTTGGTGTTTTTTTTTTACACAAAATAAAGGAACTATGCACACGGCCTCGGCCTCCTGTGGTCCGGCGGGTGGCGTGGCACCCGGCGAGGGGCCCTGGGTCCCGGCCCAGCTGGCGGCCGCAGCCCTACTCCCGGACGGCACGGCACGTGGCGCCGAGGCTCCCAACGGCGCGGTTGTCCACCTTAGGGCCTGAGGCCCAGAGGGCCGGCCTCCCAGGCGAGCAGCCGGGGTCTTTGGTGAACTTGCGCGAGAGGAACTTCTCGGCCTCCGGAGCGTCGTCCTCGCCGCGGCCGGGCTCCTCGTCCTCCCTGCTGCCTGCCGGCCCGGGCAGCGCCTCACCCACCCTGCGCGGGGCTGGCGTGAAGTTCTTGCAGGGGAACAGCACGTCCTTGGGGCCACCCGGCCGCTCGATGGGGTTGCGGATGGGGTTGAGTGGGGCCCACTGGTTGTTGGCACCCTCCTCCCGCGGCAGCCGGCTCCTCTCTCGCTCTTTCCTGCGCTTGCGGGTCCACCACACGCAGACAGCCACGCACACCAGACACAGCATGCTGAACACGCCGCACAGCACCGACACCAGCAGACCTGGGGCGGGGACACCGCGAGGGGACCGTCGGGCGAGGGTCCTCCGGCTCCCGGTGGTGGGGAGGGTCCCAGGATCGGGGCTGGGGAGGGGTGCGTGGGGGGCTGGGGGCCCTTCGCTGGCAGGTGCAAAGCAGTTGCAGCGTTTTGTGGATCGGAATGCACGGCCCCCCGGCAGGGCCAGGACGATTCGCAGCCCCTCCCCTCCAAGCCCCACGTGCCTGAAAGATCCCCACGGCCCGGGGCCGAGAGGCGGCCCCCCTCCTGCTTCTCACCCGTGGAGGAGCTGCCCACGACGACCGTCTCCACCTTGACCTCGGTGACAGCCAGCAGCAGCGAGCTGTTCCCCTGTCGGGTGATGGCCGCCACGATGGCTCGAGCTGCACTCTGGATCAGACTGCTGTCCGGCAGGTCGCGGCGTGCCGGGCTGAAAGACTGAGGCAGAGGACAGAGCTGAGGGGCAGCGCGCCCGCGTCCGGAGGCCTGGGACCCCCACCCCCAGTGGGACAGCGTGCCTGGCCCCGTGTGCAGCCCCAGGGCACACTGAGGTTCCCGTCCAGGCCACGGCTCTCGATCAGCGGCAAGGAGGGATGCGGGTGGCTGTGGTCCCACGAGCAGGGCCGTCCTGGAGCTGAGCGCGGGGCTTGGGAACCTGTGGCCCCAAGGCTTCCTGGAGGGAGGCTCATCGAAGGGCGGGGGGTCGCCCCACGCCGGGCAGTTCACGGGGAGGCGGGTGAGGCCTGGTCTGGATCTCCTGCACCTGGGGCTGGGACGGCTGTCCCTGCGGGTAGGCTCCCAGCCCCAGGCAGCCATGCCTAGAGTCCAGAGGGTGCCACAAACCCAGCACTCCCCCGAGCGCTGCCGGCACCGTGCGGCCCTGCTGCCCCAACACCGGCACCCAGCCAGCACCCCGAGAAGCTGCCCTGCCCCTACCCCCTTGTCTCTCCCCGCACGCCCCCAACCACAGCCTCCCCAGACCCTGCGGTGCCCGTTTACATTGGGCCCCCGAGCAGGGCCCCAAGGACACCCACTGAGCCGAGGGCCTGGGCAGGTGGCCAGGCCCTGACCACACACCCCAAGGCGGCCTGACACCACGGGCACCCCTGCTGCCACAGACACCAGAGGACACAGCACAGGTGAAGCAGGGAGCCGGGGGCAGCCGGGGCAACAGAAAAAGGAGGCTCCACCCACAGTCGCGCCCACCCCGTCCGGTCGGGCAGGCCCTGGCCTCAGCGCCGCACCCAGGCCACAACCGACCCCCACGGTCTCGAGTCAGGGTCCCACCTGAGGGCTCCCCGTCCGGAGGCCCCGGGCCTAGGAGCTTCCTCACGCTCCCTGCCCTGCTCTCAGGGGATCCTCCAGCTACACCCCGTCGCTGTCCACCCTGGCCCCCGGCCACTCTCCTTCCCTCTCTGGGCGCTGCCTCTGTACCCTGACTCCTGCTGTCACCCGGTGCCTCCCACAGTTCTGGGGACCCCTGCCCAGAGTCCCAGCTGTACACGCGGGCCCCACGGAGCTGCACACACGCCCTGCCTGGCCCCTCCTCCTCCCCTCGCCGGGCTGACGGTGCCTCTCCTGCAGGCCCGCCCCGGCTCCGCCGGCCTCCAGCAAGGGCACGGGGAGTGGCCACAGCCCTTCGCCGCGCAACTGTGCTGGAGCGGACTCCCGGGTCTGTGGTCACCCCGTGTCCCCAAGTACCTGGGAGCCAGCCTGGCCTGGGCCCTCTGCCCCAGTCCCCGCCAGGCACACGTGCAGAGGAGGGCCCTGGAGAGGGGAGCGCTGAACAAGGGTGCCCACCCCGCCTGCCAGTACCCACCATAGCCACCTCCACCGCGCTGGCCTCTGAGGACGGCCGGTCACAGAGCAGCACGAGCAGGCGGTCCCGGGCCACCGCCCGCGTGGCTGGTAGAGCGCGGATCCCTGAGCAGACGGCGCCCACGGTGGTACCCTGAGCAAAGACGGGCTGCACGTGAGCACGGCCCAGGGACCGAGAATCTGAGGGTGTTCACCCCCGGCTGGCACCTTGGGCAGGTGGTGGGACACGCCTTACACGCTGTCTGAGGTAGCAGAGCAGGGATGCGGGGGGGGAGTGGGGGGGGCACTGGCTCCCACAGCGGTCCTGTGCCCCCTCACCCACGACACAGACCACCACCACGGTCAGGGCTGGGTGGGGTCTCACCCGGTGCTCAGGCCACAGAGACGTAAGGACGGGGATGCGGCCTGAGTGAGAAGTGCCCGTGGAGCTGTGGGCTGCCCCAGCCTCCCTGGAAGGCCACCTTCAGCCCAGGTCCCTGGGACAACTGGAGGAACAGGCACCTCGGCCCAGGCTGGCCACTCCTGGCCACTCCCCTGGGACCAACACTTCCCCTCATCCGAGCGCGCTCGGCCAGGCTCCGCAGCCTCCCTGACCCCACAGGCGCCAGGCCGCCAGCAGGGGTCTCGGGCCATCTCGGTGGCCACTGGAGGAAGGATGCGGCGCCGGGGCTCTGCAGACCTTTGCGGTGCGCGGTGGACGGCGCCACTCACCTGGGGCACCTGGTCGCGGTTGAAGTGCAGGGTGAGGCGGGCGCAGTTGTTGTCCAGGTGGCCGGAGCGCGGCCGGCAAGGGGTGCTGGGCAGCAAGGGCTCCTCCGCGCCACACTCCCCCCAGGCCATGCAGGGCGGCTGCAGGCACTGGCCCGGGGCCTTCTCCTGGCACCGCTGCCCAGGTGGGCACTGGGTGCTCAGGGCGTCAGGCCGGCCAGCCAGCAGGCAGGGCTTCCGGCCGCACCACACCTGGGCACACGCAGATGGGACCCGCAAACACACCAGCACCACGCGGGGGAAGGGGAAAGACACGGTCTGGTCAGTGAGTCCCAGGGCAGGGCGGGGGGGGGGGCAGTGGGCGGGGGGGGCGGCGAGGGCCCACCCGGGGGACCACCAGCGCTCCCAGGTTGAACGTGGCACCAGAAGGACCCCACCAGAGCAGGGCAGGGCAGGACAGTGCAGGCCCAGGTCCTCTGGAGCCCGGCTCACCCGTCCCCCTCCCCCAGCACCCTCACAGGGTGAGCAACAGGGTCACGGATGAATGACGGGGACCCCCGGGCACTGGACACCCAGCAGGGCAGTGCGGGGAGGCAAGGCAGGGCCGGCCGGAGAGGCTCTGGGGCAGGAGTCCCCTGTACCTTGCTGCAAGCCCGGCGGCCGTCCAGGCAGCGGCAGCTGTTACAGTCCTCCACCCAGGAGCCCCCATGAGGGAAGGGCACTCCCTGGGACCAGCAGGACCTCCCGAACACAGTCACTGCGGGGAGGAGAGGTGGGGGCAGCCGTGACGGCCGGGTCTCACCCTGCCCCCCCAGGCACGGCCCTCGCCCACGACGTCCCCCCACCTACCCTCCTGGCACCGCGGGCCGGCCCGGCCAGGAGGGCAGCTGCAGCGGTAGCCGTTGATCTCGTCCACACACGTGGCCCCGTAGGCGCAGGGTGAGGACTGGCACTCGTCAATGTCTGCGGGGAAAGCGGCGGCTCGTCGGGCAGCACGGGAGGCCCTGGCAAGTGGGAGGAGCAGCCCCCGGCCAGCTGGGGCCTCGGGCTGCCCTCGGGGGCCCTCTGGGCTGGGCCTGGCGCTGTCACTGTCACCAGCCTGAGGCTTAAGCACCACCCCCATCTGCCTCTGGGACGGGTGGAGGGGGGCGGCCTCTGGGTACTAAGACCTCAACCCAAACTAGGGTCTGCCCCTTGCCGGGTGGCGGGGGACAGACAAAGGCAACTGCGGCTCAGGGTGAGGTGGGAGCAGCTCCGAAGGCTGGGGTCCCACAGCACTGCCCGCCCGGTGCCCCCCGGCCCCTCACTGATGCGGCAGTCAGGGCCTGCGAAGCCCGGCGCACACTCGCAGCGGAACCAGTTGACGCCGTCCACGCAGACACCGCCGTTGTAGCTGCAGGGGAGAGGGCGGGTGTCAGGGGGCCCGGGACAGGCCGAGCTCCCTGGCCAGCCCGCCTCAGGGGCTGCCACTCACCAAGGCAGGGGATTGCAGTCGTTGGTATCTGTGTTTGCGGAAAAAAGAGGACAGTAGGCACGGCATCCACCCGCCTGGCACCCCAGGCATGCAGGGCGGGAGGATACCGAGCTCCCCAGCCAGCCCACCGTGACCAGGCTGGAGGCTGGGGGCCAGGGCCGCTCTGGGAGGAGAGCCCGTCCTGGAGGGGACTGGCCTAGGAGGGTGGGGTGCGCGAGCAGGACGCCCAGGCCACAGGGCGAGTGGCTGGCGGGAGACGGACAGAGGGCAGAACACAGGGGAGGGGGCTGGGCTGCGGGGCTGGAGGTAGCACGGCAGATCTTGGGGTTCAACTGGACTTTGGTGGCCAAGTGCAAGGGGCAGGTCTGTGAGGCAGGCTCGAGAGGGAACAGGACCCGGAAGCTGTGGGAGAGAGAAGTGGGTCCCGCCCACGCCCACGGGCTCACTGTGTGTGCAGGTGCGGCCCTCCCAGCCGTCCCGGCAGATGCAGGAGAAGGAGTCCCCGCTGCCCACACAGGTGCCCCCATTCCCGCAGGGGTTGGGCAGGCAGCTGCTGCTCTTAGCTGCAAGGGCGGAGGAGGAGAGGAAGGAGGCGGGGGGCTTTCACCGGGCTGGGCAGACCGGGGGCTCCACCCCACGCCTCCACCCCAGACAGCGAGGGGCAGGCAGGGCCAGCGTGCCCTCGGGGCGCCTCACCGACCGTGCAGGTGCTGCCCTTCCAGCCCGGGGGGCAGGCGCAGCGGAAGGTATCGCCGCTGTCGTAGCACGTGCCACCGTTGCTGCAGGTGTAGGCGTCACACTGGAACTCACCTGCGGGCACACGGCCGCTCAGGGGGCGCCCGGAGCAGCGGGCGGCATCCCGGTAGGCAGCCCCAGCGCAGCAGGGGCTCGCGGGCACTCACGTGAGTGGCAGGTCTTGCCCTTCCAACCATCGTCACACGCGCAGTAGAAGTCGTTGACCAGGTCGTAACAACGGCCGCGGCTGTGGCAGGGATCGGGAAGGCAGTCGTTGGGATCTGGGGGTGAGGACGCCGGTCAGCGGGGGGTCACCGGCGCTCAGGGAGGGCTGCCCGGGGGAGGAGGCGCCGGAGCTGGGCCAGGGAGAGACAGAGGGCGTGGGGAGGGCAAGCGTGTGCCCCTCCGCCACACGCACGCACGCGCGCGCGCTCCGGTCACCAACTCGCCACGTGGAGCCGATGACCACCTGGGGCCGCTGAGGTGCCCGGTGACAGGCCACGTGGGGCCCGAGGGAGGGGCAGCACGGCCCACTCACTGGTGTCGCAGAGCTCGCCCTCCCAGCCGCTGGGGCAGAAGCAGCGGAAGGTGTCCACCTCGTCGATGCAGGTGCCCCCGTTGCGGCACGGCTGGCCGAGGCAGTCGTCGATGTCTGCAGGAGGCGGGCGTAAGCCAGGTCCCCAGGCCTCCCGGCCCCTCCGGGCCCCTCCCAGCCCCCGGTCCACAGCCACTCACTCTCGTGGCAGTAGGTGCCTGTGAAGCCGCTGTCACAGACACAGGAGAAGTTGCCCCCAGGCTGGCTGATGCAGTGTCCATGGGGGCCACACACGCCGGTGGGGGCCACGCGGGCCACCCTGGTCCCCACCTCGAACCCGCAGCCATCGACCACTGCCACAGAGATGGGAGGGGTCAGCCCCACCTCTGCAGACCCCACCTACCTCTCACCTCACCCCACTCCACCCCCTCAGGCCCCGCCCACACTGCACCCACCTCTGCAGGCCCCCCCAGGGCACGGCTCCCGGGGCTCGGAGCAGTTCTTGCCACCCACATCTTCGGGGCACGCACAGTAGTAGTCGCCCTCCAGGTTATAGCAGCGGGCCCCGTTCTGGCAGGGGCTCGGCTGGCAGAAGTCAACGTCCACCTGGGGGGCGGGGCACCCACGAGAGCCCAGGCCCTACTGTTGGCGCTGGACAATGAGCCAGGCCTCGCTGGCGTCCGTACAAGGAACCCCAAGGTCCAGGCCCCACCTGGACTAGACAGCCAGGCCTCTGCAGCCACAGCCTGGAGGGCCGCCCAACCCAGCCTGGCCAGGCCCCTCCCACCACCCTCGCCTCCAGGGCAGCCCTCTTCCGCTGCATCCGGCCTTCGCCCCTCCTACTGGCAGGAAGGCCAGCTATCGGCCCCCCTCCCCAGCCACCAGGGCCACCCTGAGCCCCGTCCGTGGGTCCTTCCCAGAAGCGTCACCGCCAGGCTCCACGGCGCTGGACAGGACCTCTATCCTGGGCCCCAGGAAGCCTGCTGGCCAGGAGACCCGCCCCTTGCACCCCTGCAGCCCCACTAGTCTCCCCTGCAACGGCCAGGGCAGGTCAGAGGGCGGTGGGTGCGCGAGCCTCTCCTCAGACCCGCGTGCGGCACCCCCACCCCACCCTAGGGCCCCTCTTTCAGGGGCCCAGGTGCTCCAGCCACTGTGGGAATCAGACAGACAGGGCTTGGGGCAGCCGGCTGACCTGCCAGGGCTCCCGGCCCACCCCACCAGGAGGGGCTCATCATGACAGGCAGTGACCCTGCGACCCTGCTCTGCCCCTGCCCAGAAAGGCAGCCCGGACCCTCTGCAGGGCCGACGACCACTGTGGCCCGTCTTGGCCACTCGGACGGGCCACCCGGGCAGCGGCTGGAGGAGGGGGGAGGCAGGCAGCACACGCAGGCCTCACCTCGCAGAGCGGCCCCGAGAAGCCCTGGGGGCAGTGGCAGCGGAAGCCGTCGACCAGGTCCTCGCAGAGGCCGACGTGGCAGGGGCTGCTGGCACATTCGTCCAGCTGGCGCTCACAGTGCCGGCCCCCGAAGCCCCGTGGGCACACGCACTGGTAGCCGTTCACCAGGTCCTGGGGGGAGTGGGGGGGTGAACCTCCCGCAGCCACCCCCGCGGGCGGCTCCCCCGACACTCCCCCCACGTGCGCGCACGGCACGGACCGGCCCTCACCTTGCAGGTGCCGCCGTGCTGACACTGGCCCCCACAGTCGTTGACGTCTGCGGGCAGAGGCGCGGTTACGGCTGGGACTCCCTCTCCCCCAGCCCCGCCCACCTGCGCCCGCCCACCCGTACTGACTGATATGACAGTTGGTGCCCTTCCAGCCCGGGATGCAATCACAGTAATAGCCACCAATCAGGTTTTTGCAAGAAAAAGCATTAAGGCACGGCTTCCCTTCACACTCATTGGCGTCTGTGAACGAGACAAGGGCAGCGATGGGGCCCAGGCCCCACCTGCCCCGGCACCCGCAGCAGCAGCGCATGCCCAGCGCACAGCCCATGCACACACGCGCCCCGCGGGCCCCTTACCCAGCTGGCAGGTGGCTCCCCCCCACTGCTCGGGACAGATGCACTCGAAGCCGTCCACCTGGTCTACGCAGGTGCCCCCTGCCGCACACGGGTTGGAGGTGCACTCGTCGATGTCTGCAGAGGATCAGAGAGAGAGGTGTGGGGTGGGAAGGAGGGACACGGGCCTGGCTCTTCCTGTCACCCCTCCCCTGACCACTGCCACCCACGTGGACGCGGCCACTCCACCCCTACCCTCCAGACCCCTCAGACGCCAGGCTGAGTGCCCCAGAGGCACTGGAGTGGGCACTCACCAAGCGCACAGGTGGGCCCGCTCCAGCCGGAGGGGCAGTGGCACTCGAAGCCTGAGGGCACCTCGTGGCAAGAGCCCCCGTTGGCACACGGGTTCGAGGCGCAGGCGTGCTCGGCTGTGTTGAGAACCACGGGAAGTGGGTGTGGCGGCCCAGGCCCCCTCCTTCCTCCCCAAGCCCCCAAGGCCCCGAGGTGGGAGCGGGGGGGGGTGCCTGCCGCACAACAGGCCAGAGAGGTGGGCCCGGCCGGCTCCCGGCCCCGACGTACCCCGCTCGCAGTTCTTGCCCGAGTAGCCGTCGGGGCAGGCACAGCGGTACTGGTCAGGCTCCGCGTTGATGCATGTGCCCCCGTTGGTACAGGGGTGGTGGCTGCCGCAGTAGTTCAGGTCTGGGGGCGGGGTGCGCGCTCAGGGAGCAGACCGAGCCCCTCGCTCCCTCCCTCCCCGAGGCGCCTACCTGGGGCCTCGCCACCCGCCCCTCGCCCACCAGGCGCACCTTTGTTGCAGAGCAGGCCGCCCCAGTTGGTCTCGCAGCTGCACTGCCAGGGCTCCACACAGCTGCCGTGCACGCAGCCCGGGTACGGGACGCACTCGTCACAGAATCTCCCCTGCCAGCCATAGCTGCACCTGGGGAAGCCGAGGGCCGCGAGGCCACGTGTGTAACAGCGGGCCCCGCGAGCTCTGGCCGCTCCCAGGGTGGCCTGGGGGCACGGGCGCAGAGTCACATGGGCCGCCCAGGGCCGGCAGCCTCAGCCTTTGAACTGGAACGGGCCCCGGGCCAGGCGGGGGTTACGGTCCCGCCGGCCAGCCCGCACCGTCACGGCACTCCCGGCCGCTGGCCTCGCACGGTTGGCCGCAGCTGTCCAGTCACTCCTCCCGGAGCTATTTTGGGACTCACCCCAAGCAGGGCCCCGAGAGCAAGCGCCAGGAAGGCAGGCGCTGCCGGGACCCCAGGAATGAGAGGGCCAGGTGCTGCCAGGCCTGGGCAGGCCAGCGGGGCATCAGGAAAGGACTCCTGGACTGGCCCCAGCCGGTAACCTTGGGCGCAGCACGTGACCTCACCTGGGACTCAAGGGCAGTAACTTCTCTCTCCACAAGGCCCAACCACGGGCGCATCTCACAGATGGGGACACTGAGGCCCACAGGCCGCCCCAGTCCAGCCCTGAGAGAAGCCAGGTTCAGGGCAGCTCCTGGGCTAGAGTCACCCGCTCCCGGCAAATGGCCTCGAAAGGCCTCCTGGCTCCAAGGCCACGACCCCGAGGCCGGGCCCTGCCTGAGCTGTGGGCCAACGTCCTCTGTGGGAAGTCCTTCAGGAGGAGGGGCAGAAAGACGCCCAGGCCGTCATCGAGGGCCCGGAGCTCAGCCAGCCGGGGGCACTGCTCTCGGGGGAGAGAGACCAGCACCCTGTGCTGGACGCCCCAGGGCCCGGCGGGCTGCCCTTCAGGCCCTGGACGTGACCCCCAGGGGACCCTCCCTAGAACTTCGTCCTGCAGGATGGAGTGACGTCCGTGCCATCACCCACCACGTGGATTTATTTTTGGAAAAGGAAAGAGCCACGGCCCTTCCCGGGCCGCCCCCGTGGCCCACGGCACCCAGCAGGGACGCTGGCCAGCTCAGCCAGTGCAGGACAGGGAAACCAAGGCCGGTGAGAAGGGGCTCCTCCAGCCCCCCCGTACCCGGGGGCGGGGCGCGCGGTGTGTGTGCCCGCCTGGGCCACACGCCCCCACCCACCACCCTCCCTCCGGGGGACCCCTGCCAGGGAGCACGAGGGTCCCTCGGGCGTGCTCTCGGCCCTGGGTGGGGCAGCCCTCTCCACGCCCCCCCTACCCCAGCTTTCCTGGCCCCAGAAGCCCAGGGAGGAGACGGCAGGAAGGCACGGCCATCTCCGCAGCATCCGGTGGGGGTTTGTCCTGCGCTGAAACCTGAGCCCTGAGCCACGGGCGGCAGCTGGGCCTCACCCACAGGCCAGGGAGAGAGGCGGCTAGGGCTCACCTAAAGCCTCTGTCCCAAGCGTCCCGCGCCGCACCCCCCCCCCCCGCCCCCTCCGCGCCTTCCTGCACAGCCCACACTGCAGTGGAGGGCGGGCCTCTCCCACCCTCCTCCCACCCGGCTGCTCCGTCACCGGCCACCCAGAGCCGCTAGCACGGCCCTGCCCCTTGTGCTCACGACCCAGGTGGGGACCCGTCTGCCCCGAGTCCCAGGGCTCATGCCCACCACACGGGTCACAGGGCAGGGCTTCAGGGGAGGGCCCTGCCCAGGGCAGAGAGCAGTGCTGCATTCAGTCCCCCACCCAGGATCTGGTTCCTGGAGGTACCTGTCCCTCAAGACATGAGCCCACCCTGGGCCAGGCCCCCAGGTGCCCTCTCACCGGCACTGTGCTCCCCACGCCACTTGGAGATCCACTCAGCTTGTCTGAAACCTGGCAGAGTGAGTGGCCGGGTGGGTGCAGCCCTAGCCCCCTGCCTATCCCTGGTCAGCCTGCCCGCCTCCCTGCCCTGGGACTGGCGGGTCTGCTCCACATGCCACTTCCCAGGCCAAAGCCACCACAGGACGAGCAGAGGGTCACCCTCCCGTCCCGGCCCCGGATCCCAAACATTGCCCTCCCTGTCCAAACTCAACGGGGGAGTTACTAAATTTCTCTGCTTAGCGCCCTTATCTGAAAAACACACCTGGGAGCAAACCCGCCCTCCAGAAGGGGTCCTGGGATGAGTGAGACCCAAGGCTGGGGCACAGGCCTCACTCACTGCACCTGCTCACCTCTCTGCCAACGTGCGGGCCCCTCCCAGGGGCTCGCCCCTGAGCACGCACCTGGTCCCCCAGGCCCAGCTCCCGGGCCATCCTCACGCACCCCCGGCGCCCGCCCTTGCTCACACACCCTAGAGAGCCCCGCTCTAAGCCGTCCTGGCCCTGAAGCCTGGCCCCGCCCCTCCGGCTGTCCCAACCCCCGCTTCTCTGCTCACTACCTGGCAGGACTACTCCTCCCTTCCCACAGCCACCAGACCCTGCCCGAGCCGGCAACTCTACCTTCCCCCAGTCGAGGTCTCCGACGGCCTCCACTGTCTGCATGAGGCTGCGGGGATCCCTCGCTCTCTGGTTCCCTCTGACCCCGGCCAACCCTGGGTCACTGCCCGGTGGCCTCTGCCAGCTCATCATACACTGTCAGCAGCAGGAGCCTGGGACCAGCTCCTGGACCTCTTCTCCTCTCCAGCTGCCCCCGGCGGCTGTCAGCACCGGCCGTGTGCCTCAGGGGCCCATCCGTGTTTCGGGCCAGGCCTCTCCCCACAAACCCAGGGCAGGGCGGGGCGGGGCACCTGCTGCTCTCACCCCTGCCTGCGGCGCCTGAGCCCATCCCCGTGTCCAGTGGCACAGGGTATAGAAGGCTTGGGGTCCTCCCCGATCCCCCCCGCTTCCACTCCAGGACGTCTGCAGGACCTGCCCACCCTTCCACCTCCCACTGGACTGTCACCATCACACACCCCCTCCCCAGCCTGGCCCCACCCACACAGCAGCTGCTCTGGTCCTTCCATCCCACCTCGCTCAGCTCCAAGCCCTGCAGCAGCACCCCCTTCTTTTCTAGGTCCCCCCCACACTCACCACCCTCCCTGTCCTCCACCCACAAGCACAAGCCGCTGTGCCCTCCGCACCTCCTGTGCTGCAGACACCTGCCCTCGGGCGGCTCTCTGCCTCCCGGCCTCTGCCCCTTGTGTAAGACCATCCCAACCCAGTTACGTGAAATGGCCCTGGCCGCCCCCTCCCCAGGCCCCCGCCCCCGTCCTCGTGGGGCTATCACTGTCGGGCACGCCCAGGCTCTGAGGCCACGGGCGTCCCTGTGCCGATTACAAGCTGCGTGGGAGCAGGGCCCGTGTCCCCACTCATGCGGCCCCAACACCCAGCTCCCCAGCACCGTGTCCACGGCAGGCGCTCAGACAAACCCCACTGAGGGAGCAGGTGTGCCTGGAGAGCAGAGACGGGGCAGGCGCCCGGCACTCACTCACCTGCACTCCCCAGGCACGGAGCATCCCCCGTGGAGCAGGTTACATCCTTGCTTACACACGGCTGCAGAGAGAGATCAGAGAGGCGCCGCTGCTGCCAGCCATGCACGGGCCCCCACAGCCCTGAGGCAGGCACGGGGTGGGGGTGGGGGGCCTCCAGGTGGCACCCCGCACAGCCCTCCGCGTGGCCCCTCCGCGTGGCCCTGCACAGCCCGCTCACCCTCCTTGCACTCCTTGCCCATCCAGCCGTCCATGCAGGCCTTGTTGCCGTACTGGTCGCAGGTGTAGTGGCCGAAGAAGTCGTTGCGGGGCCGGCAGAACTTGTTGCAGGTGGCGCTGTAGTAGTTCTCGTCGCAGCGCACACGGATCTTCAGCTCCAGGTGTGCCACGTGGCCGCTGAAATGCAGGCTCTTCCAGCGGTCCTCCGGGTTGATCATGCCCGCGTGCGACACCCGCTCGATCAGCAGTTCCTCTTGGGGGGGGCGGCAGAGTGAGCCGGCTCAGCCGCCACATCCCCCTCGGAGGCGCACAGCCCGCCAAACCACGCGGCCAGCGGCCCAGGCCACAGAGCCGGGACAGCAGGGCCACCGCAGGAAGCGCGGGGCTAGAGGGGCCTCCTGCCCCGCTAACGCAGGCGGGGCCGGCAGGGCTGGGTGTGGGTGACCCCGCCTGTGCCCCGCAGCCCGCGGCCTGCTCCCACCAGCACCGCCACCGGGCACCACGCCCACCCCTCGCCAGTGGACGTCTCTGGCCACCCTCCCGCCCCTGCCGGGACCCCTTCTCTCTAAGGGCCTTCCCGGGAGCAGCCGCACCACTCACTACTGCCCATCTGAGAACAAGCCTCCCTCGGCCCTGAGCACGCATGGATCCAGCGACCCGATGGCTGGGCCTCCCTTCAAACCAAGCTGCCGCGTGGGCGCAAACGCCCTGAGCTGGCAACAGGCACAGGGCTCGTGGTACGTCTCCCTACATGCTCGTACCAGTTTGGGGAAGTCTGCAGTAAGAGGCTAAGGATCCCGTGCACCCCCCCACCCCCGAGCTATAGGAAAGGCCAGGCCCCTCCCTGAAGCGTCTCTCCCTGGGCCGACCCATCCCCGCCCTCCTCCGGGGAACACTCCTGCCCTGGGCAGCCTGTCCCCACGCCCGCCCAGCCCCGCTGACCGCCGCTTCCAGCGGCTCCTCTGCGTCCCCACAGCGTCGTCACCCGTGGGACCCAGGGGCTCGGTCTGCCTCGGCAGCCAACTGCCCGCGTGACACTGCCCCCAAACGCGGCATGTCCAAACTGGGCTCCGGCCCGTCCGCACGACAGCTTCTTGGCCCTGCGGCTGCTCAGGCCACCCCTGCCCGCTCTCACCACGTCCAGCCCACCAGCAAGCCCCGTGCCTTGGCCTTCAGAGCGACCGGAGCCCCTCTCACCCCGCAGGCTGCTCCTGGTCCCAGCACCCCCAACCGCCACCTGCGTTCACACAACCGCCTCCTCACCCATCTCCACGCCGGCCCTGCAACCCGCCCTCCAGCAGCAGCCTGAGCGACCCCGCTCCAGGAGAAAGCCAGCCCACGAAGCCTCCGCAACCTGACCCCGGCCTTGCTGACCTAATCGCTGCCTCCACCCCTGCCGTGAGGGCCCCATGCTCTTCTCCAGATGCACCGGGCTCACTCCTGCCTCAGGGCCTTGGCATTTACTGCTCCTGCCGCACACGCAAATGCTCTTCCCCGTTTGTCCACGGAAAACCTCTCTGCCCCACCACCACAGGGCCCCGCAGACGCCATGCAAGGTCGGCCAGCCACCAGGTGAGCCTGCGGGGGAGGGCCACCAAGCCCCAAGTTCCAGGGCAGATGGGCAGAGAGGGGCTCAGAAAGCCAAAGAGAGCTCTCAGCAGCGAACCACTCCGCTGTGCCACTGACCCGGCCTCAAAAGAACAGGCTTGGGTCTCGGCATCAGCAGGCTACGGGAGTGCTGGGGAGGCCCAGGTGCGGCCCTCGGCCCTCAGTGAGGACACACGCCCATCAGAACAACACAGAGGAAGCTGAGACTGGGGAGGAGGGCAGTGCACGCGCAGCTCAGCAAATCACAAGTGTGGCAGAGCTTCCTGGCAGCCAGGGCAAAAAGGGAAACAGCACAAAGATCCTCAGGGTAGAGGCAGCTTTCCTGCCACATGGGCCTTTGTCCCCAGCAGGCAAAGGACCAGGAACCTGGCTACGTGCATCTCCGTGAACGAGGGGGTCAGCCTCCCAGTGCCCTGAGGGAGGCCCTGCAGGCAGCAGTCCACCCAGCCGGGGCTAACTCACCATCCGGGGTGGTGTCGTTGTCCCAGTCCCAGGCCTCCACGATGAGGGTGAAGGAGCGCTGCAGACACAAGGAGGGGCCCGTCAGGTACCCGAGGCCCTGCCCCAGCCCAACCCTCCCACCACCACGCCTCGGCCACACCCCCACTTTATTCCTCAGCTCTGAGGAGGGGTCTCCTCAGCAGACCCCGAGATGACCCCCTGGAGGAGGACTGCCCCTCCGGGTCACGAAGGCTCAGGGGGTGTGAGCTCGTGGCTCCCGCAGCTTCGTGGCCCACCGGCGAGCCTGACCGGCTTGGGTCAGGACGGAGAGAAGGGAGAGTGACCCAGACAGAGCAGCGGGCAGAAGGTGGGCACAGCTGGAGCAGCTGCAGACAGGGGGGCCAGGTGGCCGGGGACCAGAGGGGGTCGAGCGGGAGGCCCCTCGGCAGCTCACAGGGGCCCAACCCACCGTGGGGAACAGGAGGTCCCACCCCCAGCCTGCCCGGGAGGGACGATGCCCCGTCACCAGGCCACGGGACGGCAGGGGCAGGCCCAAGCGCTGGTGCCACCCGCCCCCCCGCCCCGGGACATAGTAAACGTCTGCCCCACTAGCCTGCTTCACCCAAGACCCGGAAAGCGGCCCCTGCTGCACAGATAGGGAAACTGAGGCCCAGGGACTGCCCAAGGCAGCCTCAGCCTATGCTCTCTCCCCCTCCCTGCCCCCAAGACCATCCAGCCCTCGGGCACCAGGCAAATGATGGGCTGACGTCACTAAGCAGCCCCAGGACACCACCGCCCCGCCGGCCGTGAAGACAGCCAGTCGCTCCCGGCACAAACTCGCGCCTCGCCTGACCCTTCCCTGCCCAGCTCTTCCCCGGCCGGGACCCTCCGTGGCTCCCCACTCCACGCTGCTCGGCCCCCTCTCGGGCCAGCCACAAAGGCGCCGACTACCACCCCCGCGGCCCTCGCCCCACCTGGGCTGGGGGCTCACAGGACGGGGCCACGTCTGGGACACGGGCTGGCCGGCTTCCTGCCCGAGGGCTACTGCCCTGGGGAGACCAGACGCCTCCCCACCCTCGGCACCCCCATCTCCCAGCTCCTGCAGGCTGGTTTCTTCGCCTCTGCAGCTGCCTGCTGGCACCCCACCCCACTCAGCCCTGGCTCTGCCGTCCCCCACATCCCGGCCCCAGGCAGCTCCCCGTGGGCTGCCTGCCACATCCAATCACACCCACAGCCCCTGGACACCCAAGCGTGGTCCTCCCTCGGAGACCCTCCTCTTGTCCCCTACCCCGTGCCTCCAGCTGCCCTTCTTCTTCCCGCCCCTCCCACGACACGGCCTCAGGGCCCAGGACACACGTGCCCACCCTCAACTTCGCTCAGCTCACCTACGCCGCTGCCCCTGCCCTGAGCCCAGCCCCCCAGCAGCTGTCTCCCAGACACCCCTGGACGACCCGCAGGAGTTCATGCTCACAGCCGCCACCCTAGGACCCACACCCACCCAAGAAGCATGAGCAAGAAGCGGGGAACCACCCTCCATCCTTCTAGAAGCCCGCCCCTCACCCCCATGGAGCTGTCCCCAGGCTCTCAATCCCACCTCTTGAGTCTCCCTGAAACCCATTCCCTCACTCCTGCCACCGCCCTCTGCCAGGCCATCAGGATCCGTCCCCAGGCTGCCCATCTCCACCAGAAGGGCTCCCGGCAGACACTGGGGCCTCCACACCCCCGTTCACAGGAGCCCCAGTGATCCCCAGGGCTCTGTCCACATGTCCCCCACTGCTCAGCCCTCTTGGGGCTCCCCGTGGCGTGCGCCCTCCTCACAGGTACCCAGCACGCCCACCCTGCCCCTGGGCCTTTGCACACACGGCTCCATCCCCCTGCCTGGAATGCTCCTGGCAGACGGGTGAGTCAGCGGGGCACGGAGCTGCTGTTCTAAAAGGGGGTCAGGGCAGGCCGCGGAGAGGGTGCCTCTGGGCTTGAGGCTGCAGAGTACGGGAAAGAGCCGTGTGGCATGGCCTCGGGCTGGAAGAGCAGGGATGTGGGAACAAGGGTCCCAGAGTCAGACGGCGGGGCTGCCAGCCCCTGTGCCAGTCTTGGTGCTAACGCTTTGGAGCAAAGTGGGTGGCTGCCAGGTGGGTCTGAATGAGGCCAGAGACCAACGGGGCTTCAGCAGTCGTGCTGGCCACCTGACAGAACGGGCTATAAAGGACACAGGAGGAAGCAAGGAGCTGACACGGGCTGCGCCCAAGAGGGCGGGACCATGGCGGTCAAGGCCCCCAGTAGGGCAGGTGGAGGAACGCCCCAGGCCGGGCTGCCCATCCCACAGGGCGCTCACCCCTTGGGGCAGCCGGAGTCCACCTCCCCACACCTGGGCTTCGGGGAGTAGGGAGCGCCTCCTGGCTCCCAGGAAACCCCACGCCAGCCACTCAGGTAGGATTACCGCCACCTTCGCCAGAGCCCAGGGCTCCGGTTACCTGCTCCCGCGGGGACATGTGCTGCCCGCCCACCCGCAAGGGCCCCACCGCCCGCCAGCTGGGTTCCCTACACCTGGACGGCAGGAAGTCATCCAGAGAGAACCTGAGCCACTGGGTGGGGCGGCACCTCCTCTCCTCCTCCCGACTGGCCTCTAGGACTCAGTTTCCCTCCTGCAAATGGCAACCTTTCATTCCACTGCTGCTGCCTTGTGGGCCATGGGCCCGGTAGGGCTTTGTCAACCCCAGGTCTCTACAGAACAGGAAAAAGGCAACAGGCCTGGACGGGAGGCCTCGGAGGGCACACTGTCATCCCAGGGACCGGGCTGGGGGGGTGGGTGCCTGGGCAGGGTTGACGACAGCTAGGGGCCGGGGGCGGGTTCCTTAGGAAGCAGGCAGGGGAACACCCCTGGCCAGGCACAGTTGGGCCACCAGCCTGCCCAACCTCGAGAGGCCCACCCAGCCGGCTGGCATTAGTCCCTGAAGACCCAGCCACACCTCTTCCAGGAAGCCCGACCTGACCTACCCACACCAGAATCCCAGCCCGACCACGGCCTTCTTCCTGGCCCACCCCCAAGGCCAGGTCCAAACCCTTTGTCTGACCCCCCAGAAAGGATGATGGGGCAGCCGCCCTCAGACATGGAAATGGCACAGGGCAGACGTGGGGCCGGATGTGCCACACCCCACGGCCCAGGACACCCCAGGCCAAGAAGGCCTAGCACAGACCCTGGACCTGCTGCCCTGGCTCCTCTCCCACAGCACCCTGCATCAGCGCCCGGCCCCCCACGGAGCAGAGCTTCACGCCGGCGCCAGGAGCTCTAAGCACAGATACGTTTCCTGAAACCCGAGCTTCAGAAAGGCCCAAGCCTCTGCCTCCATTGTCACCCGACAGGGAGGGGAGGGGGCCGCCTCCCCTCAAGGTGCTGGGCCCCGGCACCCCCGCAGGAGGAGTGGACCGCAGGCCTCCCCAAAGGGAAGCCAGACACCCACACTCCGCACCAGGGACCAGACAGGGCCTTGCCTGGGCGTGCCCCTCCCACCCCACTGCGGGCCGGCAGCCCACGGTCTCACGACACCTCATCACACGCACGTCGCGGGGCTGCAAAGCCCACAGTCAGGTCGACCCTGGTCACACCAGGCTCACGGTAGCCGGGGGATGAGGACCCCAGTGTACCTGGGGTCTGGGGGGACGTGGACCCTGGCTCAGGCCTGAGGATTAGAAATGCCTGTCTCCACCAGGAAACCCCTCACTGGCCCAGCCTGCCCTCAGCCAGACACTGCCCCTGAGAGGCTCCCTGAAAGCCACCAGCCCTCCAAGGAGCCGCTGCCCACACCCTCCAGCAAGCTCCTCGTTGCCACGCCGCAGCCTCGCTCCCCAACCCACCTCTCAGGCCCAGGGACAAAACCCCCGCCCGTATCCAAGCGCTCCACTGGCCGGTGCAGCCCTCCCGGTGTCCCCACTTTGCCCGAGAGCCCCGCCCTGCTGCCCCAATATCAAAGCCTCGACCAAGACCCCTGAAGTACAGGGCAGGTGACGGCACGGAGCAGGTCACCTGGGCAGGACCCCAAGGCCCCAGTGGGAAGGTATGGAGAGGAAGGGGGCAGAGGAGGCCCCGGGAGCAGTGTGGGGAAGGGGCCAGGGTCCACGTTAGCCCCCACCCCAGTCCCCAGCTCCTTGGGGGTCGGGAGCACACGGAGGGCGGTGTCAGACACCACCCAGGGCAGCTTAGGCCCTCCCAGGCGCAGACCTTGGCCTGGCCCACCTTGGGATGGGGGCTCGCGCCGCTGACAAGCCCCATTGGCAGTCGGACGTGGGGGGGCTGGGCAGACCTCCTCCTTGGGTGTGCATGCCCCCGACTGGCCCAAGTCCCTTGCCCACCCCTGAGCACATCACAGACCCCGCAAGGGACTCTGGCCTTCTGATGGGCAGCCGGCGAGGAAGCGGGGAGACTAGGCCAGCTGGAAGGCCAGGCTGGGCACTGAGCCCTGCAGCCCTGTCCCCCGCCCACACGCCCACACAGCTGCACCACGCGGCCAGGTCCCAGGACCTGCTCTGGCCCACGATCTCAGGTTGGCTACACCGTCAGCAACGGGATCAGGCCCAGGCCCAGGTCCACCTCGGTTCTCCTCACGACTCCAGCTTGGCCTTCACGAGCAGCCATCTGTGCCACCCCCTCGAACCCACAGGGCGCGCTCCAGGAGAGGGGCCCTCGACCTGCGGGCCAGCTCCAGGGGTCCCCGCTACCAGAGCGCAAACAAGTAGGCAGGTGCGGCCTCTAGCTAGGCAGCAGGCCCCCTCACTCAGGACCCCCGATGCCACACTGCACCTCCATCGGCCAGCCCCACCCGGCCCCTCCAACACCCCCAGTGGCCACCTACCACACCCAGAGAACTCACGCGTGCGCACGTGCACACACACGTGACCAAAAGTGGCCTCCGCCCTACTAGCTACAGGCCAGGCGCTGGGGCCGACACGGCATCACCCACCTCCTGCGGGGACCAGCGGGACACATACAGACATCCATGGGGCCGGATGAGGAGAGAAGAGGCAGGCCTCACACCCAGGCTGACCCCACCTCCCTCACCCCCAAGACCCTGGACACGCCCCTCTCCAGAAAGCTAAGCCTGACACCAACCTGAAACCACAGGCGGTGGACGGCGCAGGACCCGGGCCCACGCGGCCAGGTCAGGGCGCCCCAGCCAGGCCTGGGGCAGCGGCGCACGGGGGCGCTCCCCCTCCAGGGGCCTGGGTCGGGTGCAGGAGGGCGGCTCCCCACACCCGTGCACCTGCAGCCGCCTTCAAGGCCCCGCTCACACCCCTACTCCAGGGTCCTGAACGGGCGCCCTCCCACCTGAAGCCCCGAGGCAAGGCCCGGCCCCCTCCTCGGTCCCCAGGGCACCAAACACAGTCCTCACTTTCTCCGGCCAGGGTCAAGGGCCCTAGTGGGCACACTGGGTTCCAAACTCGCGCCAGCTCAACTCACCCCAGCTCACGGGACGGAGCTGGGCTTGCAGCAGCAGAGGCAGTGTGGCCCCAGGGCTGCTGCCGGCCGAGCGGAAATACCAGGGCACTGGCATTGCCGCGCCGGCTGCAGGCCTGGCAGCCAGACCACACCACTGGCAGGGAGAAGAGGACAAGTGCAGCCCCCAAGCACACGGCTGCCCCCCAGCCTCACCCCCGACCGGAGGGTGGGCCACCTGCTCATTCCGAGAGGACCCAGCTGGGGGCAGGAGGAAGGGAGGGGAGCTGGCCCAGGACCCGGTGCCCAGTCTGCAGGCTCCTGCCTGGGGAGACCAGGGCCTGCCCCGTCCCGTTCCACCCCTGGCCGGCCAGCGGGGCCAAGCGCCTGAGGGACACGCGTTGGCCCGCCACATTCCTCCAGGCCTCCCTGCCCCCACGGCCACTGCTGCCAACTCGAGCCGAAAACACATCCTCAGGTAGCGATTTCGAACCGTGCTGGCTCCGGCCCAAGCGCAGATGACAGGCTGCGGGCCCTGCTCAGACCTGCCTGCCGCGCCGCTGCGGGGGCGAGGGGGCTGGGCTCATCCCAGCGCCCGGGGCCTCCCAGGCCGCCCCTGCCGTTTCCACCCCAGGGACACATTCCCCGCCTGAGGCCCCAGGGTCAAGGGAGACCCCAGAGGCCAGCCAGGTATGTGGGGGTAGGGCTGTGGCCCCAGGAGCGTGTAGCCAGGGGTCAGGAAGGGGGTAAATAGGACAGGGGAGGCCCCCGGCCCAGGCAGAGGAGAAGGTGCCAGCACAGCGCTCAGAGCCGGGTGGGGGAGGAGGGCGTCGGGCCCAACTTCAACCAGCCCGGCCTCAACCCCCCGTCTCTTCCAGGACCAAGACATCAGGCGGACATACTCCTGTTGGCTCCCGCTGGCTGGTCCAGCCAAAGGTCCTTAGTCAGAAGGACAACCTCTCAGTCGGAGCCTGGCATCCTGCTACAGCCAGACCCACCCCAGCTGCGGGTACCTGCTCCTGCACGCCGAGGCCCCGCTTTACAAGGTCCTCTCTCATCCCTGCCCCCACCCAGTTCCATGCAAGCAGCACAAAGACCTGGGAGGGCCACATCAGGCAGCAGGAAGCCTCCACCTGCGCGACCACAGCTCCCTGCAGCCCACGGTGATGAACCACATCCCTACCAGCATTCTCAGGCCCAAGGCTCCTGCCTGCCAGGCCAGCCCCAAGCCCGCTCCCACAAAAGAATTAAATCTAAAACCCAAGACTGCAAGGTGTAAGAAACCTGACAAAGAATCACTGCACCAAAGCCCACTGAACCTTCCCCCCGGATCTGGACCAGGAGCAAAGGCTGCCACCAGCACACGTGCCCTAGGTCTGCCCGGGCCCAGGTCCCCCAGTGCCCGCCGGAGCTGCCACCCCCCACCCCCGCCCCCGGGCATCCAGGAAACTGCAGGGCGGGCGCAGGCTGACAAGGGCCCAGGCGGCTCCGCCGGGGCCTGCCCCAGACCAGCCCCAGCACGCGCGGCGCACATGCCTCCCCGGCCTGCCCAGGCCCGAGGCGCCTGGCCGCGCCTCCCCACCCAGACAGACACGCGCAGGGCGACGCAGGCACACGCCGCGGGCGGCCGTGCACGCGGGCCGAGGCCACCCCGCCCGGCCGCGACCCCCGCGCGCCCACGTGGCCGGGCGCGGACCCGGCCCCACGGAGCAGGCGCCCGGGGTCCGCACGCCGCGCGGCGCCCCCTGCCGGCCCCACCCGCAGGGTCCGGGCGCGCGAGGCTCGCACTTACGGCCGGGGCCGCAGGTGCGGGGAGGCCGAGGGGCCGAGGGGCTGCGGGCAGGGCGGGGCCGGGAGCCGGGCGCCGAGGGAGGGGAGGGCTGGGGGAGGGGGGGTGGGGGCGCACGTACCGGCCAGGCGAACTGGAAGGGGATGACGACGAGACCCGGGTCCTGGTCGCCTCCGACCCGGGCCCGGGCCCGCGCCCGGTCCCCCGCTGCGCCCACCGGCGGCAGGTAGAAGGAGTTGCCGCCCAGCACGGGCGTGGCGCCGTGGCCGTAGCTGCAGGGCCCCGTGGGCGTCACCTTGGCCTGGTACTCCTTGAGGCACACGCGCACGTACGTGTCGCACTCGTCGTGGCCGCAGCCCCCCGAGCGCGTCGTCCGGCCGTCGCCGTCACAGCAGGCGCCGCTCAGCAGCTCCCCGTTCACGTTCCGCAGCGCACTCAGCTGCAGCTCGAAATAGCCCATGGGCCGCGCCGCCTAAAAATAAGGCAGAGAGAGAGCGCAGAGAAGCGCGGGCCGGGGTCGCGAGCCGGGGCGCCCCGCCCCCACCCGCCGCGCAGCCTCGAGGGCTTCCGAACCGCGGCGCCCGCAAGCGGTGCCGCCGACCCCGAGGGACGGCCCGGTGCGCCCCGTCCGCGCCCCCGCTCACCTGCACGCAGAGCGCCAACAGCAGCAGCAGCTGCCGGGGCAGGCGCCCCCGGCCCCGCGCCCGCATCGCCTCCTCGACCCCGCCCGCCGGCCCGCCGCCGCCGCCGCCCCTGCGCGCCCGGCCCCGGCCTCCCAGTGCCCGCCCGCCCGCCCGCCCTCCGAGCGCCGGCAGCAGCGGCAGCGGCAGCGGCAGATGAGGCGGCGGCGGGCGGGGTCGAGGCGGCGCCGCGCGGGCGCGGGCGGCGGGCGCGCTGGGGCTGCGGGCGCGCGGGGGCGGCGGCGCTCGGGCTCGCAGGGTGCCGCGCCGACCCAGCTCCCTCGCGGCGGCGGCGGCGGCGGTGGCGGCGGGCGGCGGCGGCGGCGGCGGCGGGCGGCGGCGGCGGTGGCGGCGGGCGGCGGCGGCGACGGGCGGCGGCGGCGGCGGCGGTGGGTCCCGGTCTCGGCTCTGCGCGCCCGCGCTCCCGGCGCCCGCAGCCAACAAGTTCGGGACAAGACTGACAGCTCGCTCGCCCATTCGTCACCCGCGTACCTGCATATGCATGAGGGGGCGGGGCCGCGCCGCGGGGTGGGGCTGCGGGGGGGTGCCGGGGGCGCCCAGGATTTAAAGGCGGCGGAGGACTCCTCCTGCCAGCACCTGGACCCGGCGCACGCTTCCCGTCGCCCTCGGGCGGCGGGGCGGCGGCGGCGGCGGCGGATCCACTAAAGCCTCCGCCGAGCCGGGAGAGTGGTGCTGGGCGCCGCAAAGCGGCTTCCCCTCGCCCGAGCCCCGCCGGGTGTCAGGAGCCAGGGGGTGGGGCGCCCCCTGAGGTCACCGCCGTGGTCCTCTCCTATCGGTGCGCCGCCGCCGCGCTGCTCGCGGTCCCAAAGGAGATGCTGCCTCCTGCACAAATCAGGGCTCGGCCCCACGCGGGGCAGGCGCGGCCTGGGACCCGAGCCTGCCCGGCCCTACTGCGCGACTCCCTTCCCCTGTGAGTGCCCCCATCCGTGCCGCTCCTACCGCCTCCACTCCAACCACCTCCACTCCGGCCGCAGGGGGCGCTGCTCCCCTCCCACTCCCCGGCCCTCCCCGCCTCACTGCCGGTGGAGGGGGGGTCAGGAAGCCAGGGAACGAATGTTCCTCCGCGCAGACTGTGTGCCCAGTTCGGTGCTGGTGCGGGGCTCGCCAGGCCATACTTTCGAGGAACGCCCAGGCTGGGTGTCGGGGCTTGGGCGGGGCGGGGCGAATAAAGGACGGTAGTGCACCCCCAAATGGACAAGGTGAGGGCCGCCCAAAGAGGCTCCGGCTGCTGTC
This sequence comes from Pseudorca crassidens, assembly GCF_039906515.1. NCBI lineage: Eukaryota > Metazoa > Chordata > Mammalia > Artiodactyla > Delphinidae > Pseudorca > Pseudorca crassidens. The sequence goes on along the minus strand of NC_090296.1, from coordinate 1,399,275 downwards.
CCGGTCGCCAGGCCCCCATATCCCACCCTCTGTCATCACCTTGTTGCCCTCTACTGGAGTAACCTCGCCTCGCCTCGCCCCCGCCGAGGCTCCTTGTCTCCAAACATCCCAGCCTCTCCGCCAGTCAGCGTCCCTTTCAGGGCTGGAGCTCGCCTTTGCCGTTAGGGATACCGCTTCGGTCCAAAGGGGTCTTCCCGCTCAACCTCCGTAGTAACTGGGCTTTCTTCATTCCCCTGGCTCCTCCGGCCCTGGGCTGGATGCTGGGGGTGCAACCCCTGCCTGGAGCTAGTCACTGCTACAATTTGGGGGGTGGCGTGGGGCTGGAAGCCTTCCTGGAGGAAGAGAGCTTTGAAGGAGGCCAGGTTCAGGGGCAAGGGCAATGGCAGAAGGAACTCAGGAGCACAGACACTGCCCCCTCTCACACTAGGATATGTAGGCGCAGCAGCAGCCTAAGGGGCCTAATGCCCTGGTTTCACCGCCCAGCCTGCGGGTCCAGGCCTCAGGGGCCTAAAGGAATGGGCCTGGCTTTGCTCACTCCAAGCGCCCATCCCTACCTGAGCCCCTCTGTAGGCTGGGAGGGGGCAGGACACAAGCCAGGCACCGCCATGCACAGTGACCCCCACCAAATAAGGGAATGTGAGCTGTGTTCAGAGCCTTCCAGTTGCTGTCTTCCTGAGGGTGGGCAGCGGTTACTGCTGTGGGGACAGGGGGTTCCCCGGGGAGAGGCTTCCTCCTCTGCTCTGGCCCAGAGACAGTACTGAGTACTGGAGGCTCTGTCCCAGGGGTCCAGGGCTCCAACCCTGCCCATGCCCGCTGTCCTACACCCACCGCTCTCCTGCACTCATCGAGCAGTGAGCAAGGCTGACACAGCCAGTGGGGGCTGGGGGGTGGGGTGGGCAGAGAACATAGACAAACAATGCAGAACAGCAAACTGTAAGGGTGAGGCATGCAGCAGCACATGGGGAAGAAGCCTGCTAAGACCCAGAGGGCAGGCCAGGGTCAGCCAGGTGAGGGGCTGGGAAGAGCACATGCAAAGGCCCTGGGGCTGAGGAGAACACATGGCCAGGGCAGAGCAGGTGAGGGGCAGAGGGGGAGGCTGGAGGTGGTGGTGAGTGCCGGCTGTGCTGGGCCTGCCTGGCTAGAGTCTTCCTGCTAAGACTGACGGGAAGTCACAGAAAGCAGCTGAGCTGGGTTGGGCTGCACGTTTGTGATTTACGTTGTCACAAAGATCCCTGGCTTGGGGGGGAGGGGCAGCACAGGGCGAGGTCAGACAGGGAGGCCATAGGCGGCCACTGCCGTAGTGCAAACGAGAGGGGCCGGTGGCCGGCCTGGCTGTGGAGAGGTGGAGGAGGGGGGACTTCCAGCGCAAGTAAGAGGCGGAATCTGGAGAAGAGCCCCCCGCCGTGCGCCCCTCCCTCGTCCGAAGCTTCCTGCTCCTGGCCAGCTGTGGGAGGAGACGATGGCCTGGACTAGCTCACACGGGCGGGTGGTGTGGCTGACGCTGGGCTTGCTGTGCGGCGGTTCCAGAAGCTGCTGCGCTTCAGCTGAGGCTCTTCCCCTGCTCAGGGACGTCTTCGGCACGAAGGCACCAGTGAGGGATGCTCACGCATCTCAAGGTTCCAGCTCCACCTGCCAGGGGACGCGGCCGCCCTGGAGCCCTTCCCACTGGCCAACCCTGCCTCAGGGATACAGGGAGCCCCCGCCCGCCCTGCGACCCTGGGGAGACAGTGATCCGGCCCCATCTGCCTCCAGCCAGGCCCTTTGGGAATGGGACGGGTCCCTGCCTCCCGGCCCAGGGAACAGAAACCCCCTGGCGCTCATGGTCCCCTTCCCCCTCCTGCCCCCTAGAAGCCACAGCCCAGACCTAAGGGACCCAGGAGAGGTTCAAGACACGAAGCTGGCCTCTTGAGGGAAGGCATTGGGGCTGCTGGCAGAGGGGATCCTCCCTCCTGGGGTCCCCTCCTACAGGGATTTCTGCACCCCTTGGGCCAGAGGGCCGGAGACCCAGAGGCAGCCAGGCTCCTGCCTCTTCCAGGAGGACCCCCAGCGTTGTTCTGGGGCCCACTGGGCCACAACACCCCTCAGTCTCCCCGCCCCACCTGCCCCCTAACCCGAGGGCTCCCTCTCCAAGCGCCTGACACCAGGCAAGTTCTGGGATGGGTCTCAACTTGTGCCGGACAAGGCACGGACGAGGTGGAGGCCTCTCCGCCTGGCCAGGGGGCTTCAGGACCAGGCCGGGGTGCAAGCTGCTGGGCGTTTGGACAGAGCCGGCTGGGCTCAGGAGTGAGCTGCGCTTCCGCCCGTGTTCTGCGGTGCTAAATATAGCGGCCAGGGAGGGGAGTTTCCGGTTACAGCCCCCCCACCCCTGTGCCGGGAAATGGATGCCAGCTCCATTAGGTCCGGCGGCGGTGCCTGCTGACCCGCCCCGTCGGGCTGCCAAGCAGAGTGCGGGGCTGGACTGCACCCAAGTCCGCGGCCCTGCCCCCACCCCCCGCCCCGCCAGGCTGGAGCCCGGCATGCTCCCCAGGGCACAGACAGCCCCCAGCCCCAGTCAGTACCCACTAGGGGCCCCTCTGAGAGGGTGGGCAGCGCCTGCAGCCCAGCCCAGAAGGCCAGCGGAGCTCAGGTGAGTATCAGGCAGTCCACAAGACACAGGCAGGGTGCGCCGTGCTGCCCTGGGAATTCTCCAGGTGTCCTGGGGCCCGGGGCGGCCCACTAGGCCTCCTCTGGACGGGGCGGAGCTGGGCTGCTCAAGACCCCAGTGCAGCGCGACGCTGCCGGCCCCCTGGACGCACACCCGCGCCTGAGTGCCCCTCCCCAGCAGCGTGTCAGTGCCGGGCTGGGCTCCCAGGAGGCCCCACCTGGGAGGCCCCACCTGGGTCACAGCCGCCATTTGCATGGCGATGCTGCCTGAGTGGGCCCCTTGGGCGCAGCTGTCCCAAGGCAGCCTCGAATGCCAGGCTCGGGGGCTGTTGGCACTGAGCCACTCCCGGTGGGGCTCAGCCACACACACTCCGAAGGCCAGCAGGAAGGAAAGTGCCCGCCTGCCTGGGGGCACAGGAGGGCAGGGTGGCCGCGGCCCCGGGGAAGTACCCCCACCCGACAGCAGGGTCTCAGCGGAAGCCAGGGCAGCATGTCCTGCCTTGGCATGCTCTAGCATTCCAGCCCAGGGCCCAGTCCCAGGGGACGCTGGGCACAGGGCACGAAGTCACTCCAGCTCCCCAGTCCCCACCTGCCTGCCGGGCAGCATCCCCTTGTCCGCTACAGGGTCAGTGGACCATGACCCAGGCTGCCCCCATCCCATCCCCTAGGGCACTGCCCAAGGGGCTGACCAGAGGATTTGGGGGCCTCTGGGAAAAGGCCGGGCCAGGTCACCACCCTCAGAAGAGGTCAGGCCGGCCTTCCCTCCAAGAAGCCTGCCTGGCCCTCAGGCTGGGCCCTCATCCCCAACTGATGGCCCAGCCACGCCCACACATGCCCATGACCATGGTGACCAGCACACATTCTTCACGGTGGGCTCCAGCCCACCCGTTATGTACGGAGGTCTTACTCGGTGCCTGGCTGAGCAGACATCCAGCCCTCCTGCGGCCCCAAGTGCGTGCCGGTGTGCAAGGCAGGGGTCCTATGGGGCTTTCAGGCTACCCCACACACAGGTTGGCAGGTGGAGTGAGACCTCATCACCAACACAGGGGACACAGGGCTACTGAGAGCCCCAGTCACGGAGGGGACCCCTCACTGGCCCCAGAAGCAGGGAGCACGTGCCTTGTGGGTTTGTCCACATCCTCTCCTGACGTGGCTGGCGCAGCCACCGCTCCTAAGGCCACAGCTCCATCCATTGCCCAGTACTCAGTGGGCCCTGAGCGCTTGACATGGCTGAGCCCGTCCCCAACCTCTCCTACCCCCAGAAGTGGCACTGCACGGCACCATCCTCCCTGCCCCCCACTCAGCCTGGGGCACTACCCAGGGCCTGGCCTAGCCCTCTGCCAGCCGCCAACCCCCAGTTGCCCCCTGCACAACCTGCAGACAAGGCTTCTGCCCCAGTGGAGCTGAGGGGCTTCACGGAGACCGCACCCCCCCCCCGCCCCCCAGCCCACCATGGTCACAGCTCGGAGTCGGTAGACACAGGCTAGAGCTACACCAGCCTTTATTAGGTTTGCGGAGCAGGTGTCCAGAACTGGGCTCGTCCAGACCGCCTGGAGCTTCACTGGGGACCCAGGCCAGGGGCCACATGGCTAAGGAACCACGAGATACCAAAGATGACGCCGAGGGTCTTGGGAACATCCGGGTCATCGGCGAAGGCCTGGGCGCCATCCAGGGGCAGGTGCACAACCTCAATGAGCTCGCCCTCCTCCGCCAGGCCCCCGCCTGGGCCACCCTGCTGGGCATCTGTCACCTCTGCGTAGAACATGGTCTGGCTGGAGCTGGTCAGTCCCACACCAGACCTACGGGTCGAGACAGCACCTGCTGAGGCATCCACACAGGCCCCGCCGGCCACCCCTGCCCCTTCCACAGCCCTCTCTTGTCCACTCCTTCCAGCCCCTGGTAGGCAGTGCTCCAGGATGCCCCCTGGCCCCCCAGATTCCCCCCTGTGGTGTACACACTCCATGTAATCTCCTCCCTTCAAGTGTGGGGGAAACCTAGGAACATGTTGGATGTGACCTCCCACCGTGATTAGGCTCCGATGTGATGAGGTTAGGTCAGGTGATGGAGGAGAAATTCTGCAGATGTCATTAAGGGCCCTCATCAGGTGACTTTAAGTTCATCAAAAAGGGAGGTGATCCTGGGTGGGCCTGACGTAGTCAGGCAAGCTCTTCATTGCCGGTTTTAGGGGTCAGAGGTGGAAAGAGTCAGAGAGACACCTGAAGACGAGGTAAGCCACCATGCTGTAAGAGGGCCACGTGCCAGGGCCTATGGGCTAGGAGCCGACCACGGGCCCCCGGCTGACAGCCAGCGGGAGACAGCGCCCTCAGTCACAGCCACGGGGAGCTGGGAAGACGAGCCTCAGCCCCAGATTAGACCTCGGCCTGGCCGACGCCTGACCGCAGCTTGGCGGTCAGGCTGCGAGGCCCTGAGCGGTGGGCCGAGTCCGCAGCAAGCCGACTGCCGACCCCCAGCAACCGCGAGGCTGTGAATGGGCGTCGCTGGAAGCCGCTGAGTCTGGCGGCTGGTCCTGCGCACCGACACTCTGCTCACGCTGGGCCTCAGCCAGGCCTCTCCCCACACAGCGGGCCCCGGGTCGCAGCCGGGGCTCTGGCCGGCGCAGCCTGGGTCTGCGAGCACTCCCATGTGGGCACCCGCAGGACGCCTGTTCTGGGCGGGGTGGGGCGCGGTCCCCAGGGCCAGGACCAGGGTTCACAGGCTGGAGAGGACTGTCAAGGAGTCCCCTCCCTCCCTAGGTGGTGGCCAGGAGGGGGCTTCTGGCCACCAGGAGGGGGACAGGCACCCAGGCAGAGGGCAGGGGCCCAGACCGGTGCTGGGGGAGGTAACGAGTGGGCAGCCATGGTGACAGCTGGCCATGAGGACGGGGTGACAGACAGGAGGGGAGGGCTGAGCGTGGTCTGCTGGGGGAGAGGGGAGGCAGAGGGTGTCTGGGGAGACGTCCAGGGGATCAGGGAGACCCCAGGCCACCCCAGGAGGTTAGCTGAGGCCAGCCGGGGCCTGCAGGGTGGACGCGGCCCCGAGGTGCGCCCTGCACATGGGGCAGGGAGCAGAGCTGGAGGAGCTTCCCTCCCACTCCCCAAGCCCCCCACCCCCAGGCGGGGGCCCCACCCAGACTGACCTCACCCAGCTGCTTCCTCCACCCTCCCGCCCCTTATCTCCCTCGGACCCTTCCTGACAGCCCATTTCCGCCGGCAGCTATAGCCTGCGCCTTTGATGGAAGCAGCGGTCTGTGGGGTTTCCAGTCCCAGTTTCCGCCGGCGTGTGACGGACACCGGCGCCGAGAAGAATGTGCCCGGCCAGGCCGGGCACTGCCTCTCCCTGCTCACTCAAACACGTCCTCAGCTGGGGGATCTCAGACGAGCACTGGGTCTTGTCACCTGGGACGGGCAGATGAGTGGCCTGGCTCCCCCCCGGGGCCACGGAAGGAAGCCGTGGGCCCCACCCCAGGGGAGCACAAGTTCCTGCTCATGCAGCCCGCTGTCGGGCTCCCAGGGAGAGCTGCCCTGGCCTCCATGCCAGCCCCGTCCGGCCCTGCCTCCGCACAGCCAGCCACCCTCACCTCGAAAGTGCAGTCTGAGCAGGCCACTCGCTGTCCAGAGCCCTCCTCGGCACCCAGCACCCTCAGGATCAGGCCGTAGCCCAGAGGCCAGGGCCACTTGTCCCCTTGCCCCTGAGCCTTTGCCATGCAGCGCCTCTGCCAGGACTCCCCCCAGACTCACCCGCTCGGGGGACCCCAACCCTCCAAGGCACCTCCACCTGCCTTCCTCCTGGCCTGCCCGCTGGCTCACCCCCTACCCGAGGTCAGGCCCCTTGGATCCTCCCGACCCCCCGGACCGCCAGCCCAAAGGCTCAGAGGCTACGTGGCCACTGGCCAGCCACGCGGAGGATGCCCGCAGGTAACTGAGGCCCTCACACCAAGATGTCTGGCTCTTTGGTGTAGAAATCCCAGGCCTGAGTTCCCAGGCCGGGGGCGCCTGGACGAGGCCCTGGGTGTCGCCGAGGGGGCCCAGGCCCAACACTGAGCGGCCCCTTGCTGGGCCGAGGAGGGCGGCTCCGCCTCTGGGGAAGGCCGCCAGGGGCTCGGCATCGGGCGACACCGTGAGACTCTCCTGCTGCCCCCGGACTTCACCAAGGTCAGGGACCCACTGTGACATCCTCAGGCCAAGGCTGGGCTGCACCCCGACATCCTGTCCTGGGCCGGGGGGAATGAGGGGCGGACTTTGGCGGGGGCGGGCCGCACTTCGCCCCCCAGCCCCGGCCCAGGACTTGGCCTTTCCCTCGCCCCTGAGCCGCTGTCAGAGCAGACCTGTGACTCACCCCCACCCCCAGCGCCCGGCGCTTAATCCCACAGGAAGTAGAGGCATCTGTCGGCAGCAGCTGCCACCCGGAGCAGAGCCGGGCGGCCCCGCCGCGGTGGAGGGCACGGGGCCAAGCAGGCTGCAGGACTAGCCCCGAGGGCCCCGGGTTCCAGCCCAGATCACGCCCTGAGGTGCGTTCCGTCCAACCTTCCCCAGCGTGGGAAGGTTGAAAAAACAAGGAGCAATCGCCCTGCTTGCACACCCCTGGGAACTGGGTGCTCACTGCCTCCCAGGCAGCTCGTCCCATCCCCTGGGCTGCGCTGGCAACAGACGGCCCTTCCCCAGCCCCGCAGGCCCACGGGCCCAGCCCCACTCACTTGTACGTGGCGACCCGGCGCAGGCCGGAGGGGGCCAGGTGGTAGCCGCACTCCTCCCACACTTCCTTGCAGGCCACCTGCTCCAGCGAGAGCCCGGGCTGGTCCACGAGGCCGGCGCATAGCTCGTATGTCACCCCTGCCGAGCCAGGCAGTGCCGGCTGCAGCTCCCGGGGCCCGTCCTGGTCCGCGGCGGCCAGGGACCCCGGGAAGAGGCGCTCCACCTCGCCAGCGTACACAGCTGGTTGGGGGAAGGCAGACCGCAGTCACCGCCCTGTGGTGGCCAGCTCCACGTGACCCGCTCTGGCCAGACCCCCTTGCCGGGCCTCAGGTTCCTCTAGAGCCCTCTCCCCACGTCTGCACTCTGACCCTAGGACACCAGGGGCCTGAACGTGAGCCTGCAGGCCTCCCCTCCCCCCACACCCCACTTGGGCCGCCTCACCTGGCCTGAACTGCTTCACCAACACCAGGCTCCTTCGAGAAGAGTTGAACATGAGAATGGTCACACTGCAGGGGGAGGGACCCAGCTCAGCACAGAAGCAGCCCCCTCACCTCACCCCCCTGGGGGCCCAGCCCACCTCCTCTCCTCCACAACCCAGGAAGGTGGTGTCCCTTGCTCAGGTGGGCAGACTGAGGCCCAGGACGGGTCACAGCTTGCCAGGGTCACACAGTCAGGCTAGGACCCAGGCCTCCTGTATTCCAGCTGGCAGGACGGGGGCCGGGGGGTGGGAAGGACATGCTGGGCAGCTGGGCAGGCCGGGGGTGGCAGCAGCTGAGGACGGGTGACTGACGGGACACGTGGCCCCTGCTGGCCAGCTGCCGCCAGCCACACTCCTGAAGCCACGCTGCCATCCAGCCCCTACTTCCGACGCTCGGGGGCGAGGGCACCTGGGCAGCTTCTCTCAGGTCCAAGAGGTGGTCCAGGTGGCCTGAGCTGGGACCCAGCTCGGGCTCCAGGCCTCGGGTGACCCCTCAGTGAGACGACAGGGAAAGTGGGGACTTCAGACACGCAGAGGCGGGTGGGGCTCTGTGCCCCTGGGCCCGGTGTCCCTGCAGACATCACCCTGGGGCTTCCCTGGCGGCCAGCCAGGCTGGGCCCTCACCTGTCATGGGTCTTCATGAAGTCCCACGACTTCTGGGTACCATTCTGCAAGAGGCAGGGCAGCGGTCAGGGAGGGCTGAAGGGCTGGCAGCGCGGGTGGAAGTGCTCCCGGGAGCGAGAAGGCCACACAGACCCACCGTACCCGGCCAGTCATGGCCCCGGGCCCCTCGGGAGCGACGAGCTGCAGCGGGTGGGGCAGGGCGTAGCCGCCAGGGTGGGCAGGGAAGTCCAGGACAGCCTGATGCTCTCAAGGGGTGAGGCGGAAAACCGGGCCAAAGGGTGGGAAGGCGTCCCAGGCACAGCATGAGCCAGCACCCAGCACAGGTGAGCACGAGAAGCTGCAGAGAGACGACGCTGCCACCAAGTGCGGGAAGGGCCACGGGGGTGTGGGGAGAGGCGGGCGTGACATGTCCTCACAGTCAGGGCGAGGGGCAGGAGGGGTCCCAAGCGGGTAGAGCAGAGATCAGGTTTTCGTTGCTGAAGCTCCCTTGGGCCACTGGACAAAGGGCGACAGGAGGGCAGGAGGGGCAGGCGGGCCTCTGGAGAGCGCAGCAGCCCCGGGAGCAGCTGGGGAAGGGTGTGCCCGCGCCGGGCACAATCTCAGCCCGCAGGACGTGACGATTCAATGATGATGACTGGGCAGTGGATGACCCTCTCCCCGGCCCGGTTTCTGTCTCGGGCTGTCTGTCCTGTGTCCTGTGGTCCTGCTGTTCTGTCACTTCCTTCCACCCCGCTGCTCCCCGACCCTGGACGCCCCGTCCCAGCAGCTCCCAGGGCTCTGAGCAGCATTCAGTGAACAAAAGGCAGTGCGGGGGGCCGGGGCCTGGGCCAGCACCACCGGGGGCGGCCAGAACCCATGCTTACGGGGCTCCAGCCGGCAGGGGGCACGAGGGGCCAGAACCCTGCCAGCGGGACACCACTAGGTGAGGTAGGCTCCCGTCCTCCGGGCTGTTCCGCCTGGCCCTGACCCCTCCCCAAGGGGTCTCTGAGGATGGGGCTGGCCCTGGGGCCCTAGAGCCCAGCCCTGTGGACACCCACCACCAGCTTGCTCAGCCACTGGGTCAGCCCTGCGCCCTGGCGAGCTGCTGGCCCCACACTTGAGGCCCCGTCCGAGCCATGAAACACACATGGATCTGAGCACCAGAGACACCGAAAGGGCAACCGGGGCTGCAAAAGAGGAAGGACACTAAGGAACAGCCTGTGTGAGGACTTCCTGGAGGAGGTGACACTGCACCAGGCCCCACAGAAAAGAAAGGGCATTCATTCCCAGCAGTGGGCCCTGACAGGCAGAGGCCCGCATGCTGGTCTGAGGGGAGCTGGGGACATTGGTCTGAGCTGGGCCTGAAGGCGGAGGTGCTCTGGACGGGCAGGAGCCCCGGTTTCCAAGCAGGAGGGAGAGCCGATGGCCTGCCCTGTGCAGGTCGGGCTGCCCGGGAGGCCGTTGTGAGACACCACCCCCAAGAGGCAAGCCTGGGCCTGCCTGCAATCTGGCCACCCCAGGGCCAGCCACCCCCCAGGACGAGCTCCGGGGAAGGCCTGCCCCCCAGTCTGCCACGTGCCAGCTGTGCCCCTGCCTCCCTCAGGGTGAGTGTCATCTCGTGCTGGTTTCAGGTACCCTCTTGGATCAAGATCAAAACATCTGTCAGACCCTCAGGTCCAGCCAAGGCAGGGTGCAGGGGAAGGTCCAGAGGGGCCCACTGAGGCCCAGCCAGCCCCTCCCAGAGGGTCAGGACCCAGGCCTGGCTCATCTTCCAGGGCCCTGGGAGGGAGGTACAGGACTGGAGTTTAAACACAGCCCCTCCCCCTCAGAGCCACGCGGGTGCCCTGCCTCTGGCTGGTCTGTCTGTCCATCCACCAGGTCTCCCCTGGCCATGGGTGGCTACTGACCAAAGGCTGCAGGTGCCCCTCAGTGACGTTCACCACCCAGCCCAGTGTCCCATGGCCCCTGGGAAACACCACCCCGGCCCCCAGCCTGTGTCCATCGCAGCCTACCGCCCGCATGGGCTCAGCTTTGGTTACCAGCACCCATCCACACTCCACAGGAAGTGGAGGAGGGTGCCACAGCCATAGGCCACAGCGGTTACGTGCCTGGATCACCCTGTGCCCACCTGCTGGCCCCAGATCCCCAGCCCCTGGAGGCTGTGCAGCCACAGTTAGGCATCCCTGCCCCAGGCCAACACCAGGGAAAGGCCAGCAACCTCCGTGTCCCTGCACTCTGCCCTCAACCAACCCTGGCTTCTGCCCCAGCCGGTGCTGCCAACTTGGGTCCATCCTGGGGATAGGAATTCCCTGTCCCCTAGAGCCAACGGGACAGCAGCGACAAGGGAGAGGCGACACTGGAGTGCAGCCTCTGTCAGGCTGGGCGTCAAGAGGGCTTCACAGGTTAGTGAGAGTAATGGGCCTGGGGAGGAGGGGGGGGGGTCACAGGATGCTGCAGGCCAGGGACAGCCCGGCAGAGGGGCACCAAAGACCTGCACCACCTGTCCTAACTGAGGGGGCAGGGAGGGGCTGCACCAGACTCGGAGGAGTGCAGTCCTCACCTGGATGGCGTGGAGGAACTCGGTGGAGCGGCAAGCAAAAGGTGGGGGCCCGAACTGGACAAACAAGTGTTTCCTGTGAGCCTACAACTTGCACAGCGCCACGGGAGGCGGTGTGGTCCTGCACTCCCTTCCCGGGCCGGCAGGAGGAGGTGACGCCCCGGCAGGCAGCCCACCTGGAGAGGCTCCCCAGGGCTCACCAGCTCCATCGCCGGCCTCCTCTGCCCAGAACGGAGACACCACCAGGAAGCTTTCCCTGATCCCCGGGGCGCGCAACACGTCCCACCGCAAAAAAGGGCCGGGGCCCAGCAAAGCCTCCTTGGAGGAATGAGTGGTCCCTGCCCAGAGCCGGACGCTCAACGGCTCTGCGAACGCGGACTCACGGGCAGAGCGCTCGGCGAAGAGGCGGGGTCCGCGGGGCGGGGTCACGAGGCCATGGGCGGGGCCATGGGCGCGTGGGCGGGGTCCGGGGCCGGCGTCAGGCCGCGGAAGGCGCGGAAGGCGCGGAAGACGCGGAAGGCGGGCTCACCTGGCGGTAGTGCAGCGTGAGCGGCAGCAGGTAGGGCGAGGCTGCGCAGCGGCCCACGGCCGCCCCCTCGATGCGCTCCATGGCGGCGCGCGGGGTAGCGCGGGCCCGGGGCGGACGCGGGCAGGGTCCGCTCAGGACTCGAGCGGGCGGGCGTGTCACCGGGCTCTGGGCATGCCCGGTGCGCGCGGGGCGGGGCGGCGCGGGGCGGCGCCGAGCAGGGAGGGCGGGCCCATCGCGCAGGTAGCACCTGCCCCGGTCCCCGTGCACATGGGGGGCTCGTGACCGCGGGGCACTCCCGGAGTCGCGCAGGGTGTGAGCAGGGAGGGGGCTCGCCAGGTGGGCCCCGCAACAGGGAGGGGGTCAGCCGAGCGTGCGGCGGGGCGGGGCGGGCGCAACTGGAGGGGACGGGCTGAGAGGTGACCGCCGGTGCTGGAGTCGGGGGGTGACTTGGGCGTCCTGGTTGGGGGGAGGGAGACGCGGCGCAGCTCTGGGGGAAGGGGGGATGAGCCGAGCGGACGCCTCCCCCACTGGGGCCGACCATACCCGGAGACTGGGTCGTCCGGGGCTGGGGCGGGCCTCCAGGGAAGGAGCGACTAGGCCCTGAAGAGAGAAGCTGGCGGTCCCAGTTGCCTCGCCGCCGAGCCCCGGGAGGAGGAAGGCAGAGGTGGATTCGGGGCTGCGCACGGGGTCCTAAGTGCGCCGTGGTGGGGAGAGAGTGTCTACACTTCTAGGGGCCCCTGGGTGGAGGGAGAGAAGGCTCTCAGAGAGGGCAAGGTGAGAGGAGCCTGAGTGGGGAAGGGAGAGGGACCAGGGTCTAGGCAGAGCCAGGCCCTCCCCGCGGGGCTCCGGCGGGCTGGCGGGGAGCTGGCCTGGGCCAGACTGTCCCCCTGCCCCGCCTGCCCCACTGGGAGGAGCTGCCACTCGCTGTCTGTGGGGCTGCCCCTCTTCCACCTCGGCAGGAACTAAGTGCTCTTCCCTCCCCCAAGAAGCCCCTCCCTGCTGAGGAAGGGCCCCCTCCTTTCTTGGATGTGGATCCCAAGGACCTGCTTCAAATGCGGCCACTGCCTCCCCAGGGACAGGCACAAATGGTGGGGTGGGGCAGCTGAGCCCTGACCTGCACCTGCTCTCTGAACTATGGCCCCAGGGGGGACAGCCCAGGTGGGCTTGAAATGGACTCCCATGTCCCCGTTATCCATTGCTGTGTAACAAAGCACCCCCAAAATTCGTGGCTTAAAGCCCCCCTTTGTTCCTCTCTGTCTTGGTGTGTGGATGGCCGTGTCTCAGCTGAGCGGCTCCCCCTGGGGGCTTCTCTGCAGTGTGGTCAGGTAGCAGCTGGGGTGGGATCTTCTGAGGGATGCATGTCCAGGATGTCTGCTGCCCTAGTTGGGTGGCTGGCTGGCCCTCTCCCCGAGCGTGGCCTCTCCGTGTGGCCGGCTGGGGCTTCCTGGGAGCATGGCGGTCTCAGAGTAGTGGGACTATTCCATGGCAGCTGCCCAGCCCACGGTCACGGGGCCAAGCTTCTCACGACCCATCCCGGGACGTCTGACAGCACTGCGTCCTATGGGCCAGAAAGTAAGTCCTGGCCACCCCAGATTCCGGTGGGGGGGGTACTTCCCAAGGGTAGGAGACCTGGGACACATGGTTTATAAGGGCCATCGTAAGAGACTAGCCATCACCCCCGTAACTCTGTAGGGCAGTGCACTTCCCAGCCTTGGCCTGGCCACATAGTGTCCTGGAGGCCAGAGTGAGCACCCACCAGAGAGCCCATCCTGGAAGCTGGCCCCATCCTGCCCAACAGCCAGGCGGGCCTCTTCCTCCACACGCGGGACCCAGGGTGTGCTCCCTCCCTCAAGCACAGGCCATTTCCTCCTGTGTTTGTGTGAAAATGGGAACCAGCCACAGAGCCTGCACAGCAGCGGCCCAGACCAAGGAGGAGCCTTGCTCCCAGCCCCTCCGCCCACTGGCTGGGCTGGCCCCGGGAAGCTGCAGCTCAGATGCAGGGAAGAACCAGCAGCTCCACAGAGCATCGTTTTGCCCACATTTGGGGGGAAGTAGCATTTGACGTTGTTGCAGGCTGAGACAGCTGGCAGCGTAGACTGCAGAACGTGTGTGCCGCTCCTGCAGGAAGCAGCCTGGCAGTTCCTCAGGCAGTTAAACAGAGAGTTACTGGGTGACCCAGCAATTCTGCTCCCAGGTGTCTATCCAAGGCTTCGAAACGGACTCACAGATACTGGCAGTATTCACAATAGCAAAAGGTCAGAGCAAGCCGTGTCCATCAACTGATGACCAGATAAACAGTGTGGTCTAGCCACACAGGAGGATGTGACTCAAGCCATAAAGAGGAATGAAGGTTTTCATCGCAGCACTATTTAAAATAGCCAAGACATGGAAGCACCTCAGTGTCCATGACAGAAGAGTGGGTAAAGAAGGTTGGTACCTAGATACGGTGGAACATTACTCAGCCATAAAAAAGAAGGAAATAATACCATTTGCAGCAACATGAATAGACCTAGAGATTACCATACTGAGTGAACTAAGTCAGAAAGAGAAAGACAAATACCATATGATATCACTTATGTGTGGAATCTGAAAAATGGTACAGGGGCTTCCCTCGTGGCTCAGTGGTTGGGAATCTGCCTGCCAATGCAGGGGACATGGGTTCGAGCCCTGGTCCGGGAAGATCCCACATGCCACGGAGCAACTAAGCCCGTAAGCCACAACTACTGAGCCTGCGCTTGAGAGCCCACGAGCAACAACTACTGAGCCCACGAGCCACAACTCCTGAAGCCCACATGCCTAGAGCCCGTGCTCCACAACAAGAGAAGCCACTGCAATGAGAAGCCCACGCACCGCAACGAAGAGCAGACCCCGCTCGCCGCAACTAGAGAAAAGCCCGCGCAACTAGAGAAAAGCCCGCGCGTGCAGCAATGAGAACCCAACGCAGGCAAAAAAACCCACAGAGTTACAAATGAACTTATTTACAAAACAAATAGAATCACAGATGTAGAAAACAAACTTATGGTTACCAGGGGGATGGGGCGGAGGGATAAATCGGGAGATTGGGATGGACATATACACACTACTACTTATAAAATAGGTAACTAATAAGGACCTACTGTAGAGCACAGGGAGCTCTACTCAGTACTCTGTGATGACCTATATGGGAAAGAATCTAACAGAGTGGATATATGTATGTGTGTAACTGAATCACTTTGCTGTGCGCCTGAAAGTAACACAACACTGTAAATCAAGTATGCTTCAATAAAAATTGTTTTAAAAAAGGAATGAAATTCTGACACGTGCTGCCACACTGAGGAGCCTTGAAGACGTCATGCTGAGTGAAAGCAGGCAGACGAAAGGCCCCACGCTCTGTGACCCATTTATATGAAACGTCCAGAGTAGGCAAACCCACAGGGACAGAAAGATTGGGGGCTGCCAGGAGCTGGGGGGGGACAGGGAGTGAGTGACTTAGTGGGGCAGTTTCCTTTCCGGTGATGAGAATGTTCTGGAACTAGGGAGGCTGGTGGCTACACACACTGTGAGTGTGCTAAGTGCTACCGAAGTGTACAAGGTAAGACGGTTAAGGTGATGTGAATTTCAGTTCACTTTTTTTAAAGAAGGAAAAGTACATCAGTGAGACTGTTCCGGAGCATTCCACGCTGGCCGTGGACACCAGCCCCGTCAGCTGCAGTCCCGGGGCCCTTTGTGGTAGGTCGGGACCAGGCCCCTGCAGCCTAGCCATGGGCCTGGGGACAGGGCGCACGGTGGGGGTCTGGAGTGAGGCCTGGCGGGGCGTTCCTCAGAGGCACAGGGAGTTCAGCCGTGTGTCTGGAGGGCTCGCTGGGGGCGGGCAGCGTGGAACTGGGGCTCGGAGGGCGTTAGGACAAGAACACGGCACGGTCGAGGGGGGCCGGGCTGCGGGGCGGCCCGCTGACGAGGCGCTGTTCGCAGAGACCCGAGGATCCAGGAGGACGAGAAGGACAGGATGGAAGAGGGTGCCACAGCCCACGGGGCAGCCAGCGGGCTGTGCTGGGCCCCTCGGAGGGCACTGGGAGCCGTGGAAGGTCCCAGACAGGGGCGCAGTGGTTGGGCTCTGCCTCTGGAAGGGCGCTGTGGCCGCCCGGCCGGGGGAGCATGAGGCCAGTGGAGGGACTTGGGCCGTCGTCCAGAGCGGGGCGTGCAGGTGGCTGGCCTTGGGCCCCGTGGGGGCAGGTGCGGGCGGAGGTGGCTGGCTGGGGGACAGCTCGGGGGGGCGGGGCCCGAGCCACGAGGAGCCTCTGAAAACCCGCCTCTGGGTTTGGGAACGAGGGGGCTTTGGAGACCCCGCCGAGCCGCATTCAGAGGTGAGCGCGGGCTGGAGACCCTCACCCTGAGCGTCAGGGCCCCAGGGCTGCCGGGACAGGCCGCCGCGAGCCTGGCGGCGTAAGACGGCACAGACTGGCTGTCCTACAGCCGTGAAGGCGGGAGCCGTAGCGGGCCTCCCTGGGCTGGAGCCGAGGCACGGGCAGGGCTGCCTCCCGGGGGCTCCGGGGAGAACCCCTTCCTGGCCTCTAACAGCTGGAAGCGGCCGCACGCCTCGGCTCCGGGCCCCTCCTCCACCTTCCCGGCCAGCGGCCAGCAGTCCTGTTCTCTCTAGGGCTCTGCCTCCCGCTGTCACATCTCTACTCTGACCCCCCTGCCGTCCCCCACAAGGACCCCGTGACGACACCGGCCTCCCCATGACCCTGGATCCCCCTACCTCAGGGTCTTTGCCGTGTAAGGTTCCCCATTCGAGGGTTCTGGGAGTACGGTGTGGACGCGAGAGCCAGGGCGGGGTCCCGGGTGGGATTCAGTCTGCTGGGCCCTGGCAGGATGGGGGGAAACTCCTGCTGGCCGCCGCCTCCCCTTCCTCTGTAGGAGGCAGGGACGAGGTCATCTACCAAGAGTGGGGCGGGTGGAGAGGGTGGCTGCATGTGGACCCCATGGGGTCGGGGGCCTGGAGTCCCGGTCGCCTGGTGAGTGGGGCTTCCTACTGGCTCAAGGCTGGAGGAGGCCCTCGGACGGCGCCAGCAGCCTGGGCAAGTGGACAGGTGGACATCGGCTTCCTCCAGGGCTCAGCCTTTGCCCAGAGGGGGTGACGGGGAGCCCGTGGGTCCAGAGAGGTGAGGATACTGGTCAGGGAGTTCCTGATGTGACAGACCCCAGGGATGGAGGGTGGTGAGGACCGGAGGGGCTGGCGGGCAGCGGGAAGCGGGGGAGTCGGGCTGGGCGTCCAAAACAGGCACAGAACGCAAGCCTGGACGCAGGCTGAGCCACGGAGCAGTCGGGGAGGGTCAAGGTCAGGGGCGTGGGCGTGGGAGCCTGCTGGCTGGCGGCAGAAGTGGGTGCAGAGGAAGCCTGAGGACGGGGCCCGAGTGAGGGGTTGGGCGGGGCTCCAGGGGTGACACTGGTGAGCTACAGGGGTGTAGCAGACACCAGGTCCAGAGGAATAGTGATGCCCCAAAAGCAGGGAGTAGGCAGAGGAGGAGAGGGCCTGGGGCAGCTGGCAGGGGGCTGGATTCACGCCACCTGGTTACTGATGACGAGCTGCCCCCAAGTGTTGTGTTTGCAGGGGCGGCACCCTACCCTCTGCATCTCTGCAGCCAGGAGCAAAGGGCATCCAGGCTGGGCACCAGTGGGTCTGGCATGCTAAGCAAAGGGCTGAGGGCCCAGGCGCAGTAAGGCTACCTTCTGGGGCTAGAGGTCTCACCTTTTGAGGTCCTCAGGGGGGTGCCAGGGGCAGCAACAGAAAGCAGGGGCCATGCAACCCCCGATTTTTCTGGGCACCTGGGGCAGCCTTTTCTTGTTTCTTTATGGCCGCGCCACACCGCTCGCAGCATTTAGTTCCCCGACCAGGGACTGAAGCCGGGCCACGGCGGAGAGAGCACCGAGTCCCAAGCGCTGGACCACCAGGGAAGTCCCAAGAAGGCTTTTCCTTTCACCTGAGTTAGGGAGCTTTAGTGGTGGTTAAGTGTTTCTTGTTTGTGCTGGAGTTTTAGTTTCATTTGGTTTGAGTGTTTTGCTCTTTTTCAAAGTGATGCACGTACACAGCAAAAGGAAAAAGAGGAACGTTCAATGTTAGTGCAAGACTCACACACAAAACCACCAGCCCCCAGCCCAGCCCTCTCCACAGTCCGACCCCCCCAGAGGCGGCCACTGTCAAGCCTTCAGGCTGATCCTTTTGATGTTTCTCCTCCAAGCGTCTCTGCTCACGCGGCCATTTCTTGATTTATTGGTTGTGGGCATTTTTCTCTGACTGCGTTGGTCAGGCCAGCTCAGCCACAGGCAGCCAGGAGAGCCACCAGAATAGCTCCAACAGCGTGGGGTCGGCAGTCTCCCACGAGAAGTCTGGAAGGAGGAGGCCCCAAAGCCTTCCATAGAGCACGTCCCCCTGGCACAGCAGGTCAGCCCCTACTCAACCTCATGATCTCAACATGGCTGCTGTGGCCCAAGCATCACCTACAGACGCAGTGGCATCAGTAAAGGGGAGGAGAGTCTCTTTGCAAATTAGGAGGAAACGCTTGCCCAGAAGCCCCCATTGTGAGGACCAGTGACCTTTCACCTCTAAGATCTGGGCCAGGTTGTGGGGGGCACAGTGCCTTCCCTGAGCACACGCCAGGGAGGGTGAATGCCCCCAACCCCAGGCTAGGACTGTGAAGAGGAGGTGAGGAGGGAGGGAGTGGACAGGGGAGAGGTGGCCACTGCCTCAGGCTCGCGGCCCTGGAGGGCTCCACACCCGCACGTCCCCTTCCTTCTCTCCCAGTGCGTCCCCTCAGGACCGCCAGCTGAGTCAGTGCCGGGTGTCACTGTCCCTGATGAGAGGGTGGACCCCGTAGCATCTGAAGTGCATTCTGGTTACCCTTCCTGCCACAGGTAATTCTGATTTCCTGATCTAACCCCTGCCTTCTCCTCCTTTCCTTCTGTGATGTTTAATTTTATGTATGGACTTGGCTGGGCCACGGGTGCTCAGGTACTTGGTGAGACTTTCTTCTGGGCGTCTCCGGTTGAGAGTAACATCTGAACGGGTGGTCTGACGCAAGCAGGTGCCCTCCCCTCGCGGGTGGGCCTCGTCCAGTCCCAGAGGCCTCAGCAGAGCAGAAGCGAGTGATGCAGAATCGGCTCTCCTGGCCCGACGGACTCCAGCTCGGACAGCGGCCTCCTGCCTTTGGACACAGACTCAGGCAGGACCTCGCACCTCCGGCTCCCCCGGGTCTCCAGCTGGCCCGCTGCCGACCTGGGGACTTGTCAGCTTCCGTGACAGTGCGTGAGCCAACTCCTCACAATAAACGGGTGCATGTATCTGGCCTGCTTTACACTTCTACACGTAACACACATCACATGTGCGTTCTGTCTCTCTGGAGAACCTGTCGCCCCCGCCAAGGTCAACGCCCCGCTTGTCCTGCAGCTGGTCTGTCTTGGTGGCAGCTCCCCGGGGCCCTCCTCCCTTCGCCCTGGGCTGGCGCTTCCTCCTCCAGGACCCAGGGGTCTCCTATCTCCCAGGTGAGTTCCAGCCCCAGGCCGCTGGCCCCATGCCTCCCCGTCCCTGGTTCCCTTCCTCATTTCGCTGGTGCATGTCCTTCTTGTCCTCGAAATGCCTCGTGAAAGCTGATCAGGGAGGATGTTCACGTGCGTGGAAATGTCACCAGCCCCTCTCCCTGATGGATGCCTGAGCAGATGGGTAATCCTGGTAGGAGTGTCATTTTCCCACGACGAAGCTTCCAGCGCCAGGCTGCCCGCTGGGCCGCCGTGCCTTTCTAGTCCCTGACCATTTGTGGGGACCTCCTTTCCCTCTGCAGCCATTTGGGTCCCCAGCTTCCGTAATACCCTGGGTCTCTCAGTCCCTGGCCGAGTAGGCAGTGACCGTTTCAGTCTGGAAACAGGTGCCTTTCCGTTTGGGAAATCTTCGTATTGTTTCTTTGATCGTTTTTTTCCTTCCATTTTCTCTCTTCTGACTGGAACTCCGGTTAGTTGGATGTTCGATTACGGGAACGATCCCAATTTTCTTAACTTTCCTCTTTATTTATGTCTCTTTGTCTTTACAGGAGAGTTTCTCAGTTTTATCTTTCAGTCCATCTGTCGTTTCCATATTTCTCCCGTTGTATTTTTTTTTTTTTTTTTTGCGGTACGCGGGCCTCTCACTGTTGTGGCCTCTCCCGTGGCGGAGCACAGGCTCCGGACGCGCAGGCTCAGCGGCCGTGGCTCACGGGCCCAGCCGCTCCGCGGCATGTGGGATCTTCCCGGACCGGGGCACGAACCCGTGTCCCCTGCATCGGCAGGCGGACTCTCAACTACTGCGCCACCAGGGACGCCCTCTCCCGTTGTATTTTTAACCTGATGGGAGCTGTTCTCTCTCCCCCTTCCGTGTCTTCTACCCGACTGTGGGTACAGTTGGGTTTTTCTGGCCCACGCTCACTCTCTCTGTTTCCTTTAATTCGGGAGCTGGGGGCACCCCGTCTGTGTCTGGGTGGGTGTGTTGTCAACTGGGGGGGCCGTGCTGCAAACTGTCGAACCAGCTCCCCGGTGGGGCCCCCAGGTTTCAGTGCTGGGGGGTCCTTTCTGTGGGCCTCTTGGTGTCTCTCTCCAAAGGGGAGCCCTGGGCCCCCGGCCTGGGCACAGAGCAGAGTGACCTGTGGACGCCCGGGGGGGGTGTGTCTTCAAGCTTCCTTCTCTACCCCGCCACCCTCCATAGACGGCTGCACCAGCATCAGCCTGTCTCATCGCTCTGGTTTGGCTTTTTTTTTTTTCGGCCTCACTGTGTGGCATGTGGGATCTTGGTTCCCCGACCAGGGATCGGACCCAGGCCCCCTGCATTGGAAGTGCAGAGTCTTAACCACTGGACCGCCAGGGAAGCCCACCAGTGCTGTGGTTTTGATGCCTGGTTCTACAGGCATTTTTTCAGAATTAACTTACTTATCGTTGACTTTTTTCCTTACAAATGTTAGAACAAGTGTGGCAAAACCAATGGCAGGAAGGTGAGTTGGGGTGGCATCGGGTCTGCAGTCACCTGGGAGGGACTCGGGGTCTGCGCGGCTCCCCGTGTGCCCAGACGGAGCAGCTCTCCTCGCTTCTCCAGATCGCCTACATCCAGACTTCCTCGCTGCCGGCTGGCCCACTCCTGCGTGGTTTCCCTCCTGCTGGGAACACTGCCCTGCTCTCTGTCGGGATCCTGCTGGCCTACCGCCATGGGAAGGAGCGCCACTGATTCACAGGCGCTGGAACGCGCAATGTGTGCGTGCAGAAGAGAGAAATGTCCTTGTTTAAAGCACAGTTTAAAGAATAAGAGCCAGGCCACGGAGTACAGCACATTCCTGGTGGCCTGGAAGCTGCAGGGGGAGGACCCTGCCCCCAGCAAAGTAACTTCCTCCAGACGAGGTGGACTGTCCACTGCCTCTTCTGAACCTGTCAGCATTCGGTGTGTGTCCCCCGAGCTATAGTCTCTTCTGTTTTGACCAAGCTCACCTGGAGGCACCGGGAGAAGAGAAGCCGAGCAGAGCCACGGGGTCCAGGTCTGGCCTCAGCCTCCCTGAGGGTTTTTAGGAACTGTTCTGGGGCCATCAGTGGGCAGGGACACTGATGACCTAGGGATATCCAGGCCCCCCACAGGCGGGGCATCTGGCTGGGGCTTGGGCTGTCCTGTATTTCTGCTTCTGAACCCACCAGGGCCATCTCCCAGTCCTCTGGCACAGGTCAGATGGGCCAAAGGAGACACTCCTGGGGAAGCCCCACCCTCAGATAGCCCCGCCGTGCCATCTCTTGCATCACACTGTCTGACCTGGGTGGCTGACGGTCCCAGGGGCACGGCTGTCCTACAGACATCTCCCTTCAGAACCCCCTGTGCACTCACCTCCCCCCGCTCCTGAGTTAGATGCTGGAGGTCCGTTCGCCTGGTCTAGTTCTTGGTTTACTCTCGCTTTGATGGAGCACATCCTTCAGTAGCTGCTTGAGACACAGCGCATGCGTGGAAGATACATTTTTAACACCTTGCATGTCTGAGAAGTTTTTATGAAACCCTCACACTTGAATGATAGCTCGGGCAGGTATAGAATTCTAGGTTGGAAATCACTTTCCTCCAGCACTTCATAGGTACTGATTCCTTGTCCACTTACCTCCAGGGTGGCTGCTTTCACTTCTCAAGCCATTCTGAGGCCTCTTTGGGGACCTAATAATATATGTTAATTTGGAGAATGTCCCATTTGTACTAGAAAAGAGTGTGCCTCAGGCTTCCCTGGTGGCGCAGTGGTTGGGAGTCCGCCTGCCGATGCAGGGGACATGGGTTCGTGCCCCGGTCCGGGAAGATCCCACATGCCACAGGGCGGCTGGGCCCGTGAGCCATGGCCGCTGAGCCTGCGCGTCCGGAGCCTGTGCTCCGCAACGGGAGAGGCCAGAGCAGTGAGAGGCCCGCGTACCGCAAAAAAAAAAAAAAAGAGTGTGCCTCTTTCTATTTCTTGTGTTATCCACACAGTCCACAACTTTGCTTGTGATGCTTGAGCTGTCAGTGTCTGAGAGGCGAGTTGGAGGGTTTCCATCTCCAACCACCGCTGTTGGGTCAGTTGTCACCTATTGTTTTCTGTCTTCTGAGGCTATGGGTTTTTTTTGTTTTTTGAGTTTAAAAATATATTTATTTTATTTAATTTGTTTGGTTGCACCGGATCTTAGTTGTGGCAGGCGGGTTCCTTAGTTGCGACTCACCAGATCCTTACTTGCGGCAGATGGGCTCCTTAGTTGTGGCATGTGGGATCTAGTTCCCTGACCAGGGATCGAACCCGGGCCCCCTGCGTTGGGAGCACAGAATCTTAACCACTGCACCACCAGGGAAGTCTCTGAGGTTATGTTTTTAGTTGCATACATGTTGTATGTTTTTGATCTGCTGTTTATCTCACAAATATTGGATCCTGCTGTCTCCTAATTTAAAATGGTTAAAACGATCAATTTTATGTTAGGTATAATAACCACCACAAAAAAAAAAAAAGCACCACAAAAAAACAAGTAGAGAGCCTCGTTCCTCTTGACTGAAGAACCACTGATGAGCGACCACCTCCACAAGGACCACACTCCAGTCCTGGTCCACAGAAGATATATGGTCGGGGCAAACTCAAGACAGCCGGGAGGGAGAACCTGAGGATGAAGAGGCTCAAGACGCGTGCCAGCGGTCGCAACGCGTGGGCCTTGTGTGCATCTCCATCAGGCCAACTGTACAAATGCCGTTCCTAGCAGCGTCCAGGAGCCTGGAACCTGAGAGGTTCTCTGTGCTGACGGCATTATAGCTACATTGTGGGAATACAGCTGAAGTGTGAAGTGACGCCTGGGATCTACTCAGAACAGCCAGGTTGGAGGAGGCGTGAGAGGGACGGGGGTGGGGGGGCCTAGGTGACCCGGGGACGTGCAGGACGGGCGGGAGGGGGCAGTGTGGAAACACATCACAGGACCTCCCCACCGAGTCCTCAGCTTTTTTTTTCCGCCACCCCGCACGGCACGCGGGATCTAGTTCCCTGACCAGGGATTGACCCCTCGCCCCCTGCAGTGGACGCGCGGAGGCTTAACCACTGGAGCCCTGAGTCCTCATCTTCAATGAAGGCAAATCCTCAGACTCTGTGTCTCAGAAGAGTCCCCGCCTCTTTTCTCCTTCTGGGAATCGCGAACCTGCTGCTGTTTCCCCATCCTTCTCCATCCATCGCTGTGTCGTCAGGGTGGCCCTTCATCCCTCCCGAGTCCGTGCCTCTTCTCGGTTCTCTCTGAGCCCTGGCTCCTGCCTCCGGCTTCCTGAGCCCCTGCCCTTTGGGCTTCTCTGTGAAGCCCCGTCCGGTCAGTCATTCCGCCCAGAACAGCCGGACCCGTGGCTTCTTTCTCCACCTCGGCCTGGACGCCCGGGCTCCACCACAGAGCTTGCGGAGCTGGGAGAGGTGCTCAGGACCAAGGGGTGGGGCCCTCTCCCTACCCTGTCCGCAGGGCCCACGAGGGCCTCGACCAGCAGCCCAGCCCCTCCTGCTTGCCTCCACCCATCCTAAGCCCCCAAAGCCCCCGCGCCCTCCGGCCTCAGCCCCTGCTCATCCCCCTACCTGTGCCGGCGCTAATCTGGGGCTCAGTGCTGGGGGCAGCCCTACACCTGCACCCCAGGTGCCCAGACTCCTCACTGGGGTCCCCCAGGATGCGGGGAGGGGGTGCCTGCTGTCCACGACCCTTACTGACGCCGCCCAGGGTGCCCGTGGCGGCCCCTCGGTCACCGGCCATTCCCCGCGTACAGCTGAGCCGACATGCAGGCGACACCACTGCTCCTTCACTACACCGTGGCCCACGCACCCAGGTGGGACTCGATGTGGCCCCGGGGAGGGGGTGTGGTCATGTGAGGGCTGCCTGCCCCGCCCGCCCCCCGCTTCCCCCTGGGGCACGGCATAGTCTGGACTCTCAGACCCCCAGCCGTGGCAAGGTCTCCCCGGGACAGAGTGGCCCGTGCAGGCCAGAGACGAGCTGAGCTGGGGCCGTGGGACAGCACGGGCCCACTGGCCAGAGTCCCCTGGCCGGTCTCAGAGGTTGCCGGTGGTGCCGGGCGCGGCTGGGGGGCCCTTCTGGGGAGGCAGGGGGAGTTGGGGCAGGGCCTGGGCCGGACCCCGAGGCCAACAGGCAGGTGGAGAGCGCAGCGGCGGCGTGCGGGACCCCAGCTCTGACCTCGCTCTGGCCCCGCACAGGGCCTGCTCCTGGACGTGCACCGTCCTGTGGACGTGCCGGCGTCGCCCTGCACCGGTGGCTGGACCGAGGCCCCACATTCCCAACCTCTAGGCGCCCCGGGGTCTCGAAGGGAAACAGCTCCGCCAGGAGCCCCGGGAACGCACAAGCCCCACTGCAGCTGAGCCCGCCCGGAAAGCACGAGCCCGGGAACAATGCCCTTCGTGTGACAGACTTTCCCCTCTGTGGGAGAAAATAGAGTTTAACAGAATGGCGACTTCCTGCATTTGTGCCTTCGCCTGAGGGGTGATTCACACAAGACCTCCCACAAAGAGGAGCTTCTAGCCAAGTCAGCCAGGGCTAGGTGCCCCAAGGGCCCTGCACCCCTTGGGGCCCCGGGGCCAGGTGAGGGGTCCACCCGCCGTCCTCCAAGCCCCTGCCTTCCCGAGCTTCAGCTCCAGCCCCAGCAGCTTGGATATGTTCAGAGGCCCCGGAGCTGTTCAGGCGGCAGCAGGGCTGGGAGAGGGCGTGGGGGGCTTCCTGGAGGAGGGGACCTCAGACAGAGTGCTAACAGCTAAGCAGGAGCCAGTCAGGAGGGCCATGAAGAGAGCTGCTCAGGGGAAGAGGGTCCAGGGGCAGAGCAGACGGGGTGCCACGGTGAGGGCAGGCCATGGTACTGGGTGGAGGGGAGCGGGTTCCAGGGAGGGGTAGCGGCAGCAGTGCCTGGGCTCCTTCCATATTCTGGGTGAAGAGGGTGGGGTGGCCTGGGGGGCATTCCTGGATATGAGGAAGCTCAGTGGTTAATGACCGACGAGGGACACCAGGGAGTGAGGCTGAACGTGCCAGGAGCCCACCCGCAGGTCCTGGGTGACGCGCAGCCCTGGGTGGCCCGGGTGGTCAGACCCAGAGCTCAGGGAATGTCTGGCCTGCTTGGAGGGTGGGGACAGGATCCTGAGGGCACCCCTGGGGTCCTTCCCTTCTCGAGAAGAGGTTTGCGGGCAGGACCTCGGTGGAGGGGGTTTGACCCCGGCACCCCACTGTGGGGCACGGGGGAGGCGCAGAGCAGGGCACCGGCACCTGGGACAGAGCATTGGGCCCAGGCTCACACTGAGGAGTCCTCTGGGCCGGGTGATGAGGACGCTGTCCCCACCCACCTCTACACTTGAGGACAGGGCTGCCTGTTGGTCCCCCCCTTCCCCTTGCTTCCCAGCTCTGATGCGTCCTCCAGGGCACTCAGCCTGTCGGGCCCTCCCCTGACCTCCATGTTTCAACCTTTCTCTGTCCCCAGGGCACAAGGACTCATGTGACCCGCGAGCAGCCCGGCCCACGGCCCCGCCCTGTGGCCACTTGCCTCTTGGTCTCTCCTGGGGGAGGCCCTGGCCGACCACCCTCCTGCCTTCGCCTGAGGTTCCTGCCACTCCCACACCCAAACCCCACCACGGCCAGACCCCCTCCCTGGAGCTCTGGGGCCGCTCCGGTTCATACTTTCCTCCCCTTCAGGGCCCAAAACACAGAGATGGTGGGACCAACCGCCCTGCTTTGGGGACACACGGCCCTTCTATGCAGGCATCGATGACACCACTGTGGGCTGGGACGGTGTGGCTGAGATGAGGCTTCACTAGGACATCCCGCTGTGAGGCTGGTGGACGGTGGCCCGGCTGCTGCCCTCCAGATGCACGGGGCCTTGGCGCCAAGGCCTCGCTGCCCACGGCTGCCGCCTGCCCACGAGGGAGAGACGGAGCACGGCAGGGGTGCAGAGGCCCTTTCCTGCAGCCACACAGCAGCCTGAGGCCCCTCCTGCCGGGCCTCCTGCCTCTCCTGCTTTCCCCGGGGGCAGGCACCCTGCATGGGGTCTGGCCCCCCACTTGATTCTTCACAGGTGTTTCCCCCCAGGATCTCGTCCACATCAGCTCCCCACTTGGCCTCTCACATGGGATCAAGTTCAAGCCGCCGCCGCCTCTCCTGGACCTTGTGACCTCCAGCCAAGGAGCCTCCAGGGTGGCACAGCTCCCCGCTTTCCCTGGTGGGTGCTCAGGCCCTCTGTGAACGCTCGCTGCCCTTTGCACAGCACCTACGATGTCCTGGCACTGCGCTGGGTGTTCTCCATCTGACACCTCAAGTCTCTGCGCAAACCCCGGTGTTACAGCTGAGCTCAGAGGGGTTGAGGCTTGCCCGAGGCTGCAGAGGGGCTCGGCCAGCAGCCCAGCACCGCGGGGACACAGCCATGGTGGGCTTTGGGTGACAACTGTACCCTGGGCTCCTCTGGCCTCAGGCAACCAAGACCTCTGGGACCAACTCCTCATGTTAAATCCCGCCATTTGAAATACCCGCAGTGATTTTTTTCTGGTTGGGTTGGATTGAGTCCGGGAGGGTTTTGCAGGATGGGCCACAGGGGGGTTCAGAGGAAGGAACCGCAGCAGGTTCCAGGGCGCTGGGGAGAGGGGCGGGCTTGGGGGCTGGCCCAGAGAGCTCCGCACTGTGTGGTGGGAGAGCGGGCAGCAGTTGGGCCGCATGCGCCTTGGCTGGCATGGTGAGGACGGGACGCCGTGCCTCTGGGGCCAGCTCCGTCTCCCATCCCCTCCCAGACCCCGCTCTCAGCTGTGGGTGAGCATGTGACTGAGGCCCAGCCAGAGAGCTGCGCTGGGCTGACTGACGGGGCCTGGTGAACGGGCAACCTTGGGGCAGAGGGCACGACGGAAGTGGAGGCCTGGTGTGGCCCCAAGTGGACGGCCTGTCCTCGATGGGCAGGACTGCATGGCAGAGCCCAGGTGAAGGAGGGAGGGGCGGCGTGGCCCAGGTGGGGAGCGCGGGGGCCCTGCTTCCCTCACTCCCTTGCCGGGCCACAGTCCTGCTTCCCGGCTGGAGTCCCAGTGGGCTCCTCCTCTCGTTCTATAGGGGAGCAGTAGGAGCTGGGTTTCCACCCTCCGGAGCTTGAGTCCCGCCTGGTGCTGTGCTTAACCTCTTCAGGCCTGCAACCCCTGCCAGGGATCAGAGGAAGAGCCCAGACCTGGGAGGAGCACCCCTCTGCCAGAGGGTCTCTCTCCTCCTTCCCATGCCCCTCCCCCAGCTCTACAGGATCTGATCTCACGAGCCCAGCCCCCACCAAGTCTTCCCCAGGAGGGGACATTCTGGCTCATCCACCCACCCTGCAGACAGGCAGACTGAGACCCAGAGGAAAGGGCTGAGCTGAGCCCAGCTTCGTCCCCTGGTCCGGCTCGGAGGCCCCCGACAGCGAGCCTAGGGTGGCTCCGGGCAGGTGGCCGTCCCCTCTGACCCCGGGCTCGGACGGCCTCTGTGTCTGGGCCTCAGCTCAGAGCGTTTCCTGCCCGCCAGCCCCAGCCCAGCCCCTCAGGAAGTGGCCGCCTCCTGAACAAAGAGGCCGGCGGACAATGGCCATTGAATTGGGCCGGGGCGCTCGCGCACGGACAGGCCACCAGCTGCCCGCGCTGATAAGACGGCTCCGCAAGCTTGACCGGCTCCGGGATCCGCGGCAGGAGCTCAGGGCTGGCGCGGCCCCGCCCCGCGGACTGGGGGCCAATGGGGAGACGGCGCGCCCCACCGGCCGCTCGGGGACCAATCCGGGAACTCACCGGGGAGCGTCCCCGCCCCTCCAAGCGGCTCTGGCCCCGCCCCCTGCCCGGCCCGGCGCGCCCGCCCGGCTGGGCCCTGGGCGGGCCAACGAAACCAAGCTCTGGGAAGCGTCTTCCCCTCTAAAAGCGTCGGAAGTCGGCGCCTCGCTGCGCTTCCTTCGCCTACTTTGGGTGGAACAGTCCGGGAGGGCGGCCCGGCCGGCTTTCCCCGCACTCCCTGGCTCTCTGCGAGGGTCGCGGGCGGCTCGCTGTGCTCCGGGGGCAGCCTGGTCCGCACGCCTGCCTGAGGCACCCCTCCTCCGGAGGCACCAGGACACATGGTGCACATGGTGCAGCTCCGTGTGCGGAGGCCCGGCGCTGAGAGCCAGCTCCAAGACACGAGCGGGGGCCCCTGCCCAGGCCCGAGCCGTGGAGCTGAGGTCAGGAGTCAGTCCCGCGCTGGCTCTGGAGGGCCCAGGTGCACCAGGTCATCCCCCCCAGTCTGGGAGGCTCTGTGAAGAGGCAGGCACAGAACTGTAGTCAGGGAATGTGGCAGGGTGTGTGTACGTCTGGGAAGAGGGTCACAGCATCTTCCAGAAGAAGCCTGGCCACCTGCAGGGGAGGAGCGGGGCTGAGAGGGGCAAGGCCTAGAGGTTTGGGAGAACTGAGATAGGCTCTTTCCTCCCGGCAGGATGAGGCGGCCCACTTCTGAGCCTGGCAGGCCCCAGGCAGAGCAGGGATCTGGGGAGCTCGGGCCCACAGCAGCCTCCTGTTGTGTGTGTCCAGCCTGCAGCTCTGCCATTACTTCCTGGCATCACCAGCCTGCAAGCCCCGCCTTCAGCAAGCCCCTGCCCCGGTGGGAGCCTTCCCCAGGATAGGGGTGATACAGGGTGGGCAAAGCCAAGGCAGAGGGACACTCGCAGGCTGCAGGGCCCAGGAGCGGGCCCTGACCCAGCCATCGGAAGCCTTCTTGGGGGAGGTGACACTTGTGTTGCATTTGCCAGGACAGGACGGGATAGACCCACCAGGAGAGGGAGTGGCCCAGACACAGGCTGGAGACAAGGAGGAGCCAGGTGTTTGGAGAAGGGCAAGGGGTCCAGGAGCGCAGGTGGAACAGCCAGGGGGCCGGGGGGTGTGGCCAGGCCCCAGGCATCACCCTGACACAGCTGCCCCTTGGGCCTGTGGAGAAGGTGGCCATTGGGAGGAGAGTGCTTGCATGGTGTCTCTGTCAGCGTCCCAGAGGCTGGGCTGGGCCGGGAGTGATGGTGACGGTGGTGCTGCGTAGAGGGTGCAGGCTGCGGCCCTGGAGATGCAGGTCCAGGCTGGTGGCGGTGGTGGTGGGCACCATCTGGCTGACAGTGGTGGTCCTGCTGGTGGGCTGGCAGGTTGTGGCCACGGGCGTGGCAGCATGGCAGACTGCTGGGGCTGCGGTCACTGGGGGTGGTGCCATAGGGCAGCCCACGTGGCTCCAGGTGCCTCGGAGAGGCTGCCCAGACTTCCACTAAGTGGCCTGGGGTCATGCCCTCCAAGGAACCAGGTGTCTCCTGCCAACTCTTCCTGCCCCTCCCACGTGCTGTGAGTGCCCCATCTCCTGAGTAACCTAGGTAACCGTGACCCCTCAGTGGCCTGGGCAGATGGACACACCTGGCCTTCAGGTGGATGCAGCCCAACCCTCAAGCGGACACAACCTGACCCTCTGACCCACAGCCTGACTTAACAGCAACCTTGGCCCCAGCCGTGTCCTCGCCTTGACCACCTTCTCCACTTCACCCTTTGATCCAAAGCCTCGGAACTGCGGCTACCCTTCCTTCCAGCAGCCACGTGGCACTCCCCGCGCCCACCACGATGTCCCCCGCTACGGCCTCCGCAAGCACAGCCAGGTGGTCATGGGTCACATTTGCGTTGTTTTGTGAGACATCCGGGCCGAGCCACAGACACCTGGGTCTGCGTGAGCAGATACCTGCCTGGCCTCTGCCCAGCACCAGGCCCTGCTGCTCGGGCTGCAGGAAATGGGAGGCCTGGCGGCTTCTGACTCCCGCTCTTTATCAGCCCACGACGCTTCCTGCGGCCAGCGAGGCCTGGGCCCCGTGGCGCCGGGACACCAGGTCAGCAGTGACTCACCGAGAGCCCGGCCTGGGGACACCCTGGCCCACACCTCCTGCCTCCTGAGAACTCCCGCCCTCACCCTGGCCCACACCTGGCTGGCAGGGCCACCCTGAGCCCCCATTCCCTGGCCCTCCCACCATTCTCCACCCACCAGCATCTTCCCCATCTTTTAGCCCTCCCCTCCCTCCCCCATCCCCGACAAGCAGGGCTGAGGTGCCCCCACCTCTTTGTGCCCCCCCCCAGTCCCAAGTGCTCATAGCCAGTAGGGTGGGCAGCCGGGGCTGCAGGGCCCACCAGGGCTGAGCACAAGCTCCTTGCTTTGCCCACCTAGGCGGCCACAAGTTTGCTCCCTACCCACGGGCCCTGCTGTCCCCCAGCTCTGCAAGGAGCACCACACCGCACCTTCTGAGGACCCTGACCCCTCCCACCCTCAGCTCTCACTGCTTCTCCCCACACCCTGTCACCCAAGCCCAGGTTGGCAGCGCACCTACCTCCCCTGTGCCCCATCACGGCCTGACCAGTTCCTCCTCCTTCTGGTCTCAGTGTGGACCCCTCTTCCTCCAGGAAGCCTTCCTGGTCTAATCCCTACAATCCTCCCACCCTGGGGCCTCCCAAGGGATGTCTCCAGTCCATGGAACTCGTCTCTGAGCTTTATTGGACCCTCAGCGGGAACCCAGAGTCTGCTGCTCACTGGCAGAACCCACCTCCCACCCTCGCCCCAGTGCACCCCTCGCCCAGCACGCCCGGCGACACTGCGTGGGTCAGGACGGTAACTGAAGTTGGGGACACAGGGCAGAGGGGGCCCTGGGAAGCTCATCTTGGTCTGAACTCGCAGGGCGCCCCGCCCCAGGTCCGGGGCAGATGTAAATGGCAAAGGAAACAGCCATCTGCGTGGGCCCCTTCCCAAAGAAATGCCGACCCCTCCCTGGAGCAGGGCTCCTTGTGGGACTGACCCGCACATGCACGAGCACGTGTGCACAAGCACGCACAGAACCTGCAAAATGGTCCTCATCGTGCACACGCAGCCAGCCCACTCAGGCCCACCCGGGAGTCCTGTAGCACCGCCTGCTGGCTAACCAAGCAGCACCCCCTTCTACTTGCCGAGCCTGCGGGGCTAGGAAGTGGGTGCTTCGCACGGCATGTGCCCACGTGTGCGTGTGCACTCCTCTGCACCCCGTGGCCTGGGCCCTGTGACCACCATGCCACCTCTCCTACATTCACATTCCCAGGCTGGGGTCAGTGATGGTCGTTTGGAAAATCTCTCTCTGAACAGCAGCAGTCCTGCCCAGGGCTAGGCCGGGGGCGCACCAACGGGGGCGGGGGATTGAATGCCATCCACAGGCTGGTGTGCTCCGGATCTCCACCCCTTGTGTGGCCTTTCCGTCACTTCAGGCTCTTCCATCGGCTGCCCTGCACACCCAGCAGGCCCCTGAACCCACGGCCCCCATCCCCCAGTGACAGCCACAGGGGCCTCCTGCGCAGACCCTGCCTGGCTCCCCTCCCTCTGGCGGACCTCGAACCTCTGCCCCGCCCTCCGCTGCACACCGACTGCTCACCCTCTATGCCCTGCCTGCTGCATTTCCCCACAGCATGGAGGCTGTTCCCTCCCTGCCGTGTCCCCGGTCCCACGACCAGCCTCAGAGCCTCAGAGCTTTGCCATGAGGCTTTGCCAAGGCCTGCTGAGGCCCTGAATGGGAAATACGTACTTTCCAGAGCCCTGCGTGTAGTTGGATGGAGTGTCCTGGTAAGGGGCTTTGGTGCAGAGGGAAACCCAGAGGTGGTGAGACCTCAGGGAGGCCTGGGGGGTGGGATGGACACAGAGGCAGACGCTAACATCTCCATTTCCCATCACTTGCCGTGACGTGGCACGTGCAGCTGCTGATCCCAGGGGGCCCACCTCCCTCTGCAGTCAGGCCCTGGCCAGATGGCGTGGGTCCTGCCGGCTTGGCCCTCGCTGACCCAAGCCCTCCCGCCCGAGGGGCATCCCCCCAGCTGCCAGCTCAGTTCCACACTCCTGCTGAGGCTGGAGGCCAGGGCCACAGTGCCATCACCCTGTGAAGCGCCGGACAGTCGTCTTCCTAGGCCCCACCAAGGCGGGCACCTGGCAGACGATGTCCTTATTCACCTCTGGATGGCGGGAGCGATTACTCGCTCTGGTCAGCGTGAAGGCTCCTCATCGCCAAGGGGAGTGTAGTCCCCACGCTGTCTGGCAAAGCGGCATTTCCTCTCGTCAGCCAGGGCCTCCGGGCTCCAGTGAAGCCTGCGTGGCCTTAGCAGTTTGCTCCCTGTGAGGCGTGATGACCCTCGCTGCTCCACCACAGCCCCGTGGGGCCATCCCAGGATGTGCCCCCTTCACGGCCTCCCACTGGGATCCTCCCAGTGGATCAGGGTCAAGGTTGTGATGACGGCTGGGGTCAGGGTTGAGGTCAGGGTCAGGTCCTATCAATCTGGGGCCCCTGCCCTCACAGGGCCCAGCCGGGCCCATTGTGTGGCGACAATGGCTTCCTGAGCCAGGTTCCTCTCCCAGCAGGAAAGCCATCAGGCCTCCACTTTGCCACCGCCCACGGCCCCTTTGAAGGGCCTGGGCGGTCAGCGCCTGAGGCCTGCAGCCTCGGAGCCAGTTCCTCGGCCCCCACCCCTTGCCAGCCTGGCCGGGGCCCAGGCCTCCCCAGGGACCGGCCAACCCTGCAGGCACGTAGGCACAGGACAGCATAGGTGGGCACTGCCCAGGCAGGGAAGCTGCCGGCCGCACGCAGGCACAGCCCCAAACACGGCCGTCACTCAGGAGCTCCTACCCTCAGGAAGCATTGGCCCCTGTGTCCCCCAAGGGGCCAGGGTGTGTGTGCAGGGTGGCTGAGTGTCCTACTGACATGGCAGCTTGGGGCCTGGGAGGGTGTTGGCAGGACACCTGGGCTGGACCTGGTGGGTAGGTGCCCAGAACCCAAGGCCCCCTTGCAGGATAGGGGACAGGCAGAGGGCCTGCCCCAGCTAGGCCAGGCCTCCCTACCAAGCCCAGCTGGTCCTGGGGCGCCCCCTGCTGCCTGGGGTGTGGCTGCACAACTGGGGCCAGGGCTGTAGCGGGGGCACAGTCTGGGGCCCCCTCGGGTCACAGGCAGCTGGGGTGAGGGGTCCAGCTGGCCCCAGGCTCTAAGAGCTCGGGTGGTCCGCTGGGCACTGTGGCTGCAAGTGGAGGGGTGGCCAGAGCCTGGGCAGCGGGGGCCTGGGGTGACGCTTGGACCCAGCAGCGCTGCACTGGGATTTCGGTGGGCAGAGCAGTCCCGGGCCCAGCGGTGACAGAGAACAAAGGCCCTGAACTGAGCCCCGTGGCTTTGAGGGTAGCCTTTATTATTCAGGGAACAGGGTGTCCTCGGGGTGTGGGCGCCACGGTCTCTGTTGAACCCCAGTTGTGGCCTGGAAGCGGGAAGCCAGGTGGACTGGCCTGGGCAGCCGTGTGGCCGCGGCTATGGGGCTGGGGGGCAACCAGGCCCTGACTCAGCCAGTGCTGGATGGGGGCGAGGCCCCGGCTTCTCCCGACGTGGTCACAGCCGCGCTGGGGGACCCGCAAGCATAGATCCCTGCATACCCTGCCACTCTCTCGGCGGGTCCGTTGAATCTGTCCCACTGTGACCCCAGGAGCCGTGCTCTCAGCACGCCTACTGGACAATCCGTAGGGCGATCCCCAGCCTTGCAGGGGGCGACGGGACCGTCTACACCCCTCCCGGGGTCCCCATCGACGCAGGAGTGGGCACCTGGCCCAGAGTCGGCCAGTGACGAGAGGCCCCCACTCCCTGGCACACCCAAGCCCTCGCTCCGCCGGTTTTCCAGCCTACTGAGAAACGGAGGAGGGGCAGCGTGTAGAGGACAGCAGAGACTGGGGGGAGAGCAAGAGGTGCCCAGGGGGACGGGGCACCGGCCCTGGGATGGCGAGGGGCAGGGAGGTGTGGTCTGGAACTTCCCACGTGGCACCGAGCTGGTGGGAGCGGCGTTTATGGCGCTGCCGGTGGGAAGGGTGCAGTTGGGGGCTCAGGCTGGGCTCCTTGAGGCAGAGGTGTCAGCGGACCTTCGTTCTCTGGGGCCACCCAGCACCTGTCCCTCCCTGAGAGGCCTTCCCCCTGCCCACAGGTGGCCTTGGCAGCGGTGGGTGGCCCTCAGTCCCACTGCCTGCCTGCCTGCCTAGCCAATCCAGAAACCACTGCGGGGC
This sequence comes from Pseudorca crassidens, assembly GCF_039906515.1. Taxonomy (NCBI): domain Eukaryota; kingdom Metazoa; phylum Chordata; class Mammalia; order Artiodactyla; family Delphinidae; genus Pseudorca; species Pseudorca crassidens. The sequence continues at coordinate 1,365,220 of NC_090296.1, read as the reverse complement.
CACACGGGGAGCAGCTGGGCAGAGGCAGGTGTGCGGGCCCAGGCCCAGGGCAAACACGGGCTGAGGTTGAGCAAGTTGGTGTGACCTTGAATTGACCGGTGGCAGCTGGGCAAAGGGTAGGAAAGGGCTGAGGCTGACCTCTTTGAATGACTGTATAGATGCCATCCACTGCGGACAGTTCTCGGGAGGTGGATGCAGAGAGGGGCGCTTCCATCATTCCAGCCCTCCTTCTGCCTGACCCCTGACCCCCACCCCCGGGTTCCCACTGCCGGCTCAGGGCGCCTGGGACCAAGGTGCTAAGGCTCCAGCTAGGGCAGCACAGAGCAGGCTGGCTCAGGATGTGGCCCCCTCCCACCTGCGGGCCCTGGCGGGGGTGGGGGAGGGCCCTCAGGCCTGCCCCCCAATTCTTGGAGGAGCCTGAGGCAGTGAGTGGCACGTCACTGGGGCCCACCCAACCCTGCCAGGAAGGTTACCCGTGGTCCCAGATCTGTGGCTCAGAGACGGGCAGGAATGGGCATGGTGTGGGCTGGGTGACCAGCAGATGCCACGTCCTCTCTGGGGAGGGGGCAGCCCTGTCACACGTGCCCTGCAGCGAGAGGCACCACCAGGCCCATGGGCATCTGAGCTCGGCCACCACTGGGGTGCGGATCTGGGTCCTGTCAGAGGCCAGCACCCAGCACCCTGAAGGGTGGTCCAGAGGCACGAATGGATAAGTGTGCACAGATGCATGAGTACGTGGAGGGGCGCAGACGTGTATGAGTTGTATACGTGTGTCTGTGCGCACAGGTGCGCACCTGCAAGTGTGGAGGCCGTGTGCTGTGTCCCCTCCAGGCTGGCCCTGGCCCTGGCCCTCCCCCACAGGCCTCTGGGGAGGGGACACGCTGGCGAAGGTGCGTATGAGTTCGGGGAGAGCAGGAAACCCGGGAAAGAGGAATGGGTAGGACCCTCGCACTTGGAGGAGCCAGTGCAGCATGTTGGAGGCAGGCAGAGAGGTTTGGAGGCCTTGGACCTCACCCTGGATAATGGGGGGGGGGGCGCAGGGGTGCACACAGGTATGTGTGCAAACGCCTGTCCCTGGTCAGCCACAGCGTGGTACGTGGCCCCACCCAGCACGTGACAGGGATGGGCAGGCCTGGGCCCCAGGCAGCTGGGCCTGGATGCGGGGAGCAGGCCGCCTTCTCCCAGCTGCTCCCCAGCACCGTGCCGAGGCCGGCGGCCAGCCGCGTGCCCTCCTCAGGAGCCAGCCTGCGCTCCCCAGCCAGGCCCCACGGAGGACCCTGCTGACGTCAAGAGTGGGTACAGGGACTTCCCTGGTGGTCCAGTGGTGAAGAATCTGCCTTCCAATGTAGGGGACGTGGGTATGATCCCTGGTCAGGGAACTAAGATCCCACATGCCGCAGGGCAACTAAGCCCACGTGCCACAACTACTGAGCTCGCACGCCTCAACTAGAGAGACTGTGTGCCGCAAACTACAGAGCCCACGTGCCCTGGAGCCTGCGCATCACAACTAGAGAAAGGAAACCTGCTGCCAAAACTAGAGAGAAGCTCAGCGCTGCAACAAAGAGCTTGCACACCGCCAACGGAAGATCCCACATGCCTCAACAAAAGATCCACGTGCCACAACTAAGACCCGATGTGGCCAAAAATAAATTAAATAAATAAATTTTAAAAATAAAATCTTAAAAAAAAAAAAAAGAGTGGGTCCAGCCGGGCCCCGCGCCCTGGGCCCACTTCCACAGGGAGGCGGTGGCTGTCAGGGCAGGGAGGCCACCTCCCAGCTGGGTGACCGTGGGTGGTGTCAAAGCTCATGCTTCTCTCTGGCCTCACCTGAGAGACGGGGATGGGACTGGGGCCCACCCATCGGGAGCCACTGGGAGTCCCGGAGTCAGCACCAGCGGCCATGCGCATTCGGACCGTGGCCAGCCATCTGTCTCCAGCTCCCAGGGAAGGCCCCGAGCCCCAGGGGAAGCAAGGCCCTCCCATATGGCACCGCGGCGGGGCCTCAGGCAGCAGTGGGGAAGGAGGGGCCTGGAGAGAAACTGGAGGCCTCAAAATGGCCCCTGCCAGATGCCCCCCCGTGGGACCCCCACCCCCCATCCAGGCCTGATCGCTGCCACCACAATGAGAACCTCAGTGACCCTGACCATCAGACGTCAGAGTCTCCTGAGGGCCCAGCTCTGCTCACCGAGAAGCATGGGGGGCCGCCAGGGCCCCTCTCCTGGCCTGCTGCCCAGGCCGCCCCAGGCCCCTGCAGTGCCCACTGCCGCCACGCACCCAGCAGGGCTGCAGACATGGGGGGGGGAGAGCCGTCAGGCTGGTGTCCCGTCCACGTAGTTGCAGGACCTTTCCACACCCTGGCGATCCTGGAAGGGGCCGAGACTTGCAGGGTGCTGGGGAGGGAGTGGTAGCCTGAGCCCCTCCCTGTTGGGGGCCACTCCCCAAGGCCTGCACCTGGGAGGGCTCTGGGCCAGCGGCTGGAAGGCCCCGGCTTTTGGCAGATGCCAGGCAGTGTGAGTTCTGGGGCCCTGTCTCCTGGCCTCCCCTCCCTCGATTCTGGGGTCAGACGAACAGGTTGTTCTTCGGGGTGGGAGGATGGCATGCAGATGTGGGACGAAGGTGCACACGGGCCTGCACGTCCCCCTTGGGCCAGCCCGTGGCAGTGGTAGCCTGCCCACAGGGCGTGGGCTGAGCCCAGAGGCACCCCCAGCCACCCTGGGGCTTGACTCCTCCAACCAGACGCCACCCCCGGTCACCACCACCAGCCCCCAGACCTCCCCTTCCAGCAGCCCCCTGCCTCCCAGCGTCCTGTCCCCAGCGGGGGAGGAGGCAGGGCTGGGAAACCAGCCTCACTTCACCTCTGGGCCTCGGTGCTCCCCTCCAACCTCCACCACCTCCCGCTCCCCTCCGCTCCGGCCTCGGCGGCCTCTCCTCTGCACGGAACACCCGCTCGCAGACCTGAGCCTCACCTTACGGGGCTGGGCAGCACCGGTCCCTCCCACCCAGCCTCCCATGCCTCCACCCGGACCCCCTTCTTGCCCAGCCTCCCAGGGGAACCATCCAGCCACAGCTCTGTCTTGAGAGCCAGCCCGGCCCAGGCACAGCCATCGCCCACCAAGGAAGCCAGCCCTCCCCCTCCCCCCTCCCCCGCCTCCAGCCCACCTCCCGGGAGGTTCCCTGAGCATGCCCCTCCCTGGTCACCTCTGGTCCGGCCCACCATCTGCTCCCTGCGCAGTGCAATGAGCCCCCAGCCCGTGAGGCTCCTCTAAGAGCCGCTGCAGCCAAGCAAGCTCTCCTAGTCCCAAGAGGGGCCCAGGGCCAGGATGGCCCACAGCTGGGAACAATGGCGCAGGGACTTCCTGTGAGAGTGGACATGTCACAGATGGCCCCCATCAGTCAAGGCCAGGAGCATGGAGCTTGGAGGGCAGGTACCCCTGCCTCAGCCTCCCTCCTCCAGGGAGCCAGACAGGGAACTGTAGACCACAGACTCAGTGGGTTTCTGCTTAAGGAACGATCTTTCTGTTTCACCAAGCCAACCCTCCACTCCAGCCTTGCAGGAGCCCTGGAGTCCAGGCTGGCTGCATGGTACAGGCCAAGGGGCACAGCCAATGGCCTCAAAACGCCCCCCACCCCGCAAACTCTGATGCACTCCGGGAGGGTGCACTCTAGGAGGGGTCTGCCCACCCCAGGGGTGGGGGGGGCGCTGGGCCCTGGTGGGGCAGAAGCATCTGCCCTCCCCCCAAGGACACCTCCAGGGAAGCGGTGCCCAAGCCCAGACCGAGAGTGGTCCCTGGGCCTTCCAATGAGGAGGCCCGGCCCGGGAGGCTCTGGGTGGCAGGAACCACCCAGAGCAGGGCTGCCAAGCTCGAGGCCCCTCTGCCGGCCATGCCTCTGTGGACGGCGAGCCTGATCGCAGCTCAGACAGGAAGCACCTCTGGCTCCCTCACCCAGGCCGGCCACGCAGGCTACCCGCGGTGGCTGTGCACGTGTCTGCCGAGTGATGCCGGCTGGCCAAGCAGCCTCTAGGCTCTTCGGTGCAGATCTGTGGGGTCCCCAGGGCCCAGGCAGTGGCTGGGGACTTCAGCTGGAGATACACAATCAATTCTGGACCAGCGGGACACAAAGTGCTTCTCAGACATGGCAAGGAGATGAGGGGCGCAGGGAACCCAGCTCCACACAGGCAGAGGAGGGTCCTGGAGCCCGCCCAGCCCTCCACGCACTTGGACAAGTGGCTGGGGCTCCCTGTGCCTTAGTTTCCTTCCGTGGGACACGACATTGCCGCCTGCAAGGGTTCTTGGGCCGTGAGACCCACCTCTGAGCAGATACAGACAGGTGGTCTGGCTCCCCTTGCTGGGCAGAAACACTCCTCACGTTGCTCAAAACACGGCCGCAACAGACAGCAAGTACCACAAAGGCCGCTTGTGGCTGTGGAAGAGGGCGGCAGGGCCGGCGGGCCGGCACCCATCTTGTCACCAAGTCTCGGCGCTCACGCCTGTGAGCTGGCCCCAGAGGCCCATCTGACCCCTCAGAACACTGCCGGCAGCAAGGTCACGCCTCAGTAGCCATCGTCATCGTCGCCATCACAGCCGTAATCTGCAAAGCACAAAAGAGTCATGGACACTGAGGGGTGCCGCGTGGTCAAGCAGCCCAGGCGCCGCACGCTGCACCCGCCACCGCCCACCTCGTGAGCGGCGCCCCAGGCCACGGCCGCCCCAGCGAGGCTCCAGCCCCAGCCCCGCAGGCCACAGCTGCACGGGCCCCACCACCACTGACGGGGACCACCGCGTCGGTCCCTCCATCTCTGCAGGTCCCGGGCGCAAGCGCCCACGTGAGCAATGCAGAGAGTGGGAACCTTTCTCCTGCTGGACGGGCAGCCCAGAGCCCCCAGTCTGCACAGCAAGCAGGTCCTGGCCAGCTGCTTCTAGCAGCCTGGGCCTCAAAACCAATACAGCCAATCGTAAGACGCCAGTTCAAATTCCCTTCCGAGGTGCAGGCAGGGGCCTGTGCCTCCTCCGGGAGCCCCCGCCCCGCCCCGGCCGCTTGCGGAGGCTCTCACCCGCTCACCGTCGCCGCCCATCATCTGCAGGCAGGGGCCCGTGCCTCCTCCGGGAGCCCCCGCCCCGCCCCGGCCCCGGCCGCTTGCCCTTGCAGAGGCCGCTCACCGTCGCCGCCCACCATCTGCAGGGCGCTGACACAGGGCTCCCCATCTTCCTCGTCGGGGTCCTCCTCGTCCGCGTCCTCCTCTGGGTGGTACGACACTGGCCCACTCTCCACCACGACCGCTGTGGGCCTGACGGGCTCGGCTTCCAGGGAGGGGGTACTCGGGAGCAAGGCCTGCTGGCGAGTGGGTGAGCTGGGGACAGAGCATGGCTCCCAGGCCACCGCAGGGGAGTGCTCTCCGGGGCAGGGGGGACACTCCCCACCCTTCAAGAGTGGTCAGCAAGGACACCCGATCCCCCGAGCCTGCCCCTGCGGCTGCCCTGGGACCCCGCAGGGGCCCTGCCTCTCCCTTTTGTTTCCTAGGCCAGACCAGGACCCCAACAATAAGAAGGGAAGACCCTTGAACCCCAAGACAAGGAAAGAGGGAAGGCCACTGACCACGCTGGACCCTGGGACCTGGGCCTGGCTTCCCACACGGAGGATTGCGATGGCCGTGGGCTGGCACACACTGGTGGGCTCAGGCTTTCAGGCCCCGGGCCGCCCCTGGGCCTCAGGCCTCCCCTGGCTGGGCTGGGCTGGGCTGGGCTGGGCTGGGACTGCCGGAGCAGCGGTGCTGGCCCTCCCTCCCTGACACGCTGCTCACAGACGCGGTGCTGGGCGTCTGCTCTTTCCCAAGGATCCCTGTCCCCCGGCTATGTCCACACAACGCACCTCTCCCACGGCCACCTTCTTAGCTGGCTGCGTCGACACCATCGGCCTCAACCTGGAAGAGAGCACAGCACCGTGGCCTCAGTCCAGGCTGCACCATTGGCCACGAGGACACGGCCCCGCTGGAAGGCCCGTTCTCTGATGGCAGCATCTGGCCAGATGTAAAGGATGACGGTGTACTGAGGCTCCCATGGCACCACCCTGACTGGGTCTTGTCCACCCAGTGGCTGCGCCTGGGCCCTGAGCGCTGTCCTGTCACCTCCTCCACCCAGGCCTGGCAGCCCACCCTGCCCCGCCCCAGCCCCTGCATTGTCCTTCCCCCGACCCCACCGGCTGGGCAGGTGGCTGGGTGAGTGGGCCGCCCTCTGGGCCTCTTCACGTCTACCCAACAGACACGGCGCAGGCAAGGTTCTTCCCCGGGGCCTGGGCGAGCACTGGGTGCTGGGATGGGGGCGCGGGGAGCCAGAAGCAGCCGGAAATCTGGATTTTTGTATGAAAGCTTCTTTTTAAATGTTGGCAGCAAATTCAAATTTCATTGAAGCCACTCTGCAGGGCGACAGAAGGTCCCTCTGGACAGAACCCCCATGTATTCGTCAATACTTGATGAAGGATTAAAAACTAGAATCACACTGCCCTGCCACCCAGGCACTCCAGGTCCCCCAGGCCAGCTGTTTTCTGAAGCGGTCCTGGGCCATCTGCTCCCTGCCACCCCCCATACTTCCAGGAGAACGTGTAGAGGCTGCGGGCAGCAGCTGCTGTGGGAGACCCCTGTTCAGTCCTCCCACTGGTCCATCCTGAGTTTTCCCTGTTGCTGGAAGAGGAGGAGGGGGAGAGGCACGTTCTAAGACCCAAGCCTGCCCCGCCCCGCCCCGCCCCACCCCTCCCCTCCCCTCCCCTCCCCTCCCCTCTCCTCCCAGCCTGAGAGCCTTGGTTGCACCCTCCGCCCCACCACGCCCACAGCACCCCCCTCAGTGGGCTTGTTCTTCTTCCCTCGGACCCTCCAAACACAAAACTCAAGGCACTTTCTACACAAAACCCACTGCAAGGGGCCGGGGGCGCACACCAAGGCTCCCCGGATGCCGCTGACCTGCCCAAGTGTGACGGCGGGACTCCCACGGGAGATGAGGCAGGTCCTCCTCCCAGCCCTGGCCGCAGGAGCCGTCCAGACCCAGGGACCCGCCCACCAGACCTGTGTAGGGTGGCCAGGGCAGGGGCAGAGCCCATACTGCAGCCACTTCCCTCCAGGGCACAGTTTGAAGGAAGATGGGCGGGGGCAGGGAGGGGGCGCAGGTGATCGAGTTGCACCCACGGCGGCCCCAGCCCCGCACACCCGCTACCCTGGACCCTCCTAGCTATCTGGCCCAGCCCTGCTGTGACGTGCCAATGAACGCTGGGCACACGGGGAGTGGACCCCGTAACAGCCGCCGACAGTGGACACCTGACGGCGGGGGTCTGGCCCGTCAGGCCAGGTCTGGGCAGCCCGCCCCGTGAGGGCGTCGGAAGCAGTGGTTCCGGGGTCTCACAGGAAGCCCTCGCTCTACACGGTCTGGGGCTGCAGCCTGGAGGAGACAAGGCGGCAGCTCACGCAAGGCTGTGCCCAAGCTCAGAGGAAGCCCCTCCCACACGGACGGCTCTCCGGGTCCCCACCTGTCACCTGGGGAGACGTGAGCTTGGAGCCACAGCCGTAACAACCTGAGGCCCAGCAGAGAAGTCCAGAGTCCCCAGAACCCAGAAGGCGGGAGCCAGTGGCGTGCTCCCTACCGACCGAGAGCCAGCCTGGCTGGGAGAGCGCGCCGTTAGCGGATGGGGTGAGAGGGGCTCCTGACGTGAGGGCCGGCAGGAGGTGGGTCTGGGTCTCGGGCCCTCCTCTCAAGGCGCATCCGGCAGCCGTCCACACACGGTCCTGCGTGCAGCCGGGTGACTGGCTGGGCCTCTCAGGGGGGTCTGCGAGCACTTGGGGACACGCTCCTCCCTTCAGCCCACAGCCCCAGCCAGCCGGTGGCCTGGAGGACCCGTGGCTGCCCCACAGGGCCACTGCCCCACCACTTTTGCAAATGCACTGCGGGCGCCAGCCACCAAAATGCTCACGGCCGGACGGCGAACACCATGTCCACGAAGGAACAGCCGGACTGTGCGGCCACAGCACCTTCCATTGACAAACACAGGCTGCACCTGAGCTCTGGGAAAGCAGCCCCCCTCACCCCCGTGCATGGTGATGGGGGCAGGGGATGCCGAGCTCGGGGGTGAGGCGCCCCCTCGCCAAAGGGCAGGCTGAACAGGACAAGGCTGCCTGCCATGACCCGGGAGCACATGCAGCGGCCACACCGCGTCCAGGCGGGGGGGGGGGGGCGCTTCCCAGGCTCCAGGAGAGCGGGCGTGGGCCTCCCGCAGTGCCCACTCTCGTGCCTGTCATCAGAAGGGAGCATGGGGGCTTCCCTGGTGGCGCAGTGGTTGAGAGTCCGCCTGCCGATGCAGAGGACACAGGTTCGTCCCCCGGTCCGGGAAGATCCCACATGCCGTGGAGCGGCTGGGCCTGTGAGCCATGGCCGCTGAGCCTGCGCGTCTGGAGCCTGTGCTCCGCAACGGGAGAGGCCACAACAGTGAGAAGCCCGCATACCGCAAAAAAAAAAAAAAAAAAAAAAAAAAAAGGGAGCACGGAGACACCCAACAGGACCAGGACCAGCTGTCCGGACACTGACAGGCTGTACTGGGTGCTTGGGGACTTGGGGGCGTGGGGACTCGAGGAACAAGGGAGTGGGGTCACCAAATTACAGAAAAAGTGTCGCAAAAACTGCGAAAAATGATTACTCCCACTTTAGAGAACAGAAATGCAAATCAGAACATCTTTACTTCTCAAATGAGTCAGCACTAGAAAACGGTAGCGACAGAGGAGAGGGGGTGGGGTGGTGGGAGTGCAGCCCCACAGGGCCCTCCCCTCTGGAATCCCCCTCGAGCATAGCCTGGAGCCAGGCTGCGGGCACACCGACCAGCCTGGGCCGCGCAGGGGCTCTCGGCCTGCGGCGAGGGGCACTGCAGAGCTGCCAGGACCTGGCTCCACAGCGGAGGGGTGGCCCCACCAGCCGCCATCAGGAGGGCCCTGTGGTCGAGCTCGCATTTTCCCCACCCTACCCCACTTGCCCCATCAGTGGTTTGCTCTCCCTCGGCAGAGAGAGCAGCGGGATGGGGGACGGGCAGGCAGTGGGCAGAGCAAGGCGGGGGGCCCTACCGGGAGAACGGACCCCTGGGGTGGAGAATGGGCCTGGCCCACAAGTCTCTTCAAACAGAACAGACCCCAATGCAGCAGGACCCCTTCCAGGGCTGAAACCCTGCTCAGCTCCTGGCCAGGGCAGCGGGGGCCACGCTGGACACCGACACTGGTTCCCAGCACACACGTGGGGAATGCCCCGCAGCCCCGCGCCCGCTCGACACCCAGCCCGCCTGGTACGGTACCTTTTCCCCACGCTGGCCACGGGATCAGCCCCGCTCCTCCTGGCTGGCGTTTTCCGCCGAGACAGCTTCCTGGCGCCAGCCCTCTCCTGAGGCCGGGCGTCCTCCCTGTGTGGGCTGCCCCCGCCCTTGCTGTCGAGGTCCCGGAGCACGCTGTAGTTGATCTTGCTGGAGATCTTCTTCTGCTCCAGCATCTTCTCGATGGCCTCCCCAGCCGTGCTAGCCTGGATCGGCTCCCGTCGCTTGCAAGACTTCTTGGGCTCAATGGAAACACAACATTACGCTTCCTGTAGGTCTTGGTCCTATGAACCTGCCAGGTGCCACTCAGGACGTGGGAGCGGGGCTCAAACAATCGGGGTCGGCTGGGGAGTCTTACTCTCCCTGGAGAGTGGGGCACCCGGGCAGTCCAGCGCTATAGGGGCCACTGGGCAGCTGCAATCTGCCCACAGCCCACTGTGCAGAGCCCCGGCCGGGCTGGGCCCCAAGCAGGCTTTCCCAGGTCACAGGGTGGGGGTGGGGGCTGGCCGGGCGTCTGCCAGTGGGAGGCCAGCACAGCGCAGGTTGGGCGGCCGGGAGCTCTCAGGTCCCTGAGGAAGAGGCCGTGCCTTACCTTGTGCTCCTTGTAGATGCCGAGCTCCCTCTCCTTCGCGATTCTCGCTTCTTTCTCTGAAAGGTCAAGGAGCGGGGTCAGCACGGCTGGCGCCCCAGGGCCCCTGGGCAGGTGGGGGTCCGTGAGGCCCGCGTCCCAGGGCGCCTGGGCGGGTGGGGGTGCATGGGGCCCGCGCTCCAGGGCGCCTGGGGGGCACTCACCCCTCTGCTCCCGCAGGTACTCGGCATTCTCCCGCATCCACAGCTCGGCCTTCACGCGGGCTTCGGCCTCGTTCAGGATGTACTGGGGCAGAGCGCAGCACCAGTCAGAGGGCACGCCCAGAGCTCAGCTCCGCCAACGTGCTCCCCTTCAAACACACTGGTCAGGAAGCAGGCCTCCGACCCAAGACGGAACGTGTGTGGAGACCCGGCTAACACCTCGGCGTCCTTCACCCTTTCCAGGCCGGCCTGAGGGCCACATCCATGAACCAACCCCGCAGCCAACGCCCCCCGACTCTTGGCAGTTTGCGGTCCCCCTGGGCACGGGAGCCAGGCCAGCCAGAGCGTAGGGACATAGGTCCCGGAGAAGGAACTGAGGTGAGGGCTCAAGACGCCGACTTAAGAACACGCAGGTGGCCTCAGGCACAAGGTGACTGGTGACAAATCAGGGGAAAGGCTTCCCGCCTGCCAGGGAACAAGCACTGCTGGACAAACTGCTAAGAGCCCGTCCGAACGACGGCAGGCCCAGGGGGATAGGGAGCTGTGCCCCCAGCCCACAGGAGCTTCCCAATGGGGCACAGCCTGGCACCCCACGGACCCCAACCAGCACCCCCGGAAAGGCCACTGAGAGCTCACGGCGCTTACCCTGTCAATCTCGAGGTCATCAATGCCACTGAGGTCTAGCTCACCGTCCCCGGAAGCATCTTCTAAAGGGAAGCACAGCCTGGCGTTTAGGGCCGACGTCCAGTTAAATGAACGCATACATCACCTGGGCCGTCTCAGGACTCCGGGGTGCGGCCAAGGGCTTCTAGCACCCGCTTCCTCCCGGCCGCCAGCCGGTTCCGGCCCCACTCCTGCGAGTGCGGGGCAAAGGCCCAGGCGACACCCCAGCACCTTGTGGAGGAGGCGCGATGCTAACTCGGAAGACCTTCCAGTCCTCACGCTCTCCCGTATAGAGCGCTTTTCAGATCAACAAGCCCAAGAGAGGGGACCTTGGAGAGCCTTCCGGGACCACGCTCAGGACACCCCCAAAACCTGTCGGCCACCACCCTCCTGCCCCCGCTGGTCAACAGCACAACCTGCACGGCCCAGAAACCGGGGCTGGCCCTCCTGTGGGCTGCCCCTCCCGTGGGCTGCCCCTCGTCATCCGACGGTTCTCTGCCCCGTCCTGCTGGTTCCAGCCCGACAGGAACTGGGAATGCTCTCACGCCAGCAGGCTGTCAGGGATGCTCTCCTGTCACGTTGCCGCTCCGCGGCTGAGGCTGGGCGCTCGGACACACCCCCACGCCCCTCTGCGGTCAGCCTTGCTCCCCTTGCTCTCTCAGCTCCAGCCAGCTTGGCCTCTTTCTGTCCAGGTTGCAGTGCTCCCCAGCTGCCTCAAGGCCTTTGCACATGCCCTCTGCTCAGTGCACTGTGGGACCTGCCCCGGGTTCCACTCATATGGCAGCCCCTTTGGGGTACAACCCACGTGTACCTAACTGATGGGCTGGGTCTGTGTCACATCCCTCTCCCCTCTAGACCACCACCGCCACCAGGGTAGGCGTATGACCGCCCATCGCCACGCCCAGCCACAGGGCACGGGAGGAACACCTGAGCAGCGTCCCTCTCACAGAGGTTCCTTGCACACAGACGACAAGCCCTTGGTGCCCAGAGGAGAGGAAGCAGGGCCCACCTTACGGTGAAAATGCGACAAGACCAAACCCACCGCCCTCCTGGAGCTGCCTGCACACCAGGCCCCCCTGGGGGAGGAAGAGCTGGGCCCCTGCACAGGCACCCCGGCACTGCAGGCACTGGAGCCCAGCAAGTGACATCCGTCTGACCAGTGGAGATGCCGCCTTTGGCCAACACTTTCCCACCAGGTTGGGTGCAAAGGTGCGGGCAGGGGATGCCAGTCTGTCCCCGTGGCCCCTCTGCACTGAGGCTTCCCGAGTTGCACAGGGGTAGGAAGGAGCCTCCAGCCACAGCCCGGCCTAACTGAGGGCTCTGGTCAGCGGAGGCGGGTCCCGGAGATGCTGACAAGCTCTGTGGCATTCAGGCATCAGCACAGCTGGGGTCACTGACTGCTCACACAGCCTGCAGCAGAGCTGGCAGTGCCCCTCCCAAGCCCACCCTTCTAGGAGGCCCCTCAGAAGCAGCACCTCCAACTCCCACAGGCAGGCGGGGACAACCCAGGCCTGGAAACCCCACCCCACCCGCCCGGAGGAGCCCCCCACCGTCTCTCCATCCCCCCTGTTCCCCCAGTCCCTGGGCACTCACTGGGGTCCCGGCTCTGGGAGGAGATGCACTCTCGGATGGAGTCCGAGATGCCCAGACTGGCCGCAGTGGGCAGAGGGCCGAGCAGGGACTCCAGGGCGGGGGGCCTACCGCCTCCCTCAGGGCCTCCTGCCTCCTCCGAGCTGCCAGGAATGCCTCCACCAAGGAGCTCCTGGTAAAAGTCCTTGTTCAGGTGGCTGGCAGCGGCCTCCAGCTCTTCATCCTCAGCGTCCTCCTCACCAAATAAGCTGGATGTGGTGTCCTCAACGGAGCCTAGGGACACAATTTCACGCACCACGTGTTAACCAGGCAGGAGGCCAGAGGGCCCGCCTGGTGAAGAGGAGCGTTTCCGCCCAGCAGCAAAAGGCACTTATTCCAGAAGACGCGCCTCGTCCCAAGGACGCCCAACACCCACCCGCCCGTGAATGGGCCTCGGCCCACACCGCACACGCGACGCACAGGTTCACTCAGAAGGGATCAGCTGTGAGCCTAACAGCTAAAACCAGAAACATTCCAGAGAAACAATGGGAAGACAGGTGACTGCGAATTAAACAAAAACTTCTTATACGTGACGCCGAAAGCAGAATCAATAAAGCGCTGATAAGTCAGATTTCATCAAAATTGAGAACTCTAGGGCTTCCCTGATGGTGCAGTGGTTGAGAATCTGCCTGCCAATGCAGGGGACATGGGTTCAAGCCCTGGTCTGGGAAGATCCCACATGCTGTGGAGCAACGAAGCCCGTGGGCAACAACTACTGAGCCGGCGCTCTAGAGCCCGCGAGCCACAACTACTGAGCCCACGCACCTAGAGCCCACGCTCAGCAGCAAGAGAAGCCCGTGCACCACAACGAAGAGTAGCCCCCGCTCACTGCAACGAGAGAAAGCCCACATGCAGCAACGAAGATGCAACGCAGCCAGAAATAAATAAATTAATTAATTAATTAAAAAAAAAAAAAACGAAGACAGTTACACGAATGTTCACAGCGGGTTACGTGCAACAGTCCAAGACTGGAAATAATCCCAGGGTCCTTCCACCCAGGACTGGGTGCACTCGGGGACCACCACTCCACAAAGAGGGCTGATCTAGCGACGGATGGCTCACAACTACACCGAGTGAAAAAGCCAGGAGAGAAACAGGGTACACACTACACGATCCCACGTACGTAAACAACATGACTAATTTCCAGCGATAGGAGGCAGCTGCACACCGGGGTGGGCACTCGCCAGGGCCTGGGCCTGGAATACACACCCCCGACCACGCGCACAGCTCCCTCACACCCTCTCGGCCCCTTGCTTGGAAGCCCACGCCATTACCGTGTGTGTCACCAGACATCCCACAGGAGGGCCAGCAGAGGGAGGACATCGGTCGGTCCACTCTGTCCGCCGTGGGGTCCCAGGGCCCAGCGCCCTGCACGCACGTGACACGTCCTCCGCAGGGAAGGACTCGTACCTGCGTCCGTGGCCCACGTCCTCCTCCACCCCTCCTCCAGCCCAGCCTCCGTCCTCACCGCAGAGAAGGGGACGCGGGAATTGCGGCTTCCTCGCCAGGGCTGGAGGCTCAGGGGCTGTTCGCGAGGCGGCAACGGATCCGAGGAGCAAGACCCACGGCCAAGGCGGGCCAGGCCCGGCCCTTCTTGAGACAACGGATGCAACGTGGAGCTGGTCCAGATAACCAAACGCAGGGGCATGGAGGAGGACACGTCCCCGACGGTCTCCCCAGAAGGGAAGCGTGTGAAAAGCTGGAACTGGAGCAGGAGATGAGTGGCCCCTCCACAGCGCCCGGTAAGCGCGACGGCGGCCACTGGCAGCCGGGCGCGGGCAGGAGAGCGAGCCCGCATCCTCGCCACGGCTGGGCAGGTGCGAACAGGTGCTGCCCGAGAAACAGAGGACTGAAGAAACCACGTGAAGGACACCACTGGGACAAAAGCCAGAGCTTCCCAAGGTCCAGAGAACAGCAAGCAGAAAGGCACCTGAGCAGACATAAAAGAGCTCGTTTCCACTGCTGGGAGAGAAAAAGGTCGCAGGCTGGGTCAGAAAGCAGAGCCCGATTCTCTGCTTCTAGAAGAGGAGGACACGGACGGAAGAGGTGCGGCAGGCAGAGCAGGGACCACCAGGCGTGCCCCCAGGCCGCGGAGGGCGCCAGGCACCAAAAACAAGCCAGCCTCAGCTAAAACACGGCGGCCACCTCTGTCTGCAAGAGGACCTCAAAACTGACGACGTGACCAGTGAGACGCCCCGACAGACACAGAGCCCAGCCCAGCTGGATGGGAGCAGAGGGGGCCTCCTCCCAAGCACCACTGGTGTCTCCAACCAGCGCACCTGAGTCGATGGCACAAGGGAGGGACAGCGCCAGCAGCACACCCGGCCGCAACGCGGTACGTGTGGAAGTTAACAACAAAATCAGAAAGCAAAAGCCCCCGCCCCAACTCTTAACTCCCTCGCTTGACTCTTAGCACCAAGACAAATGTACGCTGCGACTGCGAGTGGCGCGAAGCGTCTGGTGCCAGGACGGCGGGTCGCAGCTCCGACGACGCTCGGGCCCTGCCCTGCATGCATGCGTCAGAGGGAACCAGCCTGGCAGCAACCTCAGTTTACAGCAAGGAGAGAAGCTGTGAGGAGGACAGAGCAGACGGAAGCGGAAATCACCAACAGTGTACAGGAAGGCAGCAGGCCTCATAAATCAGTGCAAGAGCTGCTTGAATGGGAAATCAACAACCCAGCTAGGTTAAAAAACACAGAAACAAACTATGCAGAATAAGAAAGGATAAAAATGAAATCAACCAGAGAAACAATAAAGGCAAAAGTATCGTAAGATACAAGTTTGTCCAAACCTGTGCCTGGATGGGACGCTGTGGCAGCCTGAGAACAGAGAGGCACACCGTCTGGCCAGGCAAGGTCTTCCCAGAACCACGGGACACTGTGGAAATGACGGATCACATTCATCGACCCAGGAAAACCCTGGGTTTCTCTCCGCAGACCCTGCAGACATCAGAAACACTCCCCGACGGCTGAGACAGGACGGTTCAGTGAAAACGGCGGTGGGTGTTTCCTTTACACATAGCAAGGACAATGTGCTATTTCAGCCCAAAGCGTGTGGTGTGTGTCCCGGGCAGCACAGAGGCCTTGCAGGGAAGCCGGATGACGTGCCCGTTGTCACAGGCAAGACTCAGCATGGTCTTTAAGGGTCAAGCAATGGACTAGGCAAGAGCTAGAAAGGAGGGGCCTAAAAATCGTGAAGGGCAGTAAAACACCACTATCTGTAGACGACCTAACTCACCAATTACTTGAATAATCCAATGATGAACTGAGAAGTACTAAGAGCAGTAACAGAATCCCTAACATACAGGAGCATGAAAGCAGCACCTAGAAATCAGCATCTTCCACAAACACCGCCATTGAAGACGCCACTTATGGCAGCAACAGAGAAAGCAGTGCGGCTGGGACCCAAAGCACCTGAGGCAAGGCCTCAGACTCGGAAGAAAACCCCCGGGAGGGAGACACCCCACTCTCGCTCTCGGGGGGAGGAGGCGCCAACCTGCCCCAGGTGATCGACAGAGTGGAGAGCTGGGCTGGCGCAGGCAGCGGCCAGGATGACTCTAAAGATCGGGCGAGAAAGTGAACAAGGGCAGCTACAAACCCCAGGGAAGAGGCGGTGAGCAGGTGCTCGCCCTCCAGACTGGATGACTGATGGAACCGACGCTTACTCAGCACCCGTCCCTGTCCTGTGAGCCAGAGAGGGGGTGGGAGGGCGCCGGCCGCGGACCCGCAGCGCGTGAGCGGAGGGGGCGCCCCGAACCAGCCGGGGTGTCCCTGGAGCACAGCAAGGGAGGCAACGTGGGAGAAATGGAAACCACACGTGCACAAAGAGATCTGTCCGAGGGGGCTCACGGCAGCTTCGCGAGGCCCCAAACCAGAAACGGGGGTGCACAAGAGCTGCGATGGGACGCGGGGAGAGGCGGCAGCGGGGAGGGCTGTGTGGGCCGCGGCCACAGGAGCAGGGCGCGCTCTTTCCCACAGGCAGCGTCTGCCAATGAGTGAGTACCCTGAGGGCAACGGGGACAGGAGACTGGTCCGGAAGACTCGGCCGCCCCGGAGCTGCTGGGGGCAGGGTGGCTCGGGGTGTCCTGGGAGCAGCTGACGCCCAGCTTGGTGCGTGGAGGCTTGGGGCGGGGGTGGAGCCAAGAGACAGGACGCACGGCCACGGTGGGGGCGGCAGGAGGGGCAGGTGCCGGACACGGGTGAACCGAGCCAGTGGGCGAGGAGACGTGGCTGGACTCACCATCTTTTGTCAGGCTGGCAAGGGCCCCCTTTGCCTTTGGCCGGCTGTTTTCTAGTTCAATCTCAATTGCATCCTGGTAGCTGGATATTTCACCTGAAGCAATAAATTAACAGCAAAATGTAAGCACAGGGGACTTCCCTGGTGGCCCAGTGGCTAAGACTCTGCGCTCCCAGTGCAGGGGGCCCGGGTTCGATCCCTTGTCAGGGAACTAGATCCCACATGCGTGACGCAACTAAGGAGCCCGTGAGCCACAACTAAGGAGCCTGTCTACCACAACGAAGACCCAGTGGAACCAAACAAACAAAGAAACAAATAAATAAATAAAATGGTTTTTTTTTGAAAGCAAGCATACAGTCCGTTCCTGTAAGGACCTGAAGCACCCGCACATTAAGATGGGCTGCTTACCTTCCACCTCCTCCAGTTGTTTTGACAGGACCTGTTCCAGCTGAAAAGGCACAGAACGAATGCATTTAATGAGAGGAGCGAGAGCGGTGCCTGCCAGTACCCAGAGGCCTCTCGACCCCAACGCAGGTCCCCAGCCTGACGAGAGGGACTCGGGCTTCAGGCCCCCAGAGACATGAGCACCAGGGCCCTCAGGAAGGCGGCTTGCCCCGGAAACTGTATGGGATGCACTGAGGGGGGGTCTGGGGAGACCCCATCAGCAGATGAGATGGCTCGGGGCCCAGGAGGGACTGCGCTCAGTGTGGTGCACCCTGGCCCCCGCTTCAGTCTTCGTAGCTAAGCCACTGTTGTGAAGGAAGAGCAGGAAACGGGCGTGCGGCCCACCTGCTTCATCCGCAGCTTCCTCTGCCCAGCTGTGTACGACGGGGGGTCGCACTCCTCTTCCAAGTCGACCTTCATGAACTCGTCCACAGTCAGCTGACTGGTGGGGGTATCTTCAAACTCCGTGAGCCTGAAACAGACGCTTGAAAGGGAAGATGGTGCCCGAGAACAGCGCTCAAACCAGCACCCAGGGCTTCCCTGCTGGCAAAGGGGCTGGGAATCCGCCTGCCAATGCAGGGGACACGGGTTCGAGCCCTGGTCCAGGAAGATCCCACATGCCACGGAGCCACTGAGCCCACGAGCCACAACTACTGAGCCCGCGTGCCACAACTACTGAAGCCCACACGCCTAGAGCCCATGCTCCGCAACAAGACAAGCCACCGCGATGAGAAGCCCGTGCACCGCAACGAAGAGTAGCCCCCATTTGCAGCAACTAGCGAAAGCCCACGTGCAGCAAAGACCCAACACGGCCAAAAAATAAATAAAACAAATTTAAAAAAACCCAGCACCCCGTTTACAAAAGTCCCTCAGGGGTGCTGGTTCCCAGGCCCAGCACCCTGCCACACACAGCTGTGAGCACAGGCCCGGGGGCTGTCTGGCAGCCTCTCAGCCCCTACTCTATCCTGCCGATAGCTTGGGCCCCAGGGAGAAAAAGGCATGGCACCCTCATTGCTCCCACAGGTAGACTCAAGAAGGCCCCAGAAGGAAGGCGGCTGAGCCACGGGTCCCAGGCGGGCAGGGCTCCTGCACTGCAGTGTGCCCGGCCATAATTAATTCTTGTCCGTTTCCTACATTTTATACAATCTTCAAAATGTTCAACAGAAAAATTTTTAAAGAGAACCAGAGTTCAAATAAGCAAAATAAATTTCCCTCTGCCTTTGAAAACTGCCACAGGATATGATCTCAGTTGAAAGACAGCCATCAAGAGCTCCAGACTCAGGGTAAATACCCTGTGCTGACGGCTGTGCCAGCGACTCTGGGCCGGTGCCTCTCTCGTCACAGTTCACGTGGAGCTCCGCTGGAGCTGCCGTAATGACCCTGTGAACACGGTACCCAAAGCAGGGGCTCGCCCGACCACTCCGTTACAGGGACACAGTGGCCCTCTGCTTGAGCCTGGCTTCCTCCAGAGAGACCGGTCACTCAGGCTGCACCAGCCAGGACACAGGCGAGGCCACTCTCAGTACCTGTTTCCTGACCTGTGAGTCAGGGTGACTTTTCAAACCACTGTCCACCTCGACACCGGGCGGAAGAAAGGGTCCACCACTTGGACGGACTGAGACGCTGTGCAGGGAAGCCTGCCCAAGCCCCCGGCTGTGACAAGAGCGACCCACCTCTTGCGCAGCGTGGATTCGCACACCTTGACCACGCTGATGACCTCTTTGACCGTTCTCCGGAAATCATGCATCCTAGCTGCAACTAGAAGTGCTGGAAAGGAACACAATGGAGAATTCAGAAACAGGGTGCTCCTGTCCAAAACAGGACCGATCCCGTGCGCAGAGGGCTGATGACCCCATAGTGCGACCAGCTGGAAAGACAGTGCCAGAGGGCGCTCTGGGAGCCCCTGGGGCGACACCGTCCTCCTCACCTTACTGTGGGCGGTGCTGCACGGTCTGCACGACTGTCAGAACACCTAAGATCCACCAACCGCTTTGCAGGCAATTACACAATAATTTTTAAAAACGTAAGAAGTACCGCACATTCCCTTTTTAAATGCGAGAAAAATTAAAATACATTTTTTGAGAACTTTGTGTAAACCTCTCAAAGCAAACGAGTGAACTCTGAGGTGACCTGTGTGAGAAACGCTGGCTGGTGATGGACAAGCCAGGGATCGGGGAGAGAGGGAGTGGGCCCGGGTGTGCTGTGCTGGTGACCACAACTGGCTGGACCCTAAGAGGCGCCCAGATTCTGGACTGCAAACTCGGGAGTTGGGCTTAGAGATGGAAAATGCATCTCAGGAAGCACTGATCCTGCTGGCTGCTGAGCGCTCTGGAAAGGAGTGGACTCGACCTTGTGGGCCAAGGTAAGAGGCTAAGAGGAAGGGTAATGGCCCTCCTGGGGAGGGGCTCCAGGTCCAGGGAGCGTCAGGAACAGAGCAGGAGGGCCGTCTGTGGGCTGCTGCCACCTGGAGGGGAGATGAGACAACTGTCCTTTGGGGAACAGGGAGCTAGCCCGAAAGCCCGGGGTGCCCTCTGCAGCAATGACTCAGCACGGCTGCACCTCAACATTCAAGCCTGGGGTCAAGGCCAGGAAGCCTGGCAGCCCGCTTGGCCTCTGAGGGTCCTGCCTGCTCCCCAAGACAGAGGGGAGGCCAACAGGAAGCAGGTGGAAGTCCCCGAGGGCCGGGTGAGGGCCGGGCAAGCGAGGCCAGCAGGCAGCCCTGGTGACAGCCCACTACCTACCGGCTCGGCCTGCTGAAGAGTCGGGACAGAAAGCACCCGCACACTGGCAGCGGGACGCAGCCAGCGCGACTCCGAGGCCGCCTTACCTGCCCCACAGAGGCCCGAAGGGCGCCGGCCCGTGTGCATCCAGTCCCTCTTCATCCTCTGCAGGAGCCTCAGGGCCGTCATGGACACCTCGTGGTTCTTGTCACCGAACTCCAGCAGGTGGGCGAAGCGCGGGATGTACAGGCAGGGGTCTGCGGAAGACACGCACCTCAGCCAGCCGTACGCGCCCTGGAACAGGAGTGTGCAGCGCCAGGAGGCCCTGCGGTGCATGTGCTCCACATCTGGCAGCACACGGAAACCCACCTGGTGCGACAGGTGCCCCCCCGCCCCGCCCTTCCACTGCACAGGCTCCCCAGGGCCCCTTTCCTCCGACACGAGCCCCCCTCCTGGACACGCAGCCTCCTGGAGCAGCTGTAGACACTGCGGCCGGGTGGCTGCTGCACCCAGAGTGGAGCCAGTGGGCAGGACGTGCGTGCCCTGCCACGTGACATGGGGGCCCCAAGCCTGCGTACACATCG
Organism: Pseudorca crassidens; assembly: GCF_039906515.1. Taxonomy (NCBI): domain Eukaryota; kingdom Metazoa; phylum Chordata; class Mammalia; order Artiodactyla; family Delphinidae; genus Pseudorca; species Pseudorca crassidens. The sequence continues at coordinate 1,344,825 of NC_090296.1, read as the reverse complement.
CATACGCTCCTGCAGACACATACACAAAACCCAGCTGCTTCATTTGGCAGTTCGTGGACTGCTGTGAGTCAGCCAATTTTTTACGTACTTATTTTCTGCACTTACTTTTGTGTAATGCCAGCTTATATCGTCTGCCCTCCTGTCTACGGGCGTGTGCACCTCTTCAGATGAACACGTCTCTCACTAAGGGAGCGTCAGCCCGGCTCAGGAGGGACCAGAGCCGCCTGCACACACACCCTCTCCCTCCTTACCAGCACTTCCTCACGCAGCTTTGGGCTAGAAGCTTCACAGAGCGGGCAAAAACCACCAAGTAATTTACTCAATTCAGCTAAGCGTCTGGATTGCCATAGGCAACTGAAGGAACCCTACAGAGCTCTATGACAGAGAATAGCGGGGTGAGACCTCCTTTGGACAAGATCATCCAGGAAGGTTGTGCTCAGGGGGCCGTGGCGGAGGCCCGAGGAGGGGGTTCCAGGAGGGGACGGGTTGGCCTGGAAGCAGGTGTGTACAGGCGGACGGAGGAGGATGAAGGGCAGGTCGGGAAGACCCTGGGAGGCACAGGAGGAAAGGGAACTGGTCAGCTCATCTCTGACACCCCCAACAGCAGCGCAAGCAGGTGTGTCAGAGACCCCAGGTGTTTGCCAACACCCAGCACCAACCTTCTGGGCCCCAGCCTGCCCACTTCTCCTGGCCTCCCTACATCTACAGGGCATTCATGACTGAGCTCTGGTCCCTGGAAGCCCCATAGATCCTACGAGCACCTCTTCCATCCCTGCCGGCCTTGGCTCACATACAGGACCCAGGGAAGGTTTCTGAGGCCACAGCGATTGGCAGCCACCCCTGAAGCAGCCTGGGTTGCCCGGGACCGCATGGATTCAGGCGGACACTCCCCTGCACTGACCGAGGAGGCTGTGGTGGCGTAGGGAGCGGAACAGTGCCTCTTGGTTGCCTTATGCCAGCCGGATCCTAACAGCCACCCAGCTCAGCCCAGCCAACACAGTGTAGAAATTAATAAGGGCAACCTCGAGTAAAACGGAGGCAGGAAGCCCTGAAGGGGGCGCTCCCACACCAGGCCCTCCTTCCCAGCTTGCTTTGCGCTTCTGGGCAGGAAGAAGCTGGTGCGCTACCCGGGGAAAAGGAAGGAAGGTTTTCTCCCGGCCCAGCAACAGCCCAGCCAATGAGAAACCGCCACACCCTCAACTCTCACTTTCCTCCAATGGAGCCTGGAAAACCTTCAAAGCAGCCCCGCCCCCCCGCCCCCCAACAAGGGAAGGCTCCTCTCCATTGTTGCAGGACTCGCCTGTGGTTTGCCATAGCTTGCGGGTCCCGAACTGCAATTCCCCTGCCTCTCCCGAGGAAGCTCATGTTGCTGGTAACGTAACTGGCTGTTTTAGGTTGACAACAGGCAGCTACTGCCACCTAACCCCCTTTTCAGAGGCGACAAGGTGGCCAAGATGGGGCGGAGTCAGTCGAGCCCAGGCATTCTGGAGCCACACCTACTTCCGCTGTGGGTGTTTTGTTTTGGGTTGGCTTGGGGTTCTGGAGGGTTATTTGGTTGCTTAAGATATTATTGGGAGAAAACATATTTTAAAAATATAATTGCTAAGGTTTCTAGTTATATACAATAAAACAAAACCCATCAGAACTGGGGATTAAATTAAAAGCACATTAAAAGATCTCATCCTGATTTGGGTGGAACTTTGACGCTGATTAGTTCTTGAAATAGAAAACTGTAGTACTGGTAAAAATTTCAAGGCAAACATGCCAGCAGTCTGGGATAGGTGTGGAATGGACTGGGGCATTTAAAGTAGGGAGAAGAAAGAAAAAACTAGGAGAAAACAACAAACCACAAGTATAGATCCCACAATGTAAGTTAAATTCCCTAATCAGCTTGCACAAAAGCGCTAAAACCAGGATATGGTGTTTACAAGAGACACTTAAAAATAATGCAAAAAGGTGAAGATCAAAAGGCTATGCTGGGACCCATGAAGCAGGTCACCAGGAGAAAAAGGGCAGCTGTGAAGGGAGCAGCAACACGGGACTCAGGGCAAGGGATCACTGGAAGGGACACAGACGAATGTTTCCTATGATGGAAAGAACAAGATAATCTTAAAGAAGACAGGACAGTCACAAATCTGCAGACACGCCGGGAAAGAGAAAGCATGAAATAAAGCAAAAAGTGTGGGAAACAAATTTCCACACTTGATACGAGATTTTAACATAACCACAATGATATGAGATTCTTAACACAATTCCCTCAAATTTGACAGACTGGCTTAGGGGAAAAAAAGACCAAATGGGGAACTGGATGCCATCACCATAGGCTCAATTTAACAAATATGTTCTAAAGTCAGTACCTTACAAAAAGTAATCATTGTTTTCCAAAGTCTGTGGAACAGTTATGAAAATTGACCGTGTATTGAAGAACAAAGAAACCCTCCCTACATCCCAGAGAACAGAAATATCACAGGACGTGCCCTTTGACCTCAAGGGCAAGAAAACTAAAAATTAGCAAGACAAGGGTACACAGCCCCCTCACCTCCAGACAAACTATTAGGAAATTAAAGAACAATTTTCTAGGTAACTTAACAGACTTAAGTGCTTAGGTAAGGACAAAATAATGAACTAAGTAGTTAAATAAAAAACTGACAAAGTGAAATATTTAAAACAGGCAAAAAAGAAGACTTAAATAGACATTTCTCCAAATACAATATACAGATGTCCAACCGGCACATGAGAAACTGCTCAACATCACTAATTATTACAGAAATGAAAATCAAAACTCCAACGAGGTACCACCTCATAACAGTCAGAATGGCCATCAACAAAAAAAACTTTACAAATAATAAATGCTGGAGAGGGTATAGAGAAAAGGGAACCCAGAACCCTCCTACCCTGTTGGTGGGAATGTAAATTGGTACAGCCACTATGGAGAACAGTATGGAGGGTCCTTAAAAACCTAAAAATATAGTTACCATATGACCCAGCAATCACAATCCTGTGCATATATCAGGAAAAGATACATGCACCTCGACGTTCACAGCAGCACTATTCACAGTAGCCAAGATGTCCATTGAGAGGGGAGTGGATGAAGATGTGGTACACATATACAATGGAATATTAATCAGCCATAAAAAAGAAAAAGAGACTTCCCTGGTGGCACAGTGGTTAAGAATCCACCTGCCAATGCAGGGGACATGGGTTCGATCTCTGGTCTGGGAAGATCCCACATGCCACGGAGCAACTAAGCCCGTGCGCCACAATTACTGAGCCTGCGCTCTAGAACCTGCGAGCCACAACTACTGAGCCCGTGTGATGCAACTACTGAAGCCCACACGCCTAGAGCCCGTGCTCCGCAACAAGAGTAGCCACCGCAATGAGAAGCCCCTGCTCCCGCAGCTAGAGAAAGCCCGCGTGCAGCAATGAAGACCCAATGCAGCCAAAAAATTTTTTTAAAAGAAGGAAATAATGCCACTTGCAGCAACATGGATGGACGTAGAGATTATCATACTAAGTGAAGTAAACCAGAAAAGGACAAATACCATGTGATGTTGCTTATATGTGGAATATTAAAAAATACAAAAGAGATACAAACCAACTTGTTTACAAAACAGAAAGAGACTCACAGCCATAGAAAACTTATGGTTACCAAAGGGGAAGGGGCGGGGGATGGAGGTGGGGATTAACACATATACACCATTATATATAAAATAGATAACCAGTAAGGACCTACTGTAAAGCACAGGGAACTATACTCAATATTTTGTAACAGCCTATAAGGGAAAAGAATCTGAAAAAGTACACATATATATGTATATACATATTTATCTATATATAATTGAATCAAGGTGCTGTACACCTGAAACATGATATTGTAAATAACTATACTTCAAAAAAAGCTAAAAAAAAAGATTACATGAGCGTTGCAAAGCGGGCTAAAAAAGGGGAAATGGAAATATTACTTCTAAAGCCAAATGAAACATTAAAAAAAAAGGTTAAAAACCTCCATCTTAAGAAAAAAAATTAATACAGGAAAAAAGAAGTAATAAAGAAAAGTAAATGTATAAGTAAATTATTTTCACCAGGAAAAGAATTTTAGGAGATAAAACCAAAAACACTATGGTGCTGGTACAAAGACAGATATATAGACCAATGGGACAGAATACAGAGCTCAGAAACAAACTCACACATGCACGGTCACATGATCTCTGATAAGGGTGCCAGGACTACACAATGGGGACAGGGTAACGTCTTCAACAAATGGTGCTGGGAAAACTGGACACCCACATACAAGAGAAAAAAGATGGACCCTTATCTCACACATCATATACAAAACTCAACTCCAAATGAATTAAAGACATGAAACTGTAAAACTCCTACAAGAAAACGTCGGGGAAGAGCATGACATTGGAATGTGCAATGACTTCTTGAATATGACACCAAAAGCACAGGCAACAAAAGCAAAAACAGACAAATGGGACTATACCAAACTTAAAACCCTCTGTGCAGCAAAGGAAACAGTCAACAGAGTGAAAAATGCCACCTACAAAACAGGAGGAAGTGTTTGCAAATCATGCATCCGGTAAGGGATGAATCTCTAGAATATGCAGAGAACGCCTAAATCTCAGAAATGACAAAACCAACCCGATTCAAAATGAGGCAAAGGAGTCCAAGGGACTTCTCTCCAGAGACACAGAGGTGACCAACAAGCACCTGACGCGGTGCTCCACATCACTGACCGTGAGGGACTCAAACCCACCGTGAGACAGCACTTCACCTGTTAGTTAGGACGGCCGCCCAGGGGGTCGTCTCTCCGGGAGTTCATCCCGTCCCTTCCGCCCCTGACAGTCCCACGGACTCCGGACAGCACAGGCGCGCAGGCTGCAGGGTGGGCCTCGAAGAGGGGCAGCCCCTACGTAGGAGCTCGGACCACGCCAAGATCACCAAAGCCGCCGCCGGCCGTCCCGCCGCGGGCACGCGCCCACACGGTCCCTCCCGCATCTTCGCGGCCGGATTCCAGCAAGGGCCCGCGCGGGGCGGGGCGGGGCGGGGCGGGGCGGGGCGGGGCGGGGCCGGACAGGGGGCGGGCGAGCACGTCGGCCGCGCGGGGCGCAGCCGGGCAGGGGGCGGAGCCACAGGCGAGTACGTCGACCGCGCGGGGCGGGGCCGCGCCGCGGCGTGACGCGCGGGCGCCGCGGCGGTGCGGGCGAGGGCGGGCGGGCTGGAGGCTCCGGCCGGCGGGCGGGGCGGCGCGAGGGAGCAGCGCCCGCCGCCCCGGGCAGGCCGGCCCCCCACGCGCAGGGCCGCCGCGGCCCCATGCTGCTGCCCCTGGCCTGCCTGCACGGCCGGGTGGCGCAGTGCCTCACCGCGCTCCTAGTGCTCGCAGAGCCGCCCCCGAGGCCCCGGCGCGGCGCGAGGGCGCACGGCGCGCCGCCCCCGCGCGCGGAGGCCGCCCTGCCCGCGAAGATGGCCGCGGAGCTCTACGCGCCCACCGGCGCCGCAGCCGCGGCCGCCACCGCCACGGACATCGCCAACAGCAACGCCGCCGCCGCCGCCGCGGGCAGGAAGGGACGGCCCAGCGCCCCGCTGCCCGCCCTGCCACCGCCCGCGCCCGCGCCGCCCGCACTCGACAACAACAACTTGGAGAGCCCCAACTGGCAGTCCTTCCACCCGACCCTGCGCGAGAGGTGAGCCCGGACCTGCGCCCCCGCCCCTGTCCGCGCCCCGCGCCGACCCGAGCCCCGAGCCGTGTCCTGTGCCTCTGCCCTTTGCAGGAACGCGCTGATGTTCAACAACGAGCTCATGGCCGACGTGCACTTCGTCGTGGGGCCCCCGGGCGCGGCCCGGAGGGTGCCTGCCCACAAGGTTGGTAGAGGCTCGGCCCTTTGAGCTCCCAAAGGCGACCGGCCGCCTCCCCGAGTATGGACGGTCCTCTTCCCGGGTGTGGCAGCCGCTGGGGGCAGGGAGGGCCCAGGGCTCAGGGCAGCTCTCTCTCTCATCCACAGTATGTCTTGGCCGTGGGTAGCTCTGTCTTTTATGCCATGTTTTACGGGGACCTGGCAGAAGTCAAGTCAGAAATCCACATCCCTGACGTGGAACCTACAGCTTTTCTCATCTTGTTAAAGTAAGTCTGCCTCCTTAGGGTGCAAGGATGGGGCGGTTCCTCGCTGCCTGGTTCCGCCAGCCAGCTGCCTGCAGCCTCCTGAAGTCCACAAGGATGGAGGGCTCCTCTCCCAGGCCCTGGGTGCGCGGCGTGCCCCACGCGGCCTGTGACTTGGCCCCGTCCTGCCTAGGTACATGTACAGTGACGAGATTGACCTGGAAGCTGACACGGTGCTGGCCACTCTGTATGCCGCCAAGAAGTACATTGTCCCCGCGTTAGCAAAAGCCTGTGTCAACTTCCTGGAGACGAGTCTGGAAGCCAAAAACGCCTGTGTGCTGCTGTCCCAGAGCCGGCTGTTTGAGGAGCCCGAGCTGACCCAGCGCTGCTGGGAGGTCATCGATGCTCAGGCTGAGATGGCCCTGAGGTCCGAAGGCTTCTGTGAAATTGACTGGCAGACGCTGGAGATCATCGTGATGCGGGAGGCCCTCAACACCAAGGAGGCTGTGGTCTTCGAGGCAGTCCTGAGCTGGGCCGAGGCAGAGTGCAAGAGGCAGGGCCTGCCGGCCACCCCGCGCAACAAGAGGCATGTTTTGGGGCCAGCCCTCTATCTGGTCCGAATTCCAACTATGACCCTGGAAGAGTTTGCCAACGGCGCCGCCCAGTCGGACATCCTGACGCTGGAGGAGACCCACAACATCTTCCTGTGGTACACGGCGGCCAACAAGCCCCTCCTCGAATTCCCCCTGACCAAGAGGAAGGGCCTCGCCCCACAGAGGTGCCACCGCTTCCAGTCCTCCGCCTACCGCAGCAACCAGTGGCGCTACCGCGGCCGCTGCGACAGCATCCAGTTTGCCGTGGACAGGAGAGTATTTATTGCGGGGCTGGGCTTGTACGGCTCTAGCTCTGGGAGAGCGGAGTATAGCGCGAAGATCGAACTCAAGCGGCTGGGGGTGGTCCTGGCGCAGAACTTGGCCACGTTTGTCTCCGACGGCTCCAGCAGCACCTTCTCAGTCTGGTTTGAACACCCCGTGCAGGTGGAGCAGGACGCCTTCTACACCGCCAGCGCCGTCCTGGATGGCAGTGAGCTCAGCTACTTTGGGCAGGAGGGCATGACCGAGGTGCAGTGCGGGAAGGTGACCTTCCAGTTCCAGTGCTCTTCCGACAGCACCAACGGGACCGGGGTCCAGGGCGGGCAGATCCCCGAGCTCATCTTCTACGCCTGAGGCGCTGTGGGGTGGCAGGGATGCACTGCGAGTGGCAGGCCCTTTCTCTACAGGCAGCCCGTGACCGGCCACCTCAAAGGTTGCGCTCGCGGCGTGCCTCCTCTGCAAGTAGTCGGCTGGAGCCTGAAGCTGTGACACAAGATGCTTTCCGACACAGCCAGAGCCTCGGCCTCTGCATCTCTTGTACGTTGGGGCGCACCTCCCAGGTGGAGGGCAGATTTGGGGGGCACAAGGCAGGCTCCAGATTCCCGCCCAGGGGCACCCACACCGCCTGCTTTGAGGGCTTTGCCGTCCCTCGCATCCTCTTGGATTCTATTCTAAGTGGTTCTAAGCTTAAGATCTTCTGTTCAAATCTAAAATGGGAAAAGTCACTTAAAGTAGTTCACCTGTTTAAGTGGATTTTCATAATAAAGTTTTAACAAAATGAGAGCCATAGATAAATGACTGCGAGTCTCAAATTGCCCTAACAGTGCTTAGTGGGTAGTCCCAAGAGGCCCACCCGTCCCCGAGTTTGCCCTCTGCCGGCAGCCCGGGCCTCCGCCATCTGGGAGGGCTTGCTCTCTGGGCTGCAGCCAGACTGCTCTAGAAAAAGCCAGGTGTCAGGTTGTGTCTACTTCCTCAAGTGTCACTAGCTGCTCAGAATCCTACTGTTTGATTTCGACTGGGTGGGGGCGTGGGGGGTGCTCTGCCGGGCCCAGGGCTCCTGCCCCCAAGAGCGGACCTCCCACCTCAGGCTCCGCAGCAGCCTGCAGGCGCGTGCTGTGGCGTCAGGCAGGCTCGCTGGGCCTCTTGCCTCTATCCTCCCTTGCTGCAAACTCCTTGGGCATTTGTTTCTGAAAAACTTCCGCATGACCCCCGGAGGGAGGGACCGTGTCACTCGGCACAGGGATACAGCCCCCAGCCCCAGGTCCCCCCGTGCCCGTGGCCCTCCTCCTCCGGGCCCACCCTGCTGGACCGTGCCTTCCCGGCCCCAGGGGACCACCCTGTGGGTGACCCAGGACTGCACGCCCTGCCCACCCTCCCTGGCCCCACACACCACCTCCTTAGTACAAGGAGGTGCCTCTAGACGCTGATGGGCGAAGGAGGGAGCAGCCCCTCCAAGCCAACTGTGCAAACAGTCCTCACGGTAAAGCTGCCACAAAGGCCGACCGACCGTGGCTGGGAAAGGCCCGGCTCCATCTGCAGGGGGCCTGCCCACCCCGAGGCACCGTGCTGCCAGGGGTGCTCCTCGAGAGATGGAGAGACGGGCCCCCATCCACGCAGCACTTTCGTCTCACTCCGTCCCTACCTGCGGGCACTGACCACAGCATTCTGGTTTTAGACCAGAAATAACCCCCCAGGCTGCTGGGCTCCTGGCAGCCTCCAGGTGAGACACTTCTTCCCTGTTAGGTCCCTGCCCTTGCACACGCCGCCCTCCCACCCAGAGCACCGGCAGCGCGCCCCGTGAGCCCCGCAGTACCTATTGCTGGTGCGTTGATGCAGAGCTCTCTCGCCAAAAGAAGGAACGTCTTCCCCAGCACGTAAACGTTCACCTGTCGTGAAGACACCACAACTAAGAAGGGCGTTCATGTGCAGGAAATGTTTCCCTTCTTACTTCATCGTTCAGTCTTTAAGAGTCCCCCCTGCTGCCCCCCACGAGCCCCTAGAGCAGCCCAGGGCACTCCTTCCCTCCCCCAGGTGGCTTTTTTAGACGCTACCACTATCTCAGCAACGACGGAACTTGCTGAGAAGAAAAGCTGCCTCGAGTAGCTGGCCGAGCAGAATCATCAAGGGCGCAAGGCGCCACGCCTGCGGGGCCCACGGCCACTCTTCTACCCCGTTCCCAGGGGCTCATGGGGGCATCCTCTTCTGTCCCCACGGGCCAGCTCAGTCCTGGCTGTGGGGCTCTGCAGGCCTCAGTGACCCTACACTGCTCCCACCTCAGGTCCGAATCCACCGTGGAGCCTGCCCCTGACCCAGTCACCTGCCAGAACCTCCCCGGGTGCGACTGAGCCCGGGGCCTGGCCAGGCACTGTCCTCCCAGCCTGCCTGGTGCTGGCCGAGGGCTGGGCAGCTCGTGGGCAGGACGCTGCTGAGTGGACTTTGACGGCAGGAGTAGCGCAGGGAAGACTCAGATGGCGTGCAGATCTGAGAAGAGCCCAGGCTCTCACCCCAGGCCCGAGCTGTGGGCTTCGCCGTCCCAGCCTGAGCTGGAGAAACCCCTGCCCACCTGCCTTCACCCCAGCCCTGCCCACAGGACTCGGGCCTCGCAGGAGGGCTGCCTCTGACCTCCTCAGAGAGCTCCCTCACCTGATCAAGCCTGGCCTGTGAGCCCCTTGGCCCAGCACCCAAGAGGGCGCCAGAAAACGTGCTGAGGAAGAGTGAAGACCTTGTTGTGCGTCATATCCATCACAGGGCTTGCACATGGCACACGGGCGCCTGCTGCCACCAGGGGACCAGGGTGCTAAGGAGTGGTACAATGTTGAGTCTCCTTAGGGGAGGAGATGAGGGTACCTGTGGGCACCAGGCAGCTTGGGGCCTTCCCAGCGGAGGCCAGGCCTCCCTGTCCAGGCAGCAGAGGGCACCCCCCACCCCACTGGCAGTCACTCTGTCCTCCAAGATCCCCATCACAAGGGCTGGGGGCTCCCGGGGATGCCTGCCACCAAAGCACACGTGTCAGTGTGCATCCTCCTCCGCTGGGTTCCCACCAGGCTCCTGCATCCCGACCCTCCTGCCTCATCCTCTGCTGAGGCCAGAGCAGAACGGACCTGCCACCCGGCGTGCTGTCTCCACCCTCCCTGCAGCACATCCCGACCCTGCCTGCCCACGCCATGACCCCCACCACCCCAACCCCGGGACCTAGGCAGACGAAGCCTGAATGCTGCAGGAAAGCGTTCTCTGAACAACTTCAAGTGGAAAATCAAATTTTAAAAAGGATATGCCTGTAAAATGTGTGGTTATTGCCAGAGATGCTTTGATGGTCACTCTCCTGTGTCTGCGGCTGTGGGGGTGGCCAGCCCTCCCTGTGCCCCTACCACATGGCGGGCAGGCTCCGCAGACCTTGAGGGCTCCTGGCTCTGCCTCTGAGGGGCCGGGGCCCAGGCACGTGAGTGCCTATGTGTCAGCCTCACTATAAGGGGGGACAAAGGGACATCCTGCCAAGACCCTCAGGGTGCAGTGGGCCCTCCACAGCTCCTGCCAGAGGGTGTTGGCTGTGAGCTGAACCCAGGGAGAAGCCCACCTTGGTGCGCGTGTGAGTGAGAACAGAGTGAGCCCTGAGCCTTCAGCTCATGTCCTCTAAGCGCTCAGCCCTCGGCAGTGCAAGCCTCCGAGTGGGACCCTCACCCGACACGCGTGCTCCACACCCACAATCAGCTGCAGACACGTGTGTCCTGTGAGTGCTGAGCCTGTCCCAGCCCCTCCAGGGCGGGGCCAGCGTGGGAGGCTGGGAGCGGGGGGCTGGGGGGTGACGGTTGCCAGGTCACCTCCCACCTTCCCAGTGCCCAGGTTGGGCTCTGCCCAAGACCAGGGGGCCCGAGGCTCACCCTTCCACCTGAGGTGTTAGAACTGTCTGTGTGTGTCCAGCCTGAACGTACGGGGTCTCACTGGTCAGCACAGTGACTCTCCGCTGGGCCCTGATCCAGCTCCAGGTGAGTGGGTGCATCTACTCTGTCACCCTCTCCCACCTGAACCCTGACTGGTGTCCCACTTCCCAAGGTGTGAAGCAAGAAAGTACTGGAGCACCTCCCTCTCCCTCCCAAGTGGTGCCCATGCACTTCTGGAGCGCTGTCCTGTGCCAGCCCTCACTCCTGTCCTTCCTGGGAGTCACCAGGATGGAAACCAGGCCACGTGGCCTTGCCCTGACCAAACGCAGCACTGGAGTGCTGGATTTTCACGATTCCAAGGGATTATGTTTAGCGTGACCCCTGAATATTTCAGCAGGGCTCCTGAGAGATGCCATTTATAAAGGCACCTGGGAGAACACAAATGCAGGTGGCATCTGAGTTCAGTGAAGGTCTGTCTGCCGGCACCGAGGGCACTGAAGGCCCAGCACCGGGCTTGCGAGGAAGCTTCCCCGTGGGGGTGGGATTCCTACGAATTCTGCATGAGTCCTCACACTGCAGTCACGTCTGCTTTCCATGACATTAGTTTTCCTTCCGAGCCCTCAGTGGAGTGATCACCACAGAGCCCAACTCCAGGGCACGGGGCCAAGCTCGCCCCAGCCCCAGCGCCATCACCAGGGACAAGTGCGGAGTTGCGGTGGCTCCGCCCCGGCGCTGCTCCCACCCCGCGAGCGTCCCATCCACACAGGTGTCCCTCTTGTTGGGTCTTTCCATTACCGTCAGGCATTTGGAAATGAGAGGTGCCTTCCTGGAACTCAGAAAGCAAGTTTCCCTAAATAGACTGTAAATGTAAGTTTTTATATGTTTAAAATGTATGCATGTGAGTCCATTTTTCTTTTCTTTTAAAGAATCTCCCTTGCCTTGGACAAAGTTCACCTGGGTCTCTCCATTGGTTCTAAGGCCAGGGCTGCCCAGCCCCCGGGACAACACCATCACCCTGTGTCCACTGTCTCCCTACCCACTCCATTTGCCAGTTTCCAAACAGAGACCCACACCCTGTGTGTCCTTCGCCTGTGGACCCTCCCAGCCGGGGCAGGAAAGGGCTGAGAAAGGAAACGCATCTACCTGGAGCAGGTCGCTGAGGTCGAGGAGCATGTCTGCAAGGGGAGTCAAGGAGCAGTGCCCGGCCCACAGGCTCCGGCCACCTCACAGCTTCCAGGAGGCAGACCCCTGCTGTAGGGCTAAGCTCGGCACTGGATCGTGAGGGCAGAGTGAGGCAGCCGCGTCAGGGCTCAACTTCTGGGAGACCTCCGAGTCAGTACCGGACGAGGGGGAGTGGAGCTGGGGTGGGGGCCTGCAACACGGTTCTCGGAGTGCAACTGCCTTGGCGGGGCGGCTCCCGCATCTGTGTGGGCCCTGCCCAGCCAGGGGTCCCCTGCTCCGAGGGGCCTCCCGCCCCGGCCTGCCCAAGAAGTGCGCAACCACACTCACTGCATCTCACGAGCATCCGCTGAGCGGCTGCTGGGTACCCAGCAGTGTCCTGTGTCCCAGGACTCAAGGCTCCTGGGGGACAGACACACACACCAGGCTGCCACTTTTGGTGGCCGGTAGGCACCACTTCGGTACTGGTGCTCGAGGGGGCAGCTGTGGGGACTCTGGCGTGGGACCTATCCTTGCTCTCAGCAGATGGTTAAGTAGTAACCAGAATATGTCCTAAGCGATTCAAAACTCAGCCAGACACATACACAGAAATATAAAACACGAGCCACTGAGAAAGGCAACTTGTCAAATGAAGTGAACTTAGCGTCATTCATGGATATCCTATGGCTCTGAGAAGTGACTAAGAAAGAAATCCCCACGATGCTGAACCAGAGCCCAGACCAGGTGTCCAGAGGGAAAGCCTGGGCCCCGCAAAGCAAGGAGAGAGGAAATCCCAGTGCCAAAGCCTCACACCGGGCGGCCAGCATTGGAACGTGGCCTCCAAGGTCCTCGAATCAAAGGCACCTCGTTTCTCAGTCTGAAGGCAGACGTTTCATCAGAGTGTAGTCACAGTAAGACAGATAATGCTACAGTGCAGACCAACAAACTAGTGAGAAGCACTTCGAAAAAAAGAGAAGTGAAATCACAAGAAATGAAAGGAAGACCACCGTAAATATATAAGCAGGAATCAGTGACAAAAGAACAAATTAACATAGCCAAGAGACTATACGCCCTAAGATTCCAACTCTATGACATTCTGGAAAAAGCAATATTGTGGAGACAGTGAAAGGGTCAGGGTGGCCAAGGGTCAGGTGGGAGGATGAACAGGCGGGGCACGGGATTTTCAGGGCAGCGAAGCTGCTGGTATGATACCACGATGGTGGACACGTGGCCTTTCACTCGTCAAACGCATGGAGCATGGACCACCGAGAGTGAGCCCTCACATCAGCTATGGACTTCAGTTAACAATACTGTACCAACACGGGTCCATCAATTATAACACACAGCACACTGACATGAGCTGATCACAGGGAAACTCTGTGCTGGGTGGAGAATACGGAACTCTGCACAATTTCTTCATGAATCTAAAACTGCTCTTCATACTAATAAAATAAATGCAAAAAATGGGCAAAAGTTTTGAACAGAGGTTTCATAAGAGAAGCAAAGAGCCCTCCCCCAGCAGCTATCACAGAAAAGCAAACTAAAGCACCCCTACAACAGCAACAGATGACCGCAGCTGCCACGCCCGCCGGCAGGGCGCCCAGTGGAACACCGGCCCTGCTCGAGGGCCTCCGACCACGTGGAGAGGAAAAAAGAATGTTCACAGCAGCTCCGTGCACAAGAGCAAAAGACCGGGAACAGCCCGGGGGTCCGTCGACAGAGACACCGATGACCTGTCACACACTCGCCCCATGGAGACAAGACGGCAGAGGCCTGCCAGGCGACAGACCTGCAGGAAGAGCACACAGCCGCATCCCGGACAGGGCGTTCCAGAACAAGCAAAACTAACCCACGGGCGTCACCAGGAGAGCGGGTGCCTCTGGGGTGGGGTGTTGGCGCCGCCCTGCATCCTGACAGAAGACCTGGTCTCACAGACACATGCGCTCCTCAGAATTCATCAAATGGCACGATGAAGACTTGTGCATTTCATTTTATGCCAATTTTACCTTAAAAGGAAATAAGAACCATAAACAAATACTGGTATCTAGTCAGTTAATAAGCTGCCTGCTGAAGGGCCTGGGGGCACTGAATAGATGTCTGCACCCTACTTTGAAAAACACCAAAAAAGGACAGGCTGAGGGATGGCTGGCGGGTGGGAGGGGGCCGAGCATAGACTAGCAAGGTGTGGATGGAGACGCTGGGGTGGGGGGCGCCCACTGCATAATCACTCCTTTCAACTTTGCCACGTGTTTGATATTTTTCATAATAAAATGATGGGGGGGATGTGTGTATTTTATAAGGGAGATTGGGATTCAACTTCTAACCAACTTACAGTGAAATGACAGTGGCAGGGCACCTGGCCCGTGCCCACAGGAGCGTCTAGACAGCCCTGGTTCCTCTCGGAGTGGGGTGATCTGAATTACGTGCTTCCTGAACGAGCCCCCCCACCCATGCCCCATCCTGGGCCAGAGCCCACCAGCGCCCCCGGGGCCTGGGCCTCAGTGGGTCCAACTGATGGGCGTTTGGGGTTCTATGGCTTGGAAAAGTCTCCTGTCTGGCCGGCCCCTGGGCCAGTGTCCTTCCCAGGAGCCGTTCCCTTTTGCTAGGCAGCTGCATCCAACCTCGGTGCAGAGACCCCAGACCCCCAAACCTGCTGGGACGGTAAGTAAGCCCACAGATGAGGCCTGCGTGAAGCCCTGGCTCAGCGTGAGTGTCGTTCTGTTGGCCTCTCTGTCTCCCTCCCGTCCTCCTGGGGCCTAGCCGTATTCTAGCGGGCGGCACTTCTGCTCAACGAACACCCACTTGAGTGCCTGTCCTAGAAGAGGTGCATCGGCACAAAGACGGGTGGCGGATAGAACACCTTCAGAAGATCCTGGACGTTCCTGAGGGTCCAAAGGCCAGAGTGCGTCCAGTGGGTTTAGAAAACGCACGGCAGCCCATGCTGGGCGACCACTGTCCCTGGGGCCTGGGAGTAGCTCCGCCCTGAGAGGACGGGAGACCCTCTGGCGGGCCCACACAGCACTGCTGGGAAAACAATCACAGACGGGACCTGATTTAAACTGAGACTCATTTTTGGTCAAAGGAAAAGTTTACAGAGATCTAAATAAGGCAGAACTAAAGGTCAAAAGAGCGTGATATTCCTCTACGCTGCCTCTGATACAGTGTCTCTCCGGGTGAAAAACTGCCCCTGCCCATCCAGAAGGTTCGAAATGTCATGTGTGTGCGTGGACGCCACACCTGAGGAAGGACAGTGAGGCCAGGGGTCAGCCACGTGAGCCCACAGCACCCTCCCGGGGCCGCACCGGACACGAGCCGGTGAGTCCCAGAACGACGGTACCATCAGCACTGACGAGCCGAACCTCGACGTCCCTGAGGACGACCTGCCCAGCAGCCACCCACCCTCTAACCCCGCGGGGCCCCCCTGCCCTGGCGAGCCCTTCCCCAGGCAGCCGGCCCACAGCCCTGTTTAGAGCAGGAGCTCGCAGCCACGCCCTACCAAGGACAAAGGCCACCAGGACACCTGCACCGGTTATTTCTGGGCAGTGCCGCTGTACCTGCACAGCGACATGGAGCCCTGATGTAAGTCTCTAAGAGATCACCCAAGTCCTGGAGGCAGTCCACAAAGGGGCTGGGAGTGGAAGCAGGCATCCAGGGGAGTTACAGGGCTGTGTGACAAGGCAGGGCGGCGCCTGGACGCGGGCTGCGGGGCAGCGGGGCGGGGGGGGTCGTGGGGGTGTGGTGGGCGGCAGCCAGGAGCCACCGAGGAAAAGGAAGGGCTTCCCGTTGCGCCAGGGGCCCTGCCAGCTGCCCCTGCTCCCCCTCAGGGCACTGGCTGCCCTCACGGCACCAGGCAGAGGCCAAGGCCACAGCCTGGAGCTCACAGAGCCCCACCCGGGGGAAGATAAAATGGAGGGCTCGGGGACCTCCAAGACAGCCAGCCTCGAGGCGCCCAACTGTCGAGAAGTGGGCCAAACACCACGCACTCAGGCTCCCTCCAGGCCCTGGTCAGGTCCTGCTCCGCACAGGCACAAGGGCGCAGAGGCTTAACGCCACGGCCAGCGGCAGTCAGCCTGGAGAAGAGAAAGTGGGCAGGGACCCCTGTGATGGCACTGCCAGGTCCTGCCCAGGTCCTGAGCCGAGCACACCCCAAGATGTGCAGTGAGGACCCAGACAGGCCAGCCTCCACTGGACCCAGGCTAGCTCCCCACAACTCTCTGCCTGCCAGAGGAAACGAAGTCCCCTGCGGGGGCAAAATTACCCACAGTTGCCACAGGTTTTCAAACACTATATCCAGCACTTCGATAAAAATTTACCAAGCATGACAAGAGACAGGACCAAATAACCAAAACCAAAAGAAAACTCAGGCAATAAAAACAGAACCACCGGGCTTCCCTGGTGGCGCAGTGGTTGAGAGTCCGCCTGCCGATGCAGGGGACACGGGTTCGTGCCCCAGTCCGGGAAGATCCCACATGCCGCGGAGCGGCTGCACCCTGAGCCATGGCCGCTGAGCCTGCGCGTCCGGAGCCTGTGCTCCGCAACGGGAGAGGCCACAGCAGTGAGATACCCGCGTACCACAAAAAAAAAAAAAAACAGAACCACCAATGACCCCACTGTTGGAGTTACTAAAGGCTTTCATATAACTGCAGAGACGGAGAATTTTACCAAAGAACTGGAATCTAATCTAAAGAATCTAATGTAAAACAGTCATTGAAGTTGGGAAGTTAACAGATGGGTTAACAGCCAGTTGGACACTGCAGAGGAAAGGATGAAAGAACTCAAGACAGGTCACTGGACAATATTCAGAGTGAAACAGAGACAGGACAAATTCAAAAAACGGAATGGAAAATACACAACACAACCTGAGACATAAGGAAAGGGTCTAACGTGTGTGCAACTGGGATCCTAGAAAGGGAACAGAGAAAGAACAGCAGAGAAATGTCTGAAAAGATACCTCCCAAGATTTCCCCAAAACAGACAAAAGACATTAAGTCACAAATACCAGAAGTTCTACAAATAACAAGCTGGACAAATACAAAGGAAACCACATCTAAGTATATCAGAGTCAAACCCCTGAAAGAAAAACAAAGCTATTTCTTAGAAGCAGGTAGTGATAAGAGATGGTAACTTTCAAATAGTGACAAGACGATGTAACGCCCACTCCACAGCACCACAGAAGGCAGAAGGCAGAAGCGGGATGACAGCAGTAAAGCTCCAGGAGAAACACCTGCTGCCCCAGAAGTCCACACTCACTGAAAATACCTTTCAAAATGAGGACAAAACAAAGATGTTTTCACATAAACAAAAGCTGAAGGAGTCTTCTCCTAGGAGGCATACTGCTTTTCAGACAGAGGGCAATGATCCCAGATGAAACCACAGAAACACAGGAATGGAAAGGGTCAGAGCAGGTAGGTGTGAGTGAACACACTAACGGCTGGGGAAGCAGTGCCCACAGCGCCCCTAGCAGGGCCCGGAAGAGCATGTCCTGCCAGGAAAGGCCAGCTTCTAACTTAAGGTCAAGGGCACAGGACACAGTCTCTAGGGTAACCACCAAAGCAGTAATAAGTAAATAAATAACAAAGTATTTGAAGGAAAACAGAATAACGAAATACTTGACTAAGAGGTTGTAAGAAAGGAAAAACAGAGAACAAATAGAAAAATAGTAAGATATTAGAATTAAATTCAAATATATCAATAAGCACACTGAACTTAAATGGATGAAATTCTCCAATAAAAAATACTTTAAGACTTGGGCTTCCCTGGTGGTGCAGTGGTTGAGAGTCCGCCTGCCGATGCAGGGGACACGGGTTCGTGTCCCGGTCTGGGAAGATCCCACATGCCGTGGAGTGGCTGGGCCCGTGAGCCATGGCCACTGAGCCTGCGCATCCGGAGCCTGTGCTCCGCAACAGGAGAGGCCACAACAGTGAGAGGCCCGCATACCACAAAAAAAAAAAAAAAAAAAATTTTAAGACGATAAAAAAAATTAGACAAATACACACAATTATGTAACCGAGCAGGACCCTGTGGGGCCTTCCCAGAACAGGACTCCTCCACCTCAGACAAGCCGCCCACCTGCCTTTCGTCTGTAGAAAAACTTTAGTCAAAGAATAAATTTAACCAGAGCAGTGAAGAAAATTGCAGAAAGAAAGGAAAACAGTCAAGCAAGACAAAATAATAATAGTTTAGCCATTAAACAAAGTCAAGGACCTTTAGCTCCTCCTCAAGGGTGAGAGATACTGTTCTGAGCCACCATCCTCGACACTGTTTTACAGATACTGAAACCCCCACCAGGTGGAAGAAGTTAACTGCATGCTGCCCCCAAGCACCGAGACCCCAGACCAGTCGGAACCAGAAGGCTGAGGATGTTGACTCCCGACTAGCTCTCCAACAACCAATCAGAAAAGCGTCCATGAGCTGATCACGCCCCCCACAACCCCCTCCCCCACTCTGTCTTTAAAAACCTTTCCCTGAAAGCCTCTGGGGAGTTAGGCTCTACTGAGCACCAGCTGCCTGGACTCCTTGCTTGGCGCCTGCAATAAACCCTGCACTTTCCTTCACCACAGCCAGTGTCAGCAGGTTGGCTTTACTGCACGTGGGTGAGCAGACCCGAGTTTGGTTCAGTAGCAGTTATATGCTGCTTATGAGATACATGAAATATATCATGAAGGATTGAATTTTAAAATATGGGAAAAGACAGACCACGCACATACTCAGCAAAAGAAAGCGGGTATAGTTATACTAACACCCAACACAGCAGAATTTAAGGGGAAAAGCGTTTGGTGATAAAGAGGGACATTTTATAACGTTAAGCGTCATTTCCACCAGGAAGATACAGGATCCTGAATCTGTATCCTCTTAACACAGCATCAGAATATAATGGGAGGGCTTCCCTGGTGGCACAGTGGTTAAGAATCCGCCTGCCAATGCAAGAGACACGGGTTCGAGCCCTGGTCCGGGAAGATCCCACAAGCCGCGGAGCAACTAAGCCCGTAAGCCACAACTACTGGGCCTGCACTCTAGAACCCGCAAGCCACAACTACTGAAGCTCATGCGCCTAGAGCCCGTGCTCCGCAACAAGAGAAGTCACCGCAATGAGAAGCCCGTGCACCGCAGGAAGAGTAGCCCCCACTCGCCACAACTAGAGAAAAGCCCACGCACAGCAATGAAGACCCAACGCAGCCAAAAAGAACAAAAAATAAATATAATAAAATAAATTTATTAAAAAAAAAAAGAATATAATGGGAAACCAACAAGATAAAAGGAAAAGTAGATAAGTCCACATCTGCAGTGGGAGTTTTAACACTCTTCTTTAGAACCAGGGGACCGAAAAATTGGTAAGGATGATTTGAACGGGACTAACCAACTTGACCTAATGGACATTTATAGACCGCTCCACCCAACAGGTGCAGATACCCATTCCTTTGAAGTGCACATGACGCGGCCACCAAAATAGACCATGCACTGAGCTGTAAATCAAATCTCAGCACACTGGGAAAAAAGGGAAATCATTCAGTGTTTGTCCTCTGACCACAATGGGATTATACTAGAAACTGATAACACAGAGATAATAGAAAACTCCCAACAGTTTTCAAAACAAGTGGTACACTTGTAAATGACTTAATATCTAAAAGAAATAAAAATGGAAATTAGAAAATATTTTGAACTGATCATAGTAAAAATGTGACACATCAAAACTGTGTGATGTAACTAAAACCTGCCTAGAGAGAAATTTATAGTCTCAAATGCTTATGTTAGGAGAAACAGAAAAAATGAAAATCAAGAACCTAAGAAAGCTGAAAATAGTAAATTAAACTGAAAGAATCTAGAAGGAACGAAATAATAAAAGTAAATCAATGAAATATAAAATAAACGTACAATACAGATAAACAACACAGCGGAAGCCTGGCTCTTTAAGAAGGCTGGTAAGAGCGCTGGTGAGGCTGCAGAGGAACTGGAGCCCTCCTACACTGCTGGCAGGAATGCAAGATGGCCCAGCTACTTCGGGAAGCAGTCCAGCCGTGCCTCACAGTTGAACACAGAGCTCCAATGATAGCTTACACGATCCCATGTACATGAAATGTCCAGAACGGCAAACACAGAGTGGCAGAAAGCAGACTGCTGCTTGTTTAGGACTGGTGGCACGAGAGACATGCGTCCTGAGGCGATGACAATGCTCTAGCGTTGACCGTGGGGATGGCTGCACACTTGTGTGCATGTAACTGAAAACCAGTGACTTGCACAACATAACGGGTGAACTTCATCTCAACAAAGCCATTACCAAGGAAAAGACTAATAAAACTGGCAACCCCCTAGCAACATGGAGTAAAGAAAAAAAAGGCAAAATTACAAACATAAGACATGACAGAGGGGTCGTCACTACAAGTGCCGCAGACACGAAAGGGAAACCGGGAATGTTAAGGATAACTTTACTCTGATACATCTGGTCTCTGAAGTGACACAGACAAAGCCTTTGCAAAATACAACCTAGCAAAACTGGAATGAGAAGCAGAAAGGCTGGCTAGTTCCACATCTACTACAGAAACTGAAGCCACAAGTACGATCTTACCACAAAGAAAGCTAAAGGCCCCGATGGCTTCACTGTGAGTCTTCCCAAACATTTCAAGAGGAAACAGTACTGGTCGCCACTGGACTGCCCAGGGTGCAGGGCACGAGGGGGCACCTCCCAGCGTCGGGGCAAGCACGGCTGCGACACATCCAGTTGACGAGGACACCGCAAGAACACAGGCCACCTGCACAGCTCCACCCAAAATACCAGCAATACCTGGAGAGGGTAACTTGGCATGACCACATCTGGGTATGCAAGGGTGCTTTAACCTTAAAAATCAGTCAGTGTGGTGGTCCAACGGTTAGGACTCCAAGCTCCCGCTGCCGGGGGCCCAGGTTAGATCCCTGGTCAGGGAACTAAGCTCCCGAAAGCCGCGTGGTATGATACCCCCCAAAAAAATCGGTCAGTGTAATTCACCTCGGCGCAGATTAAGGGGAAAAACCCCACATGACGATCATACCGATACAGACACAGATGACTCAACACCCTTCACTATAAAAGCTCCTGGCAATTAGGGAAAAGGAAACACCTTCAACCTGTTACCTGATAAAGGCATCTTAGAGCACACGTCTAAGGCGCTGGAAACGCTCTTGGGAGCCAGGACAGAGCCGAGGACACCCCCGCTCCTGCGCCCTGCTTCACCCCTTCACACCCCACAGGGCACCACAGGCATGCAGACAGCCAAGAGAAACACACGACAGGCATACAGATCAGAAGGGAGCAACTAAAACTGGCAGCGGACACAACTGTATACATTAAGAAAACAAACAAGAGGGCTTCCCTGGTGGTGCAGTGGTTAAGAATCTGCCTGCCAATGTAGGGGACACGGGTTCGAGCCCTGGTCTGGGAAGATCCCCCATGCCACGGAGCAACTAAGCCCGTGCGCCACAACTACTGAGCCCGCATTCCCCAACGACTGAAGCCCGTGCGCCTAGAGCCCATGCTCTGCAACAAGAAAAGCCACCGCAATGAGAAGTCCACACACCGCAACAAAGAGCAGCCCCCGCTCGCCGCAACTAGAGAAAGTTCACACGCAGCAACGAAGACCCAACGCAGTCAAAAATAAATAAATAAATAAAATTTTTTAAAAAAGAAAAAGAAAACAAAGCAAGAGATCCCAAAGCTCAATTAGTGAGACTGCTCACTGCGTTTTGTATTTTTAGATCTAAAGTCAGCACACCTCAGCTGCGCTTCTATACACTGGAATCACAAGACACCATTACCCGCGCTTGAAACACAAATACTTAGGAATCAATCTAACGAACAAAGTGCAAGACCTCCTCATCAAAGATGAGAGACAGCAGAGAACACCTCAAGAAATAAGGGAGGGCTTCCCTGGTGGCGCAGTGGTTGGGAATCCGCCTGCCAATGCAGGGGACACGGGTTCGAGCCCTGGTCCGGCAAGATCCCACATGCTGCAGAGCGGCTAAGCCCATGGGCCACAACTACTGAGGCCTGCACACCTAGAGCCCGTGCTCCACAACGGGAGAAGCCACTGCGATGAGAGGCCTGTGCACCGCAACAAAGAGTAGCCCCCGCTCGCCGCAACTAGAGAAAGCCCATGCACAGCAACGAAGACCCAACACAGCCATAAATAAATTAATTAATTAATTAAAAAAAATTTTTTTCTTCAATTCTTAGGTTGTCCCTGGGGAGGCAAGCAGAGGGGGAGGGGCGGAGGGAAGCAGGTAATGGTAGGCTGGGGAGAAGGGAGTCCCCAGCTTCACTGCCCTCCAAGAAAGAAGATCCCCAGGTGAACCTGAGAAGAGGGACAGAAGCTCATTCTGGAAGCCCCCCCGCCCCAGATCTGCAGACCAGAACCCGCTGTTAACAAGACCCTGGGTGTCTGAAGCCTAGGAGAGAAGAAGATCTGAAGGTCACGGTGGGCAGGACACGGCTGTGGCCGTGGGCACGCTCTACACAGAAAGGGTGACAGATGACAGCAGCCTCCTGGCCTAGACCACTGCTAGGGCTCACTTGCTCATACACAGACCTGCTGGCAGTTCGGCTGGAACCCAATAAATACCAAAGACTTAAAAAATAGCTGTGGGCAAAAACACACCTCCCATGGATGTGTTTCACGAGAAGTTGTGGTGAGATTTCCCTAGGGGCACAGTGGATAAGACTCCACGCTCCCAATACAGGGGGTCCGGATTCAATCCCTGGTCCTGGAACTAGATTCCACATGCATGCCGCAACTAAACGTTCGCATGCCACAACTAAGGAGCCCACGTGCTGCAACTAAGGAGCTGGCAAGCCACAACTAAGGAGCCCACGAGCCACAACTAAGGAGCCCGCCTGCCTCAACTAAGACCCAGTGCAACCAAATAAATAAATAAATAAATAAATAAATAACTTCCCTGGCGGTCCAGTGGTTAAGACTTTGCCTTCAAATGCAGGGAGTGCAGGTTCAATCCCTGGTCAGGGAGCTAAGATCCCACATGCCTCAAGGCCAAAAAAATCAAAACATAAAACAGAAGCAATATTGTAACAAATTCAATAGGGACTTTGAAGATGGCCTATGTTAAAAAAAAAGGGGGGGATTCCCTGGTGGTCCAGTAGTTAAGACTCTGCGCTCCCAATGCAAGGAGCTTGGGTTCGAGCCCTGCTCTGGGAACTAGATCCCGCATGCATGCCACCACTAAGAGTTTGCATGATGCTACTAAAGATCCCACATGCCACACTGAAGACCCCACGTGCTGCAACTAAGACCTGGTACAGCCAAAACAGATAAATAAATAAATATTTTAAAATACATAAATAAATACATTTTTAAAAAGCTGCAGTAACCATCTGGACACACAGCTCGGGAAGATGCACTGGCTGGGTCACCGGCCTGGCAGCAACAGGGGTGTCTACTAGTCACAGCCTGAAAGTTTCTGCCAAATACCCACCCAGGGACAGACGGTCTAGAGAGCAGGTCTCTCCTCAGCCTGCCCCGGCGAAGGCTTTACCCTCTGTGGGTCGGAGGCGGGGAGGGGAGGCGCTGTCTGCAGGGCCGTTGCAGCCCCAGGCAGCAGAAACAGGAGGGCAACCTGGGGCAAGGAGAAGAGAGTGAATGAAGCCTTCAGATGCGCTCTAGGGGCTTGGAATTTACGTGGAAGGAAAGGAGGTGGCACTGGTGGGCGTCAGACAAGTCTGGGGACCCCGCTGGGGGATGGGGGCAGGGGAGTGTCGTCAACCAGAAGAGGACAGAGAAGACCGTGTCACACTTGTGCCCCCCCCCGCCGCCCCCAAACGGCCATCCTGAGGGGACCACCGGCAGGCCCAGCGGCCAGAGTGCTGGACTCCCCGCACACTGCTGTCTCATCTTCAACAGCTTCACAAGGTCAAAGTCAGGGCCACAAATGCACCTGTTCAAGGTGTACACTTCAATGGCTCTTAGTCTATTTACAGAGCTATGCAAACATCACCATAATCTAACTTAAAGACATTTTTATCCCTCAAAAAGAACCGCCCCTACCCCCACCCCACCCCCGTCACCACCCCCAGTCCCCGGCACCCACGGATCTGCTCTGTCTGGATCTGCCTCATCTGGACGTTTGGTATTCAGGGAATCACACAACGTGCGGCCTCCAGTGCGGCTCCTCCACGGGGCGCCGCGCCGCATCCAGGGTCACGTTTCTCTGCAGGCGGCACGCCGCTCCACCGTGTGGGAGGCACCCACCCCTCGGGTGTGGGCGAGCCGGGGCTGCTGGGCCCCGCTCACTCTCCTCCACCCGGGGGCGGGGCCACGTCTGGACCCCTGGACGAGGTGCCCGCCCCTTCGCCCCAGGGGGGCGGGAGGAGCGCGAGGCGGGGAATGGAGCAGCCGCCTCCAGAGCCCCGCCCGCCCGTACACCTGTGTCCGCTCCCCGACCGCCCCTGCGGCCCCCGCGGCTCCGGCTCCGGCTCGGGCCACGCTCAGGAGGCAGAGCGGGGCCCTGACCCGAGCGCCCGCACCTCCCTGCAGCCCCCCCCACCCGGCTCCCCACCCCGCCCGAGCCAGGCCGGGGCAGGCCTCGCCGCGGGGCAAGGCGGTGACCACGGACGGAGCTCCACTGCGCCACCTCGTGGGACCGCCAGAGCGCGCAGCTTCATCCCGTCAAGCAACAAACGCTTTTATGCTGAAACGGTACCTTTCAAAAACTGAAAGACATTTTAGTGAAAGATTCTGATATTGGGGGTCGCCCACCCACGCACACTGTCTCGAGGACCCTTCCAGCACTCCATGCAAACGGGGGCGACGGCCAGGCCACCCGCCATCGGGGAAAGCCTGCGCGGCACACGGAAGGAACAGCAGGGGAGGACAGAGCTCGAAGAGGCCACCGCTCCCACGAGAGACCAGACGCCGTGGCTCCCACGAGAGCCTCGCAGGACCGCCTCACAAGGAAGGGTGCGGATAACACGGAGCTACTCCAGCTGAAACCGTGAAAGCAGAAACGCAGACCTGGCTGGAAGATAAACTCTCTCAAAGCAGAAGGTAAGTAAGTGGGAAACAGGAAAGGAGACCAGAAGACAGGTCAGCAGGGCAGCAGAGTGAACAAAGAAGACACAAAGGGAGAAGCCACAGTGACTCCAGAAGCCGGAGACAGGAGGCCGCGGGGGAAGGGCCGCTGGGGGCACCGCACGTGGACCTCTGAGCCTGAAGACAAACAGGAGGTGCTACAGCCCGGAGAGCAACGCAGCGTCCCACACAGAGGACGCCGAACCAGGGCATCCACCTGTCCCACAGGCGCGCGGGACGCAGGGAGACTAGGGGCACCACTGTCCAAGTGCTGGGGAGACCAACTTCCAGCCCAGAATCCTGCCAGACTATCCCCAAAGCTTGGGCAGAAGGAAGACCACAGGGGGTCAGATGCTCAGAGGCGCCCGTTCTCAGAAGCCACGGGGCACGTGCTGTCACATAAGTACGAGGACACAGGGCCAGGAGCGTGGGTCCTGCAAGGAGAGGCGAGGGGAAAAGAGACACGAGGAGGCAGCGAGAGCAGAGGCCAAGTGGAGGGGCCAGAAAGCCCCAGAAGGCCCTCTTCAGGAAGGCGCAATGGACAGAATTCCCGACACACGCAAACGCCTGCAGGGCAGCCGAGGGCGCCCCACCGTCCAGGCACAAGGGGAGAGCAGAGCACCATGCTCTCGGAGAAGGCGGGGCTGGCGAGGAGGGGATGAGGTCAGCAGCCCCTCGGGACACAGGCCTGGCTACAACTGGCCAACCGCAGGAAGATGCTGAAGAGTCCTCCCCAGGGGCCGAGGGGGGACGGGCACCCAGCTGCCCAGCTCCTCAATCTGTGAAAGTCTCCTATCCGTCCAGACGGTTAATCCAACAAGGTGCTCCAATTAAACACAAACACTAAGCTACTGGGACACGGAGCCCGACAGCAGAGGGAGGCTGACCAAGAGCCAAGATGGGGTCCTCCAAGAGGTCCCCAAACCAAAGGATACGCGGGGTGCCTTCCGTCCGGCACACCAGGTAGAGGCAGGCCGCGATCACGTGGGCCATCTTCCGGCCACGGGTCAGGTGCTTGCTCACGGCCATCTTGAAGAAGTTGAAGGCTGTGTCCAGGCAGTGTTGGTTCAGCTGCAGCTGGTTCCCCAGATGATGGATCTGACGCCTCCCTAGGACACAACATGAAACGTTACCGCGGGTTCCCAACTGTCCGTTAACTGACAACTTTGTTAAAAATAAAAGGGTCACACGACCGCCTCAGCAATTTAAGATGGAAAGTGAAGATCTACCCTTTTCCTTTTACACTTTTAAGTTCACTTTTTGCATGGGTTCCAGTAAAATTTTATGTATGGACACTGGATGCAAATTTCCTATTATTTCACGTGCAGTGAGACACTCTCCTCCAGGCTGGAGTGGCATCAGGCCCAGGGGGCAAGGGCCCTTCTCAAGGGCCCTGAGCTCAGTGTGTCTGGAAAGGGCTCTGTGCAGGCCGGCCAGCCTGGTGCTGAACACCATTAAACAATATGGCCAGCAAGTTCCACACACTCAACCTCAAATGCCCCCTCCCCGTGGGTGAGCTCCCCAGGCTCTGCCTCCTGCTCCCACAGCCAGGGGGTGGGTCACGCCCACCCAGCCTTCCCTAAGGCCCCCCCGCCAGCCTCGGTGAGGCCACGGACAGCACAGGCAGATTCAGGGAGGGAGGGGCGCGGGCCCTCGCACGGCCAGGATGTCAGCTGACCCGGGCCACAGTCTGCGTCCACACCTCTTAATGAAGCAAGGCCATCTCAGAAGCTGTGGGCCAAAAGACGGCAGCAAGAGAGGAAGCAGACATGCTGCCCACGCACCAGCGAGCCATCGTGGGCCATCCCGCACGCGGCAGCGCGTTGCCCTTGTGAGCCAGAGCGCCCACAGCTTCCTACGTCTCTGCTCCAGGCCCAGCCCACACCCACCTTCATGTGCTGTGTTGGCACAGCGAGCAGACAGGTCCCAGCACAGACTCCAGTTCCACCCAGTGTCCTCGGCACCCGAGACCCTCTCTCCTCTGGCTAAGGCCGCCCTACGCTGGGCCAGGGACCTCTGCTTCGCCCACAAAGAGCTAAGAGCCGATTCCGCTGCGCTCTTTGACAAGGACCATGGGCTCAGGGAAGCGAGGGCTGTGTGGTCTCCTCCAGCCTCGGCCGCTAACGGTATGGCCCACACACCCCACACACGCCAACACTGACCGCCGGCCAAAGGTGGGCACCCAGAGAGCCAGCGCCCCGGGGAGCCGGCCACAGGCACGCAGGCTGGCAGCCCAGGGATGGGCCTGACGACCGTGGCATCAGGCAGTCAGCATGTCCCAGAAGCGTCCCTGCCCTTTGTGGCCCTGCTCCCTCGACCCCCAGCAAAGCTCGCCTGGAGCCCACACAGCTCTGAGGCCTCTGGTCAGGTTGCAGTGACAAGGGATCACGCTCGCCGCGCCAGAGCCGAGTCCGGGGAACAGCCGACATACTGACCATCTGGACAGAAAGACAGGGAGGCTGGGCACTGGCTCCCCGTCAGCACTGCATGCTCTCACGCCAGACACACCAGACAGACAAACGCGGTCCACTCCGCAGCCCAGCCGGCTTGGAGGTAAACGGGGCGGCGGATGGGAGACCTGCTAATGCCGGGGTCTCGCTCCCAGCTAGCTCCTCAGTGCGCGTTTGGGAGCTCCTGCAACGGAAGGTGAGAGAGAGATGCTCCCCAGAGGAGCTCACAGACGCCAGGACCCACCCCACCCCCCACACCATGGGCCAGGGCCCCCCCAGCAGCTTGGGGGGCTTGAAGTTATTACAGTAAGTTATAACATCTTTATTGCAATGTAAGTCACGTACTGTAACATTTGCCCACTTAAAATGTTTATAGGTTGAGTGGTTTAGTATGTTCACAGAGTTGTGCGACCCTTACCACACCTTGGTACATTTTCATCACCCAAAAGGAAACCCTGTACCCACTGGCAGTTACTCCCCACCCCCCCAAATGAGTTTTTAATTCACGCAAGTTCAGCAGCACGATTGGCAGACTGAACAGATCATATGACGCAGGCATGTGTGCAGCTTTTAAGTGCACGAAGATGTTATTAACAAATGCAAACTCATGTAAAACAGACTCCTGATTAACCAACCACAGCTTCCTCTCCTTGGAACAGTAAATGAATGCAAAAAGGCAACGCACTAGCACAGAGGGCGTTCAAATTTTTGACATTTTGTAAAAATAAGGCCTGCTTCTCCCTTCGAGACGGTGGCCAAACAGCATCCTTCCAGGACGGTGGTGACGGCAGAGAGCACGAGAATGAACACAGAGCAGCATGCGGGCAGGCAAGTGCCCCGGGAACATGTGGAAGGAGGGTCTAACCTGGCCCAGCTCAGGAAGCTAAGCCACGACATCACAGGGCTTCCCCCAGAAGCCTCCCTCGGGCCGGAAGGACCTTCACAGCGCCAGCCAGGCCTGTGCAGCTGGCCTGACTCACGGTGCACTAGCATGTCACACCTGTCCCCATGCAGCGACACACTAGAAGCCACTCCCATGGTCACATCCAGGGGCACTCAGAAGCCAATGGGTGCCCCAGGTGGGCGACAGATGTAAAGAGTTCAATTTAAGACCCGCGTTCGTATAAACATGAACTAACAACTGAGAATCTGTAGAAAACGCCAACATGAAGAGGGAGAAACACCAAGCTCCACAAGCAGACTGCTAACAGAAGAGAGCTTGGCAAGCCCCATCATAACCTCAAAATATTAGAAAGATGTCGATTCATAGAAATGTATGAATAGGCTGTAATTAAAAAGACACAGTCCGGGGATTCCTTGGTGGCACAGCAGTTAAGAATCCGCCTGCCAATGCAGGGGACACGGGTTCGAGCCCTGGTCCAGGAAGATCCCACATGCAGTGGAGCAACTAAGCCCATGTGCCACAATTACCGAGCCTGTGCACTAGAGCCCGCAAGCCACAACTACTGAGCCCGTGCACCATGACTACTGAAGCCCGTGCGCCTAGAGCCCGTGCTCCGTAACAAGAGAAGCTACCGCAGTGAGAAGCCCACGCACCGCAACGAAGAATAGCCCCCGCTCGCCGCAAACAGAGAAAGTCCAAGTGTAGCAACGAAGACCCAACGCAGCCAAAAATAAGTAAATAAATTTATAAATAAATAAATAAAAATAAAAAGAGAGCTAGGAGTTGGAGGAAGGGACTCTCCCAGAATGCAGCCCCAAAGGAGAAGGGCAGCTGCCAGGTGACAAACCACAGAGGGAGGCTCACAGCTGACATGGGCAGGCCTCTCCCTCCAGACAGGGAGCAGACTTTTAGGCAAGAAGGATTACTAGAAATAAAGAGGGCATGTGATAAGAACATACGAACACCACAGGAAGAAATAACAGCCCTACAGTGTGGAAATTAATAAGGGCAACTCGCTTAAAACGGAGGCAGGAATCCCTGAAAGGGGCGCTCCCACACCAGGCCCTCCTTCCCAGCTTGCTTCGCGTTTCTGGGCAGGAAGAAGCTGGTGCGCTGCCCTGGGAAGAGGAAGGAAGATTTTCTCCCGGCCCAGCAACAGCCCAGCCAATGAGAAACCGCCACCACCCTCAACTCTCACTTTCCTTCAATGGAGACTGGAAAACCTTCAAAGCAGTCCCGCCCAACTTCCTCCTTCCCCCGCCCCCCCCCACCCATAAAATAAGGCTCCTCTCCATTGTTGCAGGACTTGCCTGTGGTTTGCCATAGCTTGGGGGTCCCGAACTGCAATTCCCCTGCCTCTCCCGAGTAAACTCATGTTGCTGGTAACATAACTGGCTGTTGTATTTGAAGGTGGGCAACAGTATGTACTTAATAGCTTACCTTCAAAACATACAAAGTAAAACTTGACAGAACTAACAGGAAAGGGACAATGCTACCTGACAGAATTCCGAAGACTAAAATGGTGCAGGGATGAGGGCCTTAGCACAAAAGGCGCTGCTGCAGGAAAGATCTGCTGAGGGCCACTGGGAGCAGCAGGCAAGGCTTCAGGGAGAAGCAGGGTATTGCACAGCCACTAAGTTCCTCCCTGCAATCTTGCAGTAACATGTGCACATTAACATCCCCCCTCCCCGGGGAGGTGGACTCAGTTTCCCTCCCGTTTCTGAGTGCGGCTGGACTCAGTGAGTTGCTTCTAAGGGACAGAGGATGGAAAAGAAACACGTGAGACATTTTGTGGAGGACCCTGGCAGTGTTCTAGGCCAACATCACCAGAGCCAAGTCACATGACCTGAGGTAGCCCTGTTATGGGGCAAAGAGAAGGGCGCCACGTCTTTGTGGGATCTCCCCCCAGAATCCACAGCAAACTCAAACTGAGGAACCTTCTATAAAACACCCACCCAGGACTCTTCCCGTGTGTCCAGGTTGGGAGAAACTGTCACAGATGGGAGGAGACTATGGAAGGTGAGGCTACATGCATCCCGGGGGCCCTGACTGGACCCTGAAGCAGAGAGGGCATGAGTGGGCAGACCGGGACAGGGAGCCAGGTGTGCAGCGTCGTCAGCAGCCCTGTGCCACGTGCCACACCTTCTCAGCATGGATCACTGTGCCAAGGTTACGGACCATGTGTGTGTTACCGGGAAAGCTGGGAACCGGAATGCTCAGGACGCTGTATCTGCAACTCTGCTGTAAGTCTGCAGGTCTGACACCATTTTAAATAAAAACTTTAAAAAAATCCACAGAACTAAAAGGAGAAATAGCTATCTGTAACACAACATGGTAAATCAACTATACTTCGACAACAACAACAACAACAAAAAAAACAAAAAAAGAAATAGCTATCTCAAAACTTGGACGTTACAGCTAGACCAAAGCTTAGAGAAATGTACATCTTAAATGCAAATATTAGAAAAAGAAAGCCTGAAAAACTGATGAAGTTTCCAACTTAAGAAGCCAAAAAAGAATAATGAACTACACAGAAGATGTGGAAGAAAGAGAATAATAAAGAACAGAACCCAATCAAATAGCAAACACACAGCAGATCAACAAAGCCAAATGCACTCTTTGAAAAGATTAACACAATTGCTAAACTGATAAATTCCTAGCAAGATCAATCAAGAGAAAAAGGGATAAAGCATAAATTACTAATGTCAGGAATAAAAGGAGAACATCACTAAAAATCCAGGAAACACATTAAAAGCATAAGAGAATATTATGAAAGACTATGGCAACAAATCTGAATTTGAATTACTGAAACAGATATTAAATTGAAAAGCACATCTTACCAAAACTGACAAGAAGAAATAGAAAACCTAAGTGGGCCCAGTAAAATCCTATTTAAAATTGTCCTGTTAAAGAAATGTATCTGTAATTAAAATCTCCTTACAAGGAAAACTCAAAGCCCAGATGGCTTCGCTAGTAAATTCTTCCACACATTTAAAGAAGAAACAGGTAAATCACACACAGCTCTTAAGAGAACAAAAAAAAGAACAAGGTGTCAAGACCCAATGAGATTTATTCCAGAAATGTGGGGTGAGCTTCCCATTCACAAAATCAATCGGCGTAATCAATTACAATAACAAAATTAACAGAAAAAATATATCATCATTTCAATAATACAAAGAAGCATGTGACAAAATGCTAACATCATTCTCAATAACAGAGAAATACTGACCACTTCCCATCACTGTCAGGAATCAGACAAGAACACCCAATCCCACCATTCTATTCAGCACCTCCCTGGAGAGTGTAGCAACACACAGCAATAAAAGTGTAACAAAGCCCTGAAAATAAATGATGACCATAAAGACGGGAAAGGAAGAAGCAATAATGTCTAGTCCCAGACCACATGTGTGTTAATGAAGGAGAGAATTTATAAACTATTAGATTTCATAAGTAAACAAAACAATTCTCCACAAATTGATCTATAGATTCAATGCAAATCCCAATCAAAAAACCGGCAGGTTTCCCTGTGGAAACCAACAAGCTGATTCTAACATTTATTTTGAAACGCAAAGGAGCTAGAATGAACGAGCTAGAACAACAAAGCTGGAGAACTCACACCACCACGTTATCACTGGAATGCCCAGCGATCAGGACGATGTAGCACTAGCTCAGGACAGACAGACCAACCGACAGCAGTTACAGAGTGTGTCTGTGGTGTCTTACCAGAGTCTGGAATCGACTCCTCCGTCTACGGCCACTTTATTTATGGCAAATGGACCAATGCAATTGACTAGGAAAGAATGGTCTCTTTGATAAATGGTGTTGTAACTGGATGTCCACAGTGAAAAATGCGAACCTCAAGGGAGCGGATCAAGATGGTGGAGAAGTAGGACGCAGAGCTCACCTCCCACAGATACATCAAAAATACATCTACAGGGGCTTCCCTGGCGGTCCAGTGGTTAAGACTCTGCGCTTCCACGGCAGGGGGCGCGGGTTCCATCCCTGGTCAGGGAACTGAGATCCCACATGCTGCGAGGTGCGGCAAAAAATTTTTTAAAATAAAAAATACATCTACCTGTGGAACTCTCACAGAACATCTACTGAATGCTGGCAAAAGACCTCAGACCTCCAAAAGGGCAAGAAAATCTCCACGTAACTGGGTAGGACAAAAAAAAAAGGGAAAAAAGAAAGAGAGAAGGGAATCAGGACAGGACCTCTGCCCTGGGAGGGAGCTGTGAAAGAGGAAAGCTTTCCACACATGGGAAGTCCCCTCACTGGTGGGGAGATCTGTCAGGACAGAGGGGAGCGCAGAGCAGAGAGAGACCTGCACAGAGGATCGGTGCCGACAGGCTCTCCACAGTCTGAGACGCCCGTCCACGGGGACCGGTGAGGGCTGGGTGCTGAGGCTTGGGCTTTGGAGGTCAGACCCTGGGGAGAGGACCGGGCTTGGCTGCACGAAGACAGCCTGAGGGGGCTGGGGTGTGGTGCGCCACAAATGAGGGAGTCCAGAGAGGCAGGGCACCACTGTTGGGGGGCACACAAGGAGAGGAACAGGCCCACCATAGGAGCTTCTTTGTCCATGCTCTCACGCGGCAGGGCACCGCCTGCAAGAGCTCTAGGGGCAGGCGCTAGTCGCTGCTGCCATCTCAGACCTCAGAGGCAGTGCGGGCCAGCGCTGCCGAGGGTCCTGTGAGCAGGTGCAGGTCACTGCCCCCACCTTCCCGGAGCATGGGCAGCCCACCACTGCCAAGGGTCCCTCGACCCGGCGCCAACCACTGCCCCGTCTCCCCGGAGTACGTGCAGCCAGCTGCCTCCACCAGGGACCCATGACCAGAAGCCAACCGCTGCCCCGCCCCCCCGGGAGCGTGCGCGTGGGCCATGCACCTGCACGCCCCTCTCAAGGGGATAAAGGCCGGCACATGCTGAAGGAGACAGCAAGTGTCCAAAGCAAGAACAGCCCTCACGCCAAAAACATATGAAACCCACACAAGCTACACAGAGATGTGCCGGCATATACAGAGCCCTCCGGGACGACAGTAGAGATTTGTTTCTCCTGAACTCACAGAGTAAGGGAAACATAAACAAAATGAAGAGGCAAAAAAAAAAAAAAAAAAAAAAATGAAGAGGCAGAGGAAGCACTCTCACTTAAAAGACCAAGAGAACTCCCCTGAAAGAACAGTGAAACCTCTTCAGTCTAACAGACACCAGGTTCAAAAAGTCAGTAATGAAAATACTGAAAGAATTAAGAAAGACTATTGACAGAAATGCAGATTACTGTAAAAAGGAACTAGAACTAGAAAGAGGAGCAAAGAAAAATTAGAAAATTCATTTGCTGAGACAAAAGCTGAGCTAAAGGCAGAAAAGCAGAATGAATAATGCAGAAGAAAGAATAAGTGACCTGGAGGACAGAATAGTGGAAATTACCCAATCAAATCAGCAGACAGAAAGCCAAATGAAAAGAATGAAAGCAATATAAGAGACATATGGGATAATATAAAGCAAGCCAATGTACACATAATAGGGATTCCAGAAGGAGAAGAAAGAGAAAAGGGGACCGAGAATGTGTTTGAAGAAATTATGGCTGAGAAATTCCCAAACCTAAAGCAGGAAACAGACATCCAGATACAGGAAGTATAGAGGGTCCCAAACAAGATGAACCCAGACAGAC
The DNA here is from genome assembly GCF_039906515.1 of Pseudorca crassidens. Taxonomy (NCBI): domain Eukaryota; kingdom Metazoa; phylum Chordata; class Mammalia; order Artiodactyla; family Delphinidae; genus Pseudorca; species Pseudorca crassidens. Next base: position 1,310,746 of record NC_090296.1, on the reverse strand, counting down.
CTACACCAAGAAATACTGTAATGAAAATGACAAATGTAGAGATAAAGAGAGGATTCTAAAGGCAGCAAGAGAAAAACGGAGTTAATTACAAGGGAACTCCCACAAGGCGATCAGCTGATTTCTCTGCAGAAGCACTGCAGGCCAGAAGCGAGTGGCAAAATACACTCAAAGTCTTGAAAGAGAAAACCCTGCAACCGACTGTAGGACACTCTACCCAGCAAGACTATCAGGTAGAATAGGAGAAAAAAAGAACTTCTCAGACAAGCAAAAACGAAAAGAATACAGCAATACTAAACCTCTCCTGAAAGAAATACTGAAAGGTCATCTCTAAATAGAAAAGCAGCAAGAAGATATAGGAAGGAGGAAATCACAATCGGACAGTAAATCACTTAAATTATCCAGTTAACAGATCAAAAAGAAAAAAAAACCTATATGTGAAAGCAATGATAAACACAAGGAACAACAAAAGGATAAACATGAAGATGTAAAGAGGGACAACAAAATCATAAAATGTGGGGAAGGACAGTAAGAAAATGCAGATTCTTTTTCTTTTTCTTTTTTTTCAGAATGTGTTTAAGCCTATATGACTATCAGTCTAAAGCAAGCAGATATAAGAAGGCGTTGACACACTTGAAAAACAGGGCAACCGCAAATCAAAAATATACAACAGATTTACCAAAACCGAAAAGAACACAAGCATGAAAGGAAATCATCAAACCACAAAAAGAAAAACAAAAAGAAAGGAACAAAGAAGAAACAAAGAATCAACTGCAAAACAAGGTCTGAAATGGCAATAAATATATATGTATCAATAATTACCTTAAATGTCAATAGACTGAATGCTCCAATCAAAAGACACAGAGTGGCAGACTGGAGTTTAAAAAAACAAGAGCCAGGCTTCCTTGGTGGTGGATCAGTGGTTAGGAATCCGCCTGCCAATGCCTGGGACACGGGTTCGAGACCTGGTCCGGGAAGATCGCACATGCCGCAGAGCAACTAAGCCCGTGAGCCACAACTACTGAGCCCATGTGCCACAACTACTGAAGCCCACGCGCCTAGAGCCTGTGCTCCACAGCAAGAAAAGCCACCGAAATGAGAAACTCACACACCGCAACAAAGAGTAGCCCCCGCTCACCACAACTAGAGAAAGCCCACGCACAGCAACAAAGACCCAACACAGCCAAAAATAAATAAATATTTTTTTTTTTAAAAAAAGAGCCTATAACACGCTGCCTACAGGAGACCCACTTTAGGGCAAAGGACACACACATATTGGAAGTGAGGGAATGGAAAAAGACATTGCGTGCAAACTGAAATGACAAAAAAGTGGGAGTCACACTATTCGTACCAGACAAAATAGACTTTAAAACAAAGGCCATGAGGAAAGATAAAGGACACTATATAATGATAAAAGGATCCATACAAGAAAAGGATTTTACACTCATCAACATATATGCACCTAATATAGGAGCACCAAATACATAAAACAAATACTAACAGATAAAGGCAGACCAAGATAGGAATACAGTAACAGTAGAAGACTTTAACATCCCACTCATTCAATGGACAGATCTTCCAGACAGAATCAATAAGGCAACAGAGGTCCTAAATAATACAACAGTTAGACTTAATTGATACTTTCAGGACATTACATCCAATAAAAAACCACCAGAATACACATTCTTTTCAAACGTACATGGAACACTCTCTAGGACTGACCACATACTAGGGCACAAAACTAACCTCAACAAATTTAAAACTACAGGAATTATTTCAAGCATCTTCTCTGACCAAAATGCCAATGAAACTAGACATCAACCACAGGAAAGAAATGAGAAAAAAAAAGAAGACTACATGAAGACTAAATAACATGCTACAAATACCTTAAGACAGACAACAATGAAAGCACAACCATACAAAATCTATGGGATACAGCATGAGCAATTCTTAGAGGGAAGTTCATAGCAATACAGGCCTTCAAAAAACAGGAAAAATCTCAAGTAAACAACCTAACCTACCACCTAAAAGAATTAGAAAAAGAAGAACAAACAAAACCTAAAGTCAGCAGAAGGAAGGAAATAATAAAGATCATGGAGGAAATAAATGAGATAGAGATTTTAAAAAATAGGGAAAAAAATCAGTAAAACCAAGAGCTGGTTCTTTGAAAGGGTAAACACAATTGGCAAACCTCTGGCCAGGCTCACCAAGAAGAAAAGAGAACCCAGATAAACATAATAAGAAATGAAAAAGGAGAAATCTCACCTGACACCGCAGAAATACAAAAAAAAAAAAAAAATAAGAGAATACTATGAACAACTATACAGCAACAAATTTGACAACCTAGAAGAAATGAACAACTTTCTAGAAACATACTGCCCACCAAAACTGAATCAAGAAGAAATAGATGATTTGAACAGACCAATCACTAGAAGTGAAATAGAATCTGTTAAAAAAACAAAACAAAACAAAAACCTCCCTACAAACAAAAGTCCAGGACCAGATGGCTTCACAAGCAAATTCTACCAAACATACAAAGATGAATTTATACCAATCCTTCTCAAACTCTTCCAAAAGAATAAAGAGGAGGGAACACTCCCAAAGACATTCTATGAAGCCACCATCACCTTGATACCAAAACCAGACACAGACACCACCAAAAAAGAAAGTGACAGGCCAATATCTCTGATGAACACAGATGCAAAAATTCTCAACAAAATATTAGCAAACCGAATCCAATAACACATAAAAAAGATCATACAGGGCTTCCCTGGTGGCGCAGTGATTGAGAGTCCGCCTGCCGATGCAGGGGACACGGGTTCATGCCCCGGTCCGGGAAGATACCACATGCCGCGGAGCGGCTGGGCCCGTGAGCCATGGCCGCTGAGCCTGCGCATCCGGAGCCTGTGCTCTGCAACGGGAGAGGCCACAACAGTGAGAGGCCCGCGTACCACAAAAAAAATAAAAATAAAAAAAATAAAAAAGATCATACACCACGACCAAGTGGGATTTATCCCAAGTTCACAAGGATGGTTCAACATTCGCAAGTCAATCAATGTAATACACCACATTAACAAAAGAAAAGTCCAAAACCACATGGTCATCTCAAATGATGCAGAAAAAGCATTTGACATGATTCAACATCCATTTATGATCAAAACTCTTATCCAAGTGGGAATAGAGGGAACATATCTCAACATAATAAAAGCCACTTATGACAAACCCACAGCCAATATAATACTCAACAGTGAAAAGCTAAAAGCCTTCCTGCTAAAATCTCAAACAAGACAAGGATGCCCACTCTCACCACTTCTATTCAACGTAGTATTGGAAGTCCTAGCCAGAGCAATCAGACAAGAAAAAGAAATAAAACGTATCTAAATTGGAAGGGAAGACGTAAAATTGTCACTACATGCAGATGACAGGATACTATATATAGAAAACCCTGAGGACTCCACACAAAAACTACTAGACCTAATAAATGAATTCAGCAAAGTAGCACGATACAAGACCAACATTCAAAAATTGGCTGCATTTCTTTACACCAACAATGAAATATCAGAAAGGGAATGTAAAAAAAAAATACCTTTTGAAATAACACCAAAAAATATATATATATACATATACACCTAGGAATAAACCTGATCAAGGAGGTAAAAGACTTATATGCTGAGAACTATAAAGCATTAATAAAGGAAATTAAAGAGGATTCAAAGAAATGGAAAGACATCCCATGCTGTTGGACTGGAAGAATCAATAGTGTTGAAAGGGCAGCACTATCCAAAGCAATCTACAGATTCAATGTGATCCCTATCAAAATACCCAGGACGCTTTTCACAGAACAGGAACAGATAACCCAAAAATTTATATGGAACCGTAAAAGACCCAGAATTGCCAAAGCAATCCTGAGGAAAAAAAACACAGCAGGAGGCATAACTCGCCCAGACTTCAGACAATACTGCGAAGCTACAGTAATCAAAATGGTGTGGTACTGGTACAAAAACAGACTTACAGATCAATGGAACACAATAGAGAGCCCAGAAATAAACCCATACACCTACAGTCAATTAATCTTCGACAAAGGAGGCAAGAAAATAAAATGGGAAAAAGATAATCTCTTCAGCAAGTGGTGCTGGGAAAGTTGGACAGATGCATGTAAATCAATGAAGTTAGAACACACACTCACACCATACACAAAAATAAACTCAAAATAGCTTAAAGACTTAAACATAAGACATGACACCATAGGGACTTCCCTGGTGGCGCAGTGGATAAGACTCCATGCTCCCAATGCAGGGGGCCTGGGTTTGATTCCTAGTCAGGGAACTAGATGCCACATGCATGCCACAACTAAGAGTTTGCATGCCACAGCTAAGGAGCCTGCATGCTGCAACCAAGGAGCTGGTGAGACGCAACTAAGGAGCCTGAGAGCTGCAACTAAGGAGCCTGCCTGCCACAACTAAGACCCGGCACAACCAAATAAATAAATAAATAAAGGACATGACACCGTAAAACTCCTAGAAGAGATCACAGTCAAAACATTCTCTGACATAAATTGTACCACTATTTTCTTAGGTCAGTCTCCCAAGGCAACAGAAATAAAAACAAAAATAAACAAATGGGACCTAATCAAACTTACAAGCTTTTGCACAGCAAAGGAAACCAGTGATAAAGAATCTGCCTTCCAATGCAGGGGACTCGGGTAGATCCCTGGTCAGAGAATTAACATCCCACGTGCTGCTGGGCAACTAAGCCCTCACACCACAACTACTGAACTCGTGCACCTCAACGAGAGAGCCCATGCGCCGCAAACTACAGAGTCCACATGCTGCAACTAGAGAGAAGTCCAGCGCTGCAACGAAGAGCCCAAGCGCCACAAAGAAAGATCCTGCACACCTCAACAAAGATCCTGCGTGCCACAACTAAGACCCAATGCAGCCAAAAAAATAAAATAAATGTTAAAAATAAAGAATGTAAAAACGTATTAAAAAGAAAAAAAAAGAACACACACGGCAGCCAAAATTGGAGATGCCAAACGTCCATGGATAGGAAAAGCAGATAAATAAGTTGTGGTATATTCACAAATGAAATCCTACGTGGCAATAAACAAACTGCTGAAATACACACACCAAAAGGACATTCTCTGTGATTCTAATTGTCTGAAGCAGAAAACCAAGTAAAACTAATCGACAGTGGGGAGCTTCCTGGGGTACAAGAAACATGCTCAACCATGATCTGAGCCCAGGCCTTAAGTCATACACATTAATCAAGCAGTTCACTTAAGGCTGGTATATTTTACGCACTTTACTATACATACGTTATATGAAGAAAAACAGACAAACAAAAAGAACAGAATAAAAAGTTTCCCTGAGAAATGCCTCCCATGTGAAAGGGTTCATCAAGTCAGTGACCAATGCTCCAGCCTAGAAGCATTTCAGAACTTCCAAGATAGACAGAAAACCCCAAAAGGGCCAAATTAAGCAAGAAAAAGAGAGTGAGACGGACACTCAGATTGGACCAAATCGCCTCGCTGGCACCCAGGATGCCCTTTCCACGCTAAGTGGGGCGCCCGCTCCAGCCCCGCCCAGGCACCCGGAGGGAAGAGTCCAGGGCTTCTCTCTCACTGAGCTGCACCTCAGTTGGGACCTGAGCACGTTCCCAATAAACCAGAGACGGCCCTAGAGAGGGACCTGCGCGGGCACCACACCTCCAGGGAGGGAGGGGGGCCAGGAGGCGCAGACCCCCGCGTGAATGGAATCACAGTCCAAGCCGTCTGTTCCTCTCCCAACTCTCTTGTTTTCTAAGAAAGGCACCCAAAACCTAACACAAAGAGTAACAGCTGAAGTTAAATCCATAGATTTCAACCCAATCCAACAGACTGGGGGTGGGTGGTGGGAAGTGAAAAGACAGGAGTCTTCCCCGGGGGAGGACAACAGGTCAGCTCCGGTCCGGTCCGGAGAAAAGAGGCACCTTGTGGAGAGACGGCACCCCTCGGTCCCTGCAGCCCCCACCCAGACAGAGATAGGACGATAACACCGGGGAAGGCAGCTGAAGACAGGAGGGTACACCTACCACGGTGGGCGGAGGGAGGGCCAGCCCCTCCTCAGGGGCCAGGCCGCTGGCCGCTGACCCCAGGCAGGAGCCCCAGGAAAGGTGTGAGGAGGACGACAGAGTAGGCTGCCCCCCAGGCTCTGGGCCTCCCCGAACAGCTGAGTGGGCTCCACCTCGGCCTCAGACCTCAGCGAGCCCGTTCCGAGGAGTCCGCGAGTTCTGCTTTGATTTTGTACTTAAACCAAGGGCTATCTGAAGTTTTTTTTAATTAGGTGGGTTATTTCTCTTCCTTTATTGCTAGTTTCCAGTTTCACTTCCATGAATACGTCTGCATGAATGCTGCTCTTTACAACTACAACTGATTTGAGTCCGATGTACCACCTACTCTAGGTTTTTGGAAATATATACGTTCTTTTTTTTTTTCCTTATAAATTTATTTATTTATTTATTTTTGGCTGTGTTAGGTCTTTGGTGCTGCGTGCAGGCTTTCTCTAGTTGCGGCGAGCAGGGGCTGCTCTTCGTTGTGGTGCGCAGGCTTCTCATTGCGGTGGCATCTCTTGTTGCCGGGCACAGGCTCTAGGCGCGTGGGTTTCAGTAGTTGTGGCACATGGGCTCAGCAGTTGTGGCTCGCAGGCTCTAGAGCTCAGGCTCAGCAGCTGTGGTGCATGGGCTTAGCTGCTCTGCAGCATGTGGGATATTCCCAGACCAGAGCTCGAACCTGTGTCCCCTGCACTGGCAGGCGGACTCTCAACCACTGCGCCACCAGGGAAGCCCGGCAGGTGGATTCTTAACCACTGTGCCACCAGGGAAGTCTGGAAATAGATACACTCTCTATAGGGGATAAACTTCTTCATGTGCAGAAGATCTTCAAGTCAGCCACAGAGAAAAAGAAACATTATGTGACGGCACCAGCTAGGGGAAAGGGGTGGGAGTGGGCCAGCACAAGTGGGGCTGAAGGCCAGGGCACTACTCTAGCAACGGGGACTCAAGCTACCAGCCAGGAATAATTGTGAATTTGTGTTCACTACGGAGCTCCCTGGTGGCCTAGTGGTTACGATTCCGGGATTTCACCACCGTGGCCTGGGTTCAGTCCCTGGTTTAGGAACTGAGACCCTGCAAGCTGCACAGCACGGCCTAAATAAATAAATAAGTTTGTATGCGCTAAACTTCTATACACATAGTCTTAAAACAGGCAAAACAAAAGACCAACAAAACTATGGGTAGAAATGGACAAACCCACAATCATCATGGAGATCTTAATATGCCCTTTCAGTGACAGACAGACAAGCAGAACCAAACTCAGTGAGCACTGGGAGGAAATCTGACCCAAGTGACATGTACAGAACACCCCACTTTTTGCAGAAAAATATTTTCAGGTGCCCAAACTGATTGTAATTGACCATATGTTGGGCCCTAACGCAAGCGTCAAATCATTTCAAAAGACTGAAACCCAACAGAGTATGAGCTCTAAACACAGAAGAGTCAAGCTGGGAGAGCCAACGACACTAACAAACCCATGGGGTCAGAGGAGAAAGCTCAATGGGAAATTTACAACATTTTGACGCGAGTCATAATTGGAAGCCCACCACCTGCCCTCACGGTAGTCAGCCGACGTGGATGTCAGCCCTACTGGACGGAGGAGTTGCTGGCCGAGTCTATGCTGGCCACTCCCATCCACAGCAGCAACAGGAGGCGGGTCCTCGAGAGCCAAGGAGAAGGTGACCAGCATATAGGTAAGGATGCTGGAACTCACCAAGCACATCTTCCCAGCGTGCAAGTGAAGATCGCGGCGCTTAGGGACACGCCCAAGACGGAGGCACTCTTATGTGCCATAACCTTCCTGACAGCGTCCTCGCAGAGTGTCTGAGAGGTCCCAGCAGAAGGTGTCCCTGCCTGAGCTCACCACAGCCAACATCACACTTAATGGTGAGAGACTGAACACTTCTCCTGAAATCAGGAATAAGACACCTGGATTCACCGTGGTGCTGGAGGTTCTAGCCAGGGCTGTCAGGGAAGAAAATTAAAAGGTGTCTAGGGCTTCCCTGGTGGCGCAGCGGTTGAGAGTCCGCCTGCCGATGCAGGGGACACGGGTTCGTGCCCCGGTCTGGGAAGATCCCACATGCCGTGGAGCGGCTGGGCCCGTGAGCCATGGCCGCTGAGCCTGCGCGTCCGGAGCCTGTGCTCCGCAACGGGAGAGGCCACAGCAGCGAGAGGCCCGCGTACCGCAAAAAAATAAATAAATAAAAGTGTCTAGATTAGAAAGTATAGCAAAGCTATATCTATTTTCAGATGTCGTGATCTTATATACAGAAAATTCTCAGGAACCCGCTAAGAAACTATGATAATATGCGGGTTTTCAAGGGCTGCAGGACACAAGACCAACATACAAATACCTCTCACATTTCTATACACTGGCAACAAACGACCAAAAAGTGAAATTCAAAGAGCAATTCAATTTACAATAGTCAAAACGAATAAAATATTTAGGAATAAATTTCGCAAAGAAATGTACAACTTATACTCTGAAAACCATAAAAATTGTTGAAACAAATTATGGAAGACCTAAATCAATGGAAAGACATTCCCCGTTCAGGTCTCAGAAGACTTCATCTTGTTAAGACAGCAATACTCCCCGAATTGGTCTACAGAGTGAATGTAAATCCCTATCAGAATCCCAGCTGGCTGCTTTGCAGAAACTGACAAACTGAACCTAAAATCATATGTAAATTCAAGGGACTCAGAATAGTCAACAAAACAATGTTAAAAATGAAGAACAAATTGGGAGGACTCACACTTCCTGATTTCAGAACTTGCTACAAAGATGCAATAACCAAAACAGTGTGATACTAGCAAAAGGACAGACACAGGCCAATGGAACAGAGGTGAGAATCCAAACCCTCACGTTTACGGTCACTGGCTTTTGACAAGGGTGCCAACTGAATACAGTCTGTTCAGCAAATGATGCTGAGAAAGCTGGATATCCACATGCAACAGAGTGAAGTAGGGCCCTTACCTTACACTAGACACAAAAACTAAGAGGGGATCAAAACCTCAACCTAAGAGCTAAAACCACAACACTCAGAAGGAAACATAAGCATAAATCTTTGCGATTTGGATTGAATCAGGCAACCTTTCTTACGACACAAAAAGCACAGGCAACAAAGGAGTAAATAAACCGCACATCATCAAAATCGAAAACCTTTGTGCTTCAAAGCATACCACCAAGAGAGTGAAGAAACCCACAGAACGGGTGAAAATTTTCTGCACGTCATATAACTGATAAGAGAGACTTGTATCTAAAACACATAAAGAATTTTTACGATTCAATAAGAAGACAAATAACCCAATTAAAAACAGGCCAAGGTTTGTTTTGTTGTTTTTTTAGCGGCACTTGGGCCTCTCACTGCTGTGGCCTCTCCCGTTGCGGGGCACAGGCTCCGGACGCGCAGGCTCAGTGGCCATGGCTCATGGGCCCAGCCGCTCCGTGGCATGTGGGATCCTCCCGGACCGGGGCACGAACCCGCGTCCCCTGCATCGGCAGGCGGACTCGCAACCACTGCGCCACCAGGGAAGCCCCCAGGCCAAGGTTTGAACAGACATTTCTCCAATCTGTTGTGGACTGGGATGGTTACAAAATACAACAAAAGTGGCACCACACATCAAACTGCTATAAATTTGTTTTTCCTGTGCTTATCGCGACTGAAACTGTAACAGGTGTGGGCCCGTTAGGGTCCAGAGACCTCAGAGTAGCCCTGGCAGAGAGCCCCTACAGGAGGCCCAGGGCACTGCAGGGCACCCAGGCAGGGTCCTGACGACCCGGGGAGGGGACTCCGCCAACAAGTCCTCCCAGAAGTGGGGCCTGCACTGGCTTGGTGACAAGGATGCGGGGGGTCACGGCAGGCTGTCACTCTTATCCTTCGTCCCACGTCCCTGTCCCGCCTCAGGAGCCCACCCTCTTCCAGCAGCACCCACGGCGGGAAATACCGTTCTGCAGGGTCTGTGCTCTTGACTCCTTTCCCAGGTTCACGTGGAAGCCGCCGCCCAGGGTCGGGGTTTTGCCAGCACCTGGAGACACAAATCAGACTCATGAGCCGACACTGGGCAGAGATCTGTGTCAACAGCCCTTTCGTGCATCAGTGTCTCTGGAGCAAGACTCAGAGCAGCAGGCAGCAGCGAGCATCTCACCGCACCACTCACACCTCTGCCCTGCTGACAGGGTCGTGGCCTTGACCTGGAGCCGAGGGCGTGGACCATGCCCATCTGCATTCTCTAACCATGTCCCAGAAGAGACTGTCACACAGCTCTCCCAACTTCGGCCCAGGCCTGGCCCGGCCCAGCCCAGCCCCTCACCTTGGCCCTCTGCAGGCCGTGGGCCAGCCAATTCACATTTATTATCGCATCCATCTCCCGGGGGGCGGGGGGGGAGGGCAGGAGCCAGTCTGCAGGAGACGCTCGCACCTCTACCCATCTGTGTGCTGCCCGCCCACAGAGCAGCAACCTAGGAAGCCCTGGAACCCAACGCGTAGCTATAGCTGCACCTACGGGCGCTCTGTTCTGAACCTCCCACCAACGGCAAGCCCCCCCAGGACGTCTCACATGCTCCACTCTGCAAGGCTTCAGGGTGGGGACTTCTGCCCTGATACCCTGTGAAGACAGCCAGGTGGACATCCAGATTGTTCACCAGACTTACAAACCCCAGCGCTGAAGCGCGATCTTCAAACGAGCGCCACGCCTAAGTGAGGGGCGCAGGCGGCCAGGCACAGGCGGGGGAGCGGGGAAGCGCTGCGCATCCCACAGGCCAGTGTGTCTGTTACGAAGTACAGAGCAAAGGATTAGAGGCTCCCGAAGTTAGGGAACACGACCCCACACTGTTAGCCACGTGGGGGAGGTAAGGGTGCAGGGCCTGCTGGAGGATGAAATGGAAACTCAGAAGTGACAGGGATCTGGGAAGCCAGATCACTGAAGTCTGAGAATAGGCCCCTGAGGAGAACACGTGGCCCACCTCCTGGGGCCAGCAGGGACCTCTGGGTCATCCATAGGCCGGCTACCAGCACAGACAGCGGAGAACAAGTCGGCCTTCGGCTTCTCTGTGACTGCAACCAAATCCCAAACCAGCACTAACAAGATTCTTTAAAGATCTCAGCAAAACGATTCTAAAGGTCAGCTGGGAAAGAAAGAAATCAGATGGGCTAAGAAAACTTTGAAACGAGCAACAAGTAGGCCTGGCTGGGCAGTTAGTGGGCTACGAGCAGCTGGAAGCAGCCGGGAGCATAGCAGGCGGCTGGCTGGCTGGTGGCCCCAGCACCCAGCGTCCCCGCCTCAGCAGCTTCCCTGGGGCTGAGGCCCAGGACTGGGCAGTGTCCCCCACCAACTCCTGTGGTCCGATGGTGGGGTCTAGGCGCCGGCCCCAGTGGGTACTGGCAGGGAGCCCATGGCTCTCTCACAGTAGGATGTGGAGCCTGGGGACAGGTGGCGGTGCCTGGGGAAGGTTTTGCTGTCACCCTGGGTGTGTTGGCTTTCTATCACTGCCCTGACAAGTTACCACAAACTTAGTGTCTTCAAGAAGCTGGCCATAGAGGGCAGGGAGGGAGAGGGCCAGGCAGGGCACACTGGGGGCCTGGAGAGGGCCAGGAGCAGTGCAGGGCCCAGGGGAGACCTGTCCACCCGGCCCAGAAATGAGGAGCCTCCAACACTCCAGTGTTACCTCTGACTCTGCAGAAGCCCGACAGGGGCTCACCGGCCTGAGACTGGGGGTCTGCATCTTGTACCCCCCTGTTTTGTGGCAGCTTTTATACACTTCAGGATTGTTATATTTGTGATCTTTTGGACGTAGGAACCACTGAAGAAGGCCACAACCCCTCAGCCCCCTGATGAGGACGGCCACATTTTGACCTGTGTGCAGTGCTGCCCAACTTTTATTTGAGAAAAAGGAAAAAAAATCACCACATTGTTTCAGCGGAAATCAGCACATGTTTTAAGCAAACAATTACAATAATGTTGCATTAGAAAAAGAACAACGTAAGGGTATAAATCCCCTGAAGCCCCACCTTCCAGGCGCGAGGACCCTGGGGGGCCTTCCTCCCAGCCACCTCTCCCTGCTTAGACACAGATGGGAAGCGACCAGGGCAGGTCACCCGAAGATGCTGCTGAGTAAGAGCAGAGCCTCGTTCTGGGTGAGCGTTAAAGGCACTGCAAGACCTTGAGAGGTCACGCCCTCCCCTCACCCTCTCCCCTCACTCCCCCCCTGCACTCTCTGCAGGCGCTCCCCCCTGCACTTCCAGGACCTCTGTTTCCTGCTGCGGTGCTGTCCTTCCCTGTCTCTCCCCAACGCCCCAGTCACGCTTCCTGGGGCTGCTCCGGCCCCACCTGCTCTGGGAGCTGATGCTTCCTGCCCCCGTGCACACTCACACACGCTCACATATACACACACACCACCCTGGTGCTCTCCAAGGCCCTTGTACGTAGCCTCAGTCCTGCATGTGCTCCCAAGAGAAACGGGGACTAAGTCCTGGCAAGGAAGGTGCCTTACTAGGTCCGGCCAGCTGGGGGAAGGGAGGGGGCAGGTCAAAACCTGCTTGCCAAATGGATGCATATTCTTTTATTCAACAAATACTACCCACTGGGGATTTGGTTACAGTAGATAACATCTGGAAAGCAGTGGTGGAGCCTATGAAAAGTGCTTATTCAGCAAATCTCAAATAGCTAACACCACGGGGCTAGGGTCCCCTGAAGCGTGAAAGAAAGCTTGAGTACCACCTCTGACCAAAACCATCAATGCACGCTGTACTTGTCTTTCAGATGCCCTTCATATTATTCCCTCTACTTCTAAAAACATTTGGTATTTTCTATAACAAGATCCTGTAACAAACAAGATACAACCAGCTACATCTAACAAGTAGAAGTTGCAGTTCTTATCAGCACAGCTGGGCCAAGGCTGCCCCCTTGTGGACAGCAGGGGAGGGGCCGGAAATTCCACCCAGATGCACCTGTGCCCCTCCCAGCTGTGGCTGCAAAAGCAAGAAGGTGCAAAGGCCTGACCCCTGCAACTTGGTGGGGGAGCGGGGGGTGCTTCTCGGCCACTCTGAGCACTGAGGACAAAGCCAGCAACACCAACACCCCAAGACCACAAACAGAAAAGCAGCACAAAGCCCCGTCCTCCAGTTCACTCACAGATCCCCCCCACGTGGGTAAGCAAAACCTTTCCTAAGTCTGTATTCATTTTATTTAAAGTGAGGGGTTTCTGTCACTGCTGTGAAACTCCTTTTAAGGGGGGACAACTGCACGAGGTCCAGCTGGGCGGTTCCAGGACGGAAGAGAAATCCAGTGGCCCCTCGACCTAAGCTCGGACGTTGGCATAACTCCCCTAAGGCACCCGAAACACTCAGCAAGTCCACATTGAGCCCCGGGCATGGGGCCGTGGCTGGACACATACCTCTTGCGGTCGGTGAATCAACAGCTAAACAGTGGCGGCAGCCTAAACTTCTGTCAACCAGACACAGCTACTGAAGAGCCTGTCTCGTCACGATTAAGAGTCTGATTATGGAAACCACGCAGCATGCAGCATGGCAGGTGATAAAAGCAGCAAATGACATTTTAGGAACAACATTCCTCTCACGCAAGTGCCTCCAGGACAAAACTCGGCCATTTCCTGAGAGCAGGTCCCTTCCCGCAGGGACTCAGTGGGGCTCTGAGGGGCCACAAGATAGAAACAGAGATGCAGAACCTCTGAAACTCCAGGACCAGAGCTTGCCCAGGACACCTGGTAGGCTGTGCCCGAGAGAACCCTCTCCGGGCAGGGCACAAGCCAGGCAGAGGGCAGGTGGGTCTGCTGTTCTTTAGGACCCAGGGAGCTGCCCCAGCGAGCAAGAGAGGCTCCACCCCCACCAGAGCTGGGCACCAAACCTTCCTCATCGTTTTACGCATGGAAAGCACCTCATTACTCATAACCACGAGAACACTAGCACTTACAGACACCTTGACTTCAGGGACAAAGTTTGCAGCGATTAAAAGCTGTGGTCATGGAACCCATGGGGGTGCACCCCAGAAGAGGAAGGGAAGGACCCAGGGAAGCAGGAGCTCCCTCTGCCTCTGGGTTTCATCCTGGGGGAGCAGCAGGTACAGCTCCCAGGAGGGGCCCACGGGCTCACTGTGCACCATCAACTGCAGGGGACACCCAGGGGAAAGACCTGCTGTCCTCGAGACCTTCAGCACCGACACCAGGGACGGGATGCTGGCGTGGGCCTGTGCCAGGAAGCCCTACTCTGCCCCTGAGCTCCTTGACGCTCTGGTGAGCCCTTCCCCCATGACTCAGCAGGACCCTCCTCAGGCCTGCAGAGGCCCAGCTGCCCCAGCTCTGCCCACCACCTTGCCATCCTGCAGTCCTCACATCCATCCCTTCTCTCAGCCACGCCCATCCCCTCACCAGCTGCCCATCAACTGAAAGACACAGCCCAGGCGTCCCCAGCACCACCCTAGCTGCCACCACTCTGCGAGTCCAGCCTGGGACGCTGGACTCACACTTTGCCGATCCTCAAACATCTACCAGGGGACCCAGGGGGACTGGGATTCTTCGCCTCTGGACCCTGGGCCTGGGTCACAGTCAGAAACCCAGCTGGTGACAGGGCCGCTGGCCACAGGGCCCTGACGTCTAATTTACATATTCTCAAGTGAACTGAGGAGCTAACCACCCACCACTCCTTCTCAAAGAGTAAACAAGAACGCTTAAGAAAGACAGCGGCCCTGGGCCCTGCACAAGGGCACCCCAGAGAGAAGGCCCAGCTTCCAGGATGAGGCTGGAGCGAAGGAAGAGCTGGGGGGCCAGCTGGGCATACACTCCGCACCAGGCAGGCTGACAGCAGCCAGAGCCGACTACCAGGGCGGCTGCTGTTGTGATGGGGAAGGGAGGAGGCCAGGAGTCTGGGAGGGATCCACCCAGGGGAGGGAGGGGCTGCTGGAGGAGGCGGCGCCCCTCGCCCCTCCCTCTCCGCCCTCTACACAGGAGCTGAGAACCCACAACCCCTGCAGCGCTTCCCTCCAGAGAGTGAGCCCACCGGACAGAGCCAGCCCGGGTTCATACCACCTTTAAATCACACCACCAAAGGGCACCCAGCTCTGAGCCTGTGCTCACAGGCCGTGGGACCAACGTCACTGCCCACAGGTGGCAGCACATCTCTCACGTCCAGGACTCCTCTGCACCCAGCTTTGTCGTCTGCAGTGAGGACAGGCTGTCATCAGGTACAAGGGATGCACTCAGCACAGTGCCTCCCATGGGAAACCCTAAGTGTCAGCTACTATGATTATTCCTTCTTACTGTCGTTGTTACTCTCTTCCCAACAGGCATCAAAATCTTGGATGACTGAGGGGGCAGTTTGGCAACATGTGACAAAGCTGCAAACACAGTGCCAGGGAGACTCCGCCACAGCAGTCCCAGGAAGTTGCTCAGGAAGGACACAAAGACGAAAAAAAAACAAAGAACAACAAAAAAAAGAACACAAAGACGTGTGCCATGCAGAAAACAGGAGAAAAAAAGCAATGAAACCCCAAACCGGTTCTTTGGAAAGATCAAAAAAATTGATAAACTTCCAGCAGGAGAAATAAAGGGAAAAAGAGAGAAAGATGCAAAACACCAATATCTGAAAGGAAAATGAGACACCACTACAGACCCTGCGGACATCCAAAGAATAAGGGAATAGTACCAACAACTCTACGTGCATAAATTCAGCAACTTAGATCAAATGGACCAAATCCTCAAAACGACAAACTCACCCGACATGAAAGAGATACTCTAAAATATAAATAAAACCTACAACTATTAAAGAAACTGAACCTGTAATTAAAAACTTCTGAAAAAGAAACCTCCAGGCCCAGATAGCTACACCAGTAGATTCCACCAAACAGTCAAAGGAGAAATAACACCAATTCTACACAATCCTTCCAGAAAACGGAAGAGAAGGGAACATTTCCCAACTCATTCCAGGAGGCGCATTACCTTGATATCAAAACCAGACAAAGACATTACAAGAAAATTGCACACTAATATACCACATGAACATAAATGTAAGAATCCCCAACAAAATATGAACAAATCTAATTTAGCAACACATACAAAGAATAATACCCAGTGATCAATTGGGTTTACCCTAGGAATGCAAAGCACGTTGAACATTCAAAAACCAGCCACACTGACAGACCAAGGAAGAAAAACAAAACTCATCATCCACTCATGATAAAAACTTTCAGCGAACTAGGAGTGGAAAGAGAACTTCCTCAACTTTACTGATGAAGAACAGGTACCAAAAACCTATAGCTAACATCATATTGCGTGGGAGGAGAGTGAATGCTTCCCTCTAAGACTGGGAAGAAGGCAAGCATGTCTGCTCAAAAGCAAGAAACAGAAACAAAAGAAAGAAAACAGCCCCTATTTATAGATAATATGATTGTCTACATCAAGAATCCCAAGGAATCTATTTTTAAAAATACTCCTAGAACTAATAAGTTTAGCAAGCTCACAGGAAACAGGCCAATGGCAGAAATCAACCGTATTCCTATATGCCAGCCATGAACAACTGAAAACTGAATTTCTGAAAAATACTATTGACAACAGCTCTATTTGGGTCTCAGGTAAACATCTAAAATATGTACAGGAGCTATATGCTGAAAACTTCAAACGATGATGGAAGATCAAAGGAAACCTAATGAATGGAGAGACATCTGTGCTCATGGACTGGAAGACACAATATAGTAAAAATGTCAAATCTCTCCAAATTTATCAAGAGATTTAATGCAATTCCAGTCAAAGCCCCAGCAAGAATTTTTGTAAATATACACAAACTTATTCTAAAATTGAATGAAAAGGGAAGGGAACTACAATAACTAAAACAATTCTGAAAAGGAAGAGCAAAGCTGGAGGAATCACAACATCTGATTTCAAGACTTACTACCGGGGGCTTCCCTCGTGGCGCACTGGTTAAGAATCTGCCTGCCAATGCACGGGACACGGGTTCGAGCCCTGGTCTGGAAAGATCCCACATGCTGCGAAGCAACTAAGCCCATGTGCCACAACTACTGCTCCTGTGCTCTAGAGCCCACGATCCACAACTACTGAGTCCGCGTGCCTAGAGCCCATGCTCTGCAACAAGAGAAAAGTACAATCCATGAAAGAAAAAAAATCAATAAAGTGGACTGCATCAAATTTTAAAACTTTTAATCAAAATTTTAAACTTCTGCTCTGCAAATCACGTATCTAACAAAGGACTTGTAACTACAATATTTAAAGAATGCTCAAAACTCAACAGTAAGGAAACAAACAGCCTGAATATAAAATGAGCAAAAAGCTACTTGAACAGACATTTCAGCAAGGGGGATTAAGGGATGGCAAATAAGCACATTAAATGCTGTTTAACATCACTATGCATTAGGGAAATGCATCAACACGGAGATGAGGCACCACAACACACTAAAAACACACCCAAAATATATATAAATACTGAGACAACACCAAGTTCTGGTGAAGCAATTAGTGAGAATGCAAAACGGTGCCAGCCACATTGAAAATCCATTTGGTGGTTTGTTATAAAGTTAAACATACGGCTACCATCCACTCCTGGGTAACCACCCTAGAGAAATGAAAACCTATGTCCACGGAAGAAGCCATCCTCGAAGTTTTTAGCAGCTCTATTCATAATCACCCCCAACTGGAAACAAACCAAAGGTCCTTCAGCAAATCGTGGGCCGTGCACAGGAAGGAGCCCAGATCCTCGCAACAGCCTGGGCGAATCCCAAAGGCACAGGGCTGAGGGACAGATGCCAGTCTCCGAAGGTGGCCCACGGGCTGGTTCCAGGGACGGAGGGCAAGACTGCAGGGACGGAGAGCAGCTGCCGCTGCGGGGAGGCGTGGGGCTGTGGAACTCTATCCTCGCTGTGGTGTTACTCGAATCCAAATGTGTTTAAATTCATACAACTGTAACCCGAAAGGAGCTGGATCGACTATGATGACTGAGAGAGGGGACGCGCTGACGTCCCCGACCCCCAGATTCAAACAACTGTCCCCCCAAGGAGCGAAGGGACTGCGCTGAGGGGGATGGGCCACGACCCCGACCCCAGGCCGCATCCTGTCCCCTGTTCCGGTAAGTTCCGTTACTAAAGCCAGAACCGCACACGCACGGAGGCCACTGGCCACGCGGTCCTCCGCCCCACCAGCCCCGCCGGGACCCACCGTCCAGCGACACGAACTGGCCCACGGCCGACGAGCCTCCGCCGCTGTTCTCCACGAACTGCACCTCGGACACGATGATGTTGTCCTCGAGCACCGAGCCGCAGCCGGTGCACACGGCGTCGCCGCGCGCCGCGTCCAGCTCGATGTCGGTGCCGCCGCAGCCGCGGCACACGCGGCCAGTCATGCCGGCGGCTCCAGGCCGGGCCCCCGCCCGCCGGCCCCGGCCCCAGTCAGCCCGCCGGCCCGCGCGTCCGCCGGGCCCGTCCGCGGGCCCGTCCGCAGCCGCGTCCGCGCCGCCCAGACTCTCGCGAGGCCGCCGCCGCCGAGCCCGCCGATTCGCAGCGGCAGATTCGCCGCGCGGGCCGGGACGGCGCTGCCCGCCACGGTCGCGCCCCGCGGAACGGGCACGGGCTCCGGGGCCGCGGCGAAGACGCGACTACTCGAACCCGCGGCCTCCGGGCCAGGACGCAGCCACCAGGCCTCGGAACTTGGGACCTACAGTCCGCAACGGCAGCGCGCCAGCAGCAGGAGGAAAGGCTGAGCGGCCTGCGGGGGCGGGGCCAGATGGGCGGGACCGCGGTTTGTGGGCGGGGCCTTAGGAGCGAGAGCAGGGGAGTGGTGGGCGGGACCTGAGGGCCTTATGGGCGGGACCAGGGACTGTGGGCGTACCTTGTGGGCGGGGCCTCAGGCGGGGTCTGAGAAGCAGAGCTCTGCGACGGATTGGCGCAGGTTGAGGGTGGAGACCCTCGCCCGGGACCGCCCGCCACCACCCGCCACCGCCCGCCACCGCCCGCCCCTCCCTCCGGGCTTGTGGGCAGGCTCCGCGGCTCTTAGTGGCTCCGCGGGCTCCGTCTGGCGGTGCCCTTACGCCCCCATGCAACCCCGCCCCCTGTTGTGTGGACCTCCCCCGTGTCTCCCCACCCCCTGACAGTCACTTGTGCCACCTGTGGTTACCGGTGTCATCACGTTTCTGTGTCCCTCTACCCGCGCCCTCAGTTACCTTCAGGTGCCATTCACGGTCGCCGAAACACCCATGCGGTCCCCGGGAATGAGCCTGAAAAGAAATGTGCAAGACGACATTTTTTTTTTTTTTTTTGGCCAAGCGGCTTGCGGCATTTCAGTTACAGGGACCGAACCCGGGTCGCAGGAGTGAAAACCCAGAATTTTAACCGCTAGGCCAACGGGGAACTCCCAAGACCACGTTTTTCAAAAACCGTTAAACCTTGACTGTAGGATTGACAGGAGCTCTAACTGAATTAGAAAATGCCTTATTCCCACTTGAAAGCAATGTTGTAAATACTTAAAATCTTCACGAGTCAGTTTGTAAAGTCGATTTAATCCCCACCAAAATGTCAACAGGATTTTCAAGTGACTTGATAAGCTGACCCTAAAGTCATCTGGAAGAGATACTGCACAAGAACAGTCAAGAAAATTCTAAAAAGGACTTTCCTGGTGGCGCAGTGGTTAAGAATCCACCTGCCAATGCAAGGAAAACGGGTTTGAACCCTGGTCTGGGAAGATCCCACATGCCGTGGAGCAACTAAGCTCGTGCACCACAACTACTGAGCCTGCGCTCTAGAGCCCGCGAGCCACAGCTACTGAAGCCTGCGCACCTAGAGCCCGTGCTCCGCAACAAGAGAAGCCACCGCAATGAGAAGCCTGTGCACCACAACGAAGAGTAGTCCCCACTCACCACAACTAGAGGAAGCCCATGCGCAGCAACGAAGACCCAACGCAGCCATACATAAATAAATTTATTAAAAAAAAAAAAAAGAAAATTCTAAAAGAAGAGGAAAATTGCCCTTCTGTATATCAAAGTATTATATCAAATTACATCCATTAAACCACGAGGTATTTGTACAGGGACAAGTGGAATAAAACCAGGAGTCCAGAAACAAACCCAACTATACACGGAAATTTAGGGGCCTCAATCATTGTGGAAAAGACAGACTTTTCAGTGGGGCTGGGGTTTCCGTTTAGAGGAGGAAAAGGGTAAATTGAGCCCCGACCTCACCCTGTTCTAAAAATAAATCCCAAATGGCATTAAATGCTGAACTTAGAAACAGAACTGCAATGACTCCTGGAATAAGATACAAGAGGGTATTGTAAACCTGCAGTGGATCTCTGTCATGATGGGAGGGTGCCTGGCCTCTGAGCCCCATTGATGTGTGGCTCATCATCGCCTCACCCTGCAGGTGGCCGCCCTCACCGCAGGGTGTGGACAGTCGAGCCGGTTAAGCTAGAAGACAGTGCATGTATGGTCGGGACAACATAGTCTTTTGTTGGAAGGACAGAGCAGAATTTTGGTCACCGGTCTCATGCTGAGGAAACAGAGGTTGCTGCAGTGATGACCCTTGTCTTCGTGCCCCCATGCACACATGGATGTTCCCCAAGGGGCATCACTGGAGCGCAGAGTATTCCTACGCTCAACACACCACACATGGGCAAACTGATCCCCAAAATTGTCCCATGAAATTACTGTCTCCTAGTTCAATACTGTTCCACATTTTGGCCAACTTTTTGTATGCTCATTATCAATTGCTGTCTAACAAATAACCACAAAAGTTCGCGGCTTCAAATGACAAACTTATCATCTCACAGTTTCCGTGGGTCAGGGGTCTGGGAGAGGCTTCGTGGGACAGTTCTGGCCTGGGGTCTCCCGAGGTCACGGCCAAAGTGTCGGCCAGGGCCGCGACCTCTGAAGACTTGGCCGGAACTAGGGGCTCTGCCTCCAAGCTCCCTCACGTGGCTCCTGCTGGGGCCTGAGCGCCTCACCCGGCAGCCCCCACAGCGTCCTCACAGGGGCGCCGGGGGCCGGGACCCACAGAACAGGAGATGCGAGGCTTGGCTGACCAACCTGCCAGTGCCGTCGCTGCACCAGCTCCACCTGGGCGTCCTGCCCACACCCGAGGGAGGAGGACCTGGAACATGTTTAAAAGCGCCACCGGCCGCCCCCCTGACCCGACCTGACACACACACGGGGCACCAGACGTCCAGTGCCACCCTGGGCGCCCAGACCCCTGCAGGCTTCCAAGGGAGGGGGAACAGCACGGGGACCCCACTGCAGCCAGCGCGGGAGAGACCTGGGGTCCGGGAGCCCGAGAGTGCCTCGCGACCCACACAGAGGAGGGAAGTGTCCAGAGCAGAGAGCCAGGCCAGCCCCGGACGAGCAGATGCGGAGGACGCTGGACGGCTGTCTCCCTCCCACACCTGTCACCCGATAGAGGGAAGGAGGAGAGGCTGCCCGGGCATGGGGCGGGGCTCCCCAGCCAGCTGGGCCCCGAGTCAGAGCAGTGGGCTCCCAGGCCCCACCTGGAGCACCAGGCTGGAGGGCACCTCCCTCCCGAGGCCGAGGTGCAGGCTGCAGGCCTGGGGGGTGGGGGGGTGGGGCTGGAGAGACACCTGCCTGCCTTGTAGGGAGTCCTAGGGGCAGGTGGCTTTTCTCCTCCCCATCCCTCGGGGAGAGGAGTGGGGGGTCGACCCCGGGGTCTTGTGAGGAGAGATGGGGGCGCCTGGAGGAGGAAGCCCGCCCCTCGCCCTGGCTGGGAACCTGCCCAGCTGCCGGAATCCTCGGTGTGGACGCCCGAGGTGGGGATATGAGAGGGTGTGGGGGGCTTGACGAGTGTAGAGTGCACGAGGGACCCTGCAGCCTGGCCGCTGCCCTCGGTGGTGGGACACAGGTGGGAGCAGCTGAGCAGCTGGAGAGGGGACAGGGCCCTGCGGGAGTGGCCACGCTGCCGGCAACCAAGATAGAATTGGAAACTGTCAGTCATTTCCCTTCAATTTCAAGGCTCATTCCATGGTCTTCTTTGCATCATTTCTGTTGAAAAGTCTGTTTTTTATCTGTTTTGTTGCACTTTGAAGTTAAGCTACAATTTTTTTCCTGGATGCTTTTAAAATTTTTAAATCTCTTTCTAGGATTCCAATTACACCCATGTTAGATTTTTGCTATGTCCTATATGCCTCTGTATTTTGACACATTTTTTTTTCCCCTTCTTGTTTCCATCTGGGTATTTTCTACTTATGTAATTTCCATTTCACCAATCCTCTCTTCTGCTCTGTGTAATCTGCTTTTAAAACCATCTATTCTGTTGCTCACGTTCCTCATACTATACTCTGTATTTTAAATTCTTTTCTCCCCTCCTTGTTTCCATCTGGGTATTTTCTACTTACATAATTTTCATTTCACTAATCCTCTCTTCTGCTGTGTGTAATCTGCTTTTGAAACCATCTATTCTGTTGTTCATTTCAGCTATTTTATATTTCAGTTCTAGAATTTTCATGATTATTTTTCTTTAGATTTCAATTCTCTGATGAAATTCTCCATTTTTAAAATTTATTTTCTTGAATATATTAATCACCTTTTAAGGTTCATTCTAATCATTCCAATATTGGTGACCTAACGATTTATGTCTGTCGTTTTTCTTGGCTTATGTGAAGTCGTTTCCTGGCACACCTGGTAATTTTGGACTAAATGATGATCGTTGTAAAGAAAAACTGTGAGGCTCGGAGATGTTTTTGTTATTCAGAGAGAATTTATTTTCCTTCGGTCAGTCACACAGGTGGGGGCGACCTATACCTTGATGCAATCAGGCGCTGATAGGATTCCAAGCTTCACTCCAGGCTTTGCAGCGTTCTCTGCCTTCCTGCTTTTCAGGCACCTTCTTTCAAAGGCAGTTGTCTCTGTGTCTGTCACCTTACCACACCTGATTAAAACACATCTCGGGTACATCTGAGATGGGCTGGGACCCGGGACCCTTTGCTGCAGGGCTTGCACCTGGACACCCCTCTCCTCCGGCAACGAAATACAAAGAAACTAGAAGGGACTGAAAATAAATGTGTGCATGCAAACAGCTGGGGCAAATTATGGACAACAAGACACAAAAAGACCAAAAAGCCCAGCTGATGCTTCTGAAGAGCCCAGCGCAAAAGCAGGGTACTGCGCATGCCTGCTGCACACAGCACCGCCCGAGGGCAGGCAAACTACCTCAGCCACCCCTGCAGCCTGACCCCTGGACACGCCCCTATCCTTACCCGTTAGAAGGAACCAGCTTGCCCTACGTCGGGGAGCAAGTAAGGGGGCCTGCTACTTCTCCCTCTCCCCTGCTGTAGCAGGGGCCCCAGTAAAGCCTTGCGTGAATTTCTTGTCTGGCCTCTGATCAATTTCTGTCGACTAAGGAGGGCAAGAACCCTGGTCGGTAACACATTCACAACACTTCCCCACCGTGTGGCGGTCAGCACAGGTGAGAGGACCGGGCTGGGCACGCAAGCTTCCATCACTGCACCTGAAAATCAGCAGCTCAGTGCCCGTGGGCGAGGTCTCCAAGCTTCTGTCTCCTCGTCTGCATAGCAGAGGTTATGGCATCTCCATCCCAGCACTGGCGGGGGCAGAGCAGGGGAAATGGCGTATGTGCCACAGACTGCAGTGACGATCGCAGACCACCCAGAACGCAGGCTCCTGTCTCTGTCTGTCCTGCCCACCCTCATCATGTGCCACTGAGGGGGGGTGCAGTCCATCTTCCGCCACAGAAGCCATGGGCCGGCGCCCTCGTGTCCCACCTCCTGGGCCGATGCACAGTGGGTCACAGGCTCCCGCCTCCACCAGGGGTGAGAGGGGTCCCTGGTGTAGCGGGCCACCTGCCCCACCTGCATCTCTCTGGTTCCTCCCATGGACAGGGTGACGGGGGCCTGACCCCTTTCTACAGCTCCTTCCACGCCTGAATTCTGCGGCCGCCGGACAGCTCCTGGACTCCAGACATCTGGAACGTCCGCAGGTCCAGTGAGCCTCCTTGGGAGGAGGGGTGTGGCTGCGGCTGCTGCCTTTCAGGGATAGAGGCTTTCCTGGTTCCATCTGCTCAGAGAAGGTGTCTCCTCGACTGTCGGGAGGACCTTCACCTGGGGATGTGCCGAGATGGGCCAGGGAGAGCAACGGCCAGCCGCATACAGTTTAGCAAGGCTGGAAGCACCCCATCCTCACCAGTGCAAGACGGTCATCAAGACCAAGGTATTAAGGACTGGACTTGGCACAAATGAAGAATCTAAGGACGCGTGGGTGCTAGGTTCTCCGGCTCTGAGGCCGCCTACAGCCAAGGTGTCGCCTCCCCTGACAGTTCCTGGGGCCACACTGAGGGCCCCCTTCAGGTGCATGCTCCGGGTCCAGAGGTCTGAGAGAGGAATGCCGCACCAGGCCTCCTTGGGGAGTGTACCCCAAGGTCAAAGTCCAGGGTCCCCTGGATGTCCTCATGTCTCCAAGCCCTGGCTGACCCCCGTGACTCCAATATATGTCCCAAGAAGGAAAGGACCTGGGGAGGGGACAGCACAGCGGTGACACAGCCCCTGCGCCAGGGTCATACTGGATGAGAGAAATCAGCATGCAATGTTAGTAGGATAGCTGGGGTTATTTTTTTGCTTTTTTTTTTTAGCTGAACCTGTTTTTGCAAACCTCCAGCCTACTGCAAAATTTAATATTACGTACAAACACATAATCTTCCCCAAAGGGGAAGACACCTACTAGTTATTCGCTGGATGGGTAAGTTTTCCTCCTTGGACGAGGACCACCCTGCACCCGCTCTCCTCTGGGCTGGCTTGGCCACGCAGAGCTCATGCCCGCCCTCCACGTCATGCAGGTGGCCCTTGGGGTGAATGTGCCACTCTCTGTGCCTCCAGTGAATTCCTCCCCATCCCAGCTAAAGTTACCCTTGACAGACCTGTCAGGGGACTCTCACTAGTTCGCAGTGCCTGAAGTTTCCTGGGAGATGTGCTGTGTCTGTGTGATTCAGTGTCCCTTTGCAGCGTACAACACAGGGCCAGGCTCCCCACCTGACCGTTCTGCATCCCAGACACTCTCCCGTTTTTTCCTTTGTGTGTTTGTTTTGCTTTCTGTACTGCATCTCCCCCTCAGGAATTTTGCTCGTTCTCCTGGGAGACTGTCAGTTTCCAAGCCTGAGCTGGTTTTTACTCCTCTCTTCCCCCTGCCCCAAACCCAAGGTCGTTCGAACGACCACCAGGTCGTTCCCAGGCCCACCTACCCGTGGCTCTCAGCAGCCAGCTAGGCCCACCCCCAGCAGTGGCAGTGCACCCCGGGTGCCCCAGATGTCCCTGTCCCATGTGCCATGCGACCAACACCAATATTTGAAAAATGCTGTGTCACTCAGGTCTCTTTTTGCTTAAAACTGCACAAAGCCCGGCATTCGGGGCCCACCCTCCACTGGTCCGACTTTTTTTCTTCTGCTTGAGAAATAATGTTGCTTTCAAGCATCAAAAACATGTTTGCTAATTGTAAAACATCAGAAAAACAAAGAAAATTCTAAGGAAAACCGGAAATCATTCCTATGTTAATCTGAACAGCACTGAGGTCGAACATTGATTCATGGGCGCTGCCACCATGGTGTTCCAGCTTTTGTGAATTACCCGGGAATGTCGTCTGTTGATTTCTGTGTTAGGGCCTTGTTGTTTTCTTTTCCAACATTTAACTCTTGTACTGACTTATTGTGACACAATTTCCATTGTGGGGAACACAGAAAAGTATTAAAATGTAACTACGGGGCTTCCCTGGTGGGGCAGTGGTTGGGAGTCCGCCTGCCGATGCAGGGGACACGGGTTCGTGCCCCGGTCCGGGAGGATCCCACGTGCCGCGGAGCGGCTGGGCCCGTGAGCCATGGCCGCTGAGCCTGCGCGTCCGGAGCCTGTGCTCCGCAACGGGAGAGGCCACAGCAGTGAGAGGCCCGCGTACCGCACAAAAAAAAAAAAAAAAAAAAAAGTAACTACAAAGGCGCCCCTTACACTCAGGGCCCAGAACACCCCCCAGTAAGAGGCAGCAGGGCTCCCATGCGTTCTCCTGACCCCAGGGGTGCTGTCTGTTCAGCTGCACGCCCTGATTTTCTCACACAGCCACGTGCGGTGGGCTTTCTCCCTGCTGTTGAGGCTGCACAGTCACCCGTTTTACCCGCACCTTCATGTTCCACGGGCCGCCCGTGCCATTTGACCACAGAAGCTGCTACTCTTTTCCTTTATTTTCGTGGTACAATTAATACATATTCATCATAGAGAAAATATGAGGTAAAGAGAAGCGGAAAGAGAAGCTCGATCAACTGAATTCCTGCCAAAGAGATAATTTCTTAGCGCTTTGGATTCATTTTTAACCTTCCGTATTGTCCTTGTACTTTGAAAATAGGTCTTTTGCACGCATAATCACTTACATGTAAATATACATTTTACACGCACATGCATTTACACACACGTTTTGTTAACCAAACAGGATCGTATTTTTAGCCATGTCCTAACTTACCATTTTGCACAGCTGTATGCTCCAGGGGGTGGCTGTGAGGTGGCCGGCTTGACCTCCCCTGGCTCTGTGACCCTGGACATGATTCCAGGCTTCACTCTGAGAAGCCCCGCTGGCCCAGCCCTGGGCCTACGAGGCTCCCACAGGTCAGAGGTGACCTCAGGAACCTCCTGCAGTGTGGCTGTAGGGCAGTGCCACCTGCGGGGTCCTGTGCTCCTGACCCCTCCTCCTCCGGTTCCCCCAGAGGGGGCCTGATACAGCCCCTCCGGCGCACCGGCACCCGTTTCCTACCAGCACCAACGCAGGGATCCCAGTGTTAGATCCTCAAATTCTCAGGGCGAAACGGGTGTCTCTGTATGTGGGAATTCGATTCCCATGACTGCCGGCCAGCCCACCTCCATCTACCGGTCTTCTGGAATGCCTTCCCCTGTCTGCATCACTCCTATCCATCTGTAGGTGGTCGTTAGGTAACCAGGTTACCACCCTTGGCCTACGACATACATTCTTCTCCCTTTTAACTTTGCTGACAGTGGATTTTTGGCTTCGGAGACAGTGGACATCTCCAGGTACACAGATACCACCGGCTATCAGCCAGTGACTTCCTAGAGTGTTGCTATGCTCAGAAAGTCCCCTCAAGTCCAGAGGTGGCTTTGCCGTATTTGACGCCTAACTGTGTCGTCCACCTGGGTTTCGCGTAGGTGTTCTGCACGAGGGAGGCTCACACCTGATTTTCTGGCAAGCAGCCTTGAGAAGAGCCTTCCTCTCACCTGTTCTGTGCTACTGACCACCTCTTGGATTCTTGCAGTGACAGGCATGGCTTCGGTCACTGTCATCTCATGAGACAGTTGGTTAGGACACCTCCACTTCCCTTCCAAAGCCTGGTAGTAGCGGTGACGCCAACACTGCCCATTTCTCCTGTGCCTTCTGGGCAGCAGCTCCACACGTTCACACCCACCCCCGTGCTGATCCCACGACAAGGCAGCGTGGGCACTATAGTCACCCCGTCTCACAAGTGAGACGGCGGGCTGCTGCAGTCACCCCGTCTCACAGCTACGACCCCTTGTTTATTCTTGCAGGTGAACTTCAGCACCAGTTTCTCAAGCTCCCTGTAGTACTTGGGGTTCCCCAGAGGCGCAGACGAATAGGATGGACACCGACAGGGAGGTTTGTTATGAGGGGTCGGCTCACGCGGTCACGGAGGCCGAGAAGTCCCACGAGCTGCCATCCGCAGGCTGGGGACCCAGGGAGCAGGTGGTGTGATTCATCCCAAGTCCGAGGGCCTGAGAACCTGGGGAGCCGATGCCATCACTCCCATCCGAGGACAGGCGATGAGACGAGACCAGCTCAATGGTGAGGCGGGTGCAAAAGGGCAAATCCCTCCTTCCTCCACCTTCTGTTCTATTCAGACCTTCAGCAGATGGATGAGGCCCACCTGTACTGGGGGGGGTCACCTGCACTGGGGAGGGTCACCTGTGTTACAGGTCCACCTGTCCGAGTGCTGATCTCATCCAGTAACACCCTCACACACACCCAGAAACAGTGCTTAATCTGGGCACCGGTGGCCATTGGATCAACACAAAATTCCCTATGAGCCCCCTGCACTGACCATTTTGGACCCGTCCGTTTGTGGGGAGCACTTGATGAGTCCCCTCCCAGAGAAGCCTCCTCACATGGCACTGCTGTCCACACAGGCAAATATTCCTTTACAACCCAGCTGTATGCTCCCAAAGCTGGAAAAGGGATCTCTCCTCCTGTGTTCAGCCCCAGATCAAGAGCTCTGTCCCTCTGGGAGAGAGAGAACAGGTGTTGCGGCCAACTAGCTCTCTCTGCCACGAGGGGTACTTTGTCTTATTGTTTGCTGTTTCAGGGGTGGACCGTCCCTTTGCGTCTTACAACCTGTAACATTCTTACTTCTGCTTAGTTACAGCACTCTTCCAGGTTCTTCTCTTGCATTTTCTCAGGATATAACCAAATTCTATTCATAATGACGGTATAACCTCTTCCTTCCTCCCACTAAAACATTAGCCCTTATTAACGTTTTAAGGACTAACTGACCCTTTTAATGGGATGCCACTAACACTTTACCACATATATGATGCTGGTCTAAATGCCCACAAAGGGACATCTGGGTAAACAGATTGTGCCATATCCACATCACAGAATAGCAAAAGGCCGTTGAAAACCGCACTCTAGAAAAACACCTAAGGATACAGCAAAATGCTCATAGTTTGCTGTTGGGTAAAAAAAATACAGTACTTGTACTTCCACCCAGATTTTTTGAAGAAGTATGGGTATGCGTAGAAAAGGCCGCCGAGATGTGCCCCTGCGCAGACCTCTCCGGATGGTTGGCTTGTGGCTCCTTTCCCTGTACTCTGTTCTGTGCCCCCAGCGCACTGGACGACATGCCGTTGGCCCCTCTGTAAACACTCCGCTGTGCCTTTGCCCGTGGTCCTCAGTCTCTGTTCTCTGTTATTCAGTAACACTCAGCCGGCTGAGGGCAGGCCCGCCCTAAACTCTTGGGGACGCTCCAGCCCTCCAGAGCCTGAGCCCAGCAGACAGGATTCTAGGGAGCTCCCAGGCCGGCACTGCCCTCCCCCACTGGCACCTCACTGTCCTTCCATCCTCAGCCCCACGTCACCTCCCTGCCCACGCTCTCTCAGTCCAAACACCCGTTATCGGAAAGTACAATGTTTTTGTGTGTTGGTTGACCTGTTCATATTCTCTCCCTGGGAGAATGTACGCTCCATGGGGGTAAGAACCAGGTTCTGCTTTTTCTTTCCTGTGTCCCTAGGGTTGGAAACTAGCCTGATGATCATTTATGAAGTGAACAAATGTCTGAACCTTTCCACTCAGCTCTGTAAGGGTCACCTGAGACGTTTCCACTGGGCAGCTCCTGATGGAATTTCCAGCTTCTTTCACAGTCAGTCAATGGTAGGGATCAGTGGGGCACCTGCTCCATGCCAGCCACTTAGAGGGCATCCCAGGGAGACAGATGCTGAATGCCATCCTGGCTTACGAAGCTCAGCCGGGGTGGACAGGTGAATGAGACAGGCAGGCATCCTAAGTGTCTGAATCTCTAACCCTGTGTTGGATATCAACAGAAGGAGTGTTGGTGCTGCCCTCAAGCTGAGCCCACCCACCCCTGCGGCTCTGGTGCCAGATGCCCGCAATCCTGTTGCAGCTTCCCGGAGCATCTCAGACACAGACTTCGGGCTCACAGCATTCCCAGCACACCTGCCCTGCCCTGGGAGGTCACAGCTGTTCTTTCCCTGTAAGAGGACTGCCTCCCGGGCCACTCTTTGTCGTCTGCTGTGGCTTCTGTGAAGAGTTCCCATCCCTACTTCAGTGATGGTGCCTCAGCCACACCACATCTTCCACCCACAGGAATGGATGGGACATAGGTCACATCCAGGGGTTTCTGCCAGGAGCGTGGGCAGGCCAGAGTCTTGCCCCGCCCCTGCACCTCTCCCGCAGCACCGCCCTAGGAAGAGAAGATGCCGCCAAGCTGCGGGCTGGAGCAGGCTGGAACCACCCAGCTGAACGGGTGTCTGCGCCCTGCAGGAGGCCTTGGCCACTCACCTGACCGGCTGCAGCCACTCCAAAGGCCACAGGGCGGAGGAACACACCAGCCTCCGCCGACTTGGCGCGCCCCAGCCCGCTGCGCTCCAGGCGCGGGAAGACGCGCACCGAGGCTCCTGCCGGAGGGAGCCCCGCGGTGTCCGCACCCGGAGGGGAGCTTCTTGCAGTCAGGGGCCGCCCTGCCTGGTGCTGCATTGCCTCCCACGCCTGGGGGGATTTAACTCAGGCTGAACAGACGAATGAGTTTCCAAAGGGCCGGAGATCCAGAGCGCCCCAGTAGAAAAGCGAGAGCCCGGACTTGAAGGCGCAGGGCCCCCCAGTGACGATGGGTGGGATCGCAGGGAAGGAGCTGCCAGCCTCCACCTCGTCCTATCTACCGGGAGTCGGGGGGCTTCAACACAGCGGCAGTCCTACCGCCCCGTTTGGAAAGCCGAGGCCTTAATGCGTTTGAAAAACTTGGCAGGCAGGTGGCACACTATCAGGTCCTTAGCAAAGGATTTCAGGGCGCCCTCCAGGGACCTCTGCTCTAGACAAACCCTCTCCGCCAGCTTCATCCCCACCCATGCCACACCAGTTGTCCAGAGAGGGTCCTCTTTAACCAAGTTCCTGTTTTAAAGAAACAGCCATCAGAAAGAACAGATGTCCTCCAAACATTTGCGGGGTGTGTGTGTGGGGAGCATGTGTCACACTGTACCACTTGGAGGGGCATCCTCCCAGCTTTCAGGGCACTCATCCTGGGACACACAGTCCAGAGTCATTTTCAAACACAGAGGGTGGCAATGCATGGAAGAGGTTCTGGCCAAAAAGGTGACTCTGATCACAAAGTGATACCTGTCCACTCCATCTCACCACCACTAACATTGTGGTGTCCACATGGTCCTACCTTAAAAAAGGAACAAATAAAAACAGAGTCACAGGTACAGAGCACACAGCCTGTTTCCAGTTTCTGCCTCCCTGCCTCGCAGAAAGATTTAAGCATTTTCTCCGTCGTGCTTATCGGGACAGCTCTGGACCAGACTGTGTGAGCCCACACCCGGGCCCCTCCCCTTAGGGGCTGCATACCCTTGGGTGCCTCAGTTTCCTCGTCTGTGACTTGGGGATGGAACAGGGCTGTCCAGTCCATGAATGGTTCACAGTGGTCCCTGGGACCGAGGAGGGGCACAACTCTACTGTACAGGCAGCTGGTGTCAAGCCCCCTTGTGTACGGCTTAGTCACCCCACATCTCCTCACTTGACCCCCAGGTATACTCCTCTCCTGGGTGAGATGCCAGCGCACACAGACACAAAGTGTCAGGTGGCCCATTCATCTGACGCCACCGCACCTCTCGCCATCCAGCACCGCAGCAAGCCAAACGCCGAGGTCACTGGGCCCCTGTCCTCACAGGGGGCTGGTGCCCGTTCTCCGGACACCTCCCTCCCCCCATCTCAGAGGTATGAGACCCACAGGCACTCTGCCTGGCAGGAGCAGCGATGTAAGACAATACCCAGTCAGCTGGCTGAGGACAGACAGCCCCGCGTGGCTTTCAGCTGTACCACCCCAAAGGCGCAGGAACATGTGGGAAACACAGATTCTCTTGTTCTCTCCAAAATGCCACCCTGGCTTTAAGCAGCCACAGCTGTTTGCAGCTCCAGATAGGGAGTCAGCGCTGGAGGCTGAGCTCTTACAAAGGAAGGAGCCAGCATGGGCTCCTCTGCAGGAGAAAGAGCTAATGGGGCGCTGGATGGTAAACCCCAAGGGTGAGGGAAGAAAGTCCGTTTGCTTGGGCTGGGCTTCTTTCAGTAGACAACAAGACACAGACAGCAACTAGAGAGAAAAGCAACTGTGAATACTGTGGCTACAAAGAAACAGAAGAGATGCCAGAAAAGCTTCTCCTAAATCTCAGCAGCAGGATCTGGTGACTGATCAGAACCACCGCCAAAAGGATGGGGGGAGGGGACCCCTCCTTGGGCCCCCCAAACTAGATGTTCTTTTCTAGGGCCTTTTCTGACCTTCCCTGCCCCATGGGCCCAAAGGGTAGCTCTGGTCATCGCCTCCTACTTGCCTGGATCCCCAAGTTCACTGTGAGCCCCATAGCCAGGAGCCACCCCTGCCCCCAGACATTTGTTCTCCACTGTCATGTGTAAAAACCGCAGAAAGGGCATTGCTGGATAATAAGGAGGCTCAGGCAGAAAGAGGACACGCCAGAGGGGATTTATGGAGGACCAATCTGCACACTGAGCCTGTGTGGAGCCCCAGTGCGCCCGCACG
Organism: Pseudorca crassidens; assembly: GCF_039906515.1. NCBI lineage: Eukaryota > Metazoa > Chordata > Mammalia > Artiodactyla > Delphinidae > Pseudorca > Pseudorca crassidens. The sequence continues at coordinate 1,278,373 of NC_090296.1, read as the reverse complement.
GAGGAACTCCTTGGGGGGGGGGCTGATGGGTCTGTGCCACCCGCGACCCTGGTCCTCCTGCTTCACGCCCCACCCGGGCGATCCGCCAAGGGAGTCGGCGCGGGGGGAGGGTACAAAGAGACGGTGGGGGGACAAAGAGAGTTCGCAGCGTGGGCAAGCCTCCGGGGGACACGAGAGGCGCGGGGGCCCGGTGGTCTAGGAGTCGGTGCGGAGGACCCGGGGGCCGGCATGGGACTGGAGGGCGCCAGGGGACACGCGAAGTGCGCGGGGGGGCGGGGAGATTCTGAGGAGGCGTAGGACTGGGGGGTCGGGGACCCGCAGAGGCCCGGGGGATACAGGGGGACAATAAGTGCTCCTGGGGGGCTCGCGGGGCACAGGGCCACAGGCGGACCCTGAGGTCTCTCTGGCCCCTCCCTGCCTCTCCCGGGGGGCGGGGCGCGGCGCTCTGGGCGGGGCCTGTGCGCAGGCGCGGACGCGCGCTCCCGCGGGCCGCGGGCTGGGGCGCCTCCGGGGGCGCCGGCTCGAGGGGGGGGCGCGCGAATCTCACTTCCGGTGAGCCCTCCGCAGGCCGTGATTGGGCCCGAAGCGGCGAGCGCGCGCCCGCCCAGCCAATCAGCGGCGGCGGCGCGGTCGGGGGAGGGGGAGCACGGTGGGGGCGCGCGCGGGCGGGGCGGGGCGGCCGCAGCCTGGTCGCCGCCCGCGGGCTTGTCCGACGCCCGCCCGGCTGTCCCCGCCGCCCTGCAGCCATGTGACCGCGCCGCCGCCCTCCGCGCGCCCGGCCCGCCCGCCCGCCCGCCGCGCGTCCGCGGCCCGGCCGCAGCCCAGGCCGCCGAGGGAGCGGCGGGGCCGGCGCCATGGCCGAGCGGGGCCGCCTGGGCCTGGCCGGCGCGCCCGCCGCGCTCAACACGCCGGTGCCCATGAACCTGTTCGCCACCTGGGAGGTGGACGGCTCCAGCCCCAGCTGCGTGCCCAGGTACGCCGCCGCCCGCCTGCCGCTTTGTTCCCGCGCGCACCTGCCGGCCACCCGGGACCGGCCACAGGGGACCTCGCGCCTGGGTCCCCACCCGAGGCCTGCACGCGGGACCGGCCACCCCGGACCCGCACCCGGGGCCCCCACCCGGGACAGTCCACCCGGAACCGTTCACTCTGGGATCCCCACTCGGGACCCACACCCCGGGCCGTCGCCTTTGCGCCCCACCTCGGGCACGCGCCTTCCGTGCGGACCGCCCCTGATGCGTGGATGGTCCCTGAGGTCCTGGTCCCGTGCAGCGGAGGAAGTGGCCCCGGGTTTCTCAGGCCCCGCGGTCCCCCGAGGCTCTCTGAGGCGCACACCTGGTTGGCTCCCAACCGGCATCGTTGCACCTGCCTACCGATGCGGTGACGGTGGAGTTGACTCAGGGTGTCTCCTCTCTCCACCGGGTACCATAGATTTCCTTTTGCGTCCAGCCACACTGTCAAGCCTGAGTGGCCTGGCAGTCACTCAGGGCACGCAGTGTCCAGAGGACACACAGATCTGGGACCTGGGACCACAATTTTATTGCTTCATCCTTCGTCCTTTTGAGGGTCTGGCCGTACCCCCCGTCCTGCTGGCGGGGGGTATCTGCCCCTTGCCTGTTTGCACTATGCTGTGTAATTTAGGGACTTCCTTGTACATAAACACTGCTCCTTACATCATACTGTTAATTTTGCCATCGCAAAAGATGCTGCCCTTTCCACTTGGGGGGAACTGCCCTGTCCCCAGCGGTACAGCTGGACGAGGCTCACCCACGGGACAGCGCCATGGCCATCCCGACTCTACTCAGGCCTGTCGCTTCCCTGCTCCTCCTGCCAGCTTGAAGCTCTGCGGGTTTCTTCCTGATTCAGTGGTCCCTGCTGAGGAAGCTCCCAGGCTGAGGGGGAAGAGAGACAAACTCACACCAGGGCCTGGTTCGGGAATGGACACCAGGCCACTAGGGCTGCAGGGGGGTGGCAGGGAAAAGCTCTCCCTGGGGAGATCCCCTGGCGGGACCAGAGGAAGTGGCCAGTGTGTACCGAGGGGGGTGTGCTCTGCCACAGCTCCTTCAACAGGTGTGCGAGCCAGGTGTTGGGGACGCAAAGGGCGCCGGGTGCCAGGGTTGCCCTCCCGAGCACAAGGCTGGTGGCTCAGGGCATTGGCTGTGCCGAGTGAAAAGATGGGTGCTCCCAGACCTGTGTGGGGCCTTGGGAGGTTGTGGTGTCCGAGGGAGACCCACCTGCTTGCCTCTTGTTTGGGAAGTCTCAGGGGCACCTCCCCAGGCCTGGCCTCCCACCCCCTCCAACTTCCCGTCTTGGCATTTGGCCCAGTGTCGGGCGCCACAGCCAAAGGTCATCCTGGACCTTCCCCACCATGCTTCTCCTGTCTGTCACCCCTGCGTCGTCACCCCTCCCCCCCGCTGGCTGCCGCCTCACGGCGCTCCCTGAGGGCATGCTTGCCCCCCTTCCTGCACCTCTTCAGCAGCTTCCTGGGGTGCCCCGAAAGACCACCGAAGTTTTGACCAGAGGGAGGTGAGGGAGGTGGCAGGTGGGCAGGGGTTGCGTGGTCGAGGGGCCCAGTCGGCCCCCCGCGGAGCTGGTGTAGGAAGCCCACTCTGGTGGGTGTATGGGGAGGGCGGGGGCGGGGCCGTGCAGCGCTAGGTGCTGGGGGTCCCCGGCTCTGCCTGCGTGGGGGGCGGGGGGCGGGGCCTGGCGGGTTGCTCTGTAGGCGTGGGGCTGAGCAGCCGTCGGGGTGGGCAGGCGCAGAGCTCAGGGGTCGGATGCACAGAACAGCCCCTCTGCGCCCCGGCGCGGCCCTCCCCGCAGCACCCGGGCCCCCCCGCTTGGACCCCCGAGCAGGCCTCCTTGGATAGGCTGTTCTTCGTTCCGCTCGCTCGGAGACTTTATGTGGAAGGGATTCCACTCTGTCCGTTTGCACGTCTCCTCTTGCCCGGTCTCTAAGTTTCTGAGCGGCATCGAGCTGCTGTCTGTGCCTGCGGCGTGGTGTTCCCTGTAAGACAGCAGCACGTGTCTCTGCTTTGTGGGGGGACCTGTGGCTGTCCACAGCTTTGGGCCAGTTATGAATGCACCCCGTGGGCGGGCATTCTCGCACTGGCCCTCTGCCGCAGGCAGTAGGGCTTGGGGGGCGTGTGCTGGGCGTCACCACCAGGAGCCTTCCCAGAGCGGTTATGCCAGCTCCGGCCTCCCCACCCCCCACCCCTCCCAACCCCCCCGCATCCCCACTGCTCTGCCTTCTTGCCAGCACTGCCTGACTTTCAATTGTTGCCAATCTGGTGGGTGTGAAATGGTATTGTGGTTTTGATTTGAATTTCTCTGATTACTGATGTGGGCCATTTGTACTTCCTCATCAGCGAAATTCCTGTTCTTTTGCCAATTTTTTCTCCTTTTTCTTTCCCCCCTACTTGAGTCTCAGCAGCGTTTTAGGGACTGGTAATCCTTTTTCGGCAGTGTGTTGACACCACCCTCCTCTGATGATGCACGCTTCTTGGCTGTCTTTTCGAGGTCTGTGATGCCTCCTGAGGTGCACCCGGCGTTGGCCTTGGTCTTGTCTTGTGGTCTTTCCTTCCTGGTGGTGGCGGGAGAGCTCTCTGCTCTTCCCAGCAGCTGGTGCCAGGCCCACGGGGCTGTGACAGAGGCAGGCTCGGTTTCGTGCGTTTCCTCGAGGGAGTGGACAGCACCCCTTCCCAGTGACCCCCGGCCCTGGCGTCTTCCTATCCCTGCCCCTCTGCTGGGATTCCCAAAGCAGCCTCCTCCCCCGCCGCCCGCAGCTTCAGCGGGGTCTGGGGCATTTTGGACCCTTGCACTTGCCCCTTAATTTTCCTTCCTGTGGAGGCTTATGAATTAATTTCGCGGGGTCGGGCATCTTTCCACAGGCTTACTGCGCGTTCACATTTCTCCACATCCTCCTGTTGGCGCCCTCTGCCGGCCACAGAGGGTGAGCTCACACTCGCGGAAGGGCCTTCAGCTGGAAGCGTGAGCTTTGGCAGCCGCGTGCCCGGGTCCGCCACTGCCCGCAGGACGGGGATGTCTCCGTCACCCGCGGATGAGTGTCGAGCGCTCGGGGCCAGGCTCCCCCACCGGCCAGGTGCCCCGGGCATCGCGCACGGCAGCCCCGCGGCTCCCTCTCCACGTTGGTGGCATCCGCACGTGGTTTGAACCTGCTCCTGCCGGTGGGTGTTGGGGTCATTTCCTTTGGAGCTGATGTGTTCAGAGCCACTGTGGCCATCCAGGGTGAGGGCTTGGGCCGCGTTTGCTCTTCTCTTCAGGATGGCTGGTCGCAGGGGAGGCGGGGGTGTGTCAACTCTGAAGACACTGCGGGCTTTCCGAAGTGGTGGCACCACCTTGCATGGCCGCCAGCCGTTCTGTGCACATTCTGTGCACGTTACCATCTTTTCAATTCCAGCCATTCTGGTGGCTGCACGATAGTTTCTCCTTGGGGTCTCGCTCTGCACTTGTTGTGCGTGGGTGTTGGGTATAATCAAGAGCCTGACATGGTGCTTCTCCTTTAACGACTGATGCAGTAAATTACGTCAATGGATTTTCTAGCATTAAAGTAACCTTTCACTCTTGGAAGAATACCAGCGTGGTCATGCCGTGTTCCCCTTCCTGTACATGGGTAGACTGAGATTAAGATTTTGCTTAGGACTTTTGCATCTCTGTCTCGGGTCTGTAATCTCCTGCTCATCTACTGCCCTTATCAGATTTTGGTGCCAAGATATCCTGCAGAAAGAGCTGTTGCATGGTATTGTTTGTGTGAAACAGGAATTGTTTGTTCCTTGAATGTGTGGGAGAAATCACCAGTACAACACCTGAGCTTGAAGTTGCTTTGGGGCAAGTGTAACTCCTGGCTCCATTTCTTTAATGATTGTAGGACACACACACCCCCACTTTAAGTTAGTTTCGGAAATATAGTTTTCTGGGAATTTGTCCATTTCGTCCAGATTTTCAAGTTTTTGGCAAAAAGTTGTTCGTAATATTCTTTTTTTTTTTTTTTTTTATGTCTGCAGGACCTTTAGAGCTGTCCCTTTTTAATTCCTGGTGTTGACTATTTCTGCACGTGGACATCCACACTCTGATCTATCTCACCAAGGGTTCATCATTTTTTTAAAAAATGAATATTCGTATCTTTATTTCTTTCCGCTTATGCTCTTTATTTTTATTTTTATGTTCCTGTTCTGATTTATTTATTTATTGGCTGTGTTGGGTGTTTGTTGCTGTGCACGGGCCTTCTCTAGTTGCGGCGAGCAGGGGCTACTCTTCGTTGTGGTGCATGGGCTTCTCATTGTGGTAGCTTCTCTTGTTGTGGAGCATGGGCTCTAGGCACGTGGGCTTCAGTAGTTGTGGCATGTGAGCTCAGCAGTTGTGGCTCTCGGGCTCTAGAGCACAGGCTCAGTAGCTGTGGCACACGGGCTTAGTTGCTCCGTGGCATGTAGGATCTTCCCAGACCAGGGCTTGAACCCGTGTCCCCTGCATTGGCAGGCGGATTCTTAACCACTGCACCACCAGGGAAGCCCTTTTTAAATTAATTAATTAATTTTTTGGATGCTCTAATTTCTTTAAATAGCTCATTATTTTTTCTCCTTTCCTTTCACATAAGATTTTATAAATACAAAATAAGTAATGCTTTGGCTGCGTTTCACAAGCTTTTATATATAAAATCTTTCAGTTTAAAAATCTTTTTAAAAATTTCCATTATTCTCTCTTTGGCATGATGGGATATTTCAAAGTTTCTTAATATCCAAACGTATGGTTTTTTCCTTAGTTGCTTTTCCATTGCCGAATTCATTTCTTCTCTTTTTTCCTATTGTTCATTTCTAACTTAGTTATGTTGTTGTCACAGAGGGTGGTCAGTATGACACCAGGTCCTTACGATGCTTTGGAACTTACTCTGTGGCCCTGTTTGAAGTCAGTGTTCATACACGTTCTGTCTGTCCTGAAAAGGGTCATGTGTTTGGCACTTGGCAGTGTCATGTTTGATACCTGTTCCTTTAGGTCATGCTTGGCTTTGTCTGTTTCTCCTGGAGTTCTGTCATTAGGTACATCCTGTTTAGAATCGCAATCCCTCCCGGTGTTTGAACCGGTCAGCGTGTCTCACTCCTGACCTGACAGTGCTTTTCATCAGAGCAAAGACTTGGTAACAGTGTAGCTCTCTGAGCTTTCTTTTGGGTATATTTGCCTGTCATATCTTTGCCCACCTTGTTTCTTTAAACTTTCCTGTATCTTTACAGGTTACACGTATCTTTGGTTGTTTGGCACGATCTAGATTTCGTTTTCATTCGATCTGACAGTCTTTATTTTCTAACTATAGGACATTCAGTCTGTCGTCCTTTATCTAAATTACTGATATTTGGGCTCAGGTCTACCATTTTATTTTTGTGCTTATTATTGTCCTACATTTTTTACATTTCTTTCTCTTTTCTGTCATATCTTATTTTGCGTTTTTTTTTCTTATTCTATTTCCCTTTCTATTAGTTTGAAACTTGTCACTACTACTTCTTCACTGGTTACCATATAAATTGTAAATTGCGTACTTGCTGTTACAATTTAAAGTTAGTTGTAAATTCTCTTCCTGAACAACACCGGGACCTTAGAGCACATTATTCTGACCCAACACTTTCACGTATACATGCTTTTGTTAGAGTATTTTAACTGTCTTCTTTTTTAGCCCATGTGAGGTTATTATTACTTTATATTGTTTTTTTTTCTTTATATCGTTAATACTTGATTAACCTCAAAACTCTCACCACTTTCTTTTTTTTTTTTTTTTTTTTGGCGGTACGCGGGCCTATCACTGTTGTGGCCTCTCCCGTTGCGGAGTGCAGGTTCCGGACGCGCAGGCTCAGCGGCCATGGCTCATCGGCACAGCCGCTCCACGGCATGTGGGATCTTTCCGGACCGGGGCATAAACCCGTGTCCCCTGCATCGGCAGGCGGACTCTCAACCACTGCGCCACCAGGGAAGACCTCACCACTTTCTTTCCTTTATTCTTTTTGTATCTCTGGACTCGGAATCATTTTTCTCCTTGTGTCGGAAGATGCGTCTTCAGGGTTTTCTTCAGTGAGGATCTGCAGATAACTAACTGTTCTTTCAGTGTATCTGAAAACATTTACCCTCGTCCTGGAGGGTGGTCCTCCCGGTTGTGGGGTCCCGGGCAGCATCTCTCCCGACTTGGCTCTCAGTTCTGCTGTTGAGAGGTCAGTGCCAGTCAGCTGTGATTGGTTGGAAGGTCTGTCCTTTCTCCCTAGTGGCTCTGCAGTCACCTCTCTGCTGTGCCTGAGTTGGGGTCATTGGCCTTTTTGCCTCTGTGGGGTGGTGATTTTCATGGGTTCCGGGAAGTTCTCAGGCACTTTCTCTGCAGTAGTCATCTCCTCCTGTCTGTCTGCTCGCCCCCGGAACACACCGGCCCTCTGGCAGCCCTTCCCTCTGATGTCACTGAAACCGGCCACCGGGCAGTCTCTGCTCGTCCCTGTTTCAGCGGCCAGTTCTCAGCCCTCTTTTCTGCAGAGGCGCGTCCGCGTCCCCCTGCACCCCGGTCTGCAGGAGGGTGTGCGGGGCAGGCGGGATCGGCCGTCCCCCACCGTGGGCAGAGCGGGCACAGAGTGGCACTTGGCGCGTGCCTGTGGTTGAACAGGATGCCGTGTTCAGGACCCTGGGCTTCGTTTGGAGGTCTGGGGAGTCACCAATCTGTTGGGGGCGGAGCTCTGGTTGGACGTGTGGGCGGGGGAGGCGGGGCGGGGAGGGCAGCAGCGGGGTTGAGCGTGGGCTCGGACTCGGCAGCTTCTGAGCGCTGCGAGCCGCGTCGAGGGAGAGACTGAGGCACCTGACCCCAGCTATCCAGGCCTGCGGGCTGGGCATCTCTGGGGGAGGCCTGGCCCCTTGCTGGAGTCAGCGTGGCTCCATTCAGCGCCCCCTGACCGCCCTGTGCCGGGCAGTGCCCAGCCCCGGTGCACACCTGGGCGGTGGCCTGCTCCTCCGGCAGGTGTCGAGGTGGGCAGTAGCCCTCCGTGGGCGCAGTGCTGTAAACGTATCGTCTTCCCGAGTTGGCTTTCATGCGGAAGGAATTGGCCACGGGGGGCAGGTGTCATCTCATGTGATGCTTAGTGACCCATCAACCAGGTGGGGCCCCTCAGTCGCCCCGCTGCCTGTCCCTCTCTTCCCGGGATCTGGGCTCCAAAACAAGCTCCCCTCTCCCTCTCCCCAGCAAGCCCAGCATCCCGCCCCAGGAGGGTCGGATGACGAAGGGCGTCTGGGAGCAGGTGGGTGGGGCTGGGGGACTGTTCCAGAGAGTTGCTCTGCAGTCAGGAGCAATGACGGGCACGTGGAGGCATCATGGTTGGGTCTTCAGGGTCCTTCAGGGGTCCGAGCATCACTTGGTGTGGCCAGAGTGACCCATCACAGAGATGGGGGTGCTCAGGGGCAGGCACGCAGGGAATGGCAGGACGGGGCAGCCCTGACGCTGAGCGGCCTGGCGCTGCTGTCCCACCCAGGCCCCACCAGTCCCGTGTGTCCTCCTGCCAGTATGACCGAGTCTCATCGGACGCTCCAGACCGGGCCCCTCAGCTTCCGGTCTCGGTGGGAACTGGCTCGCAGTTGTCATTCCCGCTGCTGCTGGGTATTTTGGGCTGCAGGATGCGCCGGGCGGTGAGTGTGGGAGCTGCTGGCTCCCCCCTGCCGCCTGCGCCTGGCCGCTCTTGTGGCTGTTAGACAGTGGCCCTGAAAGAAGCCCTAAAAATAGCAGGTGAGTGTACGCGGAAGCGGAGTTCCCCCGGCCCTGGAGGTGCGTTGCCACGATGTGTCCTCAGCCAGGGAGGACTCTGCAGACGGGTGAGCGTACGCGGAAGCTGAGTTCCCCCCGGCCCTGGAGGTGCGTTGCCACGATGTGTCCTCAGCCAGGGAGGACTCTGCAGAGGGCTGTGATGCATGTGAGGACAGCCCGTCCTGAAGAACGGAATTTCTAGGACTCTGCAGAGGGCTGTGATGCATGTGAGGACAGCCCTGTCCTGAAGAGCGGAATTTCTAGTAAAGCACTTCCTACTCCTGAGTGTCTCCAGCCCGCGGGGCCCCCGCCCGCCCCGGAGAAGGCAGCGCTCTGTGCTCTGTGCTTTCCGGGGTGAGACGTGCGCGTTCTCCAGGAGCCCCTTCTCAGCAGCAGCGGACACGCAGCGCCCAGCTCTGCTGGCCTGGTAGCTCTTCCCATTGGAGGTCAAGGCCGAGGTCTGGGGTCTTCTGCATGGATGGGCCAGAACGGGCCCTGGGGGCGCTTCTGCAGCCACGAGGTGGTGGGAGGTGCTGCGGACCGGGCGCGTCTGTCCTTCTTCCTGCCAGACGCGAGGCAGCCAGCCGGGCCCCGCCGCCCCCACCAGCCTTTCCTCATCTCCCCAGCCAGACCACGACGCCTCCCTGGTGCGGGGCAGCATCCAGCTACCGTTCTGAGAAGGGACGCTCCTGGTGGCCTGGCCACAGGGCACCTTTGTCCGGATGGCAGGAGAGGATGGGGAGGGATGGCAGAGGGACGGGGCCGAGCAGTGTCTGCACGGGGGGCTCAGGTCCACCAGCAGTGAGGACCACCGCCCCACAGTGGTCAGGACAGAGTGGAGCGGCTGGGAGGTGTCACAAGGAGCCTGGCCCGGCCTCTTCTCCTTGGGCAGACACACCGGGTCTTGCCCTTGGCAGGAAGAGAAGCACCTCTCCTGTCTCCCGTCCTGGCCATCAGCTGGCTCCGTTTCCACTGTCCGTGGGGCGATTCCCTCCACCCCCTGCCAGGACGTGCAGCCCTACACACACCGTGAGTCCCGAGGAGAGCAGCGTGGGCTTGGGCGTCTCTGCCCCCTTGAAGGTGGAACCCTGTTGGCGGGGAGTTGGCCCTCGGAGGCACTGCCCTCTGGTCAGATGTGGCTGTGGCCTTCGGCGGCCTGGGTTCCGACCGCCTCTGCCCCGCATCACCTGCACGGGCTGCGTGTTCCTCCAGTTGGCGCTGGGCTCCCTCGTCTTTGCCCACTTTACTCTGTAGGGCCTGCGTCCCCATTGGGAGACCCTTAGTGAGGAGCCTTGGACCCTTGACAGCTGGGACACTGGCATCTTTCCCTTAACCGGAGCCTCGTTTTCAAGTCCTGCAGCCGACCTCGCGGCAGTGATGGTGGGTCATCTTTTATCGGATCACGGCCAGTCAGGATCTTCCTACTTTTAGATGCAGACAGGATGGGATGAGGCTTTCCGGCACAGTTTGCATGTGGGGCTTCAGGTGCCGCCGTGTGAGGGCTGGCTCTGTGGAGGTGTCCTCAGGCCTCGGAGGACATTGTCACCACCCTAGGGCCCCTGGCAACCAGCACCCACATCCCTGCTTCTGAACCCAGGTGGGGGCTCCCCCTGCTCGGGGGTGTCGTGACTCACACAAGGCTGGTCCCTGTTGTCTGGGAGCAGACACGGTGCATCTCCAAGGCGCCCGAAAGTGCCTCAGACAGGTGTCGTGCTGGGGCGAGTGTCCTGGGGTGCTGCCCTGGGCGCCCCCTCGGTTCCTTCTTTGAGCTCCGCCAAGGGGCCGGCTGGGTACAGCCACCCGGAGGTGCCCCGTGGCAGGTCACGGGAGGGAGTGGAGGGTGCGTGGCCATTCCACGCTCTGTGGTGGCCCAGGGCCCTCCCGCCCTACCCGTCCAGGCTGCATGCGCCAGGCAGTGAGGGCAGGGTGAGCTTTGGCTGCACAGACCTGTCCTGGGTTCTGGGCTCCTGCGACCAAGCCCATGGCCAGGACACTGCTGCCGGCTCCCGGTCAGGGTCCCTCTGGGGTACCCCCCGTCTGTGCCCCCGCTGTGCTTGCCCCCACCCCAACAGGAGCACGCTGTCTCTTGCTTATTCCCGCTCGGGCTCCGGACTCTCTGCTTTAACTGGTTGCAGCGTGACTTAAGAGTTGTCACGCTTTGACAAGTTAATGGAGAGTGACAGTCACCACACCGCGAACTGCGTGCCCCTGGCCGGCCCGGCTGTGGCAGGAGATGAGCTGCGTGTGGAGCATGTTTCCAAACGCTGTGATTGTCGATGCAGCGCCGGGCGCCCACCCCCGGGAGAGCGGTGAGAATGGGGCGAGACTGAGCTGCCAGCTGGGGGGGGCATGGGGCCCCACTCAGAATGAGGGCTTCCCAGAGGAGGGGGCATGGGACAGGCCGAGAGTCCGGCGGCAACGGCCTGAGGCCGCAGGAGAGGCACACGTCTGGGTCCATCAGGGCCAACCAAGGACCGCCCCTGGGGCCAGGCGGGTGGTGGGCTGTACGCAGATGCCGAGTGGCACAGGGACCCGGCTCCCCCACCAGCCACTCGGCCCTCGGGCCCTCGGCTGGTCACGCTGTGAGCACGGCCCTGTGCTTGCCCTGCAGACCGTTGTCCTGGGTTTGTGCCAAAGCGGCCGAGGCAGAGCTGATGGGGGTGCCCCGCTGCAGGTCCCCGCAGGGGACACGGGACCTTGACCGTCAGGGTTTGGGCGGTGGGGGGGGCTCTTATGTCTCCCCCCACCCCCCCCAGCCGCAGCTCGCCAACACCTGCCTGTGGGCTTGCCTCTGGCAGGTCATCGAAGGCTTCAGACGTTTGTTTATTAGTATTAGTGACGGGGTCGGAGATAGGACCACTGCACCTGAGCCCCTCGGGCCGTGCTGGGGTCACCCACAGTCTCGGTGTCACGCCAGCTTTGTGGCGATGGTGGAGGTCGTTCTAGGGGAGAAGCGCGGCACAGATGGGGACCCCCCCACCTCCCCAGCGGGAGGAGCGAGTCTGTAGGGAGGCCTTGTGCAGCCAGGCCTCTCCCGACCCGCGGAGAGAACGCCACACCTCTGTCCCCTTTCACATCTGCCTCCTGGAGAAAAGGGGACAACGCCTGGTAGAAAAGCCGCCCTCCCCCAGAGCCTTGGGCCTGACTCAGCGGACAGAGGCCTCGGGGAGGGGGCAGCTGCTACAGCAGCTGCTCGGGGACGGCCGCTGGAAAGCTGGGGCCTCCCATCCGCACGTGCTCTGTACCCAAGGTAGGCCCTAGCGCTGCTGTCCTTCTGCAGAGAAGGTTTCTGGGGCAGTGTGCGTGGGCCGTGGGACGAGAGAGGGCGGCTGCGCAGGCCCCAGCCCAGCGCCTTCCTGCTGAAAACCAGCTCCTTTAAAGGAGGGCACAGTGGGCAACAGTGTAAGTGGGATTTCCAGTTAAGCTGCTTGTGTTAGGAATAAAAAGACGTGTCTGGTCAGACCGTTTAGAAGAGAGTTCCTTGGGGATCCCCTCCTACTCGGGGGTCTTTCCAGTTCCCTTTAAGAGTAGAGTGAAGATGAGAACCTTTCTCAGTGAGACATGCAGCCCGGTAGCCCCATTTTTGCATGTTACTGACCTAGACAGAAAGGGTGTCAGGTTCACCCGGACCCAGAGCCTTGCGGGAGGGGAATTGGGAAACTCATAGCAGTAGAGCATTACAGAGGTCCAGGGCTCTAGTTGAATTTCCTCCCCCTGCTGTGGAGTTAACTCAGGTGAAGCTAGGATGTTACACAGCTGTTTCCTCCCGAGCTAGCTTAGCCGGCTGTGGGCCGCCCCCAGGAGGCCTCTCGAGGCTGACCCGCGCCCCCTTTCCCAGGCGGGCGGCCGTGGCGCTGCTGTGCGCTGCTTTGTGAAGGAGAAGGCCGTGGAGCCAGGTGATGGGCAGAGGCCTCCGGGGAGGAGCGCCTGTGCTTTGTAGGGGCCCTGGGCACGGCTGGCGGGCTGCAGCCCCTCCCCGCGTGGCCCCGACCAGACCCTCGCGTCGCCTCTCACGCCCGCGTGCCTGACTTGGCATTTCCATCGACGTTTGAGATTTGCTGGAGGTCCTGGGGACCGGACGTGGTTGGGGAGGGGACCCCGGGCCTCCAGGAGCTCTGGGGGAGCCTAGGGTGCTTGGCCCCCAGGCTCAGCCTCTGTGGTGCAGTGCATCGGGGCCTGGGGGCCTGAGCACCCCCTGGAGGCACCAGCATGGGGCGGGGCAAGTGGCAGGAGCCTTCTGGTCTCCTCAGAGCCTGTGACCACTCAGCGTGCTTCTCGCGATGGCTGGGCGTGGTCCAGGCGGCCCTCTGTGTGGGCACAGCAGGGACCCCTGCAGCGTCCCCTGGGGACGCCCTCACTGAGAGCAAGCCTGTGGGTCCACGGCGGCTGCATTACCTCAGAGCAGGTGCACCTGGTGCCTGTCTCAGGGAGGAGACCTTGTTCTCCACCGAGCGGGGCTGGGACCTCTGCTGTTGGAAGAGGGAACTCAGGGTGAACCCCTGCGTCCGTACCCACACCCGGTGGGGGGAGGCTCCAGCCGGCACCAGCCCCGCCCCCTTGTGTCTTGGGGTCTCGGGCCTCTCTGTGGAGGACAGGCCATGAGGCAGGACCCACCTGAGCAGACGCAGTGGTGGCTTCCCACCAGGGAAGCGGGGGCCCCCAGGGGTGACCGCTGTGCCCGTGGTGGGGAGTGGCCGAGCCTGGGGGGCTGGTGTGTCTGATCACCGGCCCGACCTCAGTGTGACCCTACCCCTCGCCTGGTGACAGCCCTGGTGTGGCCAGTGCCTGCCCAGACGGAGGGCAGTGGTGTGGCTGAGAAGAGGGACCTGGGGCTCCGGGGCAGCAGACAGCCAGGGCCCAAGACCCAGCGTTTCCAGGAGGGCCAGCTGCTGGGATTGAGGTGTGTGGTGAGCACGGACCCTGTCTGGAGCCTGCTTTGGAGAGGAGGGAGCAGCAGTAGCTGGGGGGACTCGGGGGGGGGTGGTGCCGCGATGGGGGGGTACCGGGAGGAATGGCCGTGTGTTGGCTGCTGTGAGAAGCAGCTCTCCTCAGGTCACCCCTGTTTCTCAGCAGAGCGAGCAATGGAGCGAGGTGGGGCGGAGGGGGATGTGAGGTGTTGGTCCAGGGAGGAGGGTGGCCCGGGAAGGTTGGGGGCCAGACGTCCGTGTCGCGGACCTGGGTGGCCAGGTGGTGCCAGGGGTTCTCCGGGTGCCCAGGGCCTCTGGTCACTCAGGCGGGGCACAGAGGCCCAGAAGGCCCAAGGAAGGAGGTTTTGATGGCCAGGCCCGGGTCCTGGGATGGCTGACGGCTCTCACGTGTAACAGCCTTGTGGCCGGCTGGCTGGAGCTCTCTGGGTCCTGGGCCCTGTGTTGAGGTTATGCGTGTGTCCCAGTGTTGTCTGCCCAGCCCCCTTGGGGCGGCCCTCCCTGCTGTGGACACAGGGTGCTCTCTGCAGGCGCCTGGGCCCATGTGGCCTCTACCGGGTACCCGTGCTCAGCCCGGCCCACCCACCGGCCGGCTTGTCCAGCGTGTGGCCATGCTGGCCTCTGACGCAACACCCACCACTCCCTTGGAGGGACTGGCTCTTCTGCCCCCTCCTACCCGTGCCCTGGCCCCCGTCGCAGGTTAGCTTCTGCTGGGGCAGGAAGGTGGGCTCACAGTGACCCCTTCCAGGGGTCCCGGCCTTGGTGTTGGGGTGCCTGACTGTCCCTTGCTTCCTGCAGGGCCATCCCAGCCCCACACGGCTGGCAGGGAAGCTGAGAAGGCACCTCTGACCTTCTCTCCTGATTAGCAGGAAGCAGCCATGTCCAGATAAGGCTCGATCAGCAGAGAAAGCTGAGCTGGGCCAGCGAGAGCTGGCAGCCGCCTCAGGCTGCCGGAGGAAGGTGACCAGCGCTCGGGATGCGGGTGCAACTGGAGCCCTTGGCCCCCAGCAGGCTCTGCCCCTGAGAACCCTCCAGGCCTCCAGGTGCCCCAGTCTCACCCTGCGGCCCTGCCGTGACCAAGCTGCGTGGGCCTGGAGCCTGAGCCCCCAGGGTGCCGTGTGTGGGCCGGCCCGTCCCAGGGGGGCAGGCCGGGCGTGGGGGCCGCGTGGCCACCTGCCGCCGCAGGGCCCCCGCTCCCACCGGGGCAGATGCAGGACTGTGCAGACAGGGTCAGCTCCTGGAGACAGAAGGCCCCTTAGTTCTCCCTCCCACAGAACACCCAGCGCATGTGGGGCCACAGGGGCAGGCCCGCACGTGGCCCCGGTTTAACCGCTGACGTCCTGGGTGCCGGGAGAAAAACGGGAGAGTCAGCGTCCTCCTCGGAGGGCCAGCCCGGCCCTGGGAAGCCTGGGGGGCGCTCTCCTTGTGCGTCGCGGGCTGCACGCCGTGCTGGGGTCTGGGCCCAGCCAGCCCCTCGTGGCCCGTGTGGTCGCCCTGCGCCCAAGCTGAGTGCTGCTGGCGGGACTGTGGTGGGGCGGCCACTCTGGGCAGCGGTCTGCAGCCCCTCTAAAGGCCCGGCCACGTCGCCACGTGGCCAGCACATCACTCTTTCAGAAGAAGAGGAACAGGGGCTGCATTCACGCTTGCACACGCGTGTTCAGGGCGGCTGCCCGGAGGGCCCAGTGCTGTCCCGACACCTACCGGGTGGGTGAACCCAGGACGTGGCGCCCCTCAGAGGAGCCACACGTGTGAGCCCCTCGTACCGAACGTCAGGCCGGGCGGGGCCCCTGTGGGCTGATGTCGCGGTCCTGGAGTTAGAGGGGACGCTTGCTCAACGTCGCCAGTGCTGAATGCCGCTGGTGGTGTGTGTGCTTGAGCACGGTTGAAATGGTCGATTTTACATCGTACACGCTTTACTACAGTGGGAGAGGTTTTAGGGAGGAGGGCCAGGGACGGTTCCAGATCCGAGGAGACCAGCCAGGCAGGCCGCCGACAGCAGGGAGGACAGGGCGCCGCGGGCGACGGCCCCTCGCTTAGCGTCCTGATGCCCCAGCTCGCTCTCAGCCCGGTCGCCCCCAAAGCCTAGGTGCCCACGGGGCGGGGTCCCTGGCTGGTGGCGGGGGGGTGTTTGCTGAGCTCTTGCTGCAACTTTCTGTGGAGCTTGAGCTTTTCCTCATAAAAGCCAGGGCGGCGAGCGGCGAGCGGCGGGCGGCGGGCGGCGACCCGCGGGCCCCGGAAGGCTCTGGAGCCCCAGGGCGGCGTGGGTTACGGGTCTGCACGCCTGTGAGTTGCCTCTGCGCCGTCGCCGCATTTCTGTGGGTTGATTGTCTTTCTGCTGCTCCTCTGTAGGCGCCTTTGTACTTGGGACATTAGTCCTTTGTCTTCTGTCGGCATCGCGGCTCCTTTCCCGCATCTATTGTCCCGTCTCTGAGTCTGCTTGCAGTAACGTCCACGTTTCCCGTCTCGGGCAGAGTTTGTGTCTCGAGGAGCTGGGGGAGCCGCTACGTTGGGCACATCTGGCCCCCTTCCTCCGAGGACCTGGGTGCACCAGGTGCCGTCCTAGGCCCCGGACCTGGTCCCATCCCTGTGGAACTCAGCCCTGCTTAAGGGGATGCGCGGTGATCTGGGACAGACACTTCCCACCTGAGCACCATCAGTGAGAGGGGGGTGAGGTGGGACGAGGTGGGATACGGAGCTCCCTGATGTTGGGGCGCCAGTCAGCAGGGCGGGGCCGGGCCCCAAGTGCTGGGCCCGGGGCTGGGAGTGCAGGACGTCTCTAGGGCCTTCCCGGAGGCTGGACAGAGCCAGTCACTGGGCTCTTTCTGCAAGGCGCCTCCACACCGGCTGGCGGCCACAGGACAGGGCAGGGTCCTCCTGGGGGGCTGGTCGGGTGGCGAGCAGGCTGAGGGGCTTCCAGGAGATAGGTAGAGCCCGGGGCGGGGGGCCTGGGATCGGCCCCTGGGCAGTCAGGAGGGAACGGGCCGTGTTTCGGAAAGGACTACGCGTTGGGCTGGAACTTTTAATTTTAGAGTGAAAATGTCAAGAAGAGCCAAGGTGGCAAAGATGGTGGTTGGCATGCAGAGGGGCACTCCTGCCTCCTTCTGAAGCCAGAAAGACGAGGAGTGGCCAGAGACCTGGGGGGAGGTCCAGGAGAAGGAGGACATGGGGGCCCAGGACCACCGGGTCGGGCCCGCTGCAGGGGAGCCCAGGACAGGCCCAGCCCTCAGATTCTCCAGAGGGCGGAGGCACAGGCACCGGGGCGGAGCCCAGAGCCCTCGTCGTGCCCGCTCTGGATGCGAGCAGACGCCGGCATCCAGGTCCGACAGTGACGGTCAGCAGGAAGCGTCAGCCACAGCACGGCCCTGCACCCGTGGAGCGGGGACAGGACGCTCCGGATCGCCCAGCTGGACGGCAGACGCAGACGGGCTCGGCGCAGGAGCCAAGTGCGAGCTGAGCAGCTGTCGCGGGGAGCGGAGCGGAAACAGAGGTGGACGGAGACGGCGAGGGGATACCGTGGGCGCTGCGTGTGGAGCGAGGGGTGTCTTGGCACTACTTCAGGAAGGAGCCCCCACCCACCGCCGGTCCTCCCGCTGCCCTTGGCCCTGTGCTCTGTCCATTCTGTCCACAGGGCGGCCAAGAGCTGCCCTCCGCAGGCCATGCGGGAAGGTCGCTGCCCTGCCAGAGCACGCAGAGCCTCCCCCCGCGGCAGGCGGGCCCAGGCGGGGACAGTCCCCTCCTCAGATGTCTTTGCTTGTGACTGGCCCTGTCACTTCCGTCCTGAGGGGGGCGAGCAAGGGAGGGGGTGAGGTCCTGCTGTGGGGCCCCCCGCGCTCTTGGTGGGCCTGGAGCAGTTGGGTGAGACAGCCTTGCTTTCCTCTTAGGGTTGGGGAGCCCTGTTGAGGAAGAGTCCCTCTTAGCAAAGGTTTTCATTTGTTTGTTTTTGTTTTTCTCTTCTTGGCCGCCCCATGTGGCATGTGGGATCTTAGTTCCCCGACCAGGAACGGAACCAATGTCCCCTGCATTGGAGGAGTGGAGTCTTAACCACTGGACCGCCAGGGAAGTCCTTTAGCAGAGGTTTTTAATCAGAAGTTAAAGCCAAGCCTTGTGCACTGTTGGTGGGAATGTAAAATGGTGCATCTTCTGTGTAAAACAGTGGATAGAGCTGCCCTCAGACCCAGCAGTCCCACGTCCGGGCGAGTATCCTGAAGGAACTGAAAGCGGGGTCTCCAAGAGATATTCCTCCCGCCCGCCCCCCTGCCATGTTCCTAGCAGCACAGTTCACATGCGCTGAGACTGCTCATCAGTCCATGTGGTGACGATGACCCAGCCTGAAAACGAAGGGGTCCTGACACAGGCTGCATCATGGAGGGACATGCTGAGTGACGTGGGCCAGTCACAGGACAAATCGTGTGTGATCCACTCGTATGAGGTCCCTAGAGCAGTCGGATTCATAGACAGGAAGCAGGAAGGTAGGGCCGCGGGCTGGGGGACGGGAGGGCAGTGAGTGTTGAATGGGGACAGAGTTTCAGTTTTACAAAATGAAGAGTTACGGAATGTGGTCGTGGTGGCACAACCGCGTGAATGTGCCTGATGCCCCTGGACTGGTTCCTTGAAGGTGGTAAATTTCACGTTGTATACATGCTACTGCAATAGAAAAGGAGAGAGGTAGCTTTGCCAGACTGTCCCCCAGACATGGCTGTAGCAGTTACAGCTCCCAGGGTGGGGAAAAGTTAGAGCCGGACGCCTCAGGGCTCACCAGCGCTGACCCTCACGCTGCCTGGCTGGACTCCAGCGGGGGCCCAGGGAGGGGCTCAGGGGCCCACCCGCCTGGGGTCCTGCTTAGGTGGGGAGCCATCTCCAGACCCCAAGGCCTGCTGAGCCCCCGGTGGGGACTGCCCTTCCCCCGCTCCTGGCCCACGTGGGGCCCTGGGGACCCTGTGGCGTTGCGCCATCAGGGAGCCAGTCCCCACCCGCCACCTGCCGCTGCCCTCCCCTCCCCCGCAGCTGAAGGAGGCGCAGGGAGTTTGGTTTAAAGGAGGCACCGCCCTGCTCCTCTGGGACCCCAGTGCCCCGGGGCAGCAGGGCCGGCGTCCCACACGCAGGATGTGGGGGTGGCCAGTCTCCCAAAGAGGAATCGGAGGCTTTGTGCTCTCTGCAGCCTCATCTCCCCACCCCACCCCACCCCACCCCCGCCCGGAGGCCCTGCCCCCACCACCTGGAGCCCAGGCTCCGAAGCTGGGTGGGCTGAGGTCTTTTGTCTGGGGCTGGGCGCAGGTGCTGGCCAGGTTTCCTGGGGCAGTATCGGGGAGCGGGGCCTCCCTCCACTGCGTGGCGACGGGGGGTGCTGGGCGGGCTGCCCCCCAGCCCCTGGGGGGCGTTAACCGTGAGACCTTCCTGTCGGTGGGAATGCCCTGCGGGCCTGTATATAAAAATCTCTGCAAACCCAGCTTTCTGTGAACTTTCTAAAACGTCGCTCGCTTCGCCACCCGCAGAATCCAGGGGTGTCGGGGTACGGGGGCTCCTCACCCCCCGGCACGCCTTCCCTGACCTCGGTGTCCCGGCAGAGCTCGTGCCCCTGCTCCCCCCCCGTAGTGTGTGCTCAGGTGGGCCTTGCTGAATGACCCCCCCCCCCCCCCCCCGGGGAGGCCCCTGCTGCTCCTGCTCTCCCGTTCCCAGGGTGCTCTGCTCATCTTCCTGTCCCCGGCCCCCATGCCAGCCTTCTGTCCCAGGGCCTGTGTCCATTCAGCCCTGGCCCTGACCCCATGCTCATGTGATCCCTGCCCTCCAGGGCCCAGGCCCAGCACCCCGTGCCGCCAGGTCTCCCGAAGAGTCTGCCTCTTCAGGTCAACCCCAGGGAGGACGTGGCCAACGCCCCCCTAGGGCGCCATCTCCCCGCCCCCTTCCTCTTCTCTCCCTCCCCCCACCACCCTGCTGGCACCGCCCTTTTCCTCCAGACTCTGTCCAGCACCTTGGCCGGCCGAGGACCAGCCCCGGGAGGCCTGCCCGCCTTGCGGGCGGGGGCGGGCACTGTGCGGCGGCCCAGGCGCCCATCCCGTCAGGGCCCATGGGGCCCACTGACCTGAGAGCACATGGAAGCCCCAGCCCCACGTGTCACCCGGAGGGACAGAGACCGGGCAGCGTGGGCCCGGCCCCACCTCCTGGGACCCACCTGGTGGCGGGAGGTGGCTCTGAGGGGGCCGCAGCTGCCTTCAGCCGGATCACAGCCCAGCCTGGGTGTCTAGTTGCCCTGGGCTGTGGGCGGCGCCGCAGCTCTGCTGACCCTCACAGCCGACTTCCTGGGCACGCCTCGGTCTCTGCTTTGCAAGTGCGCGGTTGTCCCCTGGGTCCCTCAGTCCTGTAGGGCCAGCTCTTCCCGCACAGCAAGAACCAAAGACCCTGAGGACTGAAGTGTGTGTCAGGGCCTCTCTCACACCCACTCGGGGGCATTCCGTTCCCAAGGGCAGAGGCATCTTTCACACCCGTCTTTAAGGTGATGCCCCAGTCATAGCGGCTCCTCCCCCCACCAAGGACGACCTGTGGCTGGACATCCTAGTGAGATGCTGCAGGAAGGGGCGGGCACTCACACAAAGGGAGACCAGCTGCTTTGAAGAGGCCACCAAACTTGGAAAGACAGAGTAGAGACAGTTCTTTGCTGTGCGTGCGCATGTGCAAGCATGTGCAAACAAAGGACGGGGAAATCCCCAGGTGGGATTCATCTGGACAAAGGGACCTGGGCCAGGGCGGAGCCAGGGAGGTGCCTGGGGGTGGCTGGGGGGCCTCCGAAGCACGTCTGTGGGGGGCTTGTGACACCGGGGCACTAGGTGGGGGGCTTGGGCCCACCCTCCCTGGGGTTAGGGAACCCCAGAGTGGCAGGGAGGCTGCCCCTGTGAGGAGGATCGTGGACCGCCACGTGCTGTCAGAAACCCACGTTGGTGTCGTGCGTGGGTGTCGATTCTGAACGCTGAGAGCCTCTTTAAGTGCAAGTGTTAGAGAATGAGAGACCGAGCCTTCAATCACAGCATCATCTGACTCAAGTTATGTAAAGAACAGGGCAAATCTTAGAAAAAAATAGAAGAATGGAGGTAACAGAGCGAGCGTAATGAAATAAGAAAACAATATGAAATATTAACAAAAGCCAGAGTCAACTGCTTGGGAAGACTAATAATGTAGTAAACTTTGGCAAAAGTGATCAAAAGAGAAAGCACATGTAAGCAATTTGGAGCGAAGCGACAAAGTCGAAGAACGCTAAACAACGTCAATAAATATGAAGAATAAGTATGATGCTTTTCTAGAAAAAATATGAATCACTTACTAATTGACTTAGTAAAATAGAAAATGTGTACAGACCAGTTACATCAAAACCTCCTCTCTTCCCCAAAGCGCACCAGATGGTTTTATTTGTGAATTTTACCAAATGTTCAAGAAATAAACACTCTCATATGACGTGTTCCAGAGACGGAAAAGATGTTTAAAAAGAGGCAAAGCTGTCGATTTCATGAGGGCAGTAGAGTCATCAAAACTCCGAGAGGCAGCACAAGGGTAGGGTTGACCTCGTGGACATAGACATGAAAATCCTAAAGAAAATGTTGACCCCCCCCCCCAAAAAAAATCCCTACAAGGTATAAAGTTGCAAAAGCATTTCATGAAATAGGAATTATCTCCAGAGTGTGTGGGTGATTTACTTAACAGTAGACTATTTATTATTTTTATTACATTCAGAGTGAAAGAGAAAAATCATATGATCTATCCAGAAAAAACATTTGATGAAATTTAAGAGACATTCTTAGGGATGTAGAAATGAACAGGAACTTTAACCTGTTACAGGGCACCTACTAAAAATATACAGACCTTCACTGTCCAGTGTGTTAGCCTACATTCGGCTATCGATCAACCCGTTTAGCCATTAAAATGTGATTCACTTCTGCAGTAGCACCAGCCACACTCCAACTGCTGGCTGCTGGCTACCACATTAGGCTGCGGCCACAGAACATTTCCATCACTGCAGAGAGGTTACCGGGCGTCGCTGCCGTGCACACAGCATTCTTAAACGCCAGAAATAGTACCTCTACAACCAAGCAGGAAGGTAACTGCTATTATCCTTGAGGTACTGGGCAGTGCAGCAAGACGTGAAAAGTAGATAGGAATGGGTTGAAAGAAACACAGCTACCATTTGCAGATGGCATTGTTGTTCAAATGGACAATACAAGAGAGCATACAAGCTGCTAGAACCAGTAACGGTTCTGGAAGGTTGACTGATACAGGATCAGCACACAGAATCAATAGTGTGGAAACACCTGCAGTGTTTCAATTTGAAAATAAGAAAAAGAGTGTTATTCAGAAAAGCAGCTAGTAGCTTGTCTAGGAATCAATTGGCCAAAGGGCATTAATGACTTTCGCCAGAGAACCAGCTAACCACGTACTCAAGGACGTAAAACACCTGAGTAAGGAGGTGCTGAGGCTCCGTGACGACCTAAAGATGTCACTTCTCCCTAAATGCCATTCAGTTTTGTAAAATTCCATGAAGGAATTGAACTTGGCAAGCAAATTGTGAAGTTTATATGACACAGACAAGCAACTTTAAAGAAAAATGAAGTATGCTTGTGTTTAGGGAGTGTTTTCCTTAGCAGATGCATGTTTATTTAAATAAGCTGTACTGATGAAAACAATATGCAGTTGTCAGAAGTACGGACAGATTGACCTGTGGGACATAGAGCAGGACACAGAAACACACAAATGCAGCACGCTTCAGAAACAGCCTTCTTCATCAATTCTGAAAGAGGAAGGGATGTACTCTTTCAGAATTGGTTGGGGGACAGGTGGGCATCCACATAGGAAATAATAAAATCAGGTCCCTACCTCACACCATACGCAGAACAGCTCCACATAGACTAATGACCTCAGTGAAAAGAGAAAAAAAATTGGGAGGAGGGGTGTGAAATTAACGAATATATTATCCAACAAGCATACCGCTCATGTGACAGCCTGCAGCTAGGAGATGATAGATGTGATGTACATAGGCCAATGGTTACACCTAGAATAAAGGAAGAATCCCAAGACAGTGAGGAAATGCCAGTGCAGTAGAAAAATGGGCAAAGGTTGTGGACAGGCAGGCCACGGAACCGCTCACGGCCAGCAAGCACCCGAGAAGCTGCGCAGCCTCCCTGGAGGTCAGGGCGACACCAGATAAAACCACCGTGAGATCCCCCCAAATCTAGTGATTCTGTTCGTTTGGGGGGTGGAGTGCTAGGGGCTGAATTGTGTCCCGCCCCCACCAAATTCACGCTGTGACTCCCTGACTCTCCCAGTGCGTCGGGATGTGACTGTATTTGGAGACAGGTATTCAAAGAGGCGATTAGCTTAAAATGAGGCCGTAGGGCAGGTCCTTCTCCACTATGACTGGTGTCCTTAAAATGAGGGAGATCTAGACGCACAGAGAGACGCCGGGGTGGGGGTGGGGGGGCGTGCACAGAGTGGAGGCCGTGAGGGGCGGCCGTCTGCCAGCCAGGGAGAGAGGCCCAAACAGATCCTTCTCTTATGACCAGAGGAAACCAGCCCTGCAGGCACCCCGATCCCAGACCTCCAGCCTCCAGACCGTGAGAAACAAATGTCTGTTGTCTAAGCCGCCCTGTCTGGTATTCGTTATGGCTGCCCCAGGACACCAACACCCCCTGGGCCAACAGGAGTGCATATTAACCCCACAGCTTGGGGGAACGGTTTGAGAAAACCCCCGGACAGGTTGTGACTGTGTGGAGCTGACCCAGTAACCCCACTTGGGCAGAAGGTGCCCACACAGCCCTGTGAAGACAGGGCCAGAGCGTGTAGTGTCGGATCACTGGAGCAGCCTGAACGGCCATCACGGGGAGATGGAGAAGCCATGTGCTCGTACAGAGAGGAAGTACACAGCGGGCATGGGGAGTGCACACTAGTGACGTGCCCACGGCTCTCAAAAAGAAATGAGAGGTGGGGAGAGAAGGGCAAGTTGCAATAGCACACTCAGGGTGGTGTTAGCATGTGACTTGAGAAACAGAACGACGCATGCTGACACGTACATGCAAATTTAGTGAAAATGGGACGTGCCTGGCCGTCCAGAGCACAGCCGATGTCTCTGTGACAGGGAGTCAGAAAGGCAGAGCCACCTGAAGGTGCTGATTCCTGCCTCGTGTACAGCACAGAGTTAGGGGTCCAGGGCTGGCTGGGCCCTCTGCCGTCCCGAGCGTGTGGCTTCCACTTCTGGGTCCAAGGTGGCTGCCTAGGTCCTGCCATTGCATCTAGGGGGAAGGCAGCGAGCAAGGGCTTGCCACCCAGAACGTGATCACACGGCCTCTGCTCGGGGTCCGCCGCCCCGGCTGCTCAGTGGCCGTGCCCAGCTGCCCCAGACAGGACTGGGGTCTCTGGCCAGGAGGCAGGCGCCCAGCTAACATGGGGGAGGCCTGTTATCAAGGGAGGACGGGGACGCCAGAGTTGGGGGACGGCTGGCAGTGTCCTGGGAGGAGACCCCTCCTCCAGATGGTGGTTGCTTCGGAGGGAGGGGGTGGTGAGCAGCGCACACAGTGGGTTTCTGTGGTCGTGGGTGCCTTGTTTCTCTAAGGAGGTCTGCAGCTGGCAGGGAGAACATTTGTCAGCGCTTAGTGGTGGGTATGTGGGTTTTGTGGCATCACGCTTTGTAACTTTTCTCTGTTTTAGAAGACAGACCGGAACGCTGCCTCTCTGGGTTAGGTGTGGAGCTTGGCGTTTTCCCTCTCTCCTGCTCGGCGCAGACACAGTCCGAGGAAAGAGCACACTGGCTGTGAGCGAGGCCCCCTCCCGTGGAAGACTGGGTTTTCACCTGCTGATGGGGTGGCGTTTTATAGGGCCTGTGTGTCACTGCGGAACCTAGTGCCATGCAGGGCGTTTGATGGAATAATGGCCCCAGCTTAGCGATGAATCACTGTTTGTGGGGGCTTCGCAGTGTATTTGTTTATGGTTTCCTTGAGGGCCAGGCATTCTGCAGTAATCTCGCCCTTGGCTGCCGTCAGGCCTATCTCAGAACCAACCTTGGCTACAGAGCAAATAGCATTTACTCTGTTGATCTGGCTCAGGCTCTGGGCGCAGGGGATCCTTTCGATTCTTCTGGCGTTGTTTGCACAGATAGCATCAGCTTGAACATACCTTAGAACACACACACCCCACAAGAAATCCCGAATGGCTGTAGGTGTCACAGTCACCTGGGAGATGAGCCTCTGAAGTGAGTCTGTCCGGGGTGCAGACGGGCTCCCTGCGGATGCACGGGCCCCTCCTTACGGGCTGGAAGCCAGGTCCTTCGTGGAGCGGTTTCTTAACTGCCATGTGCTCGTGGGCACCCGGCTCTTCTTCCTGCATGGTCCCCTCTGCGCTGTGGACTCTGAACGCTGGACTCACCCCGTCCCCAGCCAGACGTGTCATGAGGGATGTCAGCTTCTAGAAACGGGTGTTATGAAAGCCCTGAAAATAAGAGATCGAGACCCTGAGACGCCCACCCCCAAATAAGGGCTGGAAAGTATTTTTTAATGATTAATTGATTCAGAGCAGGATCCAAATAAGGCCCCCGTTTGGCAGTTGTGGCTGGTGCACCTTTAGGTCTTCTAGGTTTTTCCAGCTCTTGAAAAGGTACTTTAAAAACGTACATGCAGGTACTTCCCTGGTGGCGCAGTGGTTGAGAGTCCCCCTGCCGATGCAGGGGACACGGGTTCGTGCCCCGGTCTGGGGGGATCCCGCGTGCCGCGGAGCGGCTGGGCCCGTGAGCCATGGCCGCTGAGCCTGCGCTCTAGAGCCCGCGAGCCACAACTACTGAGCCCACGTGTCACAACTACTGAAGCCCACGCGCCTAGAGCCCATGCTCCGCAAGAAGAGAAGCACTGCAACGAAGAGCTCGCCGCAACTAGAGAAAGCCTGCACGCAGCAACGAAGACCCAACGCAGCCAAAAATAAATAATAAATAAAATGAATTAATTAAAAAAACAGAAACCGTATATGCAGTAAAATTCAACCCTGCCTGCTTTTTTGTCTGCAGCTCTGAGCCCTGTCACCCCGCAGGCAGGGCAGGACGCCCAAGACCGAACCTTGGGGCTCCTGCTCCACTCTCCGCCCTGTGCCCTCTGCTGCCTCTCCCGGAAGGTACATAGGTGGGCGAAGATGCAGGGCGCGACCTCTGGACTCTGGCTTCTCTCCTGCAGCGTGCGTGTGCGCCCCTGCATGCGTGTGCACGTGGCGGGGCTCGGTCCTCTGGTCCCCCAGCAGCACTCCCTGAGGTGGATGGCCTGGTGGCTTTGAGGGACATCTGGGTTTCCAGTTTGGGGCGAATGTGAACTCAGCTGCTGTGAATGTTCGTGTCCGAGCCTTTGGGTGGATTCCCAGGGTGGGGCTGGGGGTCCTGGGAGCTGATGCCCCACCTGCGGGGTCACGGCCCCCCTCTCCGCCGGCTCGCCAGCACTGGCCTTTGGATCTTGTTTCCGCCTTTGTAATCGGTGTGTGGTATCTAGCTCTGGCTTTAATTTGCATTTCCCTAATAACTAATAATGTTGAGCCTCTTTTCATGTGCTTATTTATTGCCCATATGTCTCTTTTGGTGAAGAGTCTGTTGAAATCTTTTGCCCGTTTTTATTGGGTTATTTATTTTCATATTGTTGAGATTTGAGAGTTCTTTATATGCTCTGGATAAAATCCTTTGTTGAATGTGTGATTTGCAAATATTTTCTCCCACTCTTAGCTTGTCTTCTCATTTTCTTTATAGTGGTTTTCTCGGAGCAAAGTTTTAAATTTTGATGGCGTCCAATTTATCAGACTTCCTTTTTCTATCCTGTTGGTCTGTACGCCTTTCCTTGGTCAACAGCACCGTCTTGATGACTGTTGGTTTATAGCAAGTCTTGACGTCAGTGAGAGGTGCCCAGCTTACTTTGTTCTCCTTTTGTTTCTATCGAAGTGTAGTTGATTTACAATGTTATATTAGTTTCAGCATAGTGACTCAATAGTTTCACAGATCACACTCCATTTAAAGTGACTGTGAATAGCGGCTGTATTCTCTGTGCTGTACAATACATCCTTGTAGCTTATTTATCTTATACATGGTAGTTTGTACCTCATACCTTCCCCTATACCTATCTCTCCCCTCCCGCCTTCCCTCTCCCCACTGGTAACCACTAGTTCTCTATACTTGAGTCTGTTTCTGCTATATGCATTTATTTATTTTATTTTTTAGATTCCACATACAAGTGATAGAGTATCTTGTCTTTCTCTGCCTGACTTATTTCTAGGTCCACCCATGTTGTAAATGGCAGAATTGCATTCTTTTTTATGGCCGAGTAATATTCCATTGTATGTACACATATACATGTACATGCACATATACATACGTACATACCACGTCTTCTTTATCCTTCCATCTCTGAATGGACACCTAGATTGCTTCCATGCCTTGGCAATTGTAAACAGTGCTGCTGTGAAAATTGGGGTGCGTGTATCTTTTCAAATTAGTACTTTTTTTTTTTTTTTTTTTCAAATTAGTACTTTTGTCTCTAACCGATATATGCCCAGGAGTGGAATTGCTGGGTTATTTGGTAACTCTATTTTTAGTTTTTTGAGGAACCCTCCATACTGTTTTCCTTAGTGGGCTTCACCAATTTACATTCCCACCAACAGTGTACGAGGGTTCCCTTTTCTCCACATCCTCTCCGGCATTTGTTATCTGTAGACTTATTTTTTTTCTTTCTTTTTGCGGTACGCGGGCCTCTCACTGTTGTGGCCTCTCCCATTGCGGAGCACAGGCTCCGGACGCGCAGGCTCAGCGGCCATGGCTCACGGGCCCAGCCGCTCCGCGGCATGTGGGATCTTCCCGGACCGGGGCACGAACCCGCGTCCCCTGCATCGGCAGGCGGACTCTCAACCACTGCGCCACCAGGGAAGCCCTGTAGGCTTTTTGATGATGGCCATTCTGACAGGTGTGAGGTAGCTTTGATTTGCATTTCTCTAATGATTAGTGATGTTGAGCATCTTTTCATGTGTCTTTTGGCCATCTGTATGTATTCTTTGGAAAAATATCTGTTCAGGTCTTCTGCTCATTTTTTAATCAGGTTGGTTGTTTTTTCAATATTAAGTGGTATGAGCTGTTTATATATTTTTGATATTAACCCCTTATTGGTCATATCATTTGCAAATCGTTTCTCCCATTCCGTAGATTGTCTTTTTGTTTTGTCAGTGGTTTCCTTTGCTGTGCAAAAGCTTTTAAGTTTAATTAGGTCCCATTTGTTTATTTTTGCCTTTTTCCTAAATTATTATGATTATTCTAGTTCCTTTGCCTTTCCATATAAACTTAAAAGTCAGCTTACTAATAACTACAGAAAAGTCTTGCTGGGGTTTCACTGGAATTGCATTAAGTCTGTAGATCTAGTTTGGGGAGAATTAATGTCCACGAGTCTGGCACGTCTTCTTTGATTCCTTGTGATAGCAGTGGGGAGTTTCTAGCATGCAGATTGTGCATTTATTTTATGAGATTTAGGTATTTCTTTTTTGTAAATGGAAGGTTTTTTAAACACTGACTTCAGTTGTTCATTCCTAGTATATAGAAACGTGGTTGCCTTTCATATGTTGAACTGATGTCCTTCAATCTTGCTAAGCTCATTAGTTCTTGGAGCCCGTTTTCACATTCTCCTACATTCCTTGGGACGTTCTACATAATGATTGTGTTGTCTGCAAATAAGAAGAGCTTTATTCTGTCCTTTCCTATCCTTCTGCCTTTTGTTCCCTTCTCTTGCCCTCTTTCCCTGGGCAGGCCTTCAGTGCCCACTGAATTGCAGTGGTGAAAGGGTGCGGCTTTGCCTCGTTCCTGATCTTAGGGGACAGTATTCTCTCTCGCACCATCCAGCGTGATGTTCGCGGGGGACCTTTGGACGTGCTCTTAATCAGGTTGAGGGGATTCCCGTCTATTCTTCATTCACTGAGAGTTTTTACTCATGAATGGATATTGAATTTGTCAGAAGTTTTTCTGAATTGACTGAGATTTTATGTTTTTTCATATTTAGTCTGGTAACGTGTATCACATTGATTTCAAATGTTGAACCAACCTTGAATTCCTGGAACAGACCCCCTTTGGTTATGGTGTATTATCCGTTGTTCCTTTTATATATGTCTGGATTCAGTTTGCTAATATTTTGTTGAAGATTTTTACATGTGTGTTCAGAAAGGAACTGGTCTGTAGTTTCCTTTTTTGTACTGTTTTTGTCTGACGTTGGTGCTGGTATCAGGGTATTTGCTAACCTCATAAGATGATTTGAGAAGTATTCTTTCCTCTTCTGTTTGCTGGAAGATATTTTGTAGAATTGGTGTTATTTCTTCTTTCGCTATCTGGTTAAACTCACCTGGAGTTTTCTTTTTCAGAAGTGTTTCACTATTAATCCCACTTCTTCAGTAGATCAGGCTGTTGTTCGTCCTGGTGGGTTTGGGCAGTTTGTAGCTTCCGGGGATTTGGTGCGTGGAATCTCAGTTCTCAGAGTTGTGTGCACTGAGGTATCTGTAGTGTCCCTAATCACGTTGTTCCATGTCTGTGAGCTCTGGAGTGATGTTCCTTCTTTGATTCCTGATATGGGTCATTTTTGCCTTCTCTCTCTCTCTCTTTTTTCCTTTGTGTGGCTGGAGTTTTTGTCAATTGTAGTACTCTTCCCAAAGAACCAGAATTTGGTTTTATTTTTTCTAATTGTTTCTTTATCTTCAATTTCATTGTTCTGCTTTTATCCTCATTTCCTGCCTTCTCACTTTGGGTTTAATTTGCGCTTTTCCTGGTGTCTTAAGGTAAAGCTTAGATTGTATAGTTGAGAATGTCTTTCTTTTCTAATATAAGCATTTAATGCTGTGAATTCTCCTCTCAGTACTGCTTTAACTGCATCCCACAATTCTTGACATGTTGTTTTCCACTTTCATTCCACACAAAATACGTCTAATGTCCTTCCGGGCTCCCTCTTTGTCCTGTTGGTGATTTAGCAGTGTGTGGCTGAATTTCCCAAGTAGCTGGTGCTTCCCAGCTGTCCTTCTATTGCTGATTTCTAGCTAACTCCATTTTCGTCAGAGAACATACTTTGTGTGATTCTGGTTCTTTTAGTTTGTGCTTGTGAAGCATTGTTTTATGGCCCAGGATGTGGTCTGTCCTGGTGAACGTTAGCTGCTTTCATCCGTCTCCTTCTCTAGCTTTTTCCCTGGCCCTGCAGAATCAGAGCAGCCCCCATGGCAGAGGGACTGAGCTGTGAGAGTGGCCCCGCCATGAGGGGTCCTGCTGGGCTCCCCTGCTTCACTGCTATGTGTCAGGGACTATCAGGGACGCACTGTGTCTGTCTGTCTCCAACCTGCAGCAGTCAAATAAGGGGCATCCTCTGCCTGGGAAGCCCTGGTGTCTGTCTCCTGGCCCCTCTGGGCTCAGTGGAGGGCAGATGACGGTCTCCAGGGAGACAGGCTGAGGTGAAGCCCAGCTGAGGTGGGTGAGGCCTGTGGGATGGGTGGGACCATGTGGGTGGGCAGGACCCTGGAGAGGAGGGGGCGGGGCCTCGAGTGGACCCTGAGGGCAGGGTCCCTGGGAGGCCTGTGCTCTGGCAGCTGGGAGTGGGATTCCCAAGCACTGGTACCCTGGTCCCTGGGGGCTTCGGGGGTGTGTGGTCTCAGGTTTCCTGTCTGCCCGCCTGTGGACCCACCCAGGCCACCTTCACCAGAGGGAGACCCTCTGCGGAGGGGTGCTTGGTCCAACAGTCTGGGGGTGCTGATGGGTGCCCCCTACGTGCAGGGACCCCAAAGATGGCTCCCAGCCTGGCCGGGCCTGGGCATGGGCTCCTGGGATACGTGAGAGCCAGTGTCCATGAGTGACCGAGGTGCTGGGGTCAGAGAGCCCGCGGTCCAGCGGAGGCTGGGGCTGCTGCAGTTTGGGGCCTTCCTGGAGCATGAGAAGGCGTCGGAGTGCACGGTCACTGCTGAGCCCGTCTGTGCCCTTTGCAGGTTGTGCAGCCTGACCTTGAAGAAGCTGGTGGTCTTCAAGGAGCTGGAGAAGGAGCTCATCTCGGTGGTGATTGCTGTCAAGATGCAGGTGAGGGTCTGCCTGTGTCACTGGCCTGGGGCCACGAGGATGCCTGTGTTGCCCAGGAGATGAGAGGGGCACAGCCGCACCAGCAGCTGGACCCTTGCCCGTGCAGGAGGCCCCACCCTCCCGGGCACAGCAAAGGGCACACCACCAGGGTCCCGGGATGAGGGGGAAAGCAAGTGTGCTGAGCTCACCTGCAGACGGGCCCCATGCAGAAGCTGGGACAAACCCTCCCTGCTCCCCGCTCGCCCCCCCGCACTGTGTGCCCCTCGCCCGCCAGCTGTCCACCCGGGCCCAGCCTGGCTGTGCTCACCTCTCGCTCCCAGGCCATAATACTGCCTGTCCCTTGGGCCTCACAGGTCCTTCTTTCTGCCTTTGAACAAGTGTCGGTGTTCCAGGGGGACCCAGCTGCCCCAGCACTCAGCGCCCCCTTCCCCAGCAGCCCTGGAGGAGGGCCCCGTTAGCCGTGCGAGCTGCCTTGGCCTTTTGGTGGCCCCGGAAGTGGGACGTGGCTCTCGGGCCTGCGGCTGGCGTGGGTGCTCTGGGCCTGGCCTGTGGCTCCTCGTGAGGCTCACCAGGGCCTCCTGGCCGGACCTCCAGGAGCAGCTTGTGGGCCTCGGGGCCAGGCTTTCCTCCAAACTGGGAGCTCAGCTTGGAGCCCAGCAGGCGTGAGGCCCGCCCTTCCCGGTCATTTGCCGTCACCAGAAAAGCAGTACACTGTTGAACAAAGACCCAAAGAAGCGCTCTTCCCCACCGACGGGGCTGCCGCTCTCAGCGTGAAGCAGGCCGTGCCCGGCTGCACACCTGGGACGTGGGAAGATGCCCGTATGAGAACCAGCCCCGCCGGCGGTGCTCTGGGCCTCCTGGCTCGGGAGGGGTCGATGGCGCTCTGGGCCCTCAGAACAAGCTGGTTTACCCATCCCTGGCCTCTGAAACCGGCACTGTTGACCTCTGACACAACCGGTGCCCCTGTACTCTAGCCCCGTTCCTCCAGCTGCCCGTCTCTGCGGTCCTGCCCCGGACCCCGTCATTATCGAGAACTCAGCCTCTGGTCAGGGTCCCAGGCGCCTTGGAGCTCCCCCCGCCTCCAGCTTGCCTGAGTGCCCCCATTGCCTGGGCCCGCGCCCCTAGTTGGCAGACACTCAGCTCCTTGCCTGCTTCTCCTGGGGCATCCTCTCCTGCCCGGGTCACCTGCCTTTTGCACCGGCTCCTCAGCTGCCCCCCGCCCCCCAGCCCCTGTGTCCTGACTCCCAGAGGAAGCAGGCGAGCCGGCCTCCCCCGCTGACCCGAGTCTCCGTACGTGTGTTCACTGCTGCCCCCTCGCCTGTCTGCGCGTGGGTCCTCCTTGCCCGGGGCACGGGCCCATCAGTTTAGGTCCTGACCTGGATGGGATCAGATGCGCAGGAAACTGGGGGGAAACGGCTGTGAGGGACAGAGGGGAACGGGCCAGGGTGTGGGGAGAGCACCAGACCGCACACGGGAAGCCTGCCCCCGGGAGAGCTAGGGCTGGGGGAGGACCGTCAGGAGAGCCCCTCGGCACACTCCGTGCTGGGAGCAGCTGTGGGCAGCACGGCCTCGGCACCAACGCCGCGTGCAAGCAGAGGGCAGTGTCTCCAGCAAGGCTTCTTAGCCGCTCGGCCACCCCACACTGCTGCCCACGCCCCTCCCCGTCACTCCCGTCAGCTCACACGTCTGTGCGGCTCACGTCTTTGTCCTGGACCCACACCCCACTCCCACTCTCACCCATTCCTCTGCACCCCTCATCTTGGTGAGACGCCTCGTCAGCTGCGTGGTAACCTCTGCTCTCCGGCCTGACTCTGTGAATCTGGCTCCTCGTGGGGCCCCCTGGACGTGGGCTCACGGGGTTTGTCCTGCTGTGTCTGGCTTCCTGCACTTAGTGTAACATCTCCAAGGCTCGTCCATGTTGGGAGACCTAGTTTTAAAACAGTACTATCATGAACATCTTTAATCCATTTGGAACTTATTTTGGTACAAGGTTTGAGGTTGGGACCTGTGGGGGGGGTTAATTATTTTTTTAAATTAATTAATTGATTGATTGATTTTTGGCCGTGTTGGGTCTTTGTCGCTGCGCACGGGCTTTCTCTAGTTGCGGCGAGCGGGGGCTACTCTTCGTTGCGGTGCGTGGGCTTCTCATTGCGGTGGCTTCTCTTGTTGTGGAGCACGGGCTCTAGGCATGTGGGCTTCAGTAGTTGTGGTGCGTGGGCTCAGTAGTTGTGGCTCGTGGGCTCTAGAGCACAGGCTCAGTACTTGTGGTGCACGGGCTTCAGTAGTTGTGGCACGTGGGCTCAGTAGTTGTGGCTCGCGGGCTCTAGAGTGCAGGCTCAGTAGTTGTGGTGCACGGGCTCAGTTGCTCCGCGGCATGTGGGATCTTCCCGGACCAGGGCTCGAACCCGTGTCCCCTGCATCGGCAGGCGGATTCTTAACCACTGCACCACCGGGAAGCCCCCGGGACCTGTGTGTTTTATACAGATGACTCACCACCCATGTATCACAGCCACTTGCCGACCTGAAGGCTCCTTATTACACACTGTTTGTTTTTACATGTGTCTGTGTGTTTTCTGAACCTAGTTCTAGGCTTGTACTGCTCTCTCTGTCCTTGTGACGGTGCCGCTGGGCTTTAATCACTGACCTTGGCACCCACTCTGCTCTCAGTGGGGCGGGGGCGGTCCTGCTTTCCCAGGAGCGTGTGGCTTCTCGCGCACCTGCTTGTCCAGCTGCATCTCTTGCTGCACCTCCATCCTGCAGCTGTGGCAGTGACTGTTCTGTCTCCTCTCTCACAGCTTAGCACAGACTTCTAGAGGAGGACTTGGGGGTCAGAGGATATGGGCTCTTTTAAGGCTCCGGATAAATCTCCCCGCGGGGCCTTTGGGAATCACACGCGCTCGGGCCTCACCCCCACCATCTGCGGGTCTTTGCCTGACAGTCTGAAGAGAACTGACAAGCCAACATCTTCGCTGCTTCATTTTAAGATGCCTTCTTCTGAACTAGGAGGTGTCTTGTTCTGTCCCAGGGCTCCAAGCGGATCCTGCGGTCCCACGAGATCGTGCTGCCCCCCAGTGGACAAGTGGAAACTGACCTGGCGCTGACGTTCTCCCTGCAGGTGGGCCTCCAGGGGGACCCCCACCCTCACCCTTCCCGCAGCCCCTGTGGCCACGGAGGTCCCCTCTCCCACAGGGCTCACTCTCCGAGGTTAGAGATGTGCTTGCTTATGAGGTCGAGTCTCTCGTCGCATTCCCACGATGAAGAGAACGTAGTGAGGCCAAAACTCAGATGATGGGTTTAGGTCGCCTCATTCCTGTGTTTAGAAAAGATGGGGGAGCGGGGGCTGAGGGAAGCCACTCAAAAAAACAACCTTGTTTAAAAAAAGAACAAGAAAGATGGGGAGGAACCTATGGAAACTCGGTGTCGCGAGTTCAAACCCCTCGGGAGTATTATTTTGGGCTGTGCTGGCAGTGAACGTGGGCTCTTTAGACTGGGACCCCCCCACCGTGTGAAGCAGAGGCCCCCCGGGTGGGGGGCGTGAGTAGATCAGCCCTCCCCCGCCCCCAGCCTCCTCACCCCGCCCCCACCCCCGCGTCTCTTTGCATAATTAAGATCTGCATTATTTAAATTCAGTGGGTGTAGTTCTGGCTGAAGACACTTGCTGTATTTAGTATCAGTGCTCTTCCGATACATTAAGCTCCTCCGTTCTCCCTGTGAGTGTAGAAGACAGGGCCGCGCTTCGGCGAGTCTGTGAGAACCCTGCCCGTCCACCTCTGCCCTCCCCCAAGACCACCTCACCGGGCGGTGCCTGGCTCCGCCGGAGCCCAGACCCACGGCAGCTTTGGGTTTTTTGTATTATTTTTATTTTCTGGCCATGCCCCGAGGCACGTGGGATCTTAGTTCCCCGGCCAAACCCACACCCCCTGCAGTGGAAGGGGGGGTCTTAACCACTGGACCGCCAGAGGACTCCCCGGGAGTCAGGTTTACCGAGTATAATTTCCAAAATGTACGGTTCACTGTTTTTAAGTTCACGGCTTTGTGGTGCACAGGTGTGTAACCGCCACCGCCGTCAAGGTGGAGGGCAGTCCCGTCGTGCCCCGGCTTTGAAAGGAGGTTTTTATTGGTGAACCTTGAGGAAGCGTGCACGTCTGCTGTGGGCACACGAGCTCTGCAGTGTCCCACGAGCAGGCGCAGGCGGCCTGGACCTGGAGTGCTGGGGGCACGGCCCGCTGGACCGCCAGGCGGAAGCACTGCTGGGCAGTTACTGCATGTCCACAGATGCGCAGGGCCTCCCGAGGGCGCATCTGCCACCAGGGGCTGTTCCTGGCGACCGAGGCCCTTGATGACCAGCAGGGAGGGAACCCTGGGGCTTGGGTGCGTGAGACCTCGTGGGTGTCGGTGGGCGTGGCTGCCTTCATTGCTGTGACCCCCCTCCTTCTCCCGCAGTACCCCCACTTCTTGAAAAGAGAAGGCAACAAGCTTCAGATCATGTTGCAGCGAAGAAAGCGGTACAAGAACCGGACGATCCTGGGCTACAAAACGCTGGCGGCTGGTTCCATCAACATGGCCGAGGTTAGGGCGGCTGGGCGGCGGCCTCCCTCCAGGCGCCCTTGCCCCACGCTGTCCCTCCTGGACGTCCTGCTCGGCGGGACGGGGGCTCCCTGGGGTGGGTGGACACGTGCTGGTGTGGGTCAGAGGGGCTGCCAGCTCACCTTTTTTAACTTGGCTTTTTCACTGATGGTGATAGGTGATGTTACTTTTCTCAAAATTCTTACTTTCTTACTTGACTAAGGAGTTTCCCCCCCACAACTAAGCCCCCCCAAATTAAAAAAGAATCTGGTCCATAAAACCCCAGCATCTAGATGTGATCAAATGACCCCAAACGCAGCTCCTAAAACGCAGAGGCACACATTCGCTGGGTTATCATGACGAGACCCCGTGAAGGTGAACGGCTTGGGCGTCTGGGACCAGCGCGGGGCTCAGGCTGGCACCGGGCGGGGGACGCAGGGGGGCTCTGCCGCTCTCCCCAGTTTATTTGATTCTCTCATGATCAGAACGGCCGCAGGGTCTCATCCTCCTGGTGGGCCAAACCTGGTGCATGTCAGCTCCGCGGCACCAGAGCCCCGGCTTGCACTTGGTCCCCCAGGGACACGGGTTCCTGGGGTTGAGTCCCGAGAGTCGGTGGCTGTGCCTGGACTGGCCCCTGCGTGGCTTCACACACTGCTCGCTGCCGCCGACCCTCCTCCCTGATGGCCTCCAGTCCTTAGGGGCGGGGCCTGGCTGACCCCCCAGCCTGGCCCGGTGTGCTCCCTCCCAGCCCGTCCACCCCGCTCCCGCGTCCCCTCTCTTGGCCCGTCCGCGGGCCCCCTGTCCTCGTGTCCTCCTGCGCCGCCCCCTGCCACCGTGCTTGCCCCGCAGAGTGCACCCCCGCCGTCGCCGCCGGGGAAAGCCCACCCGCCCCCAGCGTGCGCCCCCCGCAGGGTGAGGCTGGTGAGGCCTCTAGAACCGCGCCCTGCCCACAGGTGGTGCAGCAGCCGTCGGAGGGCGGCCAGGTGCTGGGCCTCTGCAGCAACATCAAGGAGGCCGCGGTCAAGGTGGCCGAGGTCTGGGTCTTCTCCCTGTCCAGCCAGCCTATCGGCCACGAGGACAGCACCATGCAGGCCGGCCCCAAGGCCAAGTCCACCGGTGAGGGCAGCTGAGGCAGCGCTGCTGTCGCGGGCGCCGCCTCCTGGCCGCTGGCCCGTGGGCTCGAGAGGTTGGGGAGGGGATGTGAGGGTCTGCGGCTACTCTCTGGGCTGCAGGCATGTCAGCCCTGCCTGCGCACTGGGACTCGGTCAGGAAGCAGGTCACGGGGTCGACCGTGGTGCCTCCCAGGGTCTGGCACGGTCGTGGTGTGGGCTGTCACCTCCGTCGCAGTTGGGGTCACCATCTCCCCTGAGGCGAGGGTGGGCCAGTGGGGGCCTAGTCGAGCAGGAGACCCAGTTTGAGCCCTGTGACGGGCAGAAGGGCTGGGGGCCACGGTGGGGGGCTACAACGTGCAGCCCCTGCCCCCTCGACAGTCCATCTGCCGCGTGTGGGGCTGTGTCCTCGTGGCTCCCCTGCACGCCGGGGGCGGGGGGCAGTCACTGGGGCGCCACCTTATTGCTGGGACACGGGCTGGAACGTCGAGGCGCCCCCCCTTCCATCTGCTCACCCCGCAGATAACTACTCCGAGGAGGAGTACGAGAGCTTCTCCTCCGAGCAGGAAGCCAGCGACGACGCCGTGCAGGGGCAGGTAACGCGGGGCCCGGGGGGTGCCGGCCTCGAGGCTCCCAGCGCCCCGTGCCCGGCCCCTACCAGACCCCAGCAGCTGTGCAGCCCGCCGTGGACGGGCCCGGGCCCCCCCAGAGCCACTGTTGCCAGGGTAGCAGGGGGCATAGGGGGCTGGGAGCCTGGTCCCCGTCCCCGGGGCTGGAGGGTGTCAGCAGACGCACTGGGACGCCCAGGAGACCAGGCCCCTCCCCAGGCCGCCCAGGGAGGCCGCACATCCACGTGGGTCGGCCCTGGGCCAGGGGCACAGCAGGCAGGGGCAGGGTCCCACGTGTACTGAGGGTGGCCTGGCCCAGGTGCCACGTGTCTCTGCAGGATTTGGACGAGGATGACTTCGACGTGGGGAAGCCCAAGAAGCAACGGCGATCGATAGTAAGAACGACGTCCATGACCAGGGTCGGTGGAAACTGGTTTTACTAACACTGGGGAAGGGTACGGGGTGGGGACCCGGGGTGGGGGCCGGGTGGAGCCCTCGGGAGGGGCGGGTCAGGACGTGAGGCGGCCTGCCCTGGGATCACATGGGCACACGCGCTGTCCCCTGAGCCCAGCCCTGTGGCTTCTTCAGAGGCCCAGTCTCTTCCCCAAATACAGCATGAAGGCGGGGAGACCCCGTGCCACGGCCTTGCCCTGGGAGGGGGGCTGTGGCCTACAGCCCAGAGGACAGGGGGCAAGGCCACTCTCGGAGCAGAGCTGAGGGCCGGTCCTCTGCCGCTTGGCCCAGACACGCCCAGTGTGAGGCCAGCCCCCGCCCCCGGCTCTGCTCTGTGCCCAGGGGCTTGGAAGGGCTGCCAGGCTCCTCCTTTAGGAGGGAAATCCAGGCAGGGGCCGTGGCCCATCATGAATCGTCCAGCCCCGGTGCCAGAGCTCCTGGGCGAGCTTACAGTGCCGAGCCACTCTGCCCTGCGGCCCCAGGCCAGGCCAGCTCGAAGGGAGACCCGGGAAGCCCCGGTGCTGATGGCCCAGCCCAGCCCCAGAGACCACGGCCCCCCAGCCGTGCTGGGAGACCGTGGGCTGGTCCCCGTATACCGGGTGACGCGCGTGTTCTGGACCGTGGTGTGGAGGCCCTCGCGCTGCTGTGACAGTACCTGTTTGAGCCTCAGGTCCAGGACCCGAGGCCCGACTTCTGTGGAGGGGGCGTGGGCCTCCTTTTGGGTGGCCTCGGTCGGAGGCCAGTGGCCAGGGCAGCACCAGGAGCAGATGGGCTCAGGCTCCGATGCGCCCTGACCACGCCCTAGGTCCCGAGGAGGGAGGGCGGGGGCGTCACTGGCACAACCATAGATACGCCCTCCCTGCGGCTCCCCTTCGCCGGCTCTGAGGCTGGCAGCCCTTCTCTGGGTCCATTTCTTAGTCCGACCACAGCTGTGGTTTCAGAGGCTTGTGAAGACGCTTACTGTTGTTAAAGTGCCGGCAGCCGTGTTCAAGTTCATAGGTGTTGCCGCGTGTCTGAGCTGTGCCCCCGCCGGCTGAGGCCGCCCTCGCGGTGCAGCCCGGTGCCGGCCCCACTGTGTCCTCCGGGAAGCGGCTCCAAGGGCTCTGATGCCGGCCTGCTTGTCTCGCAGCAACAGAACTTCAAGCAGAAGGTCGTGGCCCTGCTGCGGAGATTTAAAGTTTCCGACGAGGTGAGTGCGCAGCCCCTCCCCCCGTGGCAGCCCCGCGTCCGGTCGGGGTAGGGCTCTGGAGGCCGGTTCCGGCGGGTCCCGCTCTGCTGTTCGCTGCCGCCGTGGCCCTCTGGACGCCACTGCCGTCTCCAGGAGCGAGGGCGATGGTGGCGCCTGCCCCGGGGGCGCTCGAGGGGCAGGCAGGGCCCCAGGTGACGCCTGCTGTGTTTCTTGACAGCCTGCTCTGAACAGATCTGGAGGAGGGCGGGACATTTTCTGTGGGGGGTGTGACCACGGGTTTCTGTGTTTTGTGTTTTTTTATCAATCAACTTTATTTTTTAGGGCAGTTTTAGGTTCACAGCAAAACTGAGCACAGAGTTCCCATGTGCCCTGTCACCCCACACACTGCCTCCCCACGATCAACATACTATGTGTTTTCAAATTTTTTCTTTTAGCTTTTTTCTAGTCTCCAAATGATGACTTTGTGTAACTGTGATAACCAGAAAAAAAAAACAAAACTTTTTTTTAATGTGATCAGAGGAAAATTAGTCCCCAGGTTCTGGACCCACCCAGGAGAGGTGGCATTTAAGTATCGAAGCCCCAAGACATCGTTATCACATGTGTCACGATGGCCCGTAAAGTGAGCTGTGTGCTTCCCGGAAGCCACGGCTGTGCGTCCACGCGCGGTGGTGGGGCATCCTCTTGCAGCAGCTCTTAGCGGGTCAGCTGCTCGAAATGGGCCCGGCTCAGCCACGGTCCTTCCCACACTGACCCACAGCGTCAACATGATTCCTATCAAATCACCAGCTGCCTTTTTGCAGAAACCAACCAGCTAGTCCTGAAACTTATGTGGAAATGCAAGGGACGCAGAAGCAACAAAACAATCCTGAAAAAGCACAAGTTGGGGCTTTCCTGGTGGCGCAGTGGTTGAGAGTCCGCCTGCCGGTGCAGGGGACACGGGTTCGTGCCCCGGTCCGGGAAGATCCCACATGCCGCGGAGCGGCTGGGCCTGTGAGCCATGGCCGCTGAGCCTGAGCGACCGGAGCCTGTGCTCCACAACGGGAGAGGCCACAACAGTGAGAGGCCCGCGTACCACAAAAAAAAAAAAAAAAAAAAAAAGTACAAGTTGGAGGACTCACCTGTCCATTTTCAAAACTTACCTAAAGCTCCTGTCATGAGACTGTGGCGGGTCAACGAAGTAAGGTTAAGAGTCCAGAAATAAGTTCTTCTATTTATGATCGGTTGATTTTCGACAAGCTGCGAAGACCATTCAGTGGGGAGAAGAATAGCCTTTTCAGCAAATAGTGCTGGCACGACTGGATATCTGCACACAGAAGAGTGAAGCTGGACCCCTACCTCACGCCACAGCCTACAAAAATTAACTCAAAACGGGTCAGAGATCTAAATGTACAAGCTGAAACTATAGACCTCTTAGAAAAAAACAGCGGTATTTGTGATCTTGGGTCAGGCAATGGTTTTTTAGATAATGACACCAAAAGCATGAGCAAACGAAGAAAAAATAGGTAAGTTGGACTACATCAAAATTTAAACTTGCTGTGCTTACAACAATACCATCAAGAAAATGAAACAACAGCCCACAGAATGGGAAAAATTTTTTGCACATCATATATCTGGGGCTTCCCTGGTGGTGCAGTGGTTCAGAATCCCCCTGTCAACGCAGGGGACACGGGTTCGAGCCCTGGTCTGGGAAGATCCCACATGCTGCGGAGCAACTAAGCCTGTGCGCCACAACTACTGAGCCTGCGCTCTAGAGCCCTCGAGCCACAACTACTGAGCCCACGTGCCACAACTACTGAAGCCCGCGTGCCTAGAGCCCGTGCTCCGCAACAAGAGAAGCCACCGCAATGAGAAGCCCGCGCACTACAACGAAGAGCAGCCCCCACTCGCCGCAACTAGAGAAAGCCTGCACGCAGCAATGAAGACCCAACGCAGCCAAAAATAGATAAATCAAATAAATTTTAAAAAATCATATATCTGATAAGAGACTTGTATCCAGAATACATAAAGAACACTTACAACTCAAAAACAGAACAATGCAGTTAAAAAATTAATTGTCCACTTTAAAAATTGGGCAAAGGATCTGACTAGATAGTTCTCCAAAGAAGAAATACAGCCAATCAGCCCGTGAAGAGATGCTTGGCATCTCTAGTCTTTGGCGAACACAGATCAGAACCACAGACTCCTCTTAATACCCACTAGGGCGGCCGTCACCAGGAACACGGAAGATAAGTGTCGACAAGGGTGTGTAACAGTGGGAACCCTCACACGTGCTGGAGGGAACGGAAGCGGTGCAGCCACTGTGGAGAACAGGCCAGCGGTGCCTTGGAAGGCTTGCCAGGCACCCAGCACCCACTGCTGAGTACTTCCCTACGAGAGATGGAAACACGTCCAGACGTTTAGCACGTCCACTGATAAACAGTCACAGGAGCTTCACCTGTAGTGCAGACGCTGGGCGCGTCGCCCTGTCCTCCACCGGCCGTTGGTCAGACATACTGTGACCCCTCCCTTGGGTGGCCCACTGTCAAGAAGGAGCAGGCTGTGGGCAAGCCCACTTACACACACACACACGCGTCACGCTGAGTGAGGGGAGGCTGCACGTGGAGCAGTTCCATTCGTGTGCCATCCTGGGAAAGGCCCGGGGCACGGGGCTGGGTGGGGGGACGGTCGGGGGCAGGGGGTGCCTGGGGAGGGAAACCGTTTACGTCCTGATCGTGGCGGTGCCACACCACAGCACACACTGTCATAGCACCGCTTGGTGCTCTAAAGGGTGCGTTGGGGTGTTAAAGCTTCTGAGGCTGGGGAGAAGAGCCCCCTGCGCAGCGCCCGGTGACCGGAGGTCCCCAAGGGACTGGCTGGTGGCACAGGCTGGAGGAGGGGTGCTGGGCGGCCGTGCGCCCTCCTCCCACCTGTCCCTCAGGAGCCCCGTCCCACCGGGCCAGCCTCACACCTCGGATCCCACGTAGGTCCTGGACTCGGAGCAGGACCCTGCAGAGCATGTCCCCGAGGTGGAGGAGGACCTGGACCTTCTGTACGACACGCTGGACATGGAGAACCCCAGTGACAGCGGCCCCGACATGGAGGACGACGACAGCGTCCTCAGCACCCCCAAGCCAAAGCTCAGGTGGGCACAGCCGCTGGCCGGCGTATGCCACCACGCTGGGACACAGTGGACACGGCCGTCTGCCTTCAAAGCTGGAGGTTGGCAGAGGCCAGCCCAGGAGGAAGTCCATCTGGGGGGTCGTCCGGGCCGGAGGGAAAGGTGGTTTGTGAGAAAGCAGGCCCTCGGGGGTGCAGGCTCTGGGGAGGGGAGAGCAGGAGCCGCAGACCCCAACGGTGCCCCAGGTCTGCGGTGCTTCCAGAGGTGAGAAGTGGCGAAGTGACAGGGTCCAGTTTGTATCTGGAAAAGGTCTCTCTGGGATCTGCTGGGAGCAGCTCGGGTCATCCCTGCAGGAGGCCGTGGTGTTGGGGCAGGAGGGGGGCGGGCCGGGAAGTTGTGTGGAAGGCGGGCCCTGGGCGGGGGGTGGGGGGATGTGGGCTGGGGAGGGGGTGCTGGCTGGGCATCACAGGAGGGGACCGGTGAACACGGGCCCACAGGGCTCCGTCCGACGCGGAGACGAGGGGCGTGCTGGGGCCACCCCCCAGGGGCACGGGTGCGGCATGGCTGGTGCTGGAAGGGAGTCTGGGGGACAGGTGATGCGGGTGCTGATGCCCGGCCTGGTGGAGACAGCACACGGGTCTGAGTCCGCCTCAGGAGCCGGTGGGGGTGGAGGGCGTCCAAGTCAGGCGGAGAGGTATGCGGACCGGTTGGTTTTTAAACTTAAAACAAGCATAAGTCAGACACAAGGAAGCACACACGAGAAAGGGGTGGCCATGCTGTCACCTGCCCTCCAGCTCCCGCTGCAGCCTCGCACACCCACCTCCCAGTGCAGCGTCCCCAGCTGCTGACCGGCGACCTTTGACTCAACTGCCCAGTTACCCTCCTCTGGGAGGTTGGAGACTGGGGGCTCAAGTCAGGGTGTCGGCCACTGGCCTCCTGGGGGCTCAGCCAGGCGGCTGCAGGACGGGGCTCCTGCCTCCCTTCTACCTGCTGCCCCCTCCACCTTTAAGGCCAGCACGGTGGTCGTGTCCCTCGGTATTTGCCCCCCGACCCCTCTCTGCCTTCAGTTGGAGATCTCTGCTTTTATCAGCCGCCGTGACTACCTCGGTGCCCGGCTGACCCGGGCCGTCCCCGCCTGTAGCTCCCTCCATAATGTTAGCTGTGCCTGCAGGGCAAGCCCTGGCCAGCCCGCGTCCCAGTCCTGGGGCTGAGGCGTGGCGTCTCAGGCCTGACCCTCCTGCCACGCACCGTGGTCCCGCCCCACGTGGCTTCGTCACCAGACACTGCGTGAGTCCCGTCCCTCGTTTTAGCTTGACCTTCGGCTCCTGCAAGCTGGCTGTGGGTTCCCCACCCGACAGGCCTCCAGCCCGGGTGTCGGGTGCAGCTGTCAACGTGTGCCGCTGGCCACCCCGCCAGGGCCGAGGCCGAGAGCGGATGGGGTTTTGGGGCACAGGTCTGCTCAGCTGCTCTCAGGCCCTCGGGTCCTCGCCTGTGCCACGGTCCTCGAGGGTGGGGGCCCTGCTGCGCGTCTGACCCCGCCAGGCGCAGCGGCTGCGCCTTCAGCTTGGGGAGGTACTGGAGAATAACGCGCTCTCCGTCCGCGCCACCCAGGCCGTACTTCGAAGGCTTGTCCCACTCCAGCTCGCAGACAGAGATCGGGAGTATCCACAGTGCCCGGAGCCAGAAGGAGCCTCCGAGTCCGGTGAGCGGCCCGGAGCCAGGCAGCCCCGTGCTCCCACGGGGGCCCTCGGGTGGGGGGGGGCGGGGCGCACCCTCGGGTGGGGGTGGGGCGCACCCTCGGGTGGGGTGGGGCACCCTGACCCTTCCTGTCTGAGCCCCTCGAGGCAGCTTGCGCATTGGTGCTGGGCCGACCCAAGGCCAAGCATGCTCGGCCCGGGTCCCCCTGCCAGGCTCCAGGTGACAGTCGTGGGGTGACCCTGAACCCACAGTCCAGGAAGTCCTGGCCAGTCTCCCCAGGCTGCCTCCAAGCCCAGAACCCCCTGCCCAGAGGTGAGCCAGCCTCGGTGCCATGGTCGGACACAGCCTGATTCCCTCCCGTCTCGTCCACACAGGCTGACGTGCCTGAGAAGACGCGGGCCCTCGGAGGGAAGCAGCCAAGTGACAGCATCTCCGATTCCGTGGCCCATGTGAGCAGGCGGGGCCACGTTCACGGGTGCCAACAGAGAGCCCACTTACGTGCTGCCTCTAGGGGTCTGATCCCTGACCGGCAGGTCCTCCTGCTTCCGCCACCCAGAACCTGTGCACAGAACCACGAAGGCGCCCCTGAACTCACCCCCACCCCAGGGAGGGGGCCAGGTTTCACCCCATGCCAGGGGAACGGTCAGGGATCCCCGGATTCACCGCACTCCAGGGGGACGGTCAGGGCCCCCCGGATTCACCCCACTCCAGGGGGACGGTCAGGGCCCCCCGGATTCACCCCACCCCAGGGGGATGGTCAGGGCCCCCCGGATTCACCCCCACCCCTGGGGGACGTTCAGGGCCCCCCGGATTCACCCCACCCCAGGGGGATGGTCAGGGCCCCCCGGATTCACCCCCACCCCCGGGGGACGTTCAGGGCCCCCCGGATTCACCCCCACCCCTGGGGGACGTTCAGGGCCCCCCGGATTCACCCCACCCCAGGGGGACGGTCAGGGCCCCCCGGATTCACCCCCACCCCTGGGGGACGTTCAGGGCCCCCCGGATTCACCCCCACCCCTGGGGGACGTTCAGGGCCCCCCGGATTCACCCCACCCCAGGGGGACGGTCAGGGCCCCCCGGATTCACCCCCACCCCTGGGGGACGTTCAGGGCCCCCCGGATTCACCGCACCACAGGGGGATGGTCAAGGCCCGCCCTGGATTCACCCCAGCTCTGGGGGGCAGCAGGCGTCCCCACGCTTCCCTGTCAGGCACGGCCCGTGAACACCACGGCTGGTTCCTGCTGCCCTCCTGAGG
Organism: Pseudorca crassidens; assembly: GCF_039906515.1. Lineage (NCBI taxonomy): Eukaryota > Metazoa > Chordata > Mammalia > Artiodactyla > Delphinidae > Pseudorca > Pseudorca crassidens. The sequence goes on along the minus strand of NC_090296.1, from coordinate 1,233,632 downwards.
GTTCTTAGGGAAGGTCCAGAGGAGGTTTGGGGAGGGTTGGTGCGGCTCTCTCGGTGGCAGCCAGGACTGAGCCCTGTGGTTGGAGGGTGAAGTCAGCTCACTTCCCAGGGCAGCACGTGGCCGTGTCCACACGCAGGGAGCCACCAGACCAAGAGAGGCCTAGGCAGCCTCACCCAACGCAGGGCCCCTCTGGCACAGGAGCGCATGGCCGAGAGGAGGCCCCGGGGGGCGTGCGTTCCTGACCAGCGCCATTCTCTGTCCGTCAGAGCGCGCCCACCCCGGGGGAGCAGCCAGCCCCGCCCGAGGACAGCCCGGAGGTGGAGCCCTCTGCCCTGGACACGTTCACCGAGAAGCTGCCACCCAGCGGGCGGATCACCAAGACAGAGTCTCTGGTCATTCCCTCCACCAGGTGACTGGCCGCCCGGGGAGGCCATCAGGCCGGCAATGCCTGTGTGGGCCCGTGTGGGAGGGACCGTCTGACTGGATGAGCGTCACCTGGGAAGCACTCAGGTCTCCAGGCCCGTCCCGGGAGGTCCACATTGGACCCCCACCCCCCATCCGCACCGAACTAGCCGCCTGCAGGTCTGACCGGGCCGAGGTGTGGCTGCTTGCTCCGAGGGCAGGGGAGGTCCCGCTGTCCTTGACTCACGTTCTCCTGGACCAGGGACTGTACGAGTGGAGCAGGGCTTGTGCTAGGTGCCGCCGCTCCCGTGGTGCTGGGTGCCGGAGCACGTAGGGTGTGCCCCGCTGAGCCCACGTGCGCTGCGTCGGGAGAGCTGGACCCAGCGCCTGTGTGGATGGGCACAGCAGCCCTCACGGACTGTGAGGGGTCCAGCGCAGGACGTCTGTGGGGCGGGGGAGGGGGTGGCAACTGGGCCGGGGTCCCGAGGACCCTGCCTCCCAGAGTGGGTCATGTAATTGGGTGAGCGCCGCATCAAAAGCTGGGGTCTGAGGTGCAGTGACCTCAGGTGGCTTCCTGGTGGTGGACGAACCTTCTGGGTCCCTCACGTGCCCTCTTCCCCTCCCCCACCTCGATCAGGTCCTTGCTCCGGCTCTGCTGCTCCTTCCTTGGGCACCCACCCTCGCCCTCTGAGCTGCCCTGCGTGGTCACCTCCCACCTCCCCCCCCCCCGCCCCCGGCCACAGTTGGCCACATGCCCACCACTGCCTCAGGGCCTCAGATCCCACCCCACAGCTCGCTGCCCCCTGGAGGGCCACAGAGCCGGCATGGGCCTCTGCTCCGCCCTCTCCCGGGGCTGCAGTCCCGTGCAGCTGTCGCTCAGCACGCTGCATCAGGCCTTATGCCCCGATTTTCAAGGGTGGTGCCCCACAGATCAGCCCTCACTGCCCACCGCCTGCCCGCCACCCCACGCACGTCTACTCACAGAAACGAGAAACAAAACCCAGCACTGATACGGCATTTGGTATTGAAACCCCCAGCCTAGCTCTTCACCCGATGGCAGCCCCTGCCCTGGCGTGAGACCCAGCGGGGCAGGCACCTCGAGCACCAGGGTGCCCTGTCTTATGTTTCTGTGGCAGGAAGTTTCCAGAAGCAGTGGGTCTGGGCGCTGGCACTGGCCTGGCTGGGGCGCACAGAGGCCTGTGTCAGGGCCGGGAGGAGCTCCAGGCCCCCGGGCACTGGGCTGCACCAGGCTTGTGTCCCGGGCGTGGGAGGTCTCAGTCCCCACAGGTGCCCCTCGGGCCCTCTGGGGTTCGTGGGCTCTGTGTGGCCTTCGGCCCTGCTGCCTGACAGCGCACACCACACCACGACCATCCTCAACTGCCTCTGCTGCTGGGTGGCCCCTGACTGGGGCAGTGAGTTCCTGCAGGCTGCCCCAGCCCGTCCCTTCCCCCGCAGGGCCGAGGGGAAGCAGGCCGGCCGCCGGGGCCGGAGCACGTCGCTGAAGGAGCGGCAGCCGGCGCGTCCGCAGAACGAGCGGGCCAACAGCCTGGACAACGAGCGCTGCCCGGACACTCGGAGCCAGCTGCAGGTGGGTGCCCAGCCCAGGGCGGGGACCCCGGCCACCCCCGGCTGGCCCAGAGCGGGCGGCTCCAAGGCGAGGGCGCTTGTTCTCTACCTGGAGGGCTTGTCGGGACAGCCCACTGCCGCTGCTGCTGCCGCCTCGCTGCAGCGCCTTCAGCCCCGTGGCCGCTGTCCACAGCGAGGCCGTGTGTCTGAGCCCTCCCAGGTGGCTGCTGGAGAGAGAGTGGGGCTGAGCAGGTGAGGGGCAGGCGCAGCTCCCCTCACGCTGGGTTCGGCGGGCACTGTGTCTTCAGATCCCCAGGAAGACTGTGTATGACCAGTTAAACCACATCCTCATCTCAGATGACCAGCTCCCCGAAAACATCATTCTTGTCAACACCTCGGACTGGCAGGGGCAGGTGGGGAGGGGCGGCGCATCCTCCCCGCAGAGGGGAGGGGGGAGGGGGCGGCCCATCCTCCCTGCAGAGGGGAGGGGGGAGGCGGCGGCGCAGCCTCCCCGCAGAGGGGAGGGGGGAAGGGCAGTGCAGCCTCTGCAGGGTGGAGCGTCCACCCGCAGGATGGAGTGGCGGGGGTGTCTGGCCAGCCTTGCCTGTTTGAGGACCCTGACCGAGGCGCGCTCACAGGCGAGGCTGGTGGTGGGTGGCTCGGATGCTCACCCTCCGCCGCCTCCCAGTTCCTCTCAGACGTCCTGCAGCGGCACACGCTCCCCGTGGTGTGCACGTGCTCTGCTGCCGACGTCCAGGCGGCCTTCAGCACCATCGTCTCTCGGATACAGAGATAGTGAGTCCCACACCCTCCGTGGCTGCCGCCCGGGAGTCCATGGGGATCTCTGCACCCCAGCGTTTTGTGTGGCTCCGTCCTGCCGATCCGCAGTCTTGCCAGGGCAGGGAGGAGAGCAGTGGCCCAGGCGGGAGCTTCCTCAGCGCTGGGGGAATCCTGGGCGGGTCTGGGGGGCCTGGGTTCCGGTGACTCCATCAGCGTGAGCCGCGGGAGAGGCCGGGTGGAGGGGAGCAGGGGCGCCCTGGGGCCCCCCTCGGGCCCAGCGAGGACGGCCCTCGCGGCGGGGGCGGCTCCCTGAGGCGTCTGTTCCCTCTCGTCCTGCCTGCGGGACCGCAGCTGCAACTGCAATTCCCAGCCGCCGACCCCCGTGAAGATCGCCGTGGCGGGAGCGCAGCATTACCTCAGCGCCATTCTGCGGCTCTTCGTGGAGCAGCTGTCCCACAAGACCCCCGACTGGCTGGGCTACATGCGCTTCCTCGTCATCCCGCTGGGTGAGGGGCGCGCTTGAGTCCTCCGCAGGAGCCACGCGGATGCCCGGCAGCGGCGTCCGCCCTCCGAGCGCCCGCAGGCCCCGCAGCTTGGGCGACTCGATGTCGTCTTGGATTTGTTGTCAAAGTGCCAAGCAGGGGTTGGTTATTAACCTCTTAAAGTTATCAGAATCCTCTGCAAATCAAAACCAAAATCCCATTTTTCGGCTTACGCAGTATGTTGCAAACAAATCTGTCTCCTGGAAAGGGCTGAGGTGTAGAGGAGACCCCTCCCCGCAGCGCAAGAGGCCGTCTGGTCTGCAGGACACACCTCGGTCCGGCCGAGTGATCTGTGTTCCAAGGAGGCCGAGAAGCCGCTTCCTTGGGGACCGGGGGTTGGGGGCCGAAGTCATCGGGGAGGCGCGGAACTGCGCGCGGGGTCCGCGCATCCTGATGCTCTCCCCTCGGCTCGCAGGCTCCCACCCGGTGGCCAGATACCTGGGCTCCGTGGACTACAGGTACAACAACTTCTTCCAGGATCTGACCTGGAGAGACCTATTCAACAAGCTGGAGGCCCAGAGCGCCGGTGAGGCCCGGGCCCCGACCACGCCCCTTGCGCCCCCGCCCTCGAGCCCACGCTGCCACGCCCCTCGCGCGCGTGCCCACGTCGCCACGCCCACCCAGCCCTGGCGCCCACCCCACCAAGCCTCCGTGAGAACCCGAGTCATTCGCTGTCCCCCTGAGACGCGACCTGTGTGCCTGCCTTTTTCTCAGGCCCCTCTGGGGCCTGAGCGCCTGGGAGGGAGGTGGGGTCAGCGGGCCGGGCCAGTGGAGCCTCGGCCAGGATGCTTCCCTTTGCCCACCGTGAGTCTCAGAGGTCCTTGGCGACCGGGCCCCCGGGGAGGGCTCTTCAGGACTTGGACAGGCCTTGCTGCCCTCCCCAGGACCCCGTGAGGGTGGCTGCCAGAGGAGCTGCTCAGCCGCCCCCAGCATGGCCGCCTGGATTCGGGGTGCTGGCGTGCAGCACCCCACGAACCCCTCCTGGTCTCCTCGTGCAGTGCAGGACACGCCGGACATTGTGTCGAGGATCACGCAGTACATCTCAGGGGCCAACTGCGCCCACCAGCTGCCCATCGCGGAGGCCATGCTGACCTACAAGCAGAAGAGGTACCTCCTGGGGCCTGGGTGGGTGTGGGGCGGCGGCAGCGACCCACCGTCCCTCTGCGGTCTCAGCGGGCAGCCCGCAGTTCTCGCTGTCCCAGCTCCTTGGGTTGCTCATTGGGCTCTGCGGGAGGGAAGCCGAGCTGGGATCGGGGGAGCCTGTGAGCCATCCGAGCAGCCCCCAGTTCTCCTCGACCACTGCACCCTTTCCCGATGCATATCGGAGTTAGAATGAGCTGGTCGCTTTTTCTTTCTCGTTGTGTGTGTTGGGACTTCCGGTAGTAAAAGTTACAAGAATAGTGGTCCTGGTGCTTGGCCCCCAGCAGCGACCTGCCTTCTCTAGCCTGGGCACACGCTCCTCCAATAGCGGGGCTTCCCGGCAGGGAGACCCGTTTCTCACCCCGCCCAGTGCAGGACGGTGGTCAGGGGCCGTGCCCAGGACGGGGTGGGCCTGGGCGCACAGGTTGGGGGATCGAGCGGCCCCTTAGCCAGCCCCCGGACAGAGGCGTCCGGGTGGGGAAGGGCAGGAATAGGCAGACCACGCCGGGCTGATGAAGTACAGCTCCCCCGCTCCCGTCGGGGACGGTGCTCAGCTCCTTAAGGCGGAGGCAGAATCGAGCCAAAGCCTCTGCAGGCGGCCAGCGCACAGCCTAGCGCAAGGTTCCCGGCTCTTCCTCTGCGCGGGGCACGGGGACCGCTGTGCTGGTGCCGTGCCTGGGGGTGCCTCGCCGCACCTGAGCATCTAGTAACGTCATGTTTTTCTCTTTGGTGGCTTTCTGAAAAGGAGAAAGAACTTTCATTTTGACTTTACTCTCAGGTACCGCTGTCCCTGGGGCCGCGCCCCCTTCTGCCCGCTCGCTGGTCTTTAAGGCTGTTTAGCAGTGTCAGCAGGTGGGCCCCGGTGCACTGCCAGCTGCCCTAGCCAGGCCTGCACTCGGGCCCCCACCCAGCTGCAGCGACAAAAGCCTGCTGCCTGCAAGTCGCCGGGCAGGCTCTTTGTTTCCGTTCTGAGTTTGGGTTTAAGAAATGGCCGACTGAACTTCTTCTCCCTGAGCTGCTCCATCTCTGAAGCCTGGCGGCGCTGCCTCTTAAATGAGCAGCAGGGGCTGGTTTCACCCCGAGAGCTGCCGGGTGCTGGCAGCTCTCTCCGACTGTGGGCCTTGCTCCCAGCACATGGTACCAGCAGCTGGGGGAGGATGGCGTTCATGCGGACCCTCCACGTGGGGGCGGTGGGGAGAGGGGATGGGGAGCTCGCCCTGGGTGACGGCAGTGGTCAGTGGCCAGCTCCAAGCCCCTGCCGCCCTGCACCCAGGCCGTGTTTACCTGGATGGGACCGCTGCACACGGGCGAAGTGCTCGTCTCCCCCAAGGCGGCTCCACCCTCGGTTTGGCTGTCTGTTGGGAGCTGAGCTCCGGATGCTCCCAGAGTTGCCCTTTCACACAGGGCCCCTGCCTGCCTGGCGTCCTGCACTGGGTCCCTCAGGGCGCTTCTCTGCCATGGGTCTCAGGTTATTTGCTCTCCTGGGAAAGCCCCCCAGGGAGGGTCCTTGGGTCCCAAGTGGCCTCTCTGCTGGGCCCTGGGCCAGACCAGGAGGAGGGGTCTAAGCTCGTTGGACTGTCCTGCTAAACAAGCCTCAGGGACTAGAGAAAGACCAGCCGTGGTGTGCGCTGCTGACCCCTCGGGCTGTCCTGTGGGCCTGCGCCGGCTTCCCTCCCCTCCCCCCCCCCAGCCGAGGCGCCGGGAGTCCGCGGCATGCTGCGCTGCCTGGGCCACAGCTTCTCGACTGTGCTGCGGTTGGCGTTCGTGAGCCTCGAGCCGGGGCTTAGGAGACCCTGAGCCTCCTCCGTGCCTCGTGCCCCCGCCTCCGCGTTACAGTGGTGACACCGGCATGGGGGGTCGGGCGGGGGCTCCGGATGCCCTGCTGGAGCCCTGTGAAGGCAGCGTGCCATCCACGCTTGGAGCCCAGGGCTGGAAGCGCAGCAGGTCGGCCTTTGCCTGCTGTGACAGAGAACAGGCTGCTGTTCACCTGGAGGGGTCAGGAGACCCAGGAGAGGATGGGCAGCGGGCACGGCTCTTCTGGTCCCTCTCCAGCCCAGGCCCCGTGAGGGCACCTGCAGGGAGGAGCCTATCTGCCCAGCGCCAGCTCCCGGCCTGGGCTCGGACCCGCCGTTTGTCCCCCCGGGCAACCGCTAGAGGGCTTCCCAGCGCCTCTACACCAGCCTCGTGTGGGCTGCGCCCCCTCAGCCTCCAAGCCCCCCCCCACCTCAAGGGGAGGCACGCCACACCACCCCCCATGTGCGGGTCTCAGGAGCCACGCCCAGGGGCCTTGCCGCAGAGCCGCGGCTCAGGCCCTAGGAGTTCTGTCCACTGCCCTGCCAAGAACACGTGTGCCCCTCCGCACCCAGGGTCCAGGGTGAGGGTCTCGGTGGAAGCTGGTGTCACCCCCGTCTCGCCGGGCGCGTGCCGCGTTCTGGATGTGGTCTGCATGGCCCAGGGGCGGCTTGGCTTTGGCGTTTGTGGCGAGCAGTCCCTGAGTCCCGTCTCTTGAGGCCCCCGTTTGCCTGCCTTTCTGCGTGCCGATCGTGGGGCGGAGGGGCGGGGGGGGACGGGCCGTGGCTCGCCGAGGGTGGGAGCCCTGAGGGTCCGAGCCTCCCGTGCGCTGGGCCAGGAACCCCCCCCGGCTTCCTGCTTCTTGCCGCCCTGCATGCAGAAGGAGGTCTGGGCGCAGGATTTGGGTTGATTCGTTGCTTGAAATGAAAAAAGAGGTTTTCTCTTCCAACTGTACTCTCCTTGCAAGGGGGAGAGAGACTGGTAATCTGGTCATTTTCAATTGGATGGACTGAACCTGGGTCTTTCACCCAAAGACATTTGCTGTCTCTTTTGCGAAGGTGGGGTGGGTGGTGCCGGGGCAGAGGTCGTGGGTGCCCAGATCCCGGGGGTGCCTTGGGGGGGGGGGGCTCCTGCCGGGACCAGCCTGACAGCACTTTGTGCTGGCCCCTGGGCCAGGGTCACTTGGCCAGCTGGTGGCCACACTTCACGGGGAGCGCCAGCCAGGTGCAGGCCTCCGCCCCCCAACAGGGGCAGGGAGGGGAGGGCCTCTTGAAGGCTCTGGCGACGTGGGGCTCCTGGTCCCGGGAGTTGGTACCCAGGGAGGCCCCCCCAACCACCTGCTTGGAGCAGAGGCTTCTCCCTGAGTGACACCCCTGGGCCACTGCCTTGCGTGGCGCGCACGTGTGGACTCACCCGCAGAAGAGTTGATCTTTGACGACAGGCTCTGGTTTAGGGAGATGAGACAAATGGAACTGGGAGGTCAGCTCGGAGAGCAGGCCCACGGCTGGGTGGACGCCGCCAGCCGAGGAAGCGGGGAGGGGCGCCTATCTTCCCTGAAGCTGGGGGAGGGACAGAAGGCTCAGGACCGGCCCCGCCCTGGGGACCTACACGGAGGCGGCCAAGAAGGAGGCGCTCTCCCAGCCGCCGGTGGAGCCTCAGTCCTGCGGGAGAACCCCTCGGACCACAGCCCAGGCTAAGGCGGACACCAGGCGGGGGCAGGAGCAGCCCTGGCTGGGGAAGAGGGAGAGGAAGAGACGGGTTTGCACCCCCTCGGCTCCTGCCAACACCCGCACCCAGGGCCCTTGGACACTGGATGCCTTTGCCACCGATGGGCTGTGACCAGCGGTTCCGGCGAGGCTGAGGTTCTGCCAGAAGTCCTGCAGAGCCCGTGGGCACAGAGCAGCAGCACAGCCCACAGAGCCTCAGTCTCGCCCTCGGGCTCCTCTTGGGGCATCGTTCTGTTAGAACGTGGCGTGTGCACCCCATCACCGAGGCCAAAGTCCTGGAGATAGGCCCCCCCCACAGTGGGCACCAGCTTTACCCAGACCGTCTGGGAGAAAACCTCCCTAGCCTGGCTTGGGCCAGTCACCCCCGATCACTGGCAGAGGCCCAGACTGTTCCTGGGGCATCCTGGGGGCACAGAAAGCCGGCCTCTCGGGGCTCAGTGAGTGGGGCCAGCAGGAAGACCTTTGGGCTGGGCTGGGCTGGCTGCCCCGAGCCCCAGGCCCCCAGGATAGAGTGGCGGATTCCTGGGCGAGGCTGCACTCTCCACCCTTCCCCTCTGGGCTGTCCCGTGGGCCTCTGGACCTCGGTGCAGAGATGCGTTTGCCCTTGCTGTATGTCAGAAGGGTTTGCGGGTCTGAGGTCCAGGCCAGGCGTCCTGCGGGAGGGTGGGAGCGAGGCAGTGGGTGGGGCAGGGCCGCTCCGAAAGGGCCTGTCCCTCGGGGAGAGCGCTAACTGTCTGTTTCCCTCGTCTTAGCCCCGACGAAGAGTCCTCTCAGAAGTTCATCCCCTTCGTAGGGGTGAGTACTGCTCGGGCAGGCAGTGCCCTGCGCAGAGAGCTTCGCTGCCGCCTGGCTGGCTCCGCCTGCTGCCGCGAGACCGTTCCTCTGCCGAGAGGTCTTCCATAATCGCTCTGTTCTTGCATTAACTTGATCTGTTCCAGAACCTTCCTCACCAGTTTGAGCTGAGGACTTGCCTTATACGTTTCTCCCACCCTAAAGCTCTCTGTTTTTTCTCGCTGCGGTTGGGGGGTGAGCCCAGGCGTATCGCTGCCCCGGCTCTGCTGGGGCCTGACATGTGGAAGCAGGCAGCCCACCTGGGGGTGAGGATCCAGTTCTCAGCACCGTCCTGGGTGTCCGGGCCCAGTGTCAGGCTCAGCTCTTCAGGGGGTACCGAGGGTCGGCGGGCCTCAGGACAGGCCCCGCCTGGGGTGGGGGCAGAGGGCTGCCTCTGTCCTCTGGGAGCCGCAGGGCAGGCTTGCTCGGCTGGGATCACCCCTGTAAGTTGGGAGGTTTTGCTTTTTCCCACTGCCAAGGAGTAAGGGCTACTCCTCGCTGGCCAGGCCACGCGTCCACAGCCTGTGGTCCCACCGTGGTCTCCAGCCCGGCCTCTGCTGTGAGAGCCGTATGGCAGCCTGGCAGACAGCAGGGCCTCTAGGCCGTGGTTCGCTCTGCTCAGGCGTCAGGTGGCTGCTGGCTGTACTTGGAGGGTGCTGGTCCGGGGCAGCCTGTCCTGAGGAAGCTGCTGCGGTGACAGGAGGGCCTGTCCCGCTGGCTGCACTTGAGATGCCACCGCGTGACCGAGGCAGGAGCCGTTGTTGTCGTGATTTCTTTCACGTGACACAGCTCCCGCCCTGGTCAGGGTGGGGCCAGGCCCCCCCTCCCCCACCAGCAGCCCACGCGGGTTTGGAGCAGGCCCCAGGGATGCCTTAGGGCCCCGCTGGGCAGGGCTCCCTCACTCCAGCACCTGACCCGCTGACATCTGCGCCCGCCAGTCTCACAGGCACGCAGTTTGCTGAGTCCAGGGTGTGGGCCCTGAGAGGTTCGCTCGTGGAGGTAGGGCGCCAGTCCTGCCGGAGGCCACGTGTGTCCTGAATGCTGGCCACAGCTCAGGGCCAGGCCAGGGGCTGGCTGGCAGCCTTCGTCCCGGGAGTGAGGGATGGCCACAGAGCTTGCTTTAATTCAAGGGCGCCTCCCAAACATGCCCCCTGCACAGGGAGGTCCCTCAGCAGGGCCCGTACCGTGGCTGACCACGCAGGCGGTGGCTCCCTTGAGCTTAGCTCTGTCCCACAGACTGAGGGGCTGGGACCTGGCTCGGCCCCAGGAGTTCCTGGGGGCTGGGGGCACATGGAGGATGGGTGGTAGGAAAACAGGTCCCTGCCCGGTGTGGAGTCCCAGCGCCACCCCCGGGCCACTGCCAGCACGTTCCGTTGCCTTCTAGGTGGTGAAGGTTGGAATAGTGGAGCCATCTTCGGCCACTTCAGGTAACTCCATCATCCCTGCATTGGGGGCTGGGGTGCAGGAGGGCCGGGGCAGCCCCAGCACCAACACGCACCTTGCTGAGGGGCTTCTGTTCCCCATGGATGGGCCACTCCTGACCCTGGAGGCCTGACAGCTCCCCCTCAGCCTAAGCGGGGGGTGGGGGGGGCGGGGGGAGGGGTCTCCCGCTTCCCACACATGCCCCCACCCAGCCCACAGCTGCCTGGCCTCCCTGCCATGTCTGGGTCCAGAGGGCTTGGGGCAGAGCAGCGCGGGAGCTCAGCACTGGCCCCCGCCTCCTTCCCAAGGTGACTCAGATGACGCGGCCCCCTCGGGCTCCAGCGCACTCTCGTCCACCCCGCCGTCCACATCTCCCGCGGCCAAGGAGGCCTCACCCACCCCGCCCTCCTCCCCGTCGGTGAGCGGGGGCCTGTCCTCCCCCAGGTAAATGCAGCCATGTGGGCGGACGCTGCCCCCCAGCTCACGCCGTCCGTCCCCCCAGCGCAGCAGGGACTGTGCTGAGAACACTGGCAGTTCCTCGTGGTCCCTGGCTGTACCCTGGGGTGCCAGGAAGCAGAGGGTCAGGGCGGAAGGTGGGCTCAGCGGCCCTGCAGGGGCCGTGGTGGTGTCGACCAAGGCTCATCAGACAAGTGAGTCGGGGCGCTGGACTGCTCAGTCCTGGCCTGGTGTCTCCCCACCTCGCCCCACCCCCTGCCTTCCTAGGGACGGGAACTACAGAGTACAAATACGGGGTGCTCTGCACACAGAGGGGATTTTGGAAACTCAGATGTGAGTAGAAGGCGCGGGGACAGTGGGTGGGGGGTCCGCAGCCTCCGTCGGATGCCCTCGAGGCTCTCGTGAGCAGAGCTCACCCAGGCAGGACTGCCGCAGGGTCGGGGAGGACTTGGGCCCTGAGACTGCACCTCCAAGGGGTCGGTGGGCCTGGGCCCACCAGACAGAGCGGCAGCGTGGGCAGGCGGCAGGTCTGGACACTCCTGGGTGACCCCAGCATCGTGACGATGCTGGAGCCACGGGTGCAGATGGGGCTGCCCCAGGAGACCAGGACGGCCCGCCAGCGGGCTCTGGGCCCCGAGCTCCCCTCCGTCCTCAGCTGCTGCCGGTGGTCCCCCGATGTCGGGCAGCACAGGCACCAGCGGGCGCCTCCTCGCCTGTGCCAGCTGTGGGGGTGCTGCCGTCACCCGCTGAGGACGGAGGGGTGAGCCTCCCTCGTCTTTCACAGCCAGGGCGTCGGCGCCGAGCTGATGGGGCTGCAGGTGGATTACTGGACGGCAGCCCAGCCCGCAGACAGGAAGAGAGATGCGGAGAGGAAGGACCCGCCCACCACCAAAAACACACTCAAGTGCACCTTCCGGTCTCTCCAGGTCAGCAGGCTGCCCAGCAGCGGCGAGGCTGCGGCCACGCCCACCATGTCCATGACCGTGGTCACCAAGGAGAAGAACAAGAAGGGTGAGGTGGGGAGGCGGGCTGGCTTTCGGGACAATCGAAGGGGCCGCTGGGCAGGCCCTGAGGGCACCACAGGCCTGGGGGCCGCTTCTGTCCAGAGCCCCGGGCAAAGGCCTCCTGGTGGGCGGGCGGTGGCAGGCAGGGTCCGTGCGGAAGGGGGTCCAGATGAGCAGGGTCCAAGGGCCAAGGTGAGCCCACAGCCCCTGCTACCCCCCCATCCCTGAGGGACAACGGGAGGACAGCACAGCCCCTTTTCCTCCTAGTGATGTTTTTGCCCAAGAAAACCAAGGACAAGGATGTAGAGTCCAAAAGCCAGTGCATCGAGGGTATCAGCCGCCTCATCTGCACCGCCAAGCACCAGCAGAACATGCTGCGGGGTGAGCGCTGCCCCCTCCCTGCCTCCCTGCCTCCCTCTCTCTGTCTCTCTCTCTGTCTCTCTGTCTCTCCTCTGTCTCTCTCTCTGTCCCCCAGCGGGAGTGTGTGTGGGGGGAGGATATGGAAGTAAACCAGAGCCGAGCTGGGTGGCTTTTCTAAGTTCACCTCGGGAAATGCTTTGGTTTGCTATGAAGTCATACTGCGTAGTTTGAGCTTTGAATACGCGTGGAGGAGGCTATTCGTGTGCGTGGAATGGTTTTCTCAGCCCTTTGTGCTTTATCTCAGCCTTTCTATAGAAGATACTCTGCAAATAACAGAATATGAGCTCTCGAGATTTTTCTTTTTTCATGAGCTCAAGTCTGCCTGCCTCTGTTGATTTTCTGGTTTAAGTGGAGAGTGTTTTAAATTGGGTTTGCAGACCCCTGCTGAGGCAGAGGGGCTGTGGACAAGCAGGTCCCCTGAAGTCGGGAAGGGGCTGGCCGTGGGGGCGGTGGTGGGCAGCTGGCAGGAAGGTCAGCAAGGTGGGCTGGGCCGTCCCAGACCTCTTCCTACGGGGCCACTGAGAACCAGCGAGTGTCGCCTGGGAGTCCCCGGGGGTGTCAGGCCCTCCAGCCTCGTTCTGTGCCACGGCCTGGAGGAGGGGCAGGTGGGTCAGGCGGTCTTGTCCCCCACAGTCCTCATCGACGGTGTGGAGTGGAACGACGTCAAGTTCTTCCAGCTGGCGGCCCAGTGGTCCTCCCACGTCAAGCACTTCCCCATCTGCATCTTCGGACACTCCAAGTCCACCTTTTAGCCCCGCCTGCCAAGGGGCCGCGCCGGCTCCCCGCCCTGCAGCCCTGCGATGGCCGAGCGCCGGGAGGGCCCAGCTGCTTTTCTGTTAACATTTCAGTTTACTGCGGAGACAGACCCTTAAAAACCCAGAGAAAAACAGTCTTAAGTATGAACATGCTCACTACCTGGAAACTAACGGGGCAGCCCCCCACCGGGACCCCACAACTGCTCTGCTTCTTAACCAGAACGTTCGGCAGGGGTGGGAGGTCAGGCGGACAGTGTTGAACTTGAGAATCGTGGAAGGTGTGTTGTGGCCTCAGGACTCCCCCCACCCAGCCCCCCAACAAGAAGGGTTCTTGCCTTTGCGTCCTGTCCTTCCTGAAAGCCAGGACTCTGCTTCCTCGGAGCCAGGGTCCGGCAGGCGGCCACCCCGACCCCCGGCTGCCTGTGTGCCCAGGCACCGAGCTGGGTGGCCAGAGGCCAAAGGCCAGCCTTCTGTCGGGGGCGTCCTGGGCAGAACAGAGGCCAGTCAGGCCAGTCAGCCCAGCCCTGGGCCCCAGCCACCAACCAGGCAAGAGATGCCCCGGCACTGCCCACTCGTGGATCCCAGTGACCTCCAGCCACAGGGGGCAGTGGCGGTTTTATAGTCGCGGATTTTTTAATGCTTTCAAATACATGTTGCAATGTAGCTGCCAAAAAGACGTTGCTCTTCTGAAGCCCCGACAGCCCCTTAGGGCTGAGGCAGAGCAGCTGTGCTGCCCGGGGTCCCCGCCCCCCACACCCACTGCTCCCCCCCGGCCGTCCCCGCGGCGCCGCTCTGCTTCTGCGAGTTGTGCCTGCCCCAGACTTAGTGGGCACGGTGGCTTCCGCAGCTGCCACCTCCTGCCCCCACCCCAGCCCCCGTGCTGGCTGGGAGGTGTTTGGCCAGGCAGCCGGGTGTTTGTCCTCTGAAACACTAATGTGGCCAGTTAGAGCTCAGACAAGGCGGCCAGACCATAGGGGCCAAGCCCCGTTGGGGCTGTGGGTGAAGCTGGGGCCCCACCTCTAGGCCGGGCTCCTCAGGACAGAGATGTTTGTGGTCTGGGTCCCTGCGGAGGGGGGCGAGCCTACCCTCCACCTGAGGCCGGGGTCCTCGCCCGTCCTCCCACTACCCCACAGGCCTGCACCCCAGCACTCCACAGGAAGAGCCCCCCAGCTCCTGTCCCTTGGCAGCTGTGGCGGTAGGACCGTGGTGACCCACCCAGGGGGCTGTGAGCCCAGTTTCCTAGGGCCGAGAGCCACACATGCTGTGCTCAGAAACAGTGCCAAACGCAGACAGGCTGCAGGCCTTTCCCGCTCTTCTGGAGGACGGGCCTCACCAACAGCCTGTGGCACAGAGGGGTCCCACTTAGTGGATGGAAAATGGCCTATTTTATTACCTGCTTACCTCCCCCGGGTGGCTGTACGGGGTCCGAGTGTCCATGGCTGAGGGCCTTGGACCTAGCTGGCAGACAGCGTTTGGACATGGCCTTGGACCAGGGGCCCTGCCCCTCCCTGGGAAGGACCTGGGGGAGGGTGCAGGCCGCTGAGCTGAGGACCCCTTGGGCGGCCTATGCAGCATCTGCCTGCGGCTACACTCAGAAGCAGCCTGGGGACCTTGAGCCTCCCCCCTCGTTCCCACCACTGGCCTCAGGGCCTTGGTTACTGCTCGCGTTTCCAAAGGTCACACTCAACGGGAAGGAGGTGCAGGTGACACACCCTTGACTTAACTTTCCAGCTGCAGAGCTAGTTTTAGAAGAAGGGCCAAAGGGGGCTGTCCCATCCACCCCTACTGTGAGCTGTCTTCCTCACGCCTCCCTGTGTCCTTGTACCCACAAGGAGAAGACACCCAGCACCTCCACCCTGTGCCGCTGGGCCTGCAGAGCCCAGTTGTGGTCTGTCCAGTGCCACGGGGCCCACCGGCCACACTGTTTATGGGCCCAGGAGGTCGTGCAGATGACCCCAACCACCATAACTCACTTGGAGACCTGGGCTTTGCTCACGCTGGTGCCTCGGTTTCCCCATCGGCTAAACGGGGATGGTCACGTTTCCCCAGCCTACCTCATGGAGCTGTTCTGAGGATACATACAAAAGCACTTTGTCCCTGGGAGGAAGGTGATGCAGAAGCCAAAGCCGTCTGTGACTGAGCCAGTGCAGCCGTGAGCACGTGGAGGGCGGTGGGGGCAAGTGAGGAACACGGGCCCCAGACCATGACCCACAGGACAGGAGCAGGGGTCCTCAGCCCATTGGGTGACCAGTGGTCCTTAGGACTCAAAGGTTAAGCCACCAGCCACCTTCGGGTAAGGCCAGGCTCCTCGTGGGCCTGGTGGCATGGTGTGGGCAAGCTCTGCCCTCGCTGAGGTCCCGTGGAGGTGAGCTCCAGCCCTGTATCCGGGCCACTGCTTCTCCCTCCTTGTGTTGGTCCCCTGGGTTCCCATCTCCTCAGGGCATGCAGGCCGGTGTCCCGAGTCAGTGTCACGGCTGCAGATCCGGAAGGAGAGGGACTCTGGGCCCAGAACCAAAGGTCTCTGTGCAGCGGCAGGCAGATCAGAGCAGCCAGGGCCAGCATTGCTGCCCTGTCCTCACTCCCAGATATGAAGACCTGACTGGCCTTTGTCCCAGAACAGGTTCCTCATGACAAGACCGGGCCACTTGCTCCCAAAGGCCAGTTGCCTGACCCCCTACACCTGTTCCTTGACCCCTCCCGAGACCCGTCCTGTCCTCCGGTGGAGAGGAAGATAAGTCCTTGGCAGGGGCCTGAGGACTGGGCTTGGGGGTCCCTCCCCCAGGGGAGGCTAAGGGGTGCCGCCGTGCGTTCCTGCAGACCCCCCGTCCAGTTCTTTGTGCGTTGTTTGGTTTCTAGGATGTACGTGTTGCTAGGTTTTTGTGTGTTTTTTTTTAATGGAAAACAGGATTAATGTAAATAGCGTTTTTGGAAAACAGATTCTAATCTCACGTTATGTGACCACGTGGAGTATTTTAAGGTGCTGATGCGACACTAATAAACGCGGGGAGCACTCCCAGGCCCTCCCTCGCCTGCTGTGTGATTCCTCTCGAGCAGCCTCGGCCCCTCCATCCGTCCAGGCGCGAGCTCCGCCCGCCCGTCGCGGGCCGGCGCTCCGAGGCCCCCACGCGGGGCGGGGACCCAAGGGGGCCTGGGGTCAGGGCGCGGACGACCGGGGGCGTCTGCGAGGCGAGTCCCTCCGAGCGGCGCGGGGCCGGGACTCCTCGAGAGCCCGAGATGAAGCCCCGGGCCATGGACACCGGAGTGGAACCAGGTCCGCGTGGCGAGCGGAACCGCGGTCGGCCCCTGACAACCGACACCAGGACGCAGGCACGGAAACGGGCCGGAAGCGGAAACGGCAGGGCGGAGCCTGTCGAAGCGGAAGTTCGTGGGGCTCGACTCCGCCCCCTCGGGCCTTGCAGAACCGCTGTGGGCCCCACCCTTTGACCCTCCCACCACGATGGGCCTGCCCCCGTCCCCGTAGTGTGCCCCGCCCCTCCCCGCCCCCACCCAGTGTACCCCCACCCCGTCCCCGTGGTGTGCCCCTCCCCACCCCCTTCCCCACCCCTGCACCCCTTGTGTACCCCACCTCTCCCCCACCTCCGTACCCGTAGTGTATCCCGCCCCTCCCCCGCTGGCCGCCACCTCCCCTGGTTCCCTCCCTTTGACGCTCGCCGTGTGTCCCCATGACCCTTGCCCTGCCACCCCTCAGCGAACTCCTCATCCCCAGACCCCATGGAGTGGAGAGGCGCCGGCTGCCGTCTGCTGCGGCGTCTTCACGCGTGGTCGTGCGGGCGGGGGGCGCAGAGCCTGGACCTTGGGGTGTGGCCCGGGGGCGTTGAGGTGAGGGGTCGGGCGTCACAGGGGTCGGGAGGGGGGAGACGGGGAGAGCTGGGGGGGGGCCCTTCTTTCTCGTCTGGTCGTTCCGCGCCTTCAGTGCGCCCCGCAGGCAGGGTCCTGAGGAGACGTACCTGGGCCGTCTGGGGGCACATGCAAGGAGCTGGGGCCGCGGTGGGAGAGGGGGCGTCCCTGGGGGAGCCTGCAGGAGGCCGGGCAGGGCGGCGGCCCAGCTGCTCCGGCCTGGCTTGACCATGTGGAGAAGAATGGCTGTAGGAGCTGGGGACCCAGGACACCCAAGGGGGTCGACCCTGCTGGGTGTCCCTGGCTGAGGCCCACCCAGCACTGTCTGGGCAGTGGCTGGAAGATGAGCCCCGCAGATCCTGACGCGGCCTCCCTCTGCCCGAGGGGCCCAGGTAGCCGTGGGCACCTACCCCCAGAGCCCCAGAGGTGCAGGCGAGCCCCCCAAGGGGCTGGAGATGGACAGCGGGAAGCGTTTGTTTAAGGCCTTCCTGGGGAAGATGCCAGAGTCGCAGCCACAGCCGTCCCAAGAGAACGGGCAGCCCTCGGCTCCACCAAGCCCAGCGGTGGCCTGGGGCCAGCCCGGGGCCCCGAGCAGCAGTCAGCAGGTGCTGCAGACTCAGGACTGGGTAAGCTGAAGCGGGCTGTGGCCTCTGGGCCCCCGGGCTCCTCTCTGGAAACCTCGGAGACTGGCCGGGGAGGTGTGGGTGGAGAGGGGCCTCTCGAGCTGGGGTAGGGCCGAACAGCGTCTGGTAAGAAGCAGGTGCTGGGCTGGCGGCCATGCAGAGCGTCAGCGTTCTCTTCCCAGAGCCCTGGGTGGGCACCAAGGTGGGCGTGGCCCCTCCTGTCCCCCACAGCTGTGGGCTCTGCCCCTCTGCCGGCCAACCCAACCCCGGGCACCACCGAGCGGAGGGATCCCAGTCATGGGGAGCTCTGCCCCCAGAGCAGGGACGGTGTCTTGCTGACCAGGTAGGCGGGCAGTTGGCAGGAGGACCTGTCAACCAGAGTCTGGCCAAAATGTTTCTGGAGGCTTTGCTTTGAGACAGCCCCAGTCTGGAGGGGTGGGCAGTGGGTGGGCAGCTGCTCGGTCCCCGTGCAGCGGTGAGGGGACAGGACACAGCTGCTCTGGCCCCGGGGGCGCTTCACAAGCAACAGAAGCCACGCCCCCAGGAGTTCTGTATTGTTCCCTGGGCGTCAGGATCCGGGCTGTGGCAGGCCAGGCTCAGTGGAGCCCGTGGAGCTGTGTGCTTCGACCCGTCTGCGTGGGTGTTCTCGAGGTCAAAGGTTTACGTGAAAAGGTGGTGGAAAAGGAAAGTGGGCTCCAGGTGCCCTACCAGCTGTGCCCTTGCCGGAAACCAGCCGCCCCTCAGCTTCCATGAGGCCGACATCTCAGGATGGGCCAGCTAGGACATAGAACACACGAGCGTGTACCTGTCGGGGGCAAGGACTCCTCGGGAGGGGCCGGGGCATGGGGCCATCCCACCACGCACCTGCCCATGGAGGGGCCGGGTGGCTCCTGGGCAGGGGCGACCTGCCAAGTTTGCAGTTCCGGGAGGTGGGGGCCCCTGTGGGTAAGGGGGGTGTGGGCATGAGGCTGGGAGGCAGGACGTGGCACAGAGGAGAGGGGCTTCTGGGGCGGTGGGGAAGGGGAGCAGACCCCTCTCTGCAGACTCCCAGCTTTCTGACTTGGGGGCACAGAGTCCCTGCAGTGTCCCCCACACCCTGGCCGCTCCTCCGGTGTCATCCTGCTTCTTCCCTCCACTGCTGCCAGCCCTTGGGCGACGTCAGCCACTTGCCGTGGCCTTGACGGGCGCACCAGGCTGCTGTCTCTCTGTCCTGCAGGGTGTCCATCCTCTTGGTCCCCTCCTGGTGCACCCTCGGCACGGAAGGCTCTTCCCAGGGATCTCCCCACACCTGGGCCTTGTCAGGCATCGTCTTTCAGGGACAAGCCCGGCTGGCACAGGTTGGCCCTACCAGTCCCTTGGTCCCTGCCCTTTCCAGCCCGAGTCCCACGAGAGCCGCCCTCATCTGCAGTGGTCACTGCAGGGCCCCAGCGCCCCACATGGTGGGGACACGTGCTCACAGAAGGGCAGCGACCTCAGGCTGAGGCCTAGGTCTGAGAAGACCTACCCTGACAAGGGTTTGCAGACGTCCAGCCTCACACAGAAAGCTGGGCAAACCTGTGCCTTTCTGCTTCTGAGGAGTCCCACCGAAACGACTGCAGAGGGCTCTGAGGAAGGCAAGAACCCACAGGACAGAATTGGGTTGGAGGGCCGACCAACAGGAGGTGGCAACCACATTCCAGTGGGCGGCCACAGAGTGGGCAGAGCTGGAGAGTCAGCTCCCAGCTGCGTGGTTGAGGCCGCAGAAACAGGAATGCCCCAGCTGCCAGGCCCCAGTCTGCCCACATTGATACCAGCCATCAGTCCCTGCTTTATTGCCCCAGTCTGCCCACACTGATAGCAACTATCAGTCCCTGCTTTATTTTTCTTTTCTTTTCTTTTTTTTAAATTTATTTATTTTTGGCTGTGTTGGGTTTTCGTTGCTGCGTGCAGGCTTTCTCTAGTTGCGGCGAGCGGGGGCTGCTCTTCGTTGTGGTGCGTGGGCTTCTCATTGGGGTGACTTGTTGCGGAGCACAGACTCTAGGCACGTGGGCTCAGTAGCTGTGGCTCACGGGCTCTAGAGCACAGGCTCAGTAGTTGTGGCGCAGGGGCTTAGTTGCATGTGGGATCTTCCCAGACCAGGGCTCGGACCTGTGTCCCCTGCATTGGCAGGAGGATTCTGAACCACTGCGCCACCAGGGAAGCCCCAGCCCCTGCTTTAAACGCGAATTAACAGCCAAGGGCACCAGACATTCGGGGAAGATCTCTGTCATGAAGGAGAGCAAAACACCTGGAAAGAAAGGAGTCAGAAGGAGCACAGTGCCAGGCAGAGCAGAGCAGAGCTGGAGATGTGTCACCATCCGCGAGGTGACCTGCGCCATCTTGGAAACATTGGCCCACGCAGCCGAGCAAGAGGGGCGGAGAACGTGAGCAACTGCGGAGGAGGTGATGCCGGCATCACGGGAGACACGTGACTGCGCCCCGCCAGCACAGGAGAGTGGACTGGAATCCACCCACAGCAGGGGGTTTGGGAAGAGGGTGCAGACAACTGCTCGGAAATCAGTAGTCTTTATAGATGTAAACAGACTCTAGAAGGTAAATGAGTGAAAAAGGCACATTTGACAACAGGAATAAACTTAACAGGAAATAGTGCAAACCTGTTTGAGAGAAACTTTAAAACACTCCAGGGCATTACCAAGGGACTTGGCGGTGGGAAGACTCCATGTTCTTGGAGAGGAAGACTCCCCAGCACAGAGGGTTCTCCCCAGGCGCTTCACAGCTCAGTGTCATCAACGATCAAAATTGCTAAAAGCTCATCTTCCCTTGTCAATTCGGCAAACTGGTCAAACAGAAAACGAAGCAAGGATAGGTTCAGCTCTCACGTGAACTCACATCACAAAGCTTCGATTATCAAGGCGACAGTGTCCTGTCATGAGATGCATGAACCACAGTGTGGAGCCGGAAAGGTAGAAACCGACCCACACGCCTGCAGACACTCAGTGTGGGCGGAAGGTGGCGCCTCAGATCCGGGGCTGCTGGGGAGGGGAGGTGGTGTTTTTGATTGACGCTGGGACACTGTGCAGCTGCCTAGAAGAAAGGAAGTTGTAGCCATACCTCTCACAGAGTACCAGGATGAGCTCCAAATGTGTCAGCATTTTAAATGTAGAAGAATAAAACCATAAAAGTACGAGGAGAAACCCTGGGCAGATCCCTTTATAACCGTGGAGTAGGGGCAGCCTTTCTAACCAAGCCTCAAAGTCCAGAAGCCATAAAAGCAAAGAGATACATTTAACCACATGAGAGAAACAAACAAAAAAACCCCTCCATCAAGGCAAAATATACACCATGAGCAAAGTCAGAATAACTGACAAGGGCCCTTCCGCCACATGAAGGCACAGCAAGAAGAGGCTAGCCATGAACAAGGAAGCAGACCCTTACCAGATGGCGAATATTCTGGAGCCTTGATGTTGGAATCCCCACCTCCAGGACTGTATAAGCTAGGTTGTTTGTGAATTACAACCTCACAATGGAAAATGAAGCAGCCTGGTTAATGCCCAACTCCAGATACCAACTCCTCCATCACCACACTTCTGCGAGTCCTCTGCAGCCAGCCTACCCACCAGCCATATCTCCTTGGCGAAGATTTGTTGAAGTTAACATGAATGGCTCAGAACTCCATTTATCAACAAGGATAAACCTCACATAGTGCTGAAGGAAGATAGCAAGTTGCCCAAGCGTGTGTTCAATGCGATACCGTATGTAAAGTTCAAAAATATGGAGAACATAGGGTGTATAGTTAAGGGGCGCCTGCATCTAATAAGTGTACGAAAACGTGCAGA